>NC_137147.1:146652920-147852920 GCF_951394435.1 Stenella coeruleoalba | reverse complement strand
CAGCTGTTAACCTTATGGGAGTTCCCTTATATGTTATTTGTCGTTTTCCCCTTGCTGCTTTCAACAATTTTTCTTTGTCTTTAATTTTTGCCAATTTGATTACTATGTGTCTCAGCATGTTTCTCCTTGCGTTTATCCTGTATGGGACTCTCTGGGGACTCTCTGAGCTTCCTGGACTTGGGTGGCTATTTCCTTTCCCATGTTAGGGAAGTTTTTGACAATCTCTTCAAATATTTTCTCGAGTCCTTTCTCTCTCTCTTCTCCTTCCGGGGCCCCTGTAATGCGAATGTTGTTGCATTTAATGTTGTCCCAGAGGTCTCTTAGGCTGTCTTCATTTCTTTTCATTCTTTTTTATTTATTCTGTTCCACGGCAGTGAATTCCACCATTCTGTCTTCCAGCCCACTTATCTGTTCTTCTGCCTCAGTTATTCTGCTATTGATTCCTTCTAGTGTAGTTTTCATTTCAGTTATTGTATTGTTCATCTCTGTTTGTTTGTTCTTTAATTCTTCTAGGTCTTTGTTAAACATTTCTTGCATCTTCTTGATCTTTGCCTCCATTCTTTTCCCGAGGTCCTGGATCATTTTCACTATCATTATTCTGAATTCTTTTTCTGGTAGGTTGCCTATCTCCATTTCATTTAGTTGTTTTTCTGGGGTTTTATCTTGTTCCTTCATCTGGTACATAGCCCTCTGCCTTTTCATCTTGTCTGTGTTTCTGTGAATGTGGTTTTTGTTCCACAGGCTGCTAGCGTTGTAGGGTCTCCTGCAGAGGCGGGGGGTGGCTGTGTCTCATCGTGAGGACAAGGACACTGGCAGCAGAAGTTCTGGGAAGTACTCCTTGGCGTGAGCCCTCCCAGTGTCTGCCATTAGCCCCACCAAAGAGCCCAGGTAGGCTGCAGCGTTGGGTCGCCTCAGGCCAAACAACCAACTCTTGGTTACTTCTTTAAACCGTCAGTTGAAGGAATCTGTCACATTTTTACAATGCAGTTTCTACTGCTATACATGTGTGTTGTGTGCATACACATGCCCCTTCTCCTAAACAGGATGGCAAGTTCTAGAAGGCTGGGATGGCCCTTGATTCTCTTTATGTTGCCCCTGGTTAAGTGATTCCTGAACTAATTTCTTGTCTGTTTAACTGATCAGTGAACAAAATGGCAGGCATGGCTGGATCCAGAAATGAGAGGAAACCAATGTTTAAGTCTTCTTCACCTATACACATCAATTCAGTCACCTATTCGGGCAACATCTGTTAAGCACTTACTTGAGCACGGCCCTGGGTGAGCCACGTGGGAGCTGGGACAGGGGCTCATGGTAACGCAGGAATGTGGTTTGGGCGGTCCTGCCCGTGAGAAAGCAGCCTGCACCTTGAGTCTGCTCAAGGGGAGTCCATGATGCTCCTCAGCTGAATTCTGGTTCTGTCTCCTTCCTCCAACTCTCAGTGAGCCCAGGAATGTGAAATTGAAAGTCCCTTGTAAAATATAGAGACTGTTAGTGTCCACAGAATTACCTTTCCTTATGTCATCACATTATGGCTTTAGTTTCCTCTCTCTTAGGTGGTCACCAAATGGAACTGAAATGTACTTTAAACTATGTTTATTCTTAGCAAGTGAAGTTTGCTCTCTGTAGTTGAAGTAAAACAGAATTATTTACTTTGCCCCAAATTCAGATGTATTTTCCCCCTAATATGTAATCCCTGATAATTTTTTTCCTATGGACTTGGGGATCCTGAAATGGCAAGAGGTGTGTGCGGTCAAATCCTACTTTCCCAGGAGCTTAAGAATGGCTGAGGGCAACTGGGAGAAGGAGAGGTTAAGAAGTGATGGTACCCCTATGACCATTTCCTTATTGATGGATATGACAGTGTTTCCAACTTTTCACTACTACTGCAGTAAACACTGCCTTGGTGTGCTAGGGCTGCCTTAATTAAGTACTGCAGACTGGGTGGCTTACCAGCAGAAATTTACTGCCTTGCCATTGCAGAGGGTGGAAGTCCAACATGCAGGTGTTGGCAGGAACGGTTTCCTCTGAGGGCTTTGAGGATCTGTTCCAAGCCCCCTCCCTTGGCTTGCAGGTGGCTGACTCTTCACCTCGTCTTCTTCTCTGTGTGTTGATTGATCTGTGTCCACATCTCTTTTTATCAGGATACCAGTTGTACTGGATTAGGGCCCTCACTAATGACCCCATTTTAACTTGATTACCTCTGTAAAGACCCTATTTGCAAGTAAGGTGCTAGGGGTTAGGACTTCAACATACCTTCTCTTGTGGCAGTGGACACAATCCAAGCCAGACAGACGTCATGAAAGAACAAGGTGGTTCACTGATTCCTTTATTTATTTAGGAGGTAGGGGGAGGAGACACAGGGTTGGGGGCCAGCAGGGGAAAATTACCTACAGGAGAGGGTTGGGAAGGGTTTGCAGGGATTGAGCTAGAAAGCAGTAACACTGATTCTATAGTTGAAAAGGAGTAGTGCACAACTGTAAGTACCTGGTGTGAGTTTTGTAATAAATCCTATCTTATGAATAAGTACAGTGGAATACTACTTAGTACATTCATACATGTTTCTATCATCTTGAGATTTTTTATATATACAGTATATGATCTGTTTTTATAAATGTACAGCTCGAAAAAGATCCTTCTTGTAATAGGTACAGCATTAAACACAAAAACCAACATGGGCCAGCCACATTCCAACTGAAGACCCAGAGAAAGCCTGGCCGGCAGCCCAGCCTCAGCCCCTGCAGCCCAGCAACGTGTAAACCAGCACCCACTGCACCTGCGGGCTCAGCGGGCCCTTGACATTTGCACGGGAAGTGCCTGCTCACGCCAAGCCCCACCTGCAGAGAGTGGGTCTTCCCTGAGGGAAGGTGGCCGAGGAATGTGTACATCAGGTAATGAAAAGAGGGATGAAAGAAATGTGCTCTTCAACTAAAGGCACTTGTCAGTGGCTGCGTACAGCCATTCCCTGGGCCTGGTGAGTGAGCAGGTGCTATTTTGTTAGAGTCAGCAAGGTCTGAGTGGACCTCACCTGTCCTCTCACCAGGTTTAAATAGAATAAATAAATCTGAGTGGGTGCTTGGTTTGCCCTCTGGGGTTCCTGTGAATAGGCTACCTTTTAGGATCATTTATGGAGTGACACTCCCTGTCCCCAGCCCAGCTTTTGGAAGTCCTCCATGGGCAAGATGCCAGAATAGCTCCAGGCCTTGCAGAAGCAATTGCTCGCTATGGATCAGAAGGAGAGCCCCCAAATGTCCCCTCCCCTGTCTGTGCCTGAAGTTCCTTCATCCTGTGCATCAGAGTCTGTGCGCCTCAGATCTTGGTCACGTAGTTGTTGGGGAACAGGCCCTGCTTGCCTCGTAGCCGCCCGGTCCACCAGCCAGAAGGATCTGCAGGGACACAGATGGTGGAGGTGACAGTGAGCAAGGCTTTCTGCCCAGGCCAGATGCACTCTGCTCGTGTGGGTGCATCCCACGGGCAAAGGGGATGTTCTTTCCCTTCTTAATTTTAATGAAAATTAGACATGCAGATGTGCCACTCAGGCCCCGTTCCAGAAGAACCCGCTGCCCAGATGTGAGGTTTTGCTGCCAGTCTCCAGCTCTCGGCCCTGTGGGATCTGCCCTGCCTTTGAGACATTGCTTCTCTCGGGGCCTAAGCCTTCCAGCCTCCCCTGCGAGCAGTCCCAGCTCTGGAGCAGCTGCTGCCCCAGCAGACTGTGAGGTCACCTTGTGGTAAGATGGCTCTAACCCTGCTTCCCCCCTTTTCTTTCACAGTGGCTATTCCCCCACTGCATCTTTCACACTCCTCACTCCACCTCACAGCCTTTCTGGGAGAAGTGATCTGCAACACTTCACCGTAATTACTTCCCAGCTTAATCCCAGTCCCTTCAGCAGTAATTTGGTATGTATTTTTCTGTGATTATAAACACACACATTCATTTTAAACAGGCCATTCTATACCTTACTATTCTGCATCTTGCTTTTCAGTACTCAATAATCTTTCCATGACTCATTTTTTAAACAGCTGCACTGCATACCAAATTTTATATAACATTCCCTTATTGATGGACATTTGTTCCCCAATTTTTCATTGTTCATGCAAAAAATGTCTTTATGCCCACATGCAAGTAGTTCTATAGGATAGACTCTTGGATCAAAGAATATGCACCTTCTAGTATCCTTTGTAAGAAAATCTAATTTATTTTTTGTAATAGGTAATACTTTCATGTGTACTTGCAAAAGTACAAAAGGATAAACAGTGAAAACAGCTACCCAGATCCCTTCTTTGAGGGCAAGCAGTATTACCTATTTCTTGCACTTTCTTCCAGAGATATTTCATGTCTATAAAGGCATTTATTCAAACAAACAAACAAAAAAACCTCTTTTGTATACAAGTGATAGCATCCTACATGTTCTGTACTTTTTAAACCTTAATAATACATACTACAGATCATTTCATATCTGTATATAAAGAGCTTCTGTATTCTATAGCTGCTTATATGCCACTGTTCATACCATTTGCCTATTTTTCTATTGGTTGCTGGTCTCTTATCTTGTTGATTAGGAGTTCTTTATATACTAGTGAATCTGTCACATGAGTTACAAATACCCCTCTTCCAATTTTAATTAAATTTTTATGACGTTTTAATATTTGAGCAGTTGAATCAGATGATGATTTTACAGCTTCTTAGTTTTCTATCACTTTTAGAAATCCTTTCCCACACCGACAGTATTAAAAAAGAAAACTCTTCTATACTTACTTCTAGGACTTTTATGTTTCTTTTATGCATGTAAGTATTAATTTATTTGGGACTTATCTTGGGGGAAGGGGTTAATATATAAATCCAAAGTAATCATTTTGATATGGGAATTTTACAATTTTGATAAATACTGTTAAATTTCCTTCCCCAAAGTCTATTCCAGCAGTAGTGAAAGGAGGTACCTATTTCCCTGACTAACCAAAGATATTACACTCTACACTTTATTTGCAATGACAAAATCCAGAAAGTTCTGAAAATTAAGTTTTCTGTAACTCATTTCATGGGAAAACTTGACCTGAACTGACATGGGCTTGTTTATGATGTCTCTTTCCACTGCATGCTTAGGTTCCACAGCAGAAATACTGAGGCTGATCTAAGCTGTTCCCCTGGGACCCGCAAGGGGTGTTACATACTATAAAAAAGCTCCCATCTCTGATTTCTGAAACTCAGTTAGCTCGAAGGATTTGGATTAGGGAATGTGAACTCTCACTTTTTTTTTTTTTTTTTTTTTTGGCCTCATCTTGCAGCTTGCAGGATCTTAGTTCCCAGACCAGGGATTGAACCTGGGGCCCGGGCAGTGAAAGCGCTGACTCCTAACCACTGGACCGCCAGGGAAGTCCCTCTCATATTTTAATCTTTGCTGATATCACAGGTGAAATGCTTTGCTTTGCACTTCCCTGATGGTTAAGGAGGCTCTGCTCTGCACTGATTGCCTCAATAGCCTTTGTCCACTTTTGGGCTGGATTATTTGTATTATTTACATAGAAGAGCTATTTATATATGTAAAACATTTTTGCCTAGTCTGTTTTCCATAATTTAACTTTGCTCCCAGTGCTATTCACCATATAGGTTTTAATTTAGCCTTTTTTTTTTTTTTGCGGTACGTGGGCCTCTCGCTGTTGTGGTCTCTCCCATTGCGGAGCACAGGCTCCGGACGCGCAGGCTCAGCGGCCATGGCTCACGGGCCCAGCCGCTCCACGGCATGTGGGATCTTCCCGGACCGGGGCATGAACCTGTGTCCCCTGCATCGGCAGGTGGACTCTCAACCACTGCGCCACCAGGGAAGCCCAATTTAGCCTTTTTATGAGGTTAAATCCCGTATGGTTTTTGAGTTTGACATCTTCCATAGGAAGATTTTTCTCACCCAAAGATTAATATTCTAGGTTTCCTTCTAAGACTTTTGTAATTTAATTATATAGTTTTAGATCTTTAATTTATCTGATATTTATTTTGTTTATGAGGCAGAGATCAAACTTTATTTTCCTTTCAAAATGGAAAGTAATTGTCTATCCTTTCCCCTGATTTCAAATGCCACATTTATCATCTATTAAATACCTATGCAAACAAGGGTCTGCTTCTGAATGCTATTCTATCCTTTGTATCTATGTCAATTCCTGCACTCACACCACACTGTTTAAATTACAGCAATAATTTATAGCATGTTTTGATAACTTTTAGGACTCTACATTTTACACAAATATATGTTTTAATTATATCCAGTACGTTATTTCTAGAAAATTTTGAAAATATTGAGAAGTGAAAAGAAAGTAATACTTAAAGTTCAACACTTAAGGAGACCACTTTAACATTTTCTATTTTTAAAAATGTCTTTTTAGAAAACATTTTTCTATTCCATGTGTTTTATATTTTTACAAAAATGAGACTAGTCCACAGTCGCTAACCTAACCTTTTCCTTTTCTCCATGAAGATTTTTCCATTTCAATAATGTATATACTTTTGCATCATTATCTTTAACATAAAAATTTTTGGATCAAAGTTCACTGAAGGGATATAGCAAAGCTTATTAAACTAATCCCCATCACTGGATATTAGGTCACTTCCCATATTTTTGCTGAACAAAGCTGGTGATAAAAATCCTGTTTGTATTACTAAGAGTTTATTTCAATACTTTTTTTATTCCAACTTTTGAAGGATACTAAATGACTTAAAATATTAACACCTGTAGAAAACCAGATGGCTAAAGGAGATAAAAAGAGCACCCAGAGAACATTTAGAAGGAGGTTGGTCTGGGGACCTGGAATTCTCCTGGGAGTGAGCCCAGGTGATTCCTAGAACTGCCCTTGGCTACCTCTTCCCGAAAGCTAGCCCTGCCATGGACCACTGTCCACTCAGGTTGTCCTTGCTCTGCTCATACACCTTGGATGGCTCTACTCTCTCCTGACAACTTGTCTTGAGCCTGACACCCAGGGCCTCTAGGACCAGGCCACTCTGGCTTCATCTCATCCCCCATGACATCTCCTCAGGGGTTCTGCACCTGGGTTGAGTGTCGGCTCATTTTCCTAAAAGGACCCACTCTTTCTGGCCTCCATGGCTCCTCTCTCCGTCAGTCTTCCCATCCCTCACCGCAAATGCCATGTCATTCATGGGGCTTTTTCTAACATCCTAAATTAAGAGTCATCTTTGTTTTTTAATGCTTCCATAAGGAATAATGTTTGCTTATATGTATATTATATTCTAACTTATCTTTACCAAATTAATAAAGTATTCAGCCAAGCCCACAGACCACTTTTATAATAGATGTTACAAGTTGTCTCCCTAGCTTCCATTCCATCTACCTTCATTAGGAGGAAGCCATGAAATCTGGGTGGGAGAGGCCTAACTCCCGTTACCTCGGGCAGTCCCTGCCAGGTCTAACCCACTTGGGGTACAGCCTTTGCCTTGCTACAGAGATTGATTCAGGGATGGGCACATGACCAGTTTGGTCCAATCTGAGGGATAGCTGGGACTTTTGTCCAATGGCTAAGAGAAGTTTCAGAGGTAAAGCGGATTTCAGAGATGGTTTGATCTGTTGGCCTGGAACTGATGCAGCCTTTTTGCTACCATGAGGAAAAACAGCCTGAGGAGGGAACAGATACAAAGAAGAGGGCAGAGCTGAAAGAAGTGTTTTTTAAAAATGAAGCTGGAGTCTTGATCAGCCTGAAACCTGACCTACCTCTGCAAGTTTCAGTGAGAGGAGCCCATAAATTCCTTTCACATTTATACTAGATTTTATAGAAATATAACCATATGCTTTTTGGAGGCTGTCCCAGCCAGCCATGCACTTACCTTCTTTGATAATATCGATAATGTCATTGGCATTGAAGCTGAGTTCGTCTGTGTCCTGAGCATCATAGGCATACAGAGCCTTGCACTGTGGCACCTGAGGCTTGGGCTTGGGCTGGGGCTTGGGTCTGCCCCCTGCTGGGGGAGGCCGGCTGGTTGTTTGTCTCCGGACCCTGTGGAAAGAGTGGAGGCAGGTGAGAAGGGACCCAACAGGAGGCAGCAGCACCACATGGTAGTTTGGAGCATGGGGCCAGCACTGGCCAGCTCAAGTTCAAGTCCAGCCCTATCCTTAGATGGACATGTCACTTCCTAAACTTTCCCGGAGAGTAAAGCACCCTCCCTGACAAGGTCATTGCAAAAGCATGTAGCTAGCTCTTCATAAACATTAGCCTCTGTTGCTGTGTCCCCAGCATAGAAGGAAATGTGAAAAAGACACATATTCCTACCAAAGTTTATAAAACATATTTATACATCTAAATGATAATAAATAGTCATGTACCTATCCCCCTCCCTCAACTGTGGAAACAGAACTTTACCATAGAAGCCTGCAGGTGCCTCTCCTCAACTGAAATCCCTCCCAGAATGAACCCCTAGCTTGCATTTTGTATTAATAATTCTGCTTTGCTTTGTAGTTTTACCACGCACATAAGTATCCCTAAACGATACTTCTAGTTTGTCTGTTTTTTAACTATATGAAATGAATCACATGCTACTATCACTTGCTCCATTTTTTTTTTCCAGCCGCACTGTGTGGCTCTTGGGATCTTAGTTCCCTGACTAGGGATTGAACCCGGGCCACGACACTGAAAGCACTGAGTCCTAACCACTGGACTGCCAGGGAATCCCCTCACTCACTCCATTTTTGAGATGAACACTGTTGATGCATGTAGTTTGATTCATTCATTCTCATTGCTTTATACTTACTATTCCATTGCATGAATAGGTCACAATTTACTTATCCATTCCATTGTTGATGACCATTTGGGATGATTCCAATTTCATTACACAAAAATGCTGCTATGAATGTTCTTGTGCAAAAGTTTATCCAAAGTAATTTCTCAACATCAGCACTATGGACACTTTGGGCGGATAGATAATCCTTTGCTGCGGAGGCTGTCCTGTGCACTGTAGGGTGTTAAGCAACATCCCTCGCCTTTACCCCTGGGATGCCAGTAGCACCTCCTCTCCCTGGTCATGATCATCAAAAATATCTCCAACTTGAGACCCTAATCCAGGTCTTCTAGCTTTAAATGTATTCTTTCTACAACCTGTGTAACCTCCAGTCACCATTCATACATACATTGTCTCAAAGGCATGTAACTCTAGGTTGGTCCTAGTTACTGAGATCTTTAAACATATCTGGAACAACCATTTATTAAATATGTTCATGAAAAGCATTTAGAGAATGCATTTAGGAAATAGAAATATAGCAAACAGTCCCCCTCCCCCTTAGCTTAAGGACTAACCAAAGTGAAGCCTACATTCATTCGCTTACGAAAGAAACTTAAGATTTCTTCTAAGAGGGCCTGGGCTGAGCTCAACGTTGTGGGGCTGGCTGTTAGGTCTGGCTGGGCCTGTTAACACCTGTGGGAGGAGGGAGGAAAAGGGAGGGTATTTCCTGGGGCTTGAGCTCTGGAAGGAAAAAACACACCCAGTTTTGAGCTGTGCTCTGAAGAGGCCAGAGCCTCACTGTCCTTGCTGAGCTCCTGTGACAGCAGATGCTGCTGATGAGCAAGTCGGATCACGAGGGGGTTGGCTGGGGGTGAGGGGTTACTGGCTGCTAGCTGTCCCCAGCAGGGGTGGGGGGTTCCCTGAGTAGGAGGGAGCAAACCCCAAGGTAACTCAGGCTCCACTCTTCTCAGATCAACCCCGCCCCCACCTTCCCACCCCCACCAGACGCTTTCTTTCATCGAAGAGGAAAGGCATTGTATAGTTCATTAGCATGACATCATTTCCTTCCTAGTCTATTGGAAATCCCCATTCCCTGCTTGGGAAGTGCTTGCTTCTCTGAAAGCTGGCTGGACAAGCAGGTTTTTAATTAAGCAACCTATATATTAGGGATGTGTCAGCATTTGGTTAATAAGAGCCATTAGCCTGGATACCAGAAGTCATCTATTTCCCAGTAACAAGGAATGGAGGAGGGGCTGGGGCTGTGGCGTGTGCATTAGAACACCCTGGGAGGGAGGAAGCCTCCACTCTGGCAGTTCCAGGGAACAGGGTTGGGAGGGTACGTGCACATATGCACACGTGTGTGTGCAGGCTTACGTGTGTGCACACACATACACTCACCAAATATTCACAGATGAAGAGTTGGCCTCTCTTATGTCCAGGGGAGAATACAGGTTGATGGGGTGTCTGGAGCCCAAGAGTGTTGGGACTTAGGTGCATTCTTCGGGCAGGGGGGCCTCTTAGCATGGAGGCAAAGCTGGATGACCCTCTGAAAACAAGGGCCATCCTGCCTGCAGCCTTCCCGGGAGTCTCCCCGCTCGCCCCTCTGCCCATCTGCCTCCATCTTTGATGGAGGTCACCCAGTTCCTCCCCCTTCATGTCTTTCCTGCCTTCCTTTCGAGGAAAGGAAGCAACGAAAGGAAGCAACGAAAGCAACTAAAGTTGCTTCCTTTCGAGGCTCCCTGAACATCACCCCAGCTCAGCATTTATTAGTTTACCTCACCCTCCACTGAAAATCCTTCTAACAGCTTCTCTCTGCTCTTGGCCTACAAAGTCCCTCTCTGCTCTTGGCACTGTGGCAGTGCTGGCTCCCAGCCTCCCATCCTGCTGCAGGCCACACTGGCATCTTCCTACCTGTCTTCATGGAAGTCTGACCCCTGGTTGGGGTTAGGACCCCGTCCACATACTCCTAGCCTACATCATATTTGCTGGTGACAAACATACTTTCCCCCTAAGATCAGGAACAAAACACAGGTGTTAGCTCACCACTTCTGTTCAATACCCACTGGAAGCTCTAGCCAGAGCCATTAGTCAAGGAAAATAAAAGTCATACAGATTAGAAGTAAAAATACCTCTATTTGCAGATGAGATGATCTTGCACATAGAAAATCCTAAGGAATACACTTTAAAAAAAAACTATTAGAATAAAAAGATTCAGCAAGATTACAGAACACAAGATCAATATATAAAAATTATCTGGCGACTTCCCTGGTGGCACGGTGGTTAAGAATCCTCCTGCCAATGCAGGGTACACGGGTTCAATCCCTGGTCCGAGAAGATCCCACATGCTGAGGAGAAACTAAGCCTGTGCGCCACAACTACTGAGCCCACACGCCACAACTACTGAAGTCCACGTGCTCTAGGGCCTGCATGCCACAACTACTGAGCCTGTGTGCTGCAACTACTGAAGCCTGCGCGCCTAGAGCCCATGCTCCGCAACAAGGAGAAGCCAGTGCAATGAGAAGCCCGTGCACCACAACCAAGAGTAGCCTCCACTCGCTCCAACTAGAGAAAGCCCATGTGCAGCAACGAAGACCCAACACAGCCAAAATATAAATGATAAAAAAAAACAGCTCTATTTCTAATGCACTAGCAATGAACAATTCAGAAATGCAATTGAGAAAACAATTTCATTTATGATACACAAAGAATATAATACTTAGGAGTAAAGTTAACAAAAGAAGGATGATCCTATTTATATGAAGTGTCCGGAAAAGGCTTATCTATACTGACAGAAAGTAGATTAGTGGTTGCCTAGGGCTGGGGGATGGGGGAATGACTGCTAAGGGGAAGAAGGGTTCTTTTTGGGATAACGAAAATCTTCCTAAGTTAGATTATGATGATGGTTGCACAACTCTGTGACTATACTAAAAGCTGTCGAATTGTACTTTTTTTTGGCCGTGCCACCAGGCACGTGGGATCTTAGTTCCCCAACACGAGATCGAACTCGTGCCCCCTGCAGTGGAAGTGCAGGGCCTTAACCACTGGACCGCGAGGGAAGTCCCTGTTGAACCGTATTGTAATTTGAATGGGTTGATTTTATGGTATGTAAATTATATCTCAAAAAAGCTGCTTTAAAAAAAAGAAAGTAAATCGCATGGGCCTCTTTGGGCTCTGAAGTGCACTCCTGATACCCAGAGTGAGCTCAGCCAGCTTGTACGCAAGCAGCTGCTGAGTGTCCCACCCAGGATCCGGGACATAGTGGAGGAGAGGATGGAGGTGAGGGGACCATTTAAACACCTGTGTGAACACAGCCGCTTCACGGTCTTTGATCCTAAGGCAGCAGAGCCTACTTCCTCAGTAAAACCAATCAAAGTAAAACCTCAGCGATTACTGGGGGATTTGGGTTCCCATGTACAGTAAACTCTTGGCAACAGCTGGCTTGATTGTCCCTGGACAACTGCTACCATGCAGTGTAAAGTCATCTGGTCATTTATCCCTTGGCTGAATGGGGCTCAGAGCACTCCACAGTTGGGAGAGGGGAGATTCCAGGTAGCTTCGAGATGGGGCGTTGTTTGCTGGGGAGCAGAGTGTGGACTGGGGGACTGTGTTTGATGGGGAATGGACGTGGAGGTGGAGAACAGCTCTGCATTTTGCATCAGGAAAGGGGCTGCTTAGGCAATCCCGAGGTAACCACTGTCTGGCTTTTTCCTTTTTAAATGTCCTCTGTAACCAGGAAAGGGTACAACTGCTCCAGTAGGGCAGCACCTTCGCAAAGTGAGCCAGTTACAGCAAAGCCCTCCTTCTCACTGGTCACTCCTGCCTCATTCTCACATCCAAGCATGTCCTCTCTTCTTGTGAGTGTTGACAGAGGGGGCGTGGTCTGGGAACCCCTGCCTGGAGCTCTGCGCAAGGTACCGTGCTGGGCATTTTCAGATGTTGCCTCATTTAATCTCACAACAATTCCCGCGAAATGACTGACCTAGGTTCCTGGAATTTCTTGCTGGCTTCATCAGGGGATGGCACGATGCATACGCAGCAGGCTCCCAGAGCTCCAGCCACACTGACCTTTCTGGCCCCATGGTCTGGCCATGCTCCCCACCCCCTGGCCACCGCTGCTAACTCCTGCTCAGCCTTTGGGTCTTGTTTCACCCCGGGCAGCATCCTCTGGTAGCCTGCACCTGCTAAGAGCAGGGGATCAATGCAGTGGGACAGGGGCCTGTACCAGCTGACTCCCTGGCAGGGCAGTAGATTCCATGCGGGTGGCTGTTCTCACCACTGTAGACCCTGGACCTGGCGCCAGGCCCAGGAAGACTGTGTGGCCTCAATCTGCATGTTCTGAGGGAGTAGCAGAAGGGACAGTGGCTTAAGAGTCAGAGTCAGTGCACTGGGTTTGAGGCCCAGTTCTGACACCGGCTGGCATGTGACTTGGGGCCATCACTTCACCTGTTTAGGGATCAGTGTCTTCACGGGGTAAAAAGAGGGAATTCCGGCAACGGCCCAGGCCCTTCTTCTAATTCTAAGAAGGCTTTACAGAGTGCTCGCAACAAGATCCCTACGGTCAGGTGTACCATGGGACACAGGAAGCCTGCCCCGATGGGGCGATCACTCTCTCCATTCACCATACTGTGGATCTGGAAAGCACCACAGGAATTGGTCTGCGAGAACAGCCATTTTCCCAGCTCTGTTCGACAGACTCAGCCTTCCTTCAACCCAGACAATCCCCTTCCACCACTAGGTGGCGATCCTGTGCAGTCAATAATGAGGAGAGAGGATGGCTTTCTACCAGCTGCCAGAAATTATCAAGGTCGTTTAGGTGCTGGTTGACTCCACTTACAGCCATGAAAAAGGGATTGAGATTTTCTTACACAGCAAACAAGATCCCCGTGCCCAGGGAGCAGGAACTGGCTCAGCCCAGCCTGTGAGAGAGGGTTGTTACGCTTTCAGGAGTTTTGTGGTCAGTTGTTAAACAGAGTCATTATTAAAGATGAAATTGAACACATTTAACTGAATAAATTATATTAAAAGCAAAGGCAACAAATACTCATAATCTGACCCTACCTAATTATCTTACCACATTTTACATCTCTCCATGCTCTTGAAGTTATTAACATCTGCTGCCTACCTGTGGTGGGAACACAGTAGGACAGTGGGAGACTGTACATCTCCCCCCAGCTCTGGGACCAGGGGTAGTCACCCTGGTAGCTTGAAATCGGCCACAGTGAGCAGAAACTGACAAATGTTACAGCTCTCGCCTTTTCATCCCCAGAGAGCTAGCCGTTCACAGCACACCACTTGCTGTCCCTCCACCACCCTCATGATAACTCACTTTCACTCATCTAAAAGTGCTTTGCCTAGATTTATTTTGTAATGGATATGCAGGATTTAGATAATTTTTGTAGTGCTTACATTTTATGATATTTGTATTCCAAATAAACCTCACAAGATTGAAAACTGTTATAAAAGCAACTATTTCATTGGGATAATGGGGGCAGGAGTAAGAATTTCAGACTCACAAAGACAAAGTTATTTTTCCTACTGCCACTGGTATACAGTTATAAAACTCTGCATCACAGAGCAAATCCAGCTGTTTCATTATATGTAACTCTGGCACAGTGTAATTTAGTTTTCCTGTTACTATGTGACCCGTCGTTTTCAGGGTAATCTGTACAGTTGGCCCTTCACATCCATGGGTTCTGCATCCCAGATACAGATTTAACCGAGATTGGAAAATATTCAGAAAAAGAATTCCAGAAAGCTCTAAAAAGCAAAAGTAGAATTTGCTGGGCAGGGCAACTGTTTACCTAACATTTACATTGTATTCAGTATTATAAGTAACCTAGAGATGATTTATAGTACACAGGAGGATGTGCATAGGTTATATGCAAATACTATGCCATATTATATAAGGGACTTGAGCATGAACGGATTTTTCTATCTGGCGTGCGTGTGTGTGTGTGTGTGTGTGTGTGTGTGTGAACCAATCCCCCGTGGATACCAAGGGATTGTACACATTTACCACTTTATTGTGTCTATTCTTCATTAAGAAGAGAAAAACATGAAGAAGCTTGGCTACAGCACCTTGCTTTTACAGCAGGTCTTTTTCTGAGTAGGGAATTAAACATCTAATGCAGTCACATTATAACCCACACCACAAAGTTTCCTGAGTAATCAAGCACATTATACCCAGTTTGCTTTGTGAAAACCTGCACTGCTAGAAAAGCCCCGTTTTAGTGCCTGGGAAGACCAAGTGGTGCCTTCGCCCTGAGACATCGGGATGCCGACCGACCTCTGAGCCCTCGTGGACAGCTGCCTAGTCTCTCAAGAGGCCAGAAGCCCACAAGAACACAAAACGCCAAGTGACATCAATGACAACAAAGCGCTGTAAAGTCAGGTATTGTTCATTCGCTCTGTTCCTGGGATGTAGGTTGTTATAGTGATTGGAGCAAACGAGGTTTAACTAGAAAAAGACTGTGGAATAGTAAAGCAGGAGAAGGAGTTTTGGACTTTATTTAGTTATTGAAATGCAGCTAGTGTCTGTTGCAATATTACCTCTCAGCTCTCTGTTCTGCTGTTGCTCTGAGCCCACAGAGAGCAGGCATGGCTATTAGATGTGTGTGTGTCAGGGAAGCGGGACGGGGAGAGGGTGTCTCCCTGACTCGTCCCCTTGTCTTGGCTTCGCTAGGCTGCCCATTCCCCCCCGCCCCCCCATTAAAGCCAGCAATGCCTGAAGCTTAGCCCCTCATGGCGTCTAGAGCTCTATGCAGGCCAGAGGTTTGAGCTCTTGAGGGTAAAGCCACTGGGCCAGGGGACACCCACTTCTCAATCCTGGTAGAATATTAATATTTCCCTGCAAGACCAAACCACATGAATAACAGTCATAAAATAAATATAAATAAACTTTCAAGTTGCATTGTGCTTCATAGTTTACAAAGCCCTTATTTAACCTTCCTGACACCCCGATTGGGTTTTACATTTCTGATTATTAGCTCTATTATACAGTATAGGTGAGGAAACCAAGGTGTAGGAGGATTAAGTGACGTACACGAGGGTGTCAGCTGGTAATTAGTGAAACAATCCATGTGGCCGGCACGTGGCACACAGCAGGCACATGGTTCAGTAAATATTCAATGCATGAATCAATGAAGGAAGGAACAAATGACCCGGGACTCATACCCAGTCCTTGCAAGTGTGAATCTGTGCTCTCTGCACATGGCCAGGCCACCTTCTCCACCTTCTGTGAACTTCTCTGCAGTCTCCACACCTCTGGGACACCCGGGTATGCCTCATCTATGACAGGGTGAGCTGGGATTAAGCTTTCAAATATCATGTCTTTGTTCTGCAGATGTGAAATTTATGTCTTGAAATTCCAAGAAGGAAAATAATGGCATTTTATTTCACTGGCTCTTTAAAATGTGCTGTGTTCCAAAAGGTTGAATCTATAAACATGACTGGAAATTTGGGAACGGATGCCAGGAATTCCTAAGCTTCGTGTCTGCCTGGGCCAGGGTATGGCTGCTGCTCCTGCAGATTATGGGTTAAGAAATATTGCTGTTGGACACTTGTTGGAAATTTTAAGCTCCTTGAAAAATATGGCTCCATTAGGAGAATCCTGTCAAGAGACACACAGGCAGCATTTAAATTTTTCTATCGATCCTTCTTTTGTGGCATGGCCAGAAGCCCTACCGCTGAGCACTTTCAATATTTTTCTGTTTCTCCAACTTCTAGTTGGATTAATCTCTGGAGTACCTTGAAATTTCCTGAAGTTGTCCTCCCATGAAATGGACCACAGGATTAAAAAGGCCAACAGAAAAAAACATTTCCAGTCTGGGTTTTAATGCCTCCAGTAATGAACTGGAGGTAGATTATGTACATCTCAGTCATAGGAGGGAAAATATAAAGCACACTTGATTGGCAAATCAAGTGTTGCTGTGAAGCCAGAGCAAAGGCTGATGAGTGAACTATTTATACGGATTCTTGCTTTACCTGTTCTCTTTCCCTGAGACTCAGGAAGATCGTGAACCTGAATCAGACTGTTCAAAAGGTATGTTAAGGGACTACAAGATTATGATTCCTTCTACGTCTTAGTTTTCCTGGTCAATGGTAATAATGATGATGACAACAAACATGGCATGGCAAGGGTAAAGAATCCAGCTGGGGTGGTAATTAATTTAGTGAAGGCTTCATGTTCTCTCCAAAAGCAAACACAAAAAACCCAAAAAGCATAAAACCCAAACCGACTGAACCCGAAATAAACTGACAAAGACGTTCCTGAATTAACTTGAGGTGCTAATTACACCATTTGATTTTATCCACATTGCACGATCCAAAAGAGATGACTGCTTATGCTAAATATGTCCGTAAAGAAAAGTGCACTGAGGGTGGGAGAGGGAAAGATGAACCCAGGAGTTGAAAGTCCAAGGAGACTTGGTGGTAATCTCCCTTTTATAGGTTGGTAAATTCAAGGGCACTGTTTGGGACTGTAATGTAAACAGGAACTTCCGTCTCTGTGGAAAGGTACAAGCTCGGGACCCCAAAGGTCCCTGTTTGCTCCAGCAACGTCCCACGGAATAAATGCAATTCATGTTTTCTTGGCAAAGAAGAACCGTTGAATGTAGGTAACCACGAGGCCCCTGAAATGCTCGTCTAAAGTCTCTGGCCACATTAGAAATTATTTTAACTTTGACTTTATGTGTTTTAGAAAATAAATACAAAGAAAAAGCTCAGCCTTTTGATCAGAGTATGATTTCTTAAGGAATATCTGCATCACAGCAGATTTAAGTGTACAAAGAGGAGGCTGGCTGGGATTCTTGTAGCTACAGGACTCAGTGTGCCTCATACGAGTTTTACACACAAGTTTTACATACAGGAAGATCATACTGCCTAGTAGACGGCTGTGAAGGTTCCCTCTCCTTCCAGCCCCACAGCCACTGCCAAAATAGCATCACGTATGCCTGATCTTTAGGCCTAAAGGTGGCAAAGGGTGTGATAAGACTTAAATAGGGAACAGCGCAGCTGAGGGCTGGAAGGGAGCAGCCTCGGGTAAGACACAATGTTCCTAAATGCCTGCTTTTTGGCTGACAGATGCTCCCAGCTGGCTGGTGTGCAAGTCTGTAACTTGCAAAGCAGGCTGGAAAGATGGTTTTGCTTGCCAAAACCAAAGCAAGTAGGAAGCTAGCAGACAGAGCTAAGAGATTTGGTGCATTTTGCTGACTGGTTTTAATCCCCTGCCTAGTTCGGGAAATCAGACTGGGCCCAGGAAGTCTTGTCTGATTATTTTAGTTTCTTCCGTCCATTTGAATAGTATAGGCCTGGGTTAGGGAGTAAGGCTCCAGTTGCCTCAACAGCACCCTTCCAATTCACCTTCATACAAAACTTCCCTGGTTTCATCAAAATGACTTGACAAGTGGTTTTCAAAATGTGCTCCCCGGGTCAGCAGCACCACCATCCTTTCAGAACTTGGTAGAAATGTAAATTCTTGGCCCCTACCCTGGTCCTACCGAATCAGAAATACTGGAAGTGGGCCAGGAGGTTCTCCAGGTGAGTCTGGTGTACATTAAAGTAGGAGAACTTCCTCTTTAGACCAAGCCAATCAGGTAAACCATGATCATTAAAACTGGTGGGACAGAGCTACTTATGCAAGAGTTGGGGGAGCACAGAGGGGATCTAATAGAAAGTGGCAGCCACTCTACTGATGCCATTTGTATAAAACCAAGGTGCTTTCCTCTCTGTAGCCCAAAGGAGGTAAGACTTGCTAGGGGAAAAGGAACACCAGGAAAGAACCTGGTGACGTCCGGAAAAGTTGCTAAGAGCTCTGCGGTCTTTGAGAAGGCCTGGAGGTGAATGGGTGGCTGCCCGCCCAGAGGAAGGAGCTGTTGCCTCTCACCCGGCACTGCCCTATTTTGTACACAAGTCTCCTGATCACACTTGAAAGTTCTTTATTCTATAGATACGGTGAGAATAGAAAACGGAGGTGGGCAGGAGGGAGGGGAAGAGTGGGCTGCAGTAACCCCACGATCGGGTTAGGCAGAGAGAACTACTGAGAATCATGCAGAGTCGGAAGATTCCTCAAAAGTCACGAGCTCATCCACCACGAGATAACAATTGCTTCATCACCACCATCATCGTCATCGAGCTACAGCTGACTGAGTAGCCTCCTACATGCCTGGAACCATGGTAGGTGTCTTATGCAGATTTTCTCTAGTCGTCCCCCCACCCCCAGCAACCCTGCAAGCTTGGTGGCATTACCTCAGTGTACAGATAAACAAAATGAAACTCAAAGAGGGTTAGGAGCAGGTCCAATATTAGACAGGTAACAGGGGCTGAAACAGGATTCTCATCCTTATCTGGTGTGTGACACCATCGCTCTATAATACTCCAGCCTGGTGATTTCCATCCAGCCTGTCCCTGAATACTTCCAGGGACAAGGTGCTCCTTACATCCTAGGGTAGTTCATCTTTGGGCTACTGGAATGTTCTTTTGTTTACTGGTGCCAAAATCTACCCCCCAGCAGAGTTCACTCACTTGTCTTGCAGTTGGCCCTAGTGATATGCCTGGTGACTCCACAGGACCCAGCAAACCCACTTCCTACACTGATAACTCTGAATATCTACACAGAGTTCCAGGAATCTTTACTTCCTTCAACTAAAAAGCCTTGGTTTCTTTTCTTCCCCTCTTCATTTTCTGTTATAGAAAGGCAGAGAGGGTCTCATTTTAAAGCCCTGAAGATTTGTCCTCATAACCAAACATCTGCATCTATAGAATGCTGGGATGGTATTCTTTATGTATCTAATGACTCTTTGAGCTGTTGTGTTTACGCAACTTCAGGCACAGATATAAATCGAAACCCCCATTATTCCTCAACCATCCCAGAGAGCAAAAAAGGTCACAGAGCGATCAGATCTCAGGGTGGAAGGGGACCCCTCTTGTGATGTTTCCGAGATAAGGCCTCTCTGGGGAATGAAGTGTGTGGGATCAACTTGCCTGTACTTTTAGAAAATGGCAACCGAGGGCTTCACAGCCTTGGGGCTGGATGACAACACAGGTGGGTGGAAAACCAACCTTGAGAATCATGCGTGGATGGCCCCCCAAATCCTTGAGCCTTGGTGTGGCTGGTGGAGATGGAGGTCGTGAGTTTCACCCATGGGAGGTGGGGCTCTTACCCTGCAGCACCCTGGTCTGGGACCTTGAGGAAATCCAAGCTCTCCGGCGTCTGTGACACTCGGTCTGAGCCAACGGACTGTTGTCGCGGTAAGGGTGGGCGAGCCATAGAAGGGCACAGGCTCCTCTGAGTGGACCTCTGGTTTCCAGCAGCGTGGGGATGCAGCACAAACTGGTTTTTAATGACTCCATTCTGATGGTAGCCTAGAAAGTGGGAAAGAGGAGAAAACAAAGCAGAAAATTTCTGATCCTATGCTAAAGGCTCTCCAAATTGTTTTCCACCCGTTAGCCAAGAGTGAGTTACTTAGCTTTGCCAGGCCTCAGTTTCCCCTTCTGAAATAAGGGAGGGCATGACTTCTCATATTTTGCGAGGCATAGAGCCCAAGACATTGTACACTGCCCGGCCAGTGCCTGCAACAGAGCAGACGCTCATGCGTGCTTGTTGATCCTGACTTTAGAACCACCAAAAATGTTCCGGGGATTCGAAGCCAACGGTCAAAGAAAGGTAAGCCTGCAGCTAGTTGGGAGGCACGTTCTTGGGTCTAAGAAAAATGATGACGTTGTGATTCAGGAGGGCTGGCAGCCAGCTGTTTAAACAGCTGGACATCCATTTTCAAGGGGTCAGTCTGGGGTGTCCTCTGCAGGAGCTGTGGGAGGTGAAGGGAGCACCCCACACAGGCAGGGGAGATGTGGCCGTTGGTTGGATTAATCTGGAGAGAGCAAGCTGTCTTAGCCAAACTGTTCCTGGTCAAGATCGCATTATCTGGTAAATAACAGACTGGTGCTGGGCTCCAAACCGTGCGCCCTGGCTGAAAGCGGCACTGTCATTCCCAGCTATGTATGAAGAAGCCCTTATCTCTTCTCTCACTGACAGATTTGGGGAAGAGTGAAGGGGAACAAGGCTCCCCAAGGCACGCTTTTGGTAAAGCCACCGTAAAGCAAACCTCTTCCATGCGAATTAAGAGAAGAACTCTTTGGTACCAGTGGGATGACCCTTAGTTTATAAGGCAACTCGGGGTTCAGGTTTGGCTCTGCCTCTGATAGCTGTGTTGACCCTGAGCGAGATACTTGACCTTTCAGAGTGTCAATTTCTTCATGAAAGAGACAAGGAGCTTGCTGAGACCCCACATGCTGCCAAGGTTGCCAAGGACAGCAGAAGGGCATCCAGAGTGGGACGTGTTCCAGGGCCATGATACTCAAAAGGGGTCCCATAGATGGACTGCTCCGTGCCACTCGTGACCCACCCACCATCAATAAGCTCAGAAATTAAGAGCAAGCATTTAGAAACGTTCACAGCAGTTTCACAGACATATCTCATGTCTGTTGAATCTAGTAAGAAATTTTGGCTTACATTTTGAATGCTTTTAAAATTCCACTCTTCTAGTAACTTTTATTATATCTTACAAAAGAATAGTTCGTGATGGATTAAAAATTAAGTTAAAAACCCCCCAAAAACCCAAAACAAAACAAAACGAAACCCCAAGCCCTTGATCCTTCATCATAGATAGTATGAGAAGTACTGATGTAAGGGATTGGGGTCCAATCGCCTCCTTTTATTGGTGAAGGAACTGTCACACACAGAGGTTGGGAGCTGTGCTCAAGGTCAGGTATTTGGTCTGAGCCGACCGTGGCCAACACAGCTGAGGCAAATGAGCTTTCCAGGTGGTCTGGCCAGGATTTTGCACGGGCGGCTGGCGCATAAGTAGTAACAAAACACTACACTGGTTCTCTTAGGTTCTTTTGTGCTTGGATTTTCTTCAAGGATAAAGGCAGAGGGGAGGAAAGACAGCTGGGCCAGGCAGGATGGGGACTCCAAAAGAGATGAGAATTAGTTTCTCACTGATAGGCATGGTTGTCCATACTTCAGCACGCCAACTGTGAGACTCCAGAGCAGGAGACAAAAGAAATGCTTTTTACTGCTTATTTTGGACACTGCTACAAATTAGTTTCCTTGTCTGGGATGATCTGAGTCAAGTGTGGTCCCAAGATGACCCTTTTCAGACCTACAATCCTAAACTTATTAACATCAAACACTCTGGGGACAGTTCCTCATGAACTGAATCGTGAGTGATGGAAAAACATTTTGTGAGTTTGGAGAGTACTCTTCCAATACTAAACAGATTCTTTGAAGGGCAAAACCTCTTACATGTATTTGGGTTTGGATTTTGACTTGCATGCTATATTTTTATCATTTAAAAAAATGAGAAAAATGAAACATACGATCTAAACATTTTTCTGAATCCATTTTGTATTCTCCCAGATATTACTTTATTTCTTGGAGCAGTTCTCGTAGATTCTATCTGATTAAGAATAGACTTTCTATTTATTCACTCAGCTGTTAACTAGTTGCAAAGTATTGTCATGGTATTGGGCTGGAGGTGAGTAGTGGTGGGGTTAGACCTTGCAAACTCCGATTTCCATAGAGGCAGTGTCCTACACCTTAAAAGCTGACGACATTCTGGTCGTCATGGACAAGGAGCTCCATTTCCTCTTACTGATGTACAAAGCCTTTCCTAAGGGAGGTAACACTGCCAGGTAAGGAAGTGCAAACCGCTGACTCAGCCACCGTGCACTCTCAGGAGCTCATCCATGCCTCCCCTGGATTTTGGGGTCACAGGTAGGGCCACTGTGTTGGGAGGAGTACCTCTGGCAATGAAATGGCTCACGGCTGGCTAATATGTGGGCACTTACTGGCTAATGCGTTTCTTCCTCAAGGTATTTTACACATCTGGGTCTAGTCTATGGCCCATGCTTGGCTTACCTGGTGGCGGAGGGGCAGCTCTCATTGGGTAGTTGGCATTGTGAGTCCCGCTGGAATAACCTCTGCTTTGAACGGTGTTCCTTCGGGTAGGACCTGAAATAAACCAGCAAGACAAAGTTAAGATCGGCGGCTACTGGCTGGTTTTACGGCTCCCGATGGTCTTCTGCTTATGGAGAACTTTTGAGAAGTTTGGAACGCAGGTCTCCGTCGGATCTGCAGGAGGCTGGTTGCAGTGGAGACGGCTGTTTGAGGGAAGAATTGTCCTCGCAGCTATTGGATGGGAGGGGCTGGAGGACATGTGATGGAGGGAGGGATTTGAAATGTCAGAGCCAGTAGCTTTACAAAGAGGTGTTATTAATAAGCTTACAAAGGGGTTTCTATTGTTGTAGACTTTGCAAAGGGACAGAGGAGACGTCTGAATGTTCGCACTCATGCTCTGACCACAGCACCGCAGAAGCCGAGGCTGTCTGCTGCACATCGTGGTCACTGACGTGAAGGACACCGCAGCTCCAGCACCTCTGCTTTAGTCCAGAGCCTTTCTCGCCAGAGTTTGCGTTCTACAGTCTTCTAAGTAAACACAGAGACCCTGAAGGGTAGAAGCAGACTGATACCCTGGACACAGACGTGCAAGTGTTAGAAAACAAGCAGGGCCAAATGGAGCTTCATGTGGGCCGGAATTAGGGCTGGGGCGGCCGGGCCACTGGGGGCCAGACGAGATCTCTGCAGAGACTATGTGTTGGAAAGGAACACAGTAAACAAGGTCTCGAGTGGGACATGAAGGAGCTTCAGGACATGAAGCTGATTAAACCAGCGGGAAGAGGGGTGCAGAGGGAATTCCTAGTAAAGAGAAGAGCAGGAAGTGATAAGGCATGACAGCATAACGCAGAGGAGCTGGGTCTCAGGTCCTGGGACAAGGGGAGGAGGCCAGGTTAGGGTGTCCCCCTTCCTGCCCCCTTTTCCCCATGAAGATATAATAAAACACCGTATTAGACAACGTTTCACTTTGAGGCCTGCTGAGAGCGTTGCTCATACACATCTTGCTGGTTATCTGCAGCTCTCCTTTGCCGTGCTCTGTGCCCTGGGTTCTGAGCCCAATGGAGTGCTAGGCCTCTGCATTCCAGTTGGGTTTGGTCAGTGGGAGGCACCGGCAGGAGACTGGGGTGCCAGAGGAGAGAGCGGCTGGCGTATCTCTTCCTTTTTTCCCCCAAATTGAAGTATAGTTGATTTATGGTTTCTGGTGTACAGCAAAGTGACTCTGATATACATACATTCTTTTTCAGATTCTTTTCTGGGGTCTCCTCTACCTAAATCCTTAGAGTAACAGTGGGATCCTGCTGTTCTCTGCCCGAGTCCCAACTTTGTTCCCTTAGCCCTGCCAACACCCCTGCAAAGAGTCCTTTTATGTAAAAGTCTCTTAAGAAAATCCCACCTAAATGTGCTGTCTTCTGCAAATACCAACTGATACACAGATATATACCAACCTTTTCTGAGTGGCTATTTCTCTGTACTGTATTAGTGAGTTACATAGTACGTGCCAATGTGCGCCTTGTAGACAGATGTCATAAAGGCCTATTTTATACCTGTCATACTCTTTTTTTTTTTTTTTGGCCGTGTGGCTTGCGGGATCTTACTTCCCCAACCAGGGATCAAACCCAGGCCCCGGCAGTGAAAGCACCAAGTCCTAACCACTGGACCACCAGGGAATTCCCGACCTGGCATACTCTTCATCGACCGTACACATGGGCTGCATTCTGTAAAGATATCTACATTATATGAGTACATAGCATATGTAATTACTCTAAATTATAAATATAAATTATATATAATTTATATAATATAAATTATATTTATATTTTAATATAAATATATTTTACTCTGCCTTATAAATATAATTTTATAAATATCATAAATAGAAAAAGAATCAAAGGCCAGTAAAGAAGTCAGACTGTGCTGTGAGTTACTGCATGTATGTCTTCTACTGAAGCAATTGACAGCAAAGGAGGGCGGTATTAAATGTGATGCACAGTAACAGAGCAAAACCGTGTAGGGAGCTGGTAAATATGGTCAGTTTCTTTCAAATTGACAGAAAAGGGCTTCCCTGGTGGTGCAGAGGTTAAGAATCTGCCTGCCAATGCAGGGGACACGGGTTCGAGCCCTGGTCTGGGAAGATCCCACATGCCACGGAGCAACTAAGCCTGTGCGCCACAACTACTGAGCCCGCATGCCACAACTACTGAAGCCCACGCGCCTAGACCCTGTGCTCCGCAACAAGAGAAGCCACCACAATGAGAAGCCCGCGCACCGCAACAAAGAGTAGCCCCCACTCGCCGCAATTAGAGAAAAACCCTGCGTGCAGCAACGAAGACCCAATGCAGCCAAAAATAAATAAATAAATTTATTTAAAAAATAAATAAAATTGACAGAAAGGATGAGGTTTGTATTGTCAACAAGATCGGACTGGAAATGGCTGGGAAATGTAAAGCCAGCAAACTGATTTGTTTTAAACGCAATTCATGCTGTAATGCCAGGAATACTACATATAACTACAAAATCATTCAGAAAGGTTTAACCTGCCCATTTGCCTTGATGTTGGTTTAGTCTGAAATGTTTCAATCTGAAGCAAACCCCAGCCACAGGAAGCAGTCAAAGTACTGGTTCTTTGCCCTGCAGATCTGGGCAGTGTTATGAGCATTTGGTAGGAAAAGAATTTGGCTCAGGGAAAGATGAGGGAGGGCCAGGCGGGAAGCCCAGAAGCCTAGCAGTGGTCCCGCCTGTGGGGCCCATGAACACTTACGGGAGTTCCTGGGCAGCCCGGGTCCGATGCTGACCTGCAGCACTTTGTTGCTGGGCTTGAGGATGGCCAGGTCACCGAAGCCTTGGTGGAATTGCACTTGCCGGGAGCCCCCTGCACTCCAGGGACCCCAGTTCTCCTTTTTCAACTTGATTTCAAGCCTGCGACAAGCATATTTGTTGGAATTAACAAGTCGGGATGGAGCAGTGAGAAAGTGCGGCTCATAGACCCCAGCATGGCGTTGTGCTGCTGGGCAAACGTGCTATAGAAACAAGGCAAGCCTGGATCATCGGAACAGGCACCGGGCCCGGCGGCCAGGCATGACAGTCCGTGGGTTTCCTCGACAGAGGCAGAGCATTCGGGGTCCAGCCCCTGGGAGACACCAGTTGGTGAGGGAGGTACCCCAGTACAGGCGCTCTGTCACTCTGTCAAGTGGATACAGGTGGGACTGCCCTGGGAACAGAAAGAAAGGCCAGTCACCAGGCCACACCCGCTGCGGTATGTCACTGTGTTTCTCTCTGATTGCCCAGGTCTGTGTTTGTGGAGGACCGAGAGATGCCAGACACAGAGAGCTCACATCTTTGCACAGAATGTGGCTGCTAGTTAAGTTCTATTCCTCCACCCTCACCCCTACCCCAGGGAGGAAAACGACAACATTTCCCTTCCCAAATAAAAGGGAAATTGACTCACAACTGCAGAACTCCTCGGCCAGTTTTCATTTTCCACATTGCCTATATGCCTACATAATGCAATTTCATAGTTTGCTTTTTTTTTACCTTATATTTTTTCATGTTGTAAGACAGAAAGATCATAATTGCAAGTAGCCGACTATTCTATCGAGTGGCTTGGCTATATTCTTCCTTTTTTTGAGTTATTCCCTTATCACAAATTCCCAGACAAAAATAATTGCCCCCCGTACTCATGGCCAAATTGTTCTTTGGAAAAGCTGTAATGAATTCATTCTGTTTCCAGTATCTGTTTCACTGTAACCACAGCAGCATGAGTTATGGAAAGGTCCCCTCCTTACGGGATTAAGGCTTTACTTTGGCCTCTTCCTTGTGAGTAGGAAGACTGGAGGATATCCCCATTTTATAGATGGGGAAATTATGAAGGAAGAAAAAGCCAAATAACTCACTCAGCAAACGTGAGATTAGAAGTTCAACACTCCGCCAGTGTCTGGTCCACGAGACAATGTTATTAAAGCAAATGAAGGTGAGAGCCCAGACACAAGACACCAGCCATCCACAGCCCCCGAGTCTCCAAATGCCCCAGCAACACGCTGTATTACGCACTGATCTTGGGAACTTAAGTTCCACTCCAATCACTTTCTTCTGCTTCAGCCTTACACTACTTCTGCCTGCTCTGCTAAATAAAATATTCTTTTATTGGTGATATATAAAATCTGCCTTTTCCTGGCCTCACGTTGGTGACCTTTGTTCAGAGGATAAGAGACACCATGCAATGAAGTCCTTATCTCACAGAAATGCAAAAGTGACGTTTTCAAAGCCTGTGGCAACCATCCAGACTGTCTTCTGCAGGCCCTAAGTGTCCACGGGGGAAGCCAAGACACCCAGGGCTCCTCAGAAGCACCCAAGCCAGTCAGACCTCATCCCCCCACCCCATAGGCCTCCCCTCCTCTCAGCCTGGACCTCAACAGTGAGATCAAGGCCCCAGATCCCAACTTACGTGTTGCTAAATTTCAGAGGTAGTTGCTTCTGGGTTTTTTCCTCATAACGCTTTGCTAAGAGGCTCAAGAACTCAGTTTTAAAGACGGATTCAAGCAAACTGTCATATTCTTGCTCATGAAGAATAAAAAGGTCATCCTGCATAGTACTGCAAAGAGATTGGAAAGACTTAATGAAAGTTGTAGTTTTGTTTATTCCATGAATTTTTCCACTCCTTTTTTTTTTTTTTTTTTTTTTTTGCGGTACGCGGGCCTCTCACTGTTGTGGCCTCTCCCGTGCGGAGCACAGGCTCCGGACGCGCAGGCTCAGCGGCCATGGCTCATGGGCCCAGCCGCTCCACGGCACGCGGGATCTTCCCGGACCAGGGCAGGAACCCGTGTCCCCTGCATCGGCAGGCGGACTCTCAACCACTGCGCCACCAGGGAAGCCCCTCCACCCTTTTTTAATCCTGTAAAATAGCACTAAATTTCCACTGTCTTTCTCTCTGTAATAACTGAAAATCTTTAAAACAGAATGACGTGCAAAAATAAAGTCACTAAAATCTGCTTTTAAAAGAAGTTTATAGCCCACCAAAAGCATAAGTGAAATATTCTCTCACATGACTTTTAAAATCAGGAATTTAAGGACAATTTGTCTGTATATGTAAAAAAAAAGTTTGTTTTCAAACATCCCTACATCACAACCATGCTACCTGCACTAGGATTTGTCGTGATGAAGATCCTGACAACCAGTGGTTTAATCTCTGTCACTCAAGAGCATGTGTAAAAGCAATTCAGGGCCAACATGACAGTTCTACAGTGCCTGGGAGCCAGGCGTCTACTCCTCCTCTTTACAGGTACGACCAGGAAGTTGTACAAGTCATTTCTGCTCACACCCCATTGGCCAGCACTGTGTCACTTGGTTACACCTAGGTGAAGGGAGCCTGGGAAATGTAGTCTCTGGGTGGGCTGCCAGCTATTCACATGGAAAGGAGAGAATGGGCATTACAGGACAGCTCACAATCTCCACTATACCTCCTTGTTCACAAACTTTTCCAAACTTGGAATTGGAATCTTTTCTTAAAAGTGTGAGAATAATATACCTCAGAAGGTGTGGCCACAAAGCTCCTATCATCTGCCTGTTTCTAGGCAGATGAAAAGTCTGGAATTGTCTTAATCACTTCAGTGACAGCAATTCAAAACTCCAAAAGGCACTTCTGTAAAAGTTGCTCACAACAGCTCTGCCAAGTCATTTGAAATTAAAGAAATAAAGTCCCAGCATCTAAGAAGGTCTAGACCTTCTAAGCATCTAAGAAGGTTTAGACCATCTAAAGCAGAGGTCTAAGAAGACCTCTGCTTTAGGAAGGAGGGTGTACAACGGGGAAGAGGCAGAAAAGAAGCACCACTTTTTGGTGTGTGCGGTGGAGTGAAACTCCCATTTCAGCTGCCTGACTCATGTCTGGGCATGTCTGTTTGCCTGGCTGTACTTTAGGCGGTAGAGTGATTATTCAACAGGGTTATTAAATGAGTCCAACACAGGAAACCTTGAGTAGTTTAATGTGCTCAGATGTATTAGAAGTTTCATGATCATAAAGAAATAAAGCAAGCAGGGCAAAACATCAAGGTCAATTATCAGTGTGAGTCTGGAAATGAGAAGAGGCTGTTTGGATACTTTGACTTCAACCATCAGATTCAAAAACCCCTCCCTTTGGTGACCCGAGTCAGAGAGTTAGGAAATCATCTTTGCCCAGGCCAGAGTTTCAACTCATTCCCCTCTCCTCAGCCCAGGTTCCCAGATCTGAAAACAAAGCTTTTACATTTGTTTTTTTTCTAAAAACTCAGACTTATGTTTGGACTTCACCCCCGTCTTATTCATATGCTCAACCTGCAATTCCTTACAGACGACTGGCATAGTAGGCCTTGTTGAAAGATGCTTTCCTAGTCCCTGGTTTGGCTGACTACTCGTTCTTTGTCCTCTCGCCTTTGTGGCTCACTGTTGTACTGCTGACAACACGAGAAAATCTTATTTCACTCCCTTAACCAAGATCTTCTTCACAAAAATATTAGTTACAAAACGCTGGGTAAACTCTTTTTTTTTTTAAAGCTGAAAAGGCAGTTTCAGGTAGGACAGCCCCTGCCTTTATTTCAGCCTTTTAAAAAAATGTTTCCTGCTTATGAAATAGATGCTCCTTTTAGTAAACTGAAAACTACAAAGGTTAAAAAAAAAAGAAGAAAATAAACCTTATCCGGAATTCTACCATCCAGAGACACCAGTGGCACCAGCCGGGGATCCTACATTAATCTCTCTGAGGAAGTGCAGATATACGTGGTGTCAGGCCTCCTGGGAGAAGCTTCACCCAACCCCAGGGGAAAGGCTCACTGCCATCTTTTGTGTCCCAGGAGTATCCCGGATAACAGTCTCTCAACACTTGTAAGCTGTGTGCCCCGTGTTTACTCAGGGCCCTGCTCCTCCTTCCAGGACGGGATGGAGCTCCTTAAGGCAGGGACTGTGTCTCGTTCACCTTCAGATCCAGAGCTGAACACAAGGTAGGTGATCAGTCCAAAAACAGAGAAATTCCAGGTTTCCAAAAGCTCAAAAGCCACAGCAAGGCAAGATTTCAGGAATGCGTCAGGTCAGCTGAACAAGAAGTGAAGCAGCCTGTTCTTCTCGCCAGAGGTTTAGGGCAATCAGGCGATGAAACAGTCTAGGCAAGAATGTCGTGCCCAGGGCAGCTGAAGCCTCTGTCTAAAGCCCCCTCTTCCAGGCTGATTTCCCCAGTATGTACAAGTACTGGAAAATCTACCGAACCAGACAGGCAGCCCCACAGCTCTCGGTCTTAGGTCTCTGGGGGTCAGCTGTCAGGACGAGGCGGATTAGAGGCTTCAGAGAGAACCCCACATAGGAGATTTTATAATTCCAATCTCATCACGTACAACAGGAAGGCAAAGAACATGGGCTATTGAAGTTTGTGGCCACCCTGCCAGCAAATTGAGTTTTTCAAGTAAGAGCAAGGCCAGGTCAGTATACGGTTCTTGGATAAGAAGCAGCTCTTGAAGGATCCTTCAAAAATGCATTCTGGGCCTTCTGTCAGCAGAATCCCCAAAGCCTTGGAAATCCGATGTCTCACCTGCATATCAGTGGGTCACCTCCTGATCGTCTCACCACGTCTTCAACCGAGGCAGAAATGCAGGTGTCAGTGTTTTGGTCTAACTTTTGTTTAGATAAGGATTTTCCTGGCCCTTTGAGTAACTGGAGTCTTTGTAGCTCTCTGAGCCATTGGGTCTAATCTATTATTTTTCTTGTAAGTTAAAAAAACATTTTTCTTAAAATTTCAATTATAATTCAACTAGATATATTACCATTTATAAGAAGATAAAGACTTCTTGGGCTTTCCTGGTGGCACACTGGTTGGGAGTCCGCCTGCCAATGCACGGGACGAGGGTGCAAGCCCTGGTCCAGGAAGATCCCACATGCCGCGGAGCAACCAAACCTGTGCGCCACAACTACTGAGCCCGTGCGCCTAGAGCCTACGCTCCGCAACGAGAAGCCACTGCAATGAAAAGCCCACACACCGCAACAAAGAGTAGCCCCTGCTCTCCTCAACTACAGAAAGTCTGCATGCAGCAATGAAGGCCCAATGCAGCCAAAAAAAAAAAAAAAAAACACCAAAAAATCAAAAAGGTAAAGACTTCTAAAACTATGATGTCTATTGAAGGATTAGGAAAAACTTTTTATTATGAAAAATTTCAAATATCTAAAAAAGCAGAATGAACTTCCACATGTCAGGTTTCAACAATGATCAAGCCACAGACAATCAAATCTATCTACAGTCTCATTCCCCCCACTTCCACACACCAGCTAGGTTACTGTAGAGCAGAGTATAAATATTATTTTATCCTTAAATATTTCAGTCTGTATCTCTAAAAGATAAAGCTTCCTTAAATAAAAATAACCACAATACCATTATCACACATAAAGAAATGAACAATAAATCCTTCATATCAAATAGTTAGATATGTTCACAGTTCCCCAAATTGTCCTGTAAGTTTTTTTGTATGGTTGGTTTGTTTGAATAGGGAGCTGTGAGCCAATTTGGCTTTCCCAGTAGTTGTAAGAGTTAGGGACGGGCTGAAAGATGAAGCTTGTAGGACACTTTGATAGTCTGAACTAGAAGAATCCATTAGGTGGTCATTCCAGCCAACAGTCAAGAAGTAAGCCTCCTAAAGTGTTCAAAACACGTTACAACTTTCTTCCCGAAGAGATAGACAACTGTTAAAATTTTTCTCTATGCCAATACTGAAATACATTGAGAACACACACACACACACACACACACACACACACACACACACACACACACACACACACACGTTCTCCTGGTACCACAATCCATTTCTACTCTGGATTCCATTTCACTACTCAATCCATTTCACACTCCACAACCCCATGTGGTTGCATTCCTAACTTGGTTTAGATGACTAGCCTAACCCAACGGCTGAAGGAAATGGGGGAACGGTATTAATCTTCGCAAGCTGGGGCTTAGTAACTATAACATGCAGATATAACAAGTTTAAATGACACAGGCTCTTTTTTTCCCCTAGATCCAGAACAAATTTCAGGCTAAGTACCTCATTTTATTCCATCCTCTAACAAGGAAAGGCCACAAGGAAGCAAATGTCCAGGATACTAAAGAGAAATGCAGAAATACTAAAGAAATAATAGTATTTCTCTTTAGAAATACTAAAGAAGCAGAAAAAGAATCTGATTTTACTATGAGACACTGTATCCCCAGAGGCTAAGAGAGGAGGGAAAAAAAAAAAAAGACAGAAGGAACAAACTTGAGTGTGAATATCCCAAACCTTGATAAGCCTCAAAGACTTGATCAATAAGATATTAAGTGTCTAAGTGCTTGATACCAATGTAGGCCTATGATGATCAGGCACTCCTTGATGGTATGAAGGCTGCAGACAGACGTGGGCAATAATAATAGAAAGAACAACGATCATTCTCAGAGTAATCAGCACATGTGCCCCAAAGCTGTGACTCCTGGGCTTATAGCCACGGCTACTGCCAAGTGTGCACAGCACGTTTCAGCTCACCCAGCTTAGCCCAGGTATAGCTGGTCCCCATGCAAGAAAAAAAGAGAAGCTTCCAGTTGGGTTCCTTGGACCAGCAAAGGCAGCCTCAGGGCCCAGCTAGCCAGGAGACTGTGGCCAGCAGGTCGTGGCCCATGAGCTGAATTCTCAGAAAGACCCTCACCTGAGGGACACAGACAAGATTCTCAGAAAAACCCGACAGTGCCTAGGGCGTTTCCGTGAAATCCATGGCACTGAGACCCACCTGAGGTGGGGCTGCAAAAGGCTGCTGATGGACTCACCTGCTTAGTTCTACCACATTCTGAACTGAAGGGTTTACTCTTAACCTCACTGCACTGCCTGGCCCTTTATCAGGAAAATTGGGAACAGATAGAATCAGAAACCACAGTGACACAGGCCAGAATGGACACAACTTAAAATCTGCTTTGGATTATCACACTGGAGCCAGGATTTCTCACCTGGTAAATCAGACGCCTGAGCACACAAAACCCCTGCTTTTTCCTAAGAGCAGCAGTTCTGTCTTCTGTGTGGGATAAGTGTTCCAAATTCCAGGAAGACATGTTTGCAAGTAACCAGAACACCTCTGCTTTGAATGCAATGGCAGCCCGGGGCTTGCCCTGAGAGAGGCAGTGGTATCCTCAGGAGGGCCAGGGACATGACTCAAGGAGGAAGCTACTGGGCTCAAAGGGGCCTTTCTTTCTCTTTTCTTAGCCTTCTGTGGACGGAGAGGATTTCCTCTCATCAGAGGGAACTTAGTCTGGGAGTTAGCAGGGGACTTAGGGACGTCTCAGCATGCATAGAAGCCCCTCTGCCAAAAGAAAGCCACAGTGCTGACAGGAAGAGCAAGGGCCCCTACCTGTGAACCTGGAGTTAAAGGGAGCATTTGGCAATGACTCCAGGGCTACAGATTATGGAGACCAATTTGTACCCCCCACCCCGGGTATTAATAGGCATAAAGGGCTCCAAGGAGTCCAAAGAAACTTCCCACCTAGGACAGTCAGAGGTCACAGCAAACGAAAACGCAGTACTGATGACCTAATGTCCACCTGTGCTTGGGCCTCTCCTGGTGAAACGGGTTAGGTCTTCAACAGGGGCGAGGTGGGCTTGGGGGCAGGGCTCGGAACACTGGCCCTACTTCGATAACAGCAATTGTGCTGGTTGTTTCCCATACTACATTTATTTCTCAAATTTTATGGGAACAAAGGATCTGGGTATCCCTTGATCAGAGGAGCAGATCAGAAGGCAAATTTTCTCGTCATCTTGGGACTCCCTGAGAGCCATGAAGATGAGCTCTTCTTTGGGAAGAAGAGGAAACTGGGTTCGCTTCATCATGATTTTTACAACTGGGGAGCCTGACTGGGCCTTTCTCTAGGCTGTGTTTGGAACAGCGGTTGGTGATGTTGAGGAGGGACAGGGCTCCCCTGCCCCCAGCGCTGGCCACTCACCTGAGGGACACAGACAAGATCCTCTCCATCTCGATTCTCCGCTTCAGCACCTCCTTCACAAGGCCTTTGTCTGGACCCTGCTTGACCTTTTCTCGTCCAATTAAGTACAAGCATTTTGGAGTAAGAAGCAAGTCTCGCTTTACGCTCTGTAAGGAGAGGTGTTTGAAACAAAGTGTCAGAGTGACAATAGTCCACATAAAGGGCATTTGTGACCAGGTGAAGGGACGCTGCTTTAGGTAGTGAACTTTCACTACCATCGGATGGCCATTCCATTTATCATCTAAGTCCCTCGAGAGCAAGAGGGGACACTGTTCACGATTCTTAGGTTGACATATGTAAAACTGCTGATACCTGACTCTCTTTGACTTACAAAAATGGCAGACCATCAGGTAACACCTAAGGTATCAGGGCTAACAAACACATAGGACCACCCTACCAATGATCTGCTACAGAATGTTTCTCTCTCAGGGATCCGTGCATATATAAATTTTGTGAGCCCATGAAATGTTTACTTTTTAAAATTGATAAATTTTCATTTCAATGACAATCCTTAAAAATCTAATATGAACATACTGTATTATACTCAAACACTACTTAGAGACGTAAGCACTCATGTTTGCATTCACATCTGCCACCAGAGCAGCTGGTACCATACTTGGGTTGTAAGGAATGATTGGGTTTTGGCAAAACAACATCATCCTTCTTGTGAAATTAATATTGTTGTTTTTTTTTTTTTCCCTGACCAAAAAAACAAACAAGAACCAACACACATAACAAGCTCTTAATGGGCCCATAAGCTATTGTGGCTTCATATTTCACTATTAGGGTCAAGATTTTATCAGGCAAAAGAAAATGTCTATGGAAAGAGGTAAAAAAAAAAAAAAAAAAAAAAAAAATCAGCTGGCCCCCAGTGGCTCTGTGAAAGCCCTGCATAGTCATTTGCTCAGGGAAAATGGGAAAGAACACTTCACTTTATATTCTGAATCTTTGGATCCAATGAGCCTACTCCTATCAATTTATTCTAAAAGCATCAGAAGACAAATGCACAAAGACATGTGAAAGGATGCTCACTGCATCCTTTTATTTACCATGGTTTAAAAAAAAAAAAAAAGCCCACTGAGAACAGATTAATGAGAAACTGGTTAAAAATATAGTGAAGTGGGCTTCCCTGGTGGCGCAGTGGTTGAGAGTCCGCCTGCTGATGCAGGGGACATGGGTTCGTGCCCCGGTCCGGGAAGATCCCACATGCCGCGGAGCGGCTGGGCCCGTGAGCCACGGCCGCTGAGCCTGCGCGTCTGCAGCCTGTGCTCCGCAACGGGAGAGGCCACAACAGTGAGAGGCCCGCGTACCGCAAAACAACAACAACAACAACAACAAAAAATAGTGAAGCAACTGTTGAATGGGATACTATGCAGCTTAACAAAATAATTTATATTGACACATGTATTAATATGGAAAGTTCTCCGTGGCATATTTTAAGAGCAAAACAACCTAGGACATAAACCAGCATGTAAGGTAGATCTCATTTTTGTAAAACTAAATATACAAATGTATGCCTGCAAAAAAAGTTCTAACGGATACACACAAAATGTTAACAGTGATTGTTTCTGGGTACAGGTGGCTACTTTTCTTTTGGCTTATCTGCATTTTCTAAATTTGTCTACGACGAGCATGTTGTTTTGGTAATCAGAAAAGCAAAATTACGAGTTATTTTTAAAACTAAGGAATCTGTTTGGTGACTCTCAGAGGTGGGCAGTCAGTGTGTACCTTGAACCTCCTGTCATACTTGGTCACCGTGTCTGCAAAATCAATCTTCTCTCTCTTGCCCACAAACTGCTGGAGTTCCGGGTGCTCTTCCATCCCTATGTAGTCCCCGATGAAGTTCCTGTTAATACTGTTTCTCCTCCTCTCCTTCTTGTTCAACAGGAGGTCAGAGGCTGCAATTCCCAAAAGGGCAGAGAAGGGGGAAGGATCAGTCCCCGAGAAGGAGGAAAATGCTCAGTGTGGAAAGACACAGAGGAACTCGAAACGAATGCAAGGTTTTAACACACGACATTATATGCAAAGTAAAATGAACTTGTAATTCGTCTAAGTTCAAAAGTATTCTTAGATTTGGTAAATTCATGAAACAAAATGACTACAGTACCCTCTTCTCTCATTTGGACATATTTCTTCCGGGCCACAAATTTCCTCCACGATTTCTGTATCACTCGAGCATACCCATCGTACTTTCGCTCTCTCATTTCTTCTAGAAGAAAGAGCTGTGAATATAGAGAAGACCGATGTGAGCCAATTCACAGGACCTGAACATCACTTTTTTGGGTATTTCAGGGACACTCCGTTTGGCCGAGGACATAATGGGGAGCAACTTCTCAGACTCATAAACAAAGGTGAAAAAATGTGTTTATGATCATTATAGCTTTTATATATACATAGTGTTTTAATATAATATATATTATAATACTATAATATATTCTCTTAACAAAAAACATAGTGGAAAATAGCTGGATCTGAGTGTATTCACTTGCACCTTAATGACGGTGTCTGCCCTGCCTTGTTCATAACCTCTGTGAGACTCAAATGAGTGATTCAGCACTTGTCTACTTATTTCCCACCTCGATCCAAAGAGGATATTAAGTGGCTTGATCAAATGAGCTCGTGGAGGCAGTTGTCTAGTGCTGCCTATAGCCTCTTACTAGAATTTTCCAGCTTTTGCAAGAGCAGAGGCTGTGCTGCAGTGGAAAGAGGGCTGCCCTCCTCTTGGGTCCACGGAAGTATAGACTTCCTGCCTCACAGAAATCTCCAACGAGTCACTGGGGCAGGGATAGCAACTAGTGACTGGAGCTGGACTTAAGATGTGTTAGCTAGGACTTAGATTCACCAAGAGGGGCTGGAGACTGTTTCAGTGAAGGGCTCATATCAGACACTGGCAGGTGTTGAGACTCAGGCCACCTTAACGATGAATACTGATTTCCGCACCCCACTCAACAAAGCTCTGGAATAATGAAGATGACAGCAAGCAGCTGTAATGAACCGAGTGCCCACTACAGGTCAGGAATCATTCTAGATGCTTTACACACATTCTTTCATTCAACCACTCAACAACTACATGAAACACATATTTGTGTTATCTCCATTTTACAGATGAGAACACTGGAACTAAGATTGGGTGGGGCTGGAAAGTGAACCAAGGTCTCTGGACGTACAAGTCTTTCTCTGTAAACCTGCATCTAATCAACTCGTAAAATGGTGGGAAACTCTCATTCACCTAGAAAGTGGTTTACATGACTCTCTAGGAACAAAAATAAAACGGACCAATAAAAACCCAAAGTAATGATGATGAATGTCATTGTTAAAATGTTCCAGAAATAAACAAGTGAACTTGGTTTGAAGGCAGCTGGGCTTGATTTGTTGTCTCTTGTTTGTCTGGGTCTGTACCCTGGAGCCACATCGATCTCCCCCTGACATTCAGCTTCTCCTTCTCACATCCCCAGCTGTGTCAAAACCACATCTCAAACTCCAAATACCAAGAGAGGGGCACTTCATTCCACAGCCATCAGTGCCATATACAATATGCACAAGGAACATAGTTACAAAACAAAAGACTTTTAACAACTGGACAGAATGTTTAAAATCTGAGCCCCGCCGTCGGTCGCCTGGAAGATTATCTGTTGGTGTTTCTTATCTTGTGTGTTGGGTTGCTGGGTAAGTCTTGTTTTCTTCTTCTTTCCCAGAACTATTTTGGGAGTGTCATAGAAAATACACTTGTGACTCAGAAAGGATGAAGACGCAACCAGTTCCCAGCTTCCTATAGACTAGTTCAAAGATTATCTGGTTTTTAGGTTCTTTCCGAAAGCCATACGGGTTAGAAATCAGGGAGGTTCAAGAAGAAAAAGAGAGAGAGGGAGAGACAGAGAGGAAAAAAAAAAAGCAAAAATCATGGACACATGTAACAAATAAACTAAACCAAACCAAACCCTCTGGTGCCCGATGTCTAATGTGGGTTCTTAAAAGCAAATGGGTTACTTTGTAAATTCAGCACATTTACTATAAAAATCAAGGCGAGATCACAGGGTAGATTTTTTTTTTTTTTTTTTGCGGTATGTGGGCCTCTCACTGTTGTGGCCTCCCCCATCGCGGAGCACAGGCTCCGGACGCGCAGGCTCAGCGGCCATGGCTCACGGGCCCAGCCGCTCCGCGGCATGTGGGATCTTCCCGGACCGGGGCACGAACCCATGCCCCCTGCATCGGCAGGCGGACTCTCAACCACTGCGCCACCAGGGAAGCCCCACAGGGTAGATTTTTAAAAACCATTTTTATGTTTTTGGCCTCACCATGCGGCAGGCAGGATCTCAGTTCCCCAACTAGGGATCGAACCCGTGCCCCCTGCAGTGGAAGTGTGGAGTCTTCACCATTGGACCGCCAGGGAAGTCCCTAAAAACCAATTTTTGTAAAAGTATTTGCAATGTCAGGGCTAGATGTGGATGGATGCGTGATGGCGGTGGGGAGAGAGTAGTGATGATGGGATTTGTGTGCGTGTGTAAAAAGATGGGGGAGAGGACAGGCAAGCGATGGTAAAAAGCAATTGGGAGGAAGACACGGAGAAGAAAAACCAAAAATAAATCTTGATTTCTGAAGTAAAATCTCAAAGCTCAACTGAATCAGAAAAAAAAGTGTGAAAAATATTGAGGCTGTTTTTGTGAAAATTTAGCAAGTCAAAAAAGTAAAAGTGGGTATAAAACAACAGAAGAGTTCTCCATTGTACCAGTAAATCACTCCATCCTGTTTTAGAAAGAACAGGAACGGTTCTGTGGGTTGCTTAATGGTGTATGACACAACATTTTCATTTTATAATTGGAAATGAAATTACTGTGAAGCTACAAATAACTCAGAGTGGAAAATGCTACCACAAACTTTTCATAAATGGGTTCTATCGATGTGTGCCACTTATTTATTTAACACCCTTTCCGGTTCATAAAGCCATTCAGTCACAACCATTAGCATTTTTGATCTAGGGCTGATCCTGTGAGGCAGGCAGAACATCAATCAGCCATGGGGCCCGTTGTAAAGGAGAAAACTCGCTGCGAGACCAGAATTTGCCTAGAGTCAAGTGTTTCCATTATGACCAACGCTGCAAGTTCTCATGGTATTTCCCCTTGATATGGTGACTAATTTCGCCAAATTCACCAAAGACTCCTGAAACGGAGTCTTGTGATTATTACAGGAACCTCAAGAAATGGTGATGCCCAGCCTCGGTTAGTTCCAGCAGTTTATCCAACTTAAAAAGGAGTATCTGGGCTTCCCTGGTGGCGCAGCGGTTGACAGTCCGCCCGCCGATGCAGGGGACACAGGTTCGTGCCCCGGTCCGGGAGGATCCCACATGCCGCGGAGCGGCTGGGCCCGTGAGCCATGGCCGCTGAGCCTGCGCGACCGGAGCCTGTGCTCCGCAACGGGAGAGGCCGCAGCAGTGAGAGGTCCGCGTATCGAAAAGCATCTTGATTAGTTGCTAATAAAACTCTTTAAAAAAAAAAGGAGTATCTCTGGGACTTCCCTGGTGGTCCACTGGTGAGGACTCCATGCTTCCACCGCAGGGGGCACGGGTTTCACCCCTGGTCGGGGAACTAATAACCCGCATGCCACCCAATGCAGCCCCCCCAAAAAAAGTGTCTTCATTCCACAGCCCCAGAGCTATGGGGCAGAAGAACTGAGGGGCTGGGTTGGGTTCCTGTTCAAACTGAGAACTTCCTGTGGACGGACATTCATCAGGCTCAGAGTGACCACACCCTCATCAGGAAGATTAAGAAGTTCCACTAAATTAATCTGTGGAGGTCTGGTAAGTTTGCAAATTGTTAAACTTGTAGGTTTGAATTCCTTACTGGTAAATATCCCTGTCCTTTAAGCCCAGAGATTTCTCCTTCTACCTATTGGTCCCCTGAAAGTCCTTTCCTGGCTTCCTCATGGTCTTCAAAATACAGTTCTGGGAATTGTCCCTCCCAGGCTCTTCCCCCTTTAAGGAGGAAGCCTGGGCCTGTGTGACACAACCTGCTTGGTGTCACCCAGGTGAGGACGTAGGTTCACCCAAGCCTCCTTTGTGGGCAAAGAAGGACCTATTAGCTTAGGCACTACTGGACACTAAAAAGAACTACTGGGCCCTTCCTATGAGCCGCTTTCCTCATAAGGCTCTGACTGCACAAAAGCACACAAAACACTCCCTGACCTTAAGGTGATGACGTCTAGAGTGGGAGAGAGACTTTAAGTAAGAAAAGAAAACAGCTTTGTAACCATGCTGAGGGCTCTGGGGTGTGGAGAGTGGCCTATGCTTAGACTGGGAGCAGTGGAAAGCCTTCTCTGAAGAGCCCACATTTAAGGCATGAACAGCAGGATGAGGAAAAGAAGCCAGCCACGCCACGGGGAGGGGGCCGACAGGGGCTGCGGGGAGAGGGGTGGCCCTGAGGAAACTCACAGACTCGGGGGCTTTGACGAACACTTTGCTCTTCCCGAGCTGGAACTGGTCACTGTCCATGTTGACGGACTGCAGCAAGTGGAGGACACCTTGTTTCTCGTCCCCTCTCCACGAAGGCCAGGTGGCTTTGGTCAGAATGGCGTACCTGTAAGGACGATGAGGGAGAGGAAGATCAGACTCAGCCTGGACCACCCCCCAAAGGCACTCGGTGCTGCTAGGGTCCTGGCCATCCCCTCACCTCCCTTCCAGGGCTCAGGGATGGACCTCGACAACTGCAAAAATCCACTGGGTCCGGATTGCCCATTTCAGAGCTGCCTCCTAACTCCTTCCTTATCTGACCATTTCCACGCCAAGGCCCTGGAGAAAATCTGCTTTTCCTTTCTACCACTGTCTAAAAATAGCATTCCTGAAGGTCACCAATGACACTTTTCCAGCGAAATCAAACAGTCTTTTCTCGATACCAATTTCCCCTGATTTCTCAGGAGTACTTAACAGTCAATGTGAAGAGTTTTACAAAGCTTCCCGTAAGCAGCTGTTATGATTACGGTGATCAACTTTCATCTTTGGAGCTCTCCGCATCTCGAGTCAGGAGGCCCTGGTGACCGGGTCCTTGGCTATTCTCCAATCTCATCTCCCTACCGTCCTCTGGCTCACCACATTCCTGGGAGGATGGCCTCTCCTTCATGCACATTCAACACTTTCCCTCCTCAGAGCCTTCACCCAGGCGGTTCCCTCTACCAGGTGTGCTGTTCTCCAAACTCCTCAGGTGGCCGGCTCCCACTCAGGGGGTGCTCCCCTTCAGTGACACTTCAAGAGAGGCCTTTGGGGTAGACCCAGGCGAAAATTGTCCCCCTGCTATTCTCTCTCATCGAAAATAATATTTTTCCTTAAGAGCAGGTATCATAATTCATAATGAAAGTCATGTTTGCACCTATTTGGTTAATTTATGCCACCCCCATGGGGACAAGAGCTCTGTAAATGGGTGCTCACCCTGCACATCTGGCACCTCACACCATGCCAGGAACACGGCAGTAAGAACTAACATGAAGGGCTCCAACGCTATAGGGCGCGTTCTGCATCAGGTGCTCTTCTTGGTGTGTTAGATCCTTGATCTCATTCTATTCCTACAGCAATCTCATCCAGTTGGTCTTTCCATTTTGCAAAGCAGGAAACACAGGCAACTAGAGACCCACTCAAGGCTACTTAGCTAGTAGGTGTCACAGCTGGGATGTGAACCCCAAGCTGTTTCTTTCATGACGGCACTACATACAAGGCATGGATTGGTATACAGGGAAATATTCCCTTTGAAGATGATACAGTCTACTACCCATGTCTATGTTAGAAACATCATAATTACGTAAGAAGCTAATCTAATGGAGGAGACAGAAGCACATTACAAAATGTCAAATACGGAAGGTACCAAAGACTTGAGGTGGAAGGAAGGGAAAGAAGGATGGAGGGAGGGAGGGAGGAAGAAGGGGAAATCAGAGGAGAGTGTGGGTGAGAAATTGGAGGGCGTGGCCTATGGGCAGACACATCTCGAACACAGGCAATGAATGGGCCCCAGGCCTCTGAAGAAGCCAGCATCCTCCTTTGTTCCCAGAAGCTACTAAGAGCTCCTAGACTGACTTATGGCATCCAAGGGAGAAGGGAGGCGTGACAAGAAGAGTGGCTCTGCCTTCAGGGTCCAGGGCTCCCTAAGAGGACAGAGTCAGTGCTCATCACACCCTTAGGTCTAGCTGGCTGGGACTAAGGTGATTCTAGGGACCCTCTCTGGTCCTCCGAAATATCCACATCTTGCCTGATAACACAAATTTCCTGGAGAAGCAAATCCTCTTATTCACTAATTAGCGATGAAAAGCTTAAAAATGAAAATGCCTGGCTGAAGCCACGCATTAGCAGGAATACATTTCACATGTGGCATAATGAAGTCAGTTATACAAATTGAGTCACATAAAAATGACCGATAGCAGGGTTGCCATTGGGGGGGACGTGGTGAAGAGGTAGGAATGTACTGGCAATATAAATGGATGAGGGAGAAAGTTCATGCAGGGTATGGGTGAGAAAGAAAAGACCAGACTCCCAAGGTGACAAGTTTCTAAGAGTACGAGTTTGCCTGGCTTGATCTAATCAAATCAAAATTATAAAGCAAAAGTATGCTTATTGTGCAACCTCAAATAGGTAGCTCTTTGCAATTCACATTTTCCCCCCTATTAAAATAATGCTGTATTCCTCAGTTGTTTTTTTGGGTTTTTTTTCTTTTTTCTTTTTTTAATAGTAAGGAACTTGTTTTGAAGAGACTTTTTCTTCTTCCTTTTCCTGACAAGGCCGCTGAGAGTTTGGGTCTGGGTAAGACATGGGAATTGCCTGGCATTTCCAGAGCGCTTTGACAATGGACCACTTGTAGTAGTCCCCCTGGCTTTCAGGAAGCTTGATGGTATCCTCCTTACTTCCTATTGTACTTCACTGGAGAGACCAGGGCATAATTCTAGTACAATGTTCTCCCACTATGTAAGTACACCCAGTTCACTCGTCTTTCTCCAGGATATACTGGTGGGAATGGGTTGCACGAGGCAATGGTGCACTGCCTAATAGGTTGCCTGTGGTAATTCTGGAGAGATGAGGATAATAGCTTATACTCCCTTCATCAAGTATTTTCAGTTTAAGACCAAAATTTCATCTCAAGACCTTTGCACTGGCTGTTCTCTCTGCCTAGAACTCCCTTTCCTGCCCCTAGCCTGGAAGGCTCCTTGTAAGCCTTCTTACAGATGACCAATCCAATGGTTCCTTCTCAGACAAAATGCAGCCCAGCAGACCTCTAGCTGCCGGCACTTGGATTTAAGGATGTTTCTGACCCCCAAGGACACTAAAATCCTGGCAGCCAGCAGGACACTCGCTACACTCCATACCTGAGATAATAAAGGTATAAGATGTTTTAATTACTCACAGGGGATCACAGGATGAGACAGTGACTGGTAGATTCTGGACAAATCCTGTTACATCCCCAGACTCATACACCTTATGGAAAACAGCACTGTCTCTGGAAAAATATTCCTTGCCCATTGACAGATATATGGCCTTGTAGCCATTTTTGAGTGGGAGGCTAAACGTGTACTTTTTATCGAGAAACAAATTTTCCTTCCAAACTTCATTTTTATTATCCTCCCACAGTACTCTCAAATCAAAAGAAATAAGACAACATCAAAAGAGCCTCCTTTTTATAAGACAGGGCTGCCTGTTTGTCTCTTCTGAAGGGAAAAGCCCACAGCAGGAGAGCTAAGAAGGGAGGCATCCAAGGACAAAATCATTTCAGTGAAAGTCTCTCAACACAAAGGGCATAACAGATATGCAATAAGTGCTTACTCTGTGTAAGACACAGAAGAAAGTACCACCCGTGGAGCCATGCAGCTAGCCTGGCACTTGAGAGAGGTCCATATATTATAACCAGGTCATTTCACAGCTCATTTAAGGAGCTGCAGCAAACAAGTAACACAGCCCGCTCAGGGCACCCTGACATTCCTGCCGGGAGAGGAAAGCGTGGACTTCCCGCTCCCCCCAGTGCAGTAGAGCTCACAGTAATGCTTAAGGAAGTCAGGTTTGTCGGTTTGTTTTTCAATAATATGGAAGGAAGGAGGTCTTTCAGAACTGGTTTCTCAAAAACAAACAAAACAAGGTCAGATTAAAAAAAAATCTGATGAGTTTTCAATAGTAATGCCAATTAGAGAGAATCTGCAAATATCGCATAAAGAATTTTTAAGTACAGAAAAAATACTGAAGGAGGATAAAACTATAAACATTTTGGACTTGTTGAGGGCAGGCCTTTCTAAATTAGGGCGAGATGGAGGAAATACTTTTATTTCACTATTTTCTGAATTTAATTTTTTTTCCTCTTAATTAAAAAGGGGTATTTTCAAAGAAATGTAGTTTTACAAAAATTTTAATGATTATCTAAGCCATGGTTCTCAACTAGCTTTGCCCCCCGGGGGACATTAGGCAATGTCTGGATACAGTTTTGGGTGTCACAACTCGGGGAAGATGGGGATGGGGGTGGGATAAGGGGTTGGCACTACTGGCATCTAGCAGGTAGAGGCCAAGGAGGTTGCTAAACATCCTGCAGGGTACAGGACGGCTGTCACGATGAGGACTCATCCGGCCCAAAATATCAATAGCTGAGGTTGAGAAATCCTGTTCTAAACTAGTGTCACCCATCTGCTTAAAGAAGAGCAGAGTCTTTGATAATTAACATTTCAGTTGTTTGTCGGCAAATGGATGCGAGCGTTCCAAATTTACTTTCTCACTTTCCTAAAGACATCTTTTCCTATTGCTCTGCTTACGCTAGAGGTGTAGTGGGCCCTTTAATTCAGAGAGCTGTGTCAGTGAATTTTATTCCTAGTCTAATCAGCCTCCAAAATTATCAGCAATCTTGAATGTGTGAGGACAGAATCAGTGAAGCTTTATTGTATGGAAGGACCCACGCTTTTGCTAAGCCTCTTCTGACCTTCCACACGTGATGACCCACACTGATGAGCAGCAGGTCAGCCATCCCAATCGCATGGCAGAAGAAACAACATCCCCAAAGGGAAAGCTACTTCATTAGAAGTACTGGATTTCAAAGACAGCAATTAAGCTCTTCTCCATCCTACAGCCTCTTTGTTACATACAATTTGAATTAAATAAAAATTTCTTACATCCTGGTCCTGTACCATATACCAGGAAGACATAATTATTTTCTGATGAAAATACTAAATATGGCTTCCTTCTTTCATAAAGGAAATTAAATAGATGTAGAAAATCAGTGTAACTTCACTAATTTAGAGTCATTAGAGAAGTACGAATCCTAATATTTTAAGGACATTAAATTTTATCCTTTTTAAAAGCAATGCAAAATAAGAACAATTTAGTACAGATCCCGCCAAATGCACTTTAATGGAAATATAAAAATCAGTTTAACTTTATATTTGGACTGTACAAAAAATCTGAGGTTAAATACTTTAAGCTTGTAAACATTTTCCTAAAATTGTCTTCATACTATTAATTTGCTCAGTCAACTTAAATCTCAGTCCATCCCCATGTCACAATCACCATGAACTTCTGAACTGATCTGTCACTCTAAACAGACAGAATACTTGTGGCTACTGATTTACTTACAATAAATAATGCTAAAAAGAACTGTATTACAACTTAACACTAAAAAGACAAATAATTTAAAAATGACCAAAGGGGATGTAAAATGGTACAGCCACTCTGTAAAACAATCTAGCAGTCCGTCAAAAAGGTTAAGCATAGTTACCATTTGACCCAGCAATTCCATTTTTAGTTATGCCCCGAAGAGAAATAAAAACAAATGTCCACATAAAAACATGTACGTGAACACTGGTAGCAGCATTATTCGTCATTCAAGACAGTCAAAAGGTGATGTCCATCAGCTGATGGATGAATTAAGAAGAATGTGGTATATTGGAACATTGGCGCAAGGGAAAATTATTTGGCAACGAGGAGGAATGAAGTGCAGGTACATGCTACAGGATGATCCTTGAAAACATTATGTGAAGTAAAAGAAGCCAGAAACAAAAGACACATATTACATGATTCTATTTATAAGTCATGCTCAGAATAGGCAGAGAAAGAAGGGTCTGCTTAGGGCCAGGGGTGAGGGCCGAAGAGGGGGCTGATGACTCGGGAAGGGAGATTTTTCTTTTTGAAAATGTTCTGAAATCAATCGTGGTGATGAATGCACAACTCTGTAAATATATTAAAAGCCAATGAATTGTATACTTTAAATGGGTGAATTGTATGCTATGTGAATTATAGCTCAATAAACTTGTTTAAAACAAAAAAAGGGTCCAGAGTCACCCGTTCATTACCTCTGTAGGAATTTCTGGAAGACGCGCCGATAGGCATAGCCAGCTCTCCTCACTCGAATGTTCTCTTTTAGGCCCAGATACTCTACTTGATGCTTTACCCTGTAAAGGAGAGAATGGAGCCAGGACATTACTGGATAATCTTTTTACTCTGTTCTCCCACCCACCGTTCCCCCCAAACTCCCAATTCCACACTGCAGGGAAGCATATTAAAAAAAGATTATAATTTATAGTGTTCAGAGTCTAAGCTGGCCCTCAGGGTGTGTAATATTAATACGTATCTGGTTAACTGAAAGGGTAGAAATCTGATTCAAGAAAATAATTTTCCTTTCTCCCATCCTCCAAATCCCAAACTCACCACCAGCCTTTTCTCTACTAAGGAAAATATACATGAGGTTGCCAGTTAGAGATATCTGCTCATTTTAAGTATTTTTCACAAATACTGGCTTCACCCCAAGCTTTGAGGCAGGGAATGCATCACCCATTGATTCCTTTCCCGTGAATCACATGGAAAACAATGTGCCTCATGTGAAAACATTGTTTCATTCATTATAACTTCCATCACTAGGAAACCTTCTTATACAAATTTTTGTCAACAAGACAACTAGTTCAACATATTCTGTTATGTTGAAAATGTCATGCTTGGGACTTCCCTCGTGGTGCAGTGGTTAAGAATCCGCCTGCCAATGCAGGGGACACGGGTTCGAGCCCTGGTCCGGGAGGATCCCACATGCTGCGGAGCAACTAAGCCCATGTGCCACAATTACTGAAGCCCTTGCGCCTAGAGCCTGTGCTCCGCAATAAGAGAAGCCACCACAGTGAGAAGCCCATGCACCGCAACGAAGAGTAGCTCCCACTCACTGCAACTAGAGAAAGCCTGTGCACAGCAACGAAGATCCAATGCAGCCAAAAATAAACAAACAAATAAATAAATGTCCTGCTTTTTGCATATTCTTGGAGCGCTGTCAACTCCTCAGTAAACATCAACCAGGCTGGAAATGCCCGCTGTTTCCCTGGGTATACCATCTCCTTCCCTCAGAAGGAGCCCTCTTTCAAGACTGTCCTCAGAAGGTCATGGCCTGAGAACTCTACTAGGACAGTTATTTAGAATCCAGGGCAGGCAACTTTGCCAAAGCCAAACAAAGACACATTTTCAACAGGAAAAGAAAAATAAACTACACGCCATAAACTTGTGGAATGAGTAACCCTGTCCACCAAGAACTTCAATTGACCCTGTGATCCCTGACAACGAAGCACACTGCCCTTTCATGGACCCCGACATTCCACGCTCACGGATGAAGTGAGACCATCTGTCACACAGTAAACCTGAACCGAGATGAGGGGGCAGATCCCAGGAAGCCATCCTACTAGAAATACAAATCAACACTTGACCAAGGAATACCTTAGACTTTGTAAAACCAGTTTACATGAGCTTATATTAGGAAGTTCCTCACTGCAATTCAAATAAGGGGTGTAATTTAAAAAAAAAAAAAAGGGAAACCACTCTGGGGGAAATTCTATGAAAATTTACTGAATAAAATGTAGCACTTTCTTCATTTTTCCAGCTTCTGATACTCCAGTGAATCAGTTTGGATTTTATGAGAAGGTAGCATCAGGGCCGAGGAACTTCCAACCAGTAGCTACTGCAAGATTTCCACATTAGAGTGACAATCAACAGAGCTGGATGCGTGGAGCAGGGGAGAGTGTGCCAGGGAGGTTTTGCATTTGGAGGGCAAGCGAGATGTTTTCATTCACAATTATGTTTGCTGGGATGGGAAGCTGGAGAGAGTTTGAAGTAGGGGGAAGGGAAGCGGGAAAAAGTTTGAAGTAGGGGGAAGGGTGGGCTAAAGCACCCCTTAGCAATACCTCTGCTTCCTAGACTCTTGTAATTTATTATTATTTTTTTAATAAATTTATTTATTTATTTTTGGCTGCACTGGGTCTTCGTTGCTGCATGCGGGCTTTCTCTAGTTGCAGTGAGCGGGGGCTACTCTTCATTGTGGTGCACGGGCTTCTCATTGCGGTGGCTTCTCTTGCTGTGGAGCATGGGCTCTAGGCGTGCAGGCTCAGTAGTTGTGGCGCACGGGCTTAGTTGCTCCGCGGCATGTGGGATCTTCCCGGACCAGGGCTCGAACCCGTGTCCCCTCCATTAGCAGGCGGATTCTTAACCACTGTGCCACCAGGGAAGCCCTCGTAATTTATTTCTGACGTTGCCTGTGACACCACCCTTCCACTCTGTGTGTAAAACGAAAAAGAGTCCAGAGTCACCATGCACGAGATGTGAGTGTGGCGTGTGAGGGGGTGAGTGTAGGAGTGACGTAGAGACAGCCGGAGGCAACAGATGTGGGAGAGTTCATTCTGTCAGACTGAAGGAGTCCCACTCTGGATTGACCCTCTAATTTAAAGAGGAAGGAACTGAGGACTCAGGAGATTAAGCGTTTCACTCAAACTAGTTAGTGATAGGCCAGCATCAAGATACAGTTCTTCCAAATCCTAGTCTAGCCCTTTGCTCTAGATCAGCTGTTCTCCAACTATGGGGCCCAGACCATCATCACCAGCATCACTTGGAGGCCCAGAAACTGACTCAGGAACTCTGGGAATGGGACCCAGCGATAAGCCTTCCAGGGGATACTCTGACATTCAAGTTTGAGAACTAGTGTTGTAAGGTAAGAAGCCCCAGACATTTTCTGTCTGTTATCCTCTTGATATCAAAAGAGAAAGTGAGTGACACAGTTCAAAAAAGCAGAGGGCAATTTAAGCACATCCAGGGGAATGACCATGAAGGGGAAGTGTCGGATTCCACATCCAGCTCCTTCAGAGGGAATGGCTGGAGGAGCTGAGCGATGAGCCTGCCGAAGAGAAGATCCCAGGGAAACATGGTGACTGCCTCGAACTAGGAGAAAAGCGGTCACACGGGAAAGTCCCAAGAATGATTCTTATGGCCGATTAGAGGTGACAGTAAAACCGATTTAGAGAAGGACTGGAGAGCTTGCTAATGGCAAGAGGCAACCCAGTGTGAACTGGTGACTTAGGAGTGGGCTGATCAGAGTCTGAACATCATCAATGGATAATATTGTAAGAGGAATCTCAGACTCCCTTAAATGGAAACATTTGAGCAGTTCAATAGACAAGATGCCTTAGAAACACACATCTACTGATGAGACTAGTCAGAATATTGTGGAATGACCAAATGGAAGGCTGCTGCATCCCAACAGCACCTTAACCTGAGAAAAAAAGACTCAGGCTGCACCATAAGGTGTGAAGATGCAAAGAAGGACGTGCAGACAGCAAATGCTTGAGCTTGGGCATTTTCCTTCCTGTTTGTCTTTTCCTCCCCGTAAAGGATCAAGCATTGTCTGCCTGCCGTGGGTGAGAAAGGATCTTGCTGGTAGAATGGGAAGTGGACCCATCCATGTCTCTCAGAAGAGGTAATGGGCAGTTAGGAATTTTTTTTAAAAACAAATTTATTTATTTTTCTAGTCATTTATTTTTGGCTGTGTTGGGTCTTCCCTGCTGCACGCGGGCTTTCTCTAGTTGCAGCGAGCGGGGGCTACTCTTTGTTGCGGTGCGCGGGCTTCTCTTGTTGCTGAGCACGGCTCTAGGCACACTGGCTTCAGTAGTTGTGGCACGTGGGCTCATTAGTTGTGTCTTGCGGGCTCTAGAGCACACGCTCAGTAGTTGTGGCGCACAGGCTTAGTTGCTCCACAGCTTCACGGACCAGGATCTTCATGGACCAGGGATCGAACCCGTGTCCCCTGCATTGGCAGGTGGATTCTTTTTTTCTTTTTTTTGTGGTACGCGGGCCTCTCACTGTTGTGGCCTCTCCCGTTGCGGACCACAGGCTCCGGACGCGCAGGCTCAGCGGCCATGGCTCACGGGCCCAGCCGCTCCGCGGCATGTGGGATCTTCCCAGACCGGGGCACGGACCCGTGTCCCCTGCACCAGCAGGTGGACTCTCAACCACTGCGCCACCAGGGAAGCCCCCGACAGATTGTTTTTAACCAGCTCTTTGGAACTTCACTTCAACCCTGAGCTAAGCATTCCAGGCCACATCCTGCGTGTGCTGATGAGCTGAGTGCATTAAAAATGTCTACACAGAGCCTCAAACTAATTTGAAAACCATCCTGACTCTGCTGTATTAAGGTTTGCTTTCTTTTTTCCATCTGTCCCCAGACTAGCCAAGATCAACATAAATCGCTAATTCTGAACTGAAGGGCACTGCTAACATTTCAGGAAAAAACAAGGAGGGGAAAAATATATCTACATAGGCTTCTTCCTGAAAAAGTTAAGACACAGAACACATTGGAAGGCAATTGAAACTGCTCCTGCCTCGGGCATAGGAGGGCCCAGCTTGAGCAGAGGGGAAAACGGGGTGGGACCATGCAGGCTGGCCTTGACCTCCTGTCTATGTCTTCACCATACCTGCTTTCCTCCCAGTCCTTGGGCTTCTTGGTTTCATTGGGTTTGATGCAGCGAATGTAGTGAGGTGTACATTTCATCAGGGTGCTCACAAGGTCATTGGCTTGTTTCTAGAAAGGAAGAGTAACATCATTTAGAAACATGGAACTTGCCCTAAAGCAGACCAACTTTCAAAGGAGACCTGTGTGCAGATGTACAGCTAGAAATTCATCCTCATGACAGTTTGTTCACTAGGCTTAACTCGGGCCTACTACACTTTCTTAAAGCTCTACTCACTGTTATGGTGATTTGAACACTCTCAAGTGGGTTTGAAATTAGATTTTTGAAAACGATGAGGTATTTTTAGTATAGTTAATAAAATAAGACAAAAAAACCCCACCCCCAAACCCAGTAAATCCTCCCATATAATTCTTTTTAGGAGAAACAGGGAAGCATGCCAACTGTTAACAAATTTAGTTAATTTTATATTGACTGACGGCCTTTGCAAATACATTTTTCTCATAAACTCTGAGGGGAAGGGAGGTGCACAAACGTATTTGCAAGGATAGATCATCAAAATCCCCTGTACTCTTTTCAGGCAATCTAACCAATGAAGAATCACCTTATTAACATGATGGAAATTCACAATTAAAAAGTGGGAGATACATAAAAATCTCAGAATTCATAAATCTTTTATAGGGCATTTCATTCACCTTCTTCCTCAGCATGTCCTTTTCCAAACCTGCTGACTCACAGCCCTTTCAGTGTGGCAGGAAACGTACTCTTTCACGAACTAAAATATTCAATGTAAAATCAGCTCTTACTACCTGTGCATCGGGTACCCACGATGGAACTGGGTTCAAGAAGAAAAAGCCACATAAATAAAGCTGAACTTGCTTATGAGGTATTTCAAATCATGAGTGCCACAAATGTTGTTTGAAGAAACAGGAGCAGAGCCCACATCAGCACTCCCAGCACCACACAGCTGAGCATACCCTATGGATCCAATCATGGGGCACACATGCAACCTCTCATTCTAAGCAAATCAGCACAAAGAGAGAAAACCTCTAAAAGAAAATAGAGGAGAGGGATCTCCAAAGCCAGAAAACCATTACAAAGTCAGCAGAAGGGATCTGCCTGCAGTAGTCAACCCTCTCTCAATTAGGACTTTTCTGTTTTCATGGGTTTGGGAAATCTGAAACCCTTGAGAAAAACTCTTGGGTATATTCAAAGCAAAAGTTCTCTGTTTAGATGTGCAGAATATAGCATTCTTTGCAATGCTTGGAAGTCAGGGCAAAGCTGCCGAGGTTGTATGATCAAAGCAAAGCTCTACGATAAAAATGTAAATTGACTCTCGTCTTCCTTGTTGATGAGAGAGAGATTGTACTTGAGAACAAATTTAATGATCTTTGCAACACGTAAGATGAAGCTGGGGAGGGACTGGTTATAATAAAGCTTTTCTTTTTAAGTTCCCAAACTCTTAATTTTTATTTTTAATTTTTACGTATAACTTAGCAGACTCTTTAGTCCTAAGCATTTAGGAGCATACCTTTTCAACTTAGCATAAGAAAACACAGGGGGCAAGTTCGACTTAAGTTTATATGACACTTGACATACTTCTTTCTATTGAGCTATTCAATAGCTCAAAATAGTAACGGCTAACAAGTACTGAATATGCTTCATGGGCTAGACACATGGATTTTCTTATTTATGCCTCAGAATTTTAAGAGGTAGCTTCTTACAATTATCATTCCCATTTTTTAGATGAGAAAACAGGGCCTTAAACAAATAAAGTATTACTCAAGATGATATAACTAGTAAGCAGAAGTAAGGCTAGAACCCAAGTCTGTGAGCTACCAAGTTTTTTTCTTAACCACAATGCCATCCTCCTCCTTAAGGAAGATATGGGATAATTTAGTGTGATAACAAAAGGAATTAACTGGGTGAGTTAGGATTAGAGAGAAGCCTTTAGGTTTTGGAATAATCATTTTGAGCAAACAGGAATATATTTCAAAATTATCCTGTATTTAGCTATGGGTCAACTTTAAATGCCCCCTGAAGTGGTTGGGAAGCAGCAGGTTGGATTTACTCTGGCTCCAGACAAGAAGAGGCCATGAGTTAGAACAGAAAGCTACCAAAGGCACTTGCCCTACAAGGGCAGAGGCTTGCCTACAGAGGCTTGTCTACTTGCCTACAGTAGCAGGCATTAAAATATGCAGACAGGGGCTTCCCTGGTGGCGCAGTGGTTGAGAGTCCGCCTGCCAATGCAGGGGACACGGGCTTGTGCCCCGGTCCGGGAAGATCCCGTGTGCCACGGAGCGGCTGGGCCCATGAGCCATGGCCGCTGAGCCTGCGCATCCGGAGCCTGTGCTCCGCAACAGGAGAGGACACAACAGTGAGAGGCCCGCGTACCGCAAAAAAAAAAAAAAGAAAAAAAAAAAAAGTGCAGACAGGACAGTGAGAAAGGCTTAGGGTGACAGCTCCCCATTCTACCCTCCACATAGATTGTTAGCAAGCCTGAATTGGGATCCTGGCTCTGCTCTTTGCGAGCTATGTTGCAAATCACTAACTTTCTTTGGGCCCCAGTTTCCCCATCTGTAAACTAAGTAGGTTGAACTAGAAGACCTCTAATTTAATCTGAAGGGTGGAATAGATGTTCAATGTCTACGAGTCCAGTTACCTCACGGCACTCGCGTCTCTCATATCTGCTCCTGTAGGGGCCCAGTCTCACTTAGATACAGCTGTAGCCCCGTCCACTTTGCCAGCTCTGAGCTCCATTCCCTCAATCGTTGGCTCTAATTTCAAAACCGGTCCCTTTTAGCCACAACAATGTAGAATTTAGGAAAGCCTCAAAAATGACATGTTATTAAGGAAAGAATACTCTTATTTAAAAACAAAGATAGTGGGAGTTCTCACCAAGCAAATATTCTATTAATTAAACCCTACAGAACAGTTTTAAATTTTAAGGAATTAGAATACAATAAGATTCCCAACACTAAAACTACCTTGAACATAAATTTAATTTTTCTTCCAAGGAACTCAGGATCCCTTTAAACGTTTAACCTCAGGGATATCATTAAGATGATACTTAGTTACTATATATAAAATAACCAACAAGGTCCTACTGTATAGCACAGGAAACTATACTCAATATCTTGTAATCACCTATAATGGAAAAGAACTTAAAAAAGAATACATACATATATATGTATAACTGAATCATTTTGTTGGACACCTGAAACACATTGTAAGTCAACCATACTTCAATAAAAATTAAAAAAGAAAAAGATGATACTTAGCATCTGCAAAACATTGTAGACATGAAAGGTGTAAGAGATTGGGCCACGGCTATACATCTCTAAGAGGTGACTCGGGAGACATAAAACAGGGAGAATCTCATTCCTACATGGAGGCAGAGTGTCAGACAGGCAGAGGTCACACAGCTCACCAAGAGGATACCACTGGTGAGAATATGCACAGTACGGTCTCCCTAGATGAGCTGGCTGACTTCAGGCTGACCTCCCCAGACCATAGCAGTCCTGAACATTTTGAGTACACCCGGAAGGTGGCTATTTTGAGCATAATACTAGACGAGAATATGAAGGGGTCAAGTCTTCCAAGGAGGAGAAAAATGCTCCTAACACCACCCTGCTTTTTATAGGGAATAAGTTGGACTGAGAATCCAGACCACTTGAACGTGAGTCACTGCAGCCTTGAGGATCTGGGCCCCTTGGATCTGAATGTGACAGTCTTGTGACTAGATTTTCCAGCCTGGAGCTAATCCTGATCCAGGACCTAGAAGTTAAAGCTTGAGTCAGAGCTCCGTGCAGATGTCAATTATCTGGGGCCTCGTGAGAACCGCATCTCCTCCCTGCCGTCAACTCTCTGCCCCAGTGAACTCAATCCAGACACTGTCCCAGGACTACTGTAGGTCTCAAGTTCCTTGAACATGACTGTCCTTAACCCCAGAGGGCTCTACCCTCCAACTCAAAACCCTACCCTCTAGCGTGCGCCTGACTTCCTGCACAAAACCTGAAGCTCCTCCGGATGGAAGCGTCTCGTGGCTGTGATGTTCCCTTTATTTCACGCAGGGCTTATGCCCTCAGAGGCTGGGAAGACAGGCTTCCATAGGTGCAGCACTCGGAGAAGAAAACGCTCGTGAACAAAACAGGCAGCAGCAACTGTGGTGTTCACGGGGCCGGGGTTATCGGAGGGCACTGTGAGAAGGACATGTAGGATCTGGACACACAGAGCCACACAGGGGGATGGACAGTCAGAACAAGCACATCAAGTGTCCACTGAGAATTAGGCAGAGATGAAGAAGCGTGGCAGAGAGGGAGGGGACAGATGGAGTAGTATGGAACAGGAAAGCATACACGGTTTGGGCTTATTATGTTTCAGGCAGTGTGTGCCTTAGAGGGACGATGGAAATTAATCACCACAGTACCCCCCTGAGATAGGTACTGAAATCTCTAAGGCAAAAGAGGCACTGAGAGTTTAGGTAACTTGCTGGCGATCACATGGTGAGGGATTTGAACACAGGTGACGAGCCCCAGAGCCCTACCTACTCTTAATCACTCAATGATTCCATTGATTATAAAGACAGGGTGGTATTTAATTGGTATGATTCTTTAAAAAACTGTATTTAATATACACTCTACTATATATAAAATAGATAATCAACAAGGACCTCCTGTATAGCACAGGGAACTCTACTCAGTACTCTGTAATAACCTACACAGGAAAAGAAACTGAAAAAGAATGGATATGTGTATATGTATAACTGAATCACTTTGCTGTACACCTGAAACGAACTCAACATTATAAATCAACTATAATATAAAATAAAAATTAAAAAAATATAATAAAAATATAAAATAAGAAACTGTTTTTAACTGGTATAATTAAATAAGAAAACGTTTAGTGACTGTTTTTCAAAAAATTACATGATGGAGTGTGTTTGACACAACCTCTAAATTCAGAGAGTAATCAGGGACAACCGATTTCACCACACAGTGCCTCCGATAATTCAATGCACTCTCCATGAGAGGCTCTCAAGAAACACTAAGAATTCCTCTGACTTTGAGACACTGTGAAGCCCAGATGCCTGTAATTCACAGAAAGGAGGGCCCACAAGACCCAGGGCGGAAGGTGCATGAATTCCCCATATAAGACCCAGTAGAATTTCAGGTTCGTAAAGTTCCGTAATTGGCAAGTTCTGGGGTCTGGTCTGGAAAAGCATCATCAAAATCCAAAATGTGGCTCTTGATCATAAAATCTCTCTGACAGTTTAATGTGAATTCTCCTAGATTCAGTATAAAGCCACTTCCTCTTAGAAAGTAACTGATTATCATCTGCTGACTATTAAGCTATGAGGTACTTTAATACCCATTTGGGGTTTCAGTACAGCCAAGTCCAATTCACCTGCATCCTGTAACCCGTTCTCAAGCAGCAACGTTACTTCTGGCCATCGTCTGTAACGAATCTGTGACATCTCCCTGACCGCATCCCAGCCCGGGGGTGTAGTTCCTGACGCCTAGAAAACCCTACCTCTTAATAGGCATCCATAAATTTCCCTATTAAAATAGAACAAACCTTTATTTTGCTTCCAGCAGTAGTTGGGCGTCCTTTCTTGTCAGCCTGCAGATTTTCCGGAAATAAAGACTTTATAAAAGGTCTGGAAAAGGAGAAAGAGAATGCATTAGCAATCAGTAAGCACCTTGGGGACTGGAAAGCCTGCTTCCATAGAGAATGGAGACAGTCGTCCAGAAGCACAGAACCTTGGATACAGAATGGCCATCTGACTCAAGCCATCAAGCTGTGACCCGGGAGAAAAAAAGCAGTGGACACAAGAAACGTAGAGAGAGAATTCTAAGACAGAAGCATCTTGGAGTCTAGACCTGAAAACTAAAATTTTAAACTCTGCCTTTCAAATTTCCCCACCCACTAGAACTGAGATACACCTTGGCAACAGGACACAACAGAGGGGGGTCAGTGTGGGTTTTCTGAGTTAAGTAAGATAGACCAGAATGCAGGGATTTCTATGAATTGTCCAGATCCAATGCAGATTCTGCTTTGCTCCAAAGCAGGGTTTCTCAGTCTCGGTGCTACTGATATTTGGGATTGGATAATTCTGTGCTGGGGCCTGGGGCTGCTTTACACACTCTAGGATGTTTCACAGATCAGTGGCCTCTGCCCACAAGATGTCAATAGGGCACCGTATCCACCCTCCCTTCCCTCAAGCAAAAAACCTAGACAAAATGTGTTTTGAGTATGAGCAATTTTAAGTGCAGCTAATCCACTAATGCTTTGCCTGCTGAATATGCAACTTCATTAGTAGTTGTAACTGAGCTACAGCTGTTGACAGGCCTGCCTCAAAAGGCACAGGGCAGGGACAATGTCTTAGTCACCTTAGTGTCCCTGGTGTCTGGAACAGAGCCTAGTACACCGTAGGTGCTCAATAAATATTTGCGGATTGAATGAATGAATGAATGATGTGATCCATGTAAATTAGGAATCTGCCACTCAAAGGAAATTCCCCCTAAATGACTTATTGGGCATCACGGATTTTCTAGAAAGTCTCCACAGCATTCTACTTTCATAACCTCACCAGACACAATTATAGATTTTTTACAGCACATGTGTTTACCAAACAACAGACCATGTCTACATGACAGGAGTTTTACATGGAAGTGTCAATAGCTCTTGAATTTTGCAGTAATTTTAATAATTAAAAAAACCTCTGAAAGCATGCCCGCACCTGATTTTCATAAACTCCAAAAGCCAGGACTTGTGGCTTACCTGACTTTTTAAGAGCAAATAGATTTTACGTTTTGAGAGAAGAATCTCCGAAGTGAGGGGTGTGAGTGCCACGAAAGTGTAGGCCTGGGGAGATGAGGGCCAGGGAGGAGTGGAGGCTGGAGGGAGGGGAAGAGGGTTAAATGGAGCAGAACTTCGAACCACGGACCAAAAAGGAAACTCAGTTTTGCCTTCATTGAAGTCAGGCCTTTTCTAGAAAATTATCAGGCTTGCAGCTGTTGATCAAAGAAGTTAACCTTGATATTATGATAGTTGAAGTAACAGAGACTAAAATGGCAACTATTACTTGGAGACAGCTCTAAAACTTGTAAAATCTGGAAGACTGTGCAATGTTGTACTTGCCAGGCATGGACAGGCCTGATCATGTAAATGACATCTCACATCACTACCCAGGACCACGGGGGACCTTTGCACGGAAGAGGCAAGGAAAGGACATGGCAAAGCTGGCCCTGGGAGCTCCAGCAGCTTGCAAGGCGGATGCCCCCACTGCGCTATGCTTTTAGCTTAGTCAGGGTCTTGGGGGTTAAAATGGATCTCTGAGTGCCCCTCCCTGAGTTCTTGAGCCATTTCCCAAGGGCTTCAGCAATTCAGGTTAACTTCGGTTTAGCTAAGCTATTAGCATTTTCAAAAACAGAGGGAGAATTCTTGGGATGATGTCCCGAGGGCAAAGTGTCACAGAGCCAGACTGTCTCACTCTTAGACAGTCAGGCACAGCCATCCCAACCCAACTCCAGAACGGGCACTTCTCCCTGATAAAACCATTGAAAATGATGAAACTGGGGGCCCTGAAGGGCATGCAGACAGCACTTAGCATGTGGGGTGGGAAGTATCAGGGGTACAAGGGAGAGACTAAGACCGGGGGGGAAAAAGCTGTTTGGAGAAGCTGAATTGTCTAATGATAACCCAGACCCAACAGCACAAGGAAACGTAACGCCGACCATTCGAATGTCACACGTTTGTTCTAATATTGAAAATCTGGTCAAACCTCTATCCCGTGTCGGATAAGGCAAACACACTTACAGCTCACTGCTCTGCATAAGCTCGATCAGATCCATAAACAGCACGTCACGGTTCCGCTCACAAAAGCCGTCCATGTCATAGGATACCTGGCCAAGAATGGAAAGATATCGAATTTTACCCTTTAAGTATTTCATTGAACAAAACGTCCAAGCTGGCATGGCTGTCCTCCAGAGAGTGTGTGTATTTCCAGATATAACAACTGGGCTTTCATCCCGATCTGTCACATTAAGGCTGTGCGTGTTTTAACTTGTTAGATGACTTCAGCTGGTGATGGCCTGGAGATGCTGACGGATGGTCTCTGGCTGCTTACACGATCCAAACGATACATGACCAGGACCCCAGCTCTCATGATTACATAGCCCTTCTTCGATGGGTCTATAGGGGTATGTAAATAATACACTTAATTCTTCCTCTAAATTTTAGGTAAGATGGAGTAATATAAAACTCTCTGTGCTCACTAACGGACTGCAGTGGGCCATGTCATCTGAGGCTTTGCGATCTCTCCTACAAATGGTGTCAGAGTTAGATCAGTTTAGTTGAAGTCTCATGCTCAAGGACCCTCCTTAGTTAATAAGAGACTTATTGGGATGAAGGGTGAGAGCAATGAATTTCCACAGTACTAGGAAGTCCCCAGATATCATGACATCAATTTACTTATCTGTGTATCACCAGTACCCACACAAAGCTTGGTACCCAGTAGCACCCAGTAATCACGCATTTTATGAGAACCCCAAAGGGAGCCTCTGGTCCTTATGTATACTCCCAGGGAGGATGGGCAAGTAAAAAATGCAAGCTTGTGATTGCATGAGAGGTGAGAAAAAATCTCATTCCTTCAGCAGTTAATATGTAGGTTGGGGCTTCCCTGGTGGCGCAGTGGTTGAGAGTCCGCCTGCTAATGCAGGGGACACGGGTTCGAGCCCTGGTCTGGGAGAATCCCGCATGCCGCAGAGCAACTAAGCCCGTGAGTCATAACTACTGAGCCTGCGCTCTGCAACAAGACAGGCCGCAATAGTGAGAGGCCCGCGCACCGCGATGAAGAGTGGCCCCCGCTTGCCACAACTAGAGAAAGTCCTCGCACAGAAACGAAGACCCAACACAGCAAAAATAAATAAATTAATAAACTCCTACCCCCAACATCTTTAAAAAAAAAAAAAAAAATATATATATATATATATATATAGGTTGATTCATGCTTATGTTATATTAAGGGTGATTCATGCTAAAAAATAACACAGTGGTGTATACGCACTATCTTTTGTTTGTCTCTCCAAATATTTCATGGGTCCCATGTTGTTGAATGAATGAATGATGGATGAATAAAACACACTGAGGCACATAAAACTCTATGGACATTGCTTTCAGTCGCCTCGTGAGAAAATAGATTACAGACCCAAAGGCTTAATACAGATAGACATTGAAAAGGATGGCTTCCCCTTTCCTGCTGAAGCCCTGCTCCCTGGCCATACCTTCCCAGCGTAATGGTGAATAATGAAGCCTTGGTTCCAGCTGTTGAAGTGCTCATGGTTCCCAATCTGCATCTGAAGTTTCTGGAGCAGCGTCTGATCCGCTCCCTCACCCACCGCGTGCATCGTGGCACATACATCATCCAGGATGCTCATGATCCCAGGGGGGTTCTGATGGGACCAAGAGAGCAAAGTCCCAACTCAGTGACTGTTTTAAAATATATATTGTTTATCAGGTCTTTCCTTAAGCAAGGAAACCGCTCCCTAGATTTAAGATACCATCTTGAAAGTCAATCTTTCCCTTTGAGGGAGAATGCTATTAATACTCCCAAATGGGAGTCACCACTTAGATCTAACGATGGGGGAAAGTCCATTTTCAAAAAAAAAAAGAGAATAGTTTAACTCCCTGAAGTTTTATTCAAAGCCATAAACAGAAAGATCATTATCTGCTCACTCCTATTTGTACTAGGTTGATTTTTTAAACCCGAAAGATAAAAACATTTTCCTTGGACCCTAATTCATTTCTTAATGTTCGCTTTCAGCCTGTTACCCATATAGACATGGTTAATACAGCTACACACTGGACACATTCTATCATGTATTACTTTTTCTGCATAGCACTAGTTTATAAATAATCCTGCTGTTTTACACAGTCTTTATACTTATTATTTTGATGGCTATATTTCCCTACTCTTCTATGCTATCGTTTATTTAAGGACTGAGTTCTCTATGGATGTTTTCACTGTTTCCAGTTGGGACTTTTATAAAAAAAACAGAACACAACAGTACTGTACAGATCTCTCTCTATACCCTTTTATTTCCTTTTGAATCATTTCTAGGGCTAAAGTCCTAGAAGTTGTATAAATGGTCTAGGAGGCAGGGTCAAGTTTATATCTCTTCATATGCTATGCCATCAACATAAGTCATAACCGTCTTCTCTTAAGATTCAGTAACAACCTCCGTTCGTAAATTGGCAATGTACTCATACACATGTGCATATTAACTACAAGAGTAAAACTCTATTTTCACACATATACCCATAAGCAAAATAAATGTAATCGCTACAACTCTCTGCAAATCAGAGCCGTCACTTTGCTTATTCTAATACAATGACAGAGAGAACAAAAACTCACGTAGTGTAAACCTGTAAGCCGTGAAGAGACACACCAGACCGATACTTACAACTTTGTTCTCGATGAGGTCACACACGATTTTGTTATTAAAGTAATCGATGGGTGTCCATCTGATGCCTTCTTGAACATATTCTTCCTGTAGAACAGAAAGTGGGAATTCACAGTATTACCCAGTGGAGACCAGCTGGAGCTCTGCACATGATGGATACCACAGGCACAGGAATCATGAGGAAAGAAAAACCTGAATGCCCTTCAATAAAAACTTGCAATCTTAATTTTTTCTAAGAGGAAGAGGAAAGGGGCATTTCATTGCTTGGTCATTTTTATGTTTGGTTGGAACCATATGGAATTGATCCCATACAACTGTTTTTGACTTTAAAATGGCTTAACCTGTAGGTCCAGTTATAGAACAATCTTTTTGAACTCAACATGGAACAGAAGTACAGATTAGCATCTAGGTACTTAAAGGGAAGGCCCCTCATTGGCCCCTCATTCAGGTCTCATTACACTTGATGAACACCATCACACTCTCCTGGTTTTCCTCCTTCCTCAGCAGTCTGGCTTTGTTAGCTTCCTTTGCTGGCTCTTTCTTTTTATCCAGATCCTTATACTGATGGAGACTTTCAGGGCTCAATCTCCCAGCCTTGTTTCCTCCACTCTCGTTCTCTAGGTAATTCCAATCAACTCCCTGGCTTAAAATAACACCTATAGCCTAATGACACCTGAATTCATTTCTCTAGTCTAGACTTCCCCACTGAGTTCCAGATTCATATATTGATGTATTTCATATACTGGAATTTCCACCCAGAGGTATAACAGGCCTCTCAAACCTACCAGGTTCTGGCCCTCCATCCCTCCACTGTCTCCAACCAACTGCTCTCATCTTACCCTTCAGTAAACAGTCTCCCCATTGGCCCTGTTATTCAAGCTACAGAGGTAGGAATCATCCCTGACTCCTTTTCCCTTTGGTAATTATACTGAGCGACTCAGGCTGACTCACTCTCCAAAACATATGCCAGCTCTGACCACGTCACCACGGAACCACCTCTACTGCTGCCATCACTGTCTACTCACCCCCTTTCTTGCCCAGTCTCAGGCAGGAGGCTCCTAACCGGTTTTGAAACTTCCACTCCTGTTTGCCCTCCCCCTGCCCCACCCTACCTGTAGGTCTATAGAGCCAGAGCCACCTGGTCAAAAACAAACACAAATCAGCTCGCGTCACTCTCTAGTCAAAATTCTCCAATGGCCTCCCATCGTACTACTCTAAAATCTGCCACCCCCTACAAAGTTCCTCTGTGATCTAGCCTCCGCCTTCTTCTCCCACCTCAGTCCCTACCATGTCCTCCCTTAGGGTTTTGCTCTAGCTACACTGATGGGCTGGAAGAATCCCAGGGCAGAGGTTTCTGTGAAAACCATTGGTCACCGGGGTTCCTAAGCAGAGGCACGAACACGTCCACGAATAAACATTCCTCAAACAGCCCTTGATATGTGTAATGGGTTGAATGTGTCCCCCAAGATTTTGTGTCCACCTAGAACCTCAAAATGTGAGGAAATAGGATGTCTGTAGGTATAATTAGCTAGGAATCTCGTAAATAAAATTATCGTAGATTTAGGGTGATCCCTAAATCCAATGACTGGCGCCTTTAGAAGAGAAAACAATGAGATTTGGATGCAGACAGAAGGCCATGTGAAGACACAGGCAGAGACTGAAGTTATGCTGCCCCAAGACAAGGAATGCCAGGAGCCACCACAAGCTAGAAAAGGCCAGGAAGGATTTTCTCCTAGAGCCCTTGGAACGAGTGTTACCCTAGTGACAGTCTGATTTTGAATTCTGGCCTCCTGACCTGGGAGAGAAAAAAATTTTATTGTTTTAAGCAATCCAGTTTGTGGTACCTTATTACAGCGACCCAAGAAATCGACCAACAGTAGGTACCAGGATAAAAGGGAACCTGCCCTGGACTTTCAGAAGGTAGTATAAGCAACACAAGTTACCTCAAGTCCAAATTTAAATACCAGCTTTGTTAAAGACACATTTATTTTTATGTTAGGTTGGGAGCAGAGCAAATCTGAGAAAACCAAGTTTTCCTTTGGAACACAGTATATGCCACAGACAGCTGGGGTTGGAATAGGCTTCCATTTCTACTTGGTCAATGAGTCAGAGAGTAGTAAAAACAGCCAGTCCTAAGTCCAACTTCACAGCATCATTTACTTAAAGAAGAAAGAAAAGGTAGCAGATGGTGTTTATACTTCAGACTAAAATGTCACAGTGGCATATGGTATTTCTGCCTGACTCTATTAAGTACATTTCCTAATACAAGACTAAAATCTGAATCTATTACCAAAAGAGAGAAATCTATACCCTTTAAAACAAAACAAATTAGAAATAGAACAAGATGAAGGAAGGGGGACTGCTCACCTGTTCTGCCTTTAATGTGAGTTCAATAAAAATCTGCTGTAATTTTTCATTAACAAAATTGATACAAAACTGTTCAAAGCCATTTTTCTGGGAAAAAAAAAGGAAAATGTTACTTTCATGTAATTGTTTCTGCAAAATCATTTTAAAGTCATTTGTTGAGTGATTTAGTGAAAAGCTTAACAGAAATGTTGGCGGCATCAGTAGAAAGCAGCGTAGTTTATATTTAGGAGAAACTAATTTGGTAAAAGTACATGAAGAACTCAGAGGCAAAAATGAGCCATGATGGTTTTTCTTCCATGGCCTAGAATTATTTCTTTCAAGCCAGGTAAAAAGTATCTCCCTTCGTAGTCTCCAACTACTCAAACTGGTCTTACCTGAAATATTTCAAAGCCATAGATGTCTAGGACACCAATGTTGTATTCCTCGTGGTCCTTCTCCATCGCTTTGTTGATGGACTAGAAGAAAGTAACCAGCATGGTAAGTAATTCCTTTTACATTCATATTAGAAATGGGCATGCATGGGGGCAAGGGAAGTAGCTACCCCCGGTTACTAGAAATAGAGGACGACAAAAAGACAGGTGAATTGCCCCTTAAAAAAAGGTCTCAGTGCAATGTCAAGTACTTTGGGAAACCACCAGAATCTAATAAAAACTAGTCTGGTAGGAAAAAAAAGTTTGCTTAATGATGAAAACCACTCATTTCTGGCAGAGCTAGCTTCTCTCAAGAAGTCTTAAGATTTAGAAGAAAATATCATCTTGGGTGATTGAAGTCAAACCTATTTCACAAAAAGAACCAATATTGCAAGATTTGTAAATATTATTTCCATTGACCCCATTCAGTACAGGCATACTTCAGAGATACTGCAGGTTTGCCTCCAGACCACTGCAATAAAGCAAATGTCACAAAAAAGTGAGTCACAGCATATCCCTGGGTTTCCCAGTGCATATAAAAATTATGTTTACACTATACTGCAGTCTATTAAGTGTGCAATAGCATTACATCTAAAAAAAAGTACATACTTTCATCGAAAAGTACTTTATTGCTAAAAAATGCTATCTTCTGAGCCTTTAGCAAGTCACAGTAGTAACATCAAAGATCACAGAACACCATCACAAATATAATAATGAAAAAGTTTGAAATATTGCGAGAGTTACCAAAACGTGACACAGAGACACGAAATGTTGTAGGAAAAATGGTACCGGCAGACTTGTTCAACAGAGTTGCCACAAACCTTCAATTTGTAAAAAAACACAGTATCTGCAAAGCGCAATAAAATGAGGGATGCCCTGCAGTCAATTAATGATCACCTAGCATAATACGGCAGGAATGTCAAGAAGACAGTCTCTATTCTCAGAGGCAACTATGGACAGTAATACCATAAATTAGTATTAAAGGGAAGGTAATAAAAGCAGCTTACACATATTCAACAATCACCTGTGCCAGGCTTCGCCAAGGGCTTCTCAAGTGCTGTTTCATTTAATTCTCACTACAATTCTCTTAACAACAGTGATAACATCATAAAGCATAAGATCACACTGGACAAGAGGAAGGGTCTGGAATTAAATTTAAGTAGTATGATGACTATATCTGTGTTCTTGACCACTGTGAGGAGAGACGTGTAATCAATGGAACAGACAATGATAGGAGGGTAGGTGGAGGTGAGAGGGGGTTGGTGAGGACTGCAGGGGAGGGAGGAATGTAGGAGGAAAATTCCTGGGGGTGGTGAACAACCGGATGAATTTTTAAGTACCAGAGGTGTTTTCCAGGTGAAGAAGAGGACACTCATCTTTTATGAGTCAATGGGTAATGATACACAGCACTTAGCTCAGTGCCTGGCAAACAGTCAGGGCTTAGTAAATGTCAGCTCCAATTAGTATCGCTTATCTATCTCATTATACCACACAAAAAATCAAGGGAGGACAGAAAGGAGATAAGGTGGGAAGGCCAGCACCGGAAGGTGCACTGAACAGAGACAAGAGCTGTGGGTTCTAATCCCAGTTCGGCACTACCCTCTTGCTGAATGGCCTTGGGTGAAACCACCAACACTCAGGGCTAAGATTCCCTTCTCAGTAAAAATGAGGGGCCTGGACAAGGTAAAAGAATGACTAATGTTTCGTTATGACCCTGACCTTCCCAAGCAATCTTACCCTTAAAATAACCACAAGTAGTACACAGAATAATTACCCTATCCTGCCCCGACTTACTCAAACCTAAACACACCAACCATACTTTAAGCCTTATAGATGTTGCTGCCTGGACTCAAACACAGACTTTTTGGATCTAATGGCCAGGCTGCTGTCCCTTGACTAGGGTCCCCCTGGGGTCCTTTCTGGCTTGAATATATAAAAGGCAGAGGAATGAAATAGCTGGAGCACTGCCGAATTACCTGGGCTCAATTCCTAGGTTTATGACTTAATAGTGGTGTGCCCTTGGGGAAGTCCCTTAACCTCTCTGTGCCTGTTAGCTTATCCGTAAGATAGAGAGAATAATACCTAAGTCACAGGGTTGTTGTAAAAAGTAAGTTATTTTTTTCTAAACTACTTAGAACAGGATCTGCCACATACTAAGTGCTATATAAGTGCTTGCTATTATTATTCTACCATTTAGAAGCTACAGTGATTAACAGACTGCCACTGGCAGTTCCACACTGCTGAGAGACTAATTTTCACAATCTATAAGTGGTACACATGTATAAATATGTATTTATATGAATATGTATAGATAATATCTATACGGTCATGCCATCATTTAAAAAATATATGGCAGTTTAAAAAATATATCCAAAAAGTCTCTGATACTCTTCCCCCCCCCAAAAGTGGACCCTAATTCCCCTCTCCTTAACTGTGGACTGTACTTAGTCACTTGCTTCTAATGAACAGAAGATGGCACAGTGGCAATATCTGAGGACATTAAAAGCTTCGTGGCTTCCTCCTTGCTCTCTCTTAGACTATTCACTCTGGGGGAAACCAACTATCATGTTGGGAGGATACTCTAGCAGCCCAGAAAAGAGGCTCACGTAGCAAGGAACTGAGGCATCTTGCCCACAGCCATATGAGTGCACCATCTTGCAACCAGGTTCTCCACCCTTAGTCAAGCCTTGTAGTTTTTTCTTTTTATGGCTGCATTGGGTCTTCGTTGCTGTGCATGGGCTTTCTCTAGTTGCGGCGAGCAGAAGCTACTCTTCACCGCGGTGTGCGGGCTTCTCATTGTGGTGGCTTCTCTTCTCTAGAGCACGGGTTCTAGGCAAGTGGGCTTCAGTAGTGGCTTGCGGGCTCTAGAGCGCAGGCTCAGTAGTTGTGGCGAATGGGCTTAGTGGCTCTGTGGCATATGGGATCTTCCCGGACCAGGAATCAAACCCGTGTCCCCTGCATCGGCAGGCGGACTCTCAACCACTGCGCCACCAGGGAAGTCCAAGCCTTGTAGTTCTAATCAGCATCTTGACTGCACTCTCATCCTTGAATCAGAACCACCAAACTAAGTCACTTCCAAATACCTGACCCACAGAAACTATGAAAGAATACATGCTTACTGTTTTAAGCCCCTAAGTTTGGGGTGAATTTGTAACATAGCAGTAGATGACAAGTACAACATTCTAAACCTTTAGACTCAAGGATTCATGACCATGGGTCTCCTCTTTTTCTGGCCTGTAGTCCTGGCTTTACTAAATATTTTGTCCACAAGAGGCTGTTACCATATTAGAGTCTTGCTGGACAATGCTAGAAGTAAAAGTGGAAAAGTAAAAAATGATCCCAGGGTGAGGATAAAAAGTGGAGGAGCAAAGTAACGGTTATAAGGAATGAGACAAAACACGGAAACAAAGCTCTGAGAAGTTTCACTCTTTACGTGATGCTAAAATACGAAGCATCAACAATGCCGAGCTGTGTTTACTTACATCTACCAAGAAATCAAAGACCCTGGAGTGCAGGGCCTTGGCGAGCGCGTCCCTGGTGTAACACGCCTGCTCCACGTTGAGGGTCACGTGGATTGACTCCGACTTGCCTCCCCACTTGCTGTCCATCTGCCGGCTCGTTAGCTTTTCTTTCAACCGGTCCTGGTTGATCCCCAGGAGATAGGCAGGAAAAGCCAAAACTATACAAAACAAAATAAAACATGACTGTCTTTCAGAATTTTAACAAGTCATCTCACAAATACATGGAGACATGTGTGTGTGTGCACATACAGAAGACATCGTCGTTGGCCCCCAAGAACTTTCACTTAATGAACACTGCTTATCAGCATTCCCACACACATCCATCCACTTCGTTTTTCCCAATTGTTCTATTACATGAGTCAATTCCTATGATGACTGAGACTTCCAATAATACAAATCAGGATCCAAGAAGGGTGGCAAACCAATCCCCCCTATTGAGATCACTGCCACATGCCTAAAATGGACATCTTTCCAAGCTTGCAGCAAGACAGCCCGGAAGGAACTAAATCAAGAAACATTTCCTTGGCTCCATAAAATTGTTTTGCTTCCTTTTTGGTGCAGTGTTTTCATAGCATCATCATTCCCAAACAGCTTGAAGCACCTGACACCATCAAGCTCAGAAAGATAGCAAATCACATGGTTATTGAGTGCTCACCATGTGTAGGGTTACTAAAGAGAGAGGACAGGATATAAAGTATTTAAGAAATCTTAAAGACAATCTAGATGAGGCAAAGGTAGTTTAGCAAATAAAGAAGCCTACAGAAAGCTGAGTATGTGGCACAGACAGACAATAAAGTCCTGGAGGAATTTAGAACAGGAAGATATTACTGTTTGCCGGGATGGTCAAGGAAGATGTGGGATTTGGGGGGTGGCGGCTCAAAGGATGAACAGGACTTGTACAGATGCAGAGGAAGAAAGAAGAGGGAGACAGGGGAGTGGAATGTGCAAAGGCAAGGAGGCAAGAATGTGGGAGACACAGCTGAGGTGTGTAGCACTAGCTGGAGATGAAAGTCAAGGGAGGTGATTAAAAGATTAGGATGGGGCTTCCCTGGTGGCGCAATGGTTGAGAGTCCGCCTGCCGATGCAGGGAACACGGGTTCGTGTCCCGGTCCGGGAGGATCCCACATGCCGCGGAGCGGCTGGGCCCGTGAGCCATGGCCGCTGAGCCTGCACGTCCGGAGCCTGTGCTCCGCAACGGGAGAGGCCACAACAGTGAGAGGCCCGTGTACCGCAAAAAAAAAAAAAAAAAAAAAAGATTAGGATGAATTCCAGTGGTGGAGGGCCTGAATGGTAGGGGATATCTGGGTAGGAGTCAAAAGAGGCCTGGATGACTTCTAGAGAGGAGTGTTACCTGATTTCCCTGGGGTGGTGTACAGAGTGATGGAGGGGATCGGTGGTATTCATATCTCAGAACACCCATCCAATCCTAAGGACATGTAGTTGGCATAGTTTGCGGTCAGTTCGAATTGAAAAGGTGAGGTTCTCACGGGTCAGCAAATTGTTTCAGGTCAAGAAACTCACCAAGAGGGGGGCTAGTGATATAAACAGATTTTTCTTGACTTTTGGTCAAAATACTCTAATGTGAATAAATGACAAGAATGACATTCCTGCACATGAAAGAATGCTCAGATTTTTTTCCCAGTATGAATGGAAGATGTTCATGGACACAAATCAAAATTTTGAACTTGGATATGAGTTTTCTTTTTCTGCATAAAGCTGTACCAAAATTCTCTGATAAAGGGATTTTATTTATGAAAGACCTTATGATAATGCTCAAAAATCATAAGGCTCCCAATAAAGGATAATCTGTTTGAATTTCACAGACGGTGTTTGAATGTAACAGGCTGACATTTCTCAGTATATACCTTCCAATGAGATTACGTCAGTGAATGCATTCTGAAAAAGTGTAATGCCAGAACAAGGTATTTATTAACTATAGGACTCTTCCACAGAAACACTATGACAAGTAGAGGGCTTCCTTTTTCCAAGGGCCTGTGAACAAAATTAAATGCACTCATTTGCCAATGGCCATTTTTTTCACTTTAGTTTTACTGTTAACACATATGTTTAGGAATCTGGATGTGTCCTCTAACGAAAGAAAATCACCTTGCACAGAACGAGGACAGAAGACGCCCATAAATCACACTGGACATACGCAGCTCTGCAGCGAAACTCAAGAGACATTGATCAAAGTGTCTGACATCGAGGAGGCCTTCATTAAGGGGAAACTATAATGTTGGTTATTATCACTCTCACCAGGCAGATAGCACGTAGATTAAATATGGGCTTCTCCCAAGCCCCCAATCATGCTAAAGTAGGCATATGGTTAAAACGGTTGGTAGAAAAGTTTATGCTATTACCTTTATGACCACAGCTAAAGAAATAAAGCAATACAGACTAAGTTCTTGGGTCCTTGAGACAAAACAGACAGGGCTAACAAGGAAACATGATATTCCTTCCATGCCTCCTACCTCTTCTACAGAAAAGAAGACGGCACAAGTGAAGGATCACAGGCACTTGAAAAACAAGGCATGGAGTCTGGCCAAGAATCAGAGCCACAGGCTTAGAGAAACAGCTAAGAAGTCTAGAGAGGAAATCTAGTACCTGCTTTCCAAAAAATCCATGCCATGTCTTTCAGGTACTAGCTTTTATGTCCTCTTGTCTTCTTCAGTGACTGCCCTGGTGCTGAAATTATAGGGCTACTCATATTCACTTCCTTCGGGCTGTGAATTTCCACAAGAGTGTGTGCTAGGGTGGCTGGATAGGAGCGGCAGTATGGAAGGTCGGAGGCTGGGGGAGTGGCGTCAGGAGGAGGGCAAGGAGAAGGCGCTGATTAATTAAAAACGCTGATGTAACTCTGGTAGAGTTAAAGAGTTAAGCAGAACATAAAAGAACCTGCTAGAAAGTAATGTTTTAGCACATTTTGATAATGAGGATAGATTTCTATTACTGCACTCAAGTGTAAAGCAAAGTTGGATTTAATTTTTCCATTTAAGTATAGGGACGTATAGGGAAGATAGAGAAACCGAAAAGATGTAGCAAAGCAAAAGTCCCTGTTACAAATATAAAAGAAACGGCAAGGGGCTTCCCTGGTGGCGCAGTGGTTGAGAGTCCGCCTGCCGATGCAGAGGACACGGGCTCGTGCCCCGGTCCGGTAAGATCCTACATGCCACAGAGCAGCTGGGCCCGTGAGCCATGGCCGCTGAGCCTGCGCGCCCGGAGCCTGTGCTCCGCAACGGGAGAGGCCACAACAGTGAGAGGCCCGCGCACCGCAAAGAAAAAAAAAAAAAAGAAACAGCAAGGTAAATGTGGTGTATCAGTCTTGGGTGTTGAAGTTCTGTGCTTTCTAACCCGTTAATAACGGGTCAATTTATTTATAGCACTGTCAATTTATTCCCGTGGTTATTTAAGTAGTATTTTTATTTCCTTCAACCAAGTTCTTAGGTTAATTTGTATTTGATATCTTGCTTCAGTAGGCCAGCTGTGATGGGAGTCTTAGCAATTTTTTCTACCATACAAGAGCTAAGGAAAGTCTGCTTTCTTCCTTTATAAAAACATAGGCTAGCCCTTCCCTCTATAAATCTATTCCGTATATAAACTCGAATATGAGAAAGACGACACAAACCAGGTTATTCATTTTAAGTAATTAGAAGCGCAAAAGATGTGAAACCATCTTATGTCAATCGACAGATGATTGGTTCAATACATTGCAGTATAGCCCAGCAACAGAATGCTAATGCAGCTATAAGAAGGATGATGCTTAATGAATTGATACAGAATAAGCTCCAAGATATAATGTGAAGTGAAAAAGCAACTGTAGAACGTGTTATACGCTCCCATTAACATACAAGAGTGGGGAAAAAAGAACAGACATGAGTAGTTTCTCAGGAACACAATATTCCCTTGAAAGGAGTACAAGAGATTGGAAACAGTGTTTCTCTCGGGGGAGGGAACTAAGTCGACTAGCAAAGGGGTAGATGTGATAACTCTGATCGTGTACCCCCTGAACCGTGTTAAGGTATTACCAACTGAAAGAAAACAAAATGATTGGGAGGAGGCCACTTTTCTTTGTTAGACCTCTTTGGCTTCAAGCATAGTCTTTTCTGATCTCCGTCCCTGCACCACTTCCTATCAGGGGATTTCATAGTCAGTTGCCAATCCTGGGCTTTACCCAGTTGGCTGAGGAGGCTACTTCCTCTGGACACTCATGTGCAACGAACCACTTCGTGGCTCAAGCACCCAGGGAAATGCTTGCTGTGTCAGAGTCATGACATTTTTCTCCAGCCTACAGAGGCAGTAAAGGATGGCACGAACCAAGAAGGCAAGAGAATTCCAGTCTATGTCCACAGAAAACTACCCAGAAATTGGAGAGATCCATGTTGAAAGGCAAGTGTTCATCACCCTCCTGGACACATACATGCATTTGTTAAATGGGAAGGATAAGGTACATGAAGTCTAGAAACACAGTTATTATTATTATTAAGTTGTGTTTCTAGACCCTATGGACACCCTGTGTATTTATTGTTTTCCACCCCACTCCCTCCCCTGGTAAACATAATTCACGTTTCTCTTTATCAGACAGACATCAAAAGTTGGCAGAACTTCCCTCTTTTTTCACCAAAGAAAACAAAAATATAAAAAAGAACCTTATTTGGAATGGAAAGAGCCTTACTGCACTGTCAGCAATGAGTAGGATACTATTTATTACCAGGCATCTAAATTTACCATCTTTGAAGAATGCTGAGAAAGGAAGAAACGTCTCCCTGGGTGGTTAAAGGATGTGTGGGTTCTGAGAGCAGCCTGGAAAGCCAACTGATGCCTACGAGGCTAAAGTCACATGCCACGGCGGCTGTGGCACAGCGAAGCACACAGAACGAGTAACGTGCCTCTTTTGCACCTCATTTCTTCTCAAAGAGTAAAAGTGATCATTCAGGTCTTCAGGCTCTGACTGCTACCGAGAGGACATTAAAGGCCGTCACCAGCAATACCAACACAACAGTCAGGGTCCATTTTTTTTTTTCCTGTTTTCAGAAGCCCGGTCTAATGCAACCCATGGGGCAACTTATACACATGAGTTTTTCTTATTTATATATAGTCTGTGATGCTCTTTAGAACCTTTAGGTGAATATCAACCCTAAAGAGCAGTTACAGAAAAGATTTTTAGTAGGAGACAAATCTTACTAATCTTCATTAAAGTATCACTTTATTTTTAAACCTATATGTGAAGTTCTGCCAGACTTCCCCAAAGTTAATCATAAACTGAAACAATCTCATCAATGGTCCATAGTGTGAGTGTACAGAAGAGGCACAGACTCCCGTGAGGCCGTTAAGCTCTGCCACAGCAGGACACCTAAGGGTTCTCAGCCTCTCTCACCAAAAAACCCAGAGCAAAGGAAAGTGGTGTGTAACTTCTGATCGGAACTAAGCAACTGCGTCCCCTCATTTGGCAACTGGGTGCCCACACCACTCACACTCTTCACTCTCCACGGCCGCGTAGTTGCCAACTTCCTTGAAGCTGATGTTTCCCAGGTGGAGAATTCCCGCCACTATCTGCAGCACCAGCGTCTGCTCCTCCGCGAAGATCCCAATCACGTTCATCGCGTGCTGGAAAAGAAGAGGGAAGCGATCCAGACAAGTGTGTCCCCAGCTATAGAAGCACATCAGAAAGACGCCAAACTGCGTGTGCAGTTACACTTGGCTTAGTCTGCGATGGCAGCAGGAAGCCCCTGACATTTTCACTGACCAACTCCCCCTCACACATTCAAGTCTCAACATGGTGCTGGAAAGGCAGTTTCGTCTTTACACAGAGAACGTGTAATCCTCCAGGAATAAGGGCGAGAGAGCTCTGGAGGAAACACACTCAGATGGAGCGGCAGCTGCACGGTCAACAAGTCTGTTTTCGTCCCTTAGTTTTCTCCTTGTTGCCACTCCTCTCCCTCCAAGGGCACCAGTGCCCCTTTTCCAGCCACTCTCAATACTCATAGATCTTCCTCTTCACTGGCAGGGCTGAGAATAAATTGTACTTGCAAAAGGATCGTGATGAAAAAATCTCCAGGAAGATCAAATAAAAGCATCATTAGAAAAGCCTTGTTTCTGAGGTCCATTAAATTCAATAAAAGGAGCTGAGATGCCTGAGTCTTAGATACCAATATCCTAAGAGAACTGTACTCTAGGACCAATGCAGGCCTATTTGCATTTTTTTCTCCCAGCTCCTCTGAGACCATGTGGCCCCTTGATGCCATCTTCCTCCCTGGCACCCGGGACACACGAGCACAAAGGTCAGCTTCCCCTCAACTGTACCTCCAACTGCCAGTTCTCCCACTTGGTTCTGGATCTGGGCTGAGGGATGAGGCAGGCTGGTACCCGACTCAAAGGGCAGTGGTGATGCAGTTCTTTGAGGCTAAATGGGTCAACAGCCCACCTTCAGAAAGTTCTAGATTGACTTAGTAAGTCGTTTCCCCAAGGATGTGAACCCTCAATAATCTACCTGGATTTATACCTTATACCATAAAACACATAAATTGTGAAAAGAATGGAGTAGAGGCTCTCCTTCTGACCTATAAATACAGAGGGGAAGAGAAAGCGGGTGGAGAAGAGACTGAAGGTGTTCTAAGATTTCTAAACCTGATTAAGGTCATAAGAGCAGTTTTTGCTTTGCCTTTGTAAGAAAACAGTTCAACAACTGTATAAGCTGTTGGCAAACAGGTATGGTAAATGCATTACCCACAATAGTTTTTATCTGTTAATCAGAGCACCTGCAGCAGGTAATGATGAATTTTTTTTTTTTTTACCCATTTAAAATCATTAAGTAGTCCTCCAGCAACTGGGCACATGGCTATTTAAGGGTGTTTACAAGTGTGTTTCAGAAAATAGAGTGCTTCCAGCAGCATGAGGTGGGAATATCGGGCTGTTCTTTGCTTTGCTAACCTCCCCTGCCCTTTCTGCCATAGGCAATGCCCGGTCTGAAGAGCTGCCCCGCGCCAGCACTTACCAGAGTTTCCTGAAACTCCTTCCTGTCGTCAATGCCATCCACCGTGAAGGACCCCGAGAGGCTCAGGTAGTAATAATAATCCATGGTGGTGATGCCCAGGCCGTGCTTCTGCTCTGCGGAGGCGCCCTCGATGAGCTGGAGCAAGAGAAAGTGGTGTGTGCGTGGAGTGGCCCAGAAAGCAACCGAATGTACCGCACGGTTCCTGTCACCACCAGCCCCGGAGCCCAGGCGATGAGACTTTCTATCCCTGCTTCCCAAACGGATGGGTGGTCCGGTCGCAAAAATGTGGAGGGGCTTCAGCATATCTGCTCTCTGTGTAGTAGCCCCAAATCATCTTTGCAAATTCTAATTCTTAACTCTGATTAGACCTGCAAGAGCTGAGAATTTTCCCTTGTCCGATAACGGGAACTGCACGGTCACACTGGTGAGATCCCTTGGAAAAGTGGAAAGCAAGCCAGATTACAATGACTTTGTTCCTGCTCAACTTGCACATGGCTTTTTAAAGTGCAGCTGGACCCTCCCTGCTTCTCACTGCAGGGTGCATATTCAAGAACAGCCTCAGGTCCCCCATGCTGGTGCCCTGTCCCTTGGCTTTCTGGTCTATCTCTGGTATTTGCCTTAGCTGTGAGCAAGACCCTTTTAGGTGTGCTGGAAAATGTTCAACTACCCATTCTTGAGCTGGGGGTGGGGACTAGAGCTGTAGTTTGCTGACTTTCATGGTGTGAATCCTCCTACCATGACCAAACTACCAACAAATGTCCCTGAAGGGAGAGATGCGAACAGCCCATGCAAGCCAGTGCCAGCCACCACTGGCTCCCAGGTGGCAGGAGTTAGCCCCCATCCACACTCCTCCATCCTGGTCAAGTTCCTCATGTCATCCCGGCTCCACACCCTTAAAATAGGGAACCTCATCTCCATGACCGAGAAGCTCTAGGTCATTTGACGACATCAGGTTCCCTGAGCTTTTTCCCCTAAATCCTCAAAATCTTTTTGCACCACTCTCTTCCTTTCTTCCTTCTGGCTGTTTTTTTCTTTTTTGGGGGGGTGGGGGTGGGCGGGGTGTCTAAGGAAGAACTTCCCCCACCTCTTTCTCAGTCTCCTCCCCATAGTATGTAGCTCCCTGAATCTTCAAACACCCCTTTCTTTAATTCTCTGCCATCTACAAACACATGCTGTGCTTTGCCTCCTCTAGAAGCTTTTCCTTGCCCCTCTCCCTGAGCTCCTTCAAGCTACAGAACCTACCTCCTCATCTGGCTTCTTTCTTGCCATCGCCATTCTGATGAAATAACCCTCATGGCTACTTTCCAGTGGCTGAGGCCACCAGGCCTTTCTTGATTCCCAGGCCCTTGCCCCATCCTTCCCCGCAAAGCTCTGAACATGGGATCCTGGCCCACACTCCCCTCCACCGAGCTCCCTCTGGCTTTGGTGACACTGCACAATCTTGGCTTTCATCCTCTGACTACTTCCCTGGTTCCTCAATGCCTCCTCACCCTCTAGGTGGTCCCCAGGTCCCCAAGTCCTATATGGGCATGGTTTTCTCTCCACACTCACTCCCACAGGAGTCTCCCCTATTTCACAGCTTCGACTTTTACTTCTATGTCAGAATCTGGAACTCTGTCTTCCCCTGATCTCATCACATTCCCAGTCACTAACCTGGGGATTTCCAACCTGTAGGAAGAGGAATCTGGAGGGGCGTGGGGCTGCCATTTATTAAAAGGTGTCTGGGAAATAATTATGAACTTCTGTCTGGTGCTCAATAAATAATACAGTATGTGTGTAACGCATGAAATTACTTTTCAAACATCTGTACATGTTGCTTTGACTGATTTAATTAAAAACATTACTGAATTAACAGAAGCATTTGGTCATTTATGTACGCTTTCAACCAACAGATGCCAACCAGAAGAATTACTTGCCATCACCTAACATGTCTATGTAATTGAAAAGACTGAATGTGAGCTACCAACACAGCTTAACTGCCTTCCAATCCAATGAGCTTCGAATTATAACAAAAAATAAATTAAAAAACCACTGCAGGCCAACTCTTCAAAGAAAATCTAACGTGGATCCCGATATATGAAGTATTAATACATAAATCCATACATTAAAAAATTGTGTATGGGGGGGCTTCCCTGGTGGCGCAGTGGTTGAGAGTCCACCTGCCGATGCAGGGGACACAGGTTCGTGCCTCGGTCCGGGAAGATCCCACATGCTGCGGAGTGGCTGGGCCCGTGAGCCATGGCCGCTGAGCCTGCGCGTCCGGAGCCTGTGCTCCGCAACGGGAGAGGCCACAGCAGTGAGAGGCCCGTGTACCGCAAAAAAAAAAATAAAAATAAAAAAAAAAAATTGTGTATGGTATCATTAAATTTTTTAAATACTTAAAAACATTTTAAAAATAGTCAAGGCAAATGACTGCTGAAGCCTGGAACACAAGTTCAAAGCAGCCGGCGTACTGTTCTAGCACCAAATTCTCCATGGCTTCTGAGAGTCTAAGCCAAAACTTTTTGACCTGGCATGAAAGAGCCCAAGTCTATTTCAAGCCTTTTGTCCAACAGTTCACCTTTTGGAGACCTCTGCCCTTGCAGACCAGCTGGGGCCTGATTCATACATTAGCCTACTCCTCCCCCGTCCCCCCTCTCCCTCCCACCCCTGCTTTGTTCAGGCCACCTGACTTGCCTGAGTCAATGTCCCCTTGATGCTATCCTGTGCCTCCTTAACGGCTCTCCTTACCATCCCAGCCAAGTCTCCCCTTGTGAATTCCTATTTGGCAAAGAATAAAACATTCCTACTTTTGTTCTGAAGTGTGCCGACACTTTCCTGATTATTTCACTCTAGGGAAATTTTTGTCTTCTCATCCCAACTAGAACTTATTGTCCTTGCAGGTAAGGGCATTCTCACAATTCTTTTGCACACGGACATACACAACCTACGGCAATAAAGACTCCTGGGCCTGCCAGACTAGACTGTCTAAACCTGAGGACTGAGAGAAGAAAATTTTAAATGTGGAGAAGGAATAAGGAAGTAGGCAAGAAATAATATAAAGGAAAACCTGGTAAAATATGTGAAAATTCCGCTCTCCGGGGTTCCTCATCACCACCCTAGATTTTTCCAGAAGGAAGTTGGAGATCTTTCCACCATCTGGTTCCCCACCGGGACTGAACTGGATTTCAAAGTATTTTCCCTGCAAGAAAATTAGGGATTTCCTTCAATGGTTGGTGAACAAAAACATGATGTTCCAAACAGGCTTTGGATATAGCATATAATTCAAGGAAATTCATTAATGAAAGATATGTGCTGAATTACTCCCAGTTCTGGTCTAGACTTCCTCACCATTTCCTATCAGACAATACCCCATGCCTTTGTCCAATCACACAATCCTGTATTGAGAGAGAGAATCTATCATTCTAACCTGACTAAATAAGGATACGCTCACTATACCCCTTCCCATTTTCCCCCAGTAGGTGCTTGCCTGCTAAACCGGAAGCTGTGAAGAATAGGACAGAAAGTCACATGGTCCCCTTGATCTAACAAGAGTGAACTCTATCTGCCTCTTTCAGAGGAAGCAAATTTTCCCTTGGGCAGACTTACTTTAACGGCTTTGAGCAAAAGCAATCCCCTTTTACCTCTGGAGCATCTAATATGCTTACGTAAAATAAAAACACTTGGTTATAAGTCCTTTCCAGCTAGTTATGGGTGTGGGGCTTTTTGCTACTGTTGTTAATACTTCCTTTTAAATTACTGCTAATAGGGAACAAAAGAGAAAGAACCCTGGAGAGTAGCTGAAAAAGGTGTCCAGATTGTTAAGTAAATGATTTTTTTCCCCCACTACAATCTAGTTTCTCTCCAGTCCTCAGAAAGGTCCAAGAGGGCAAGTATAAATGAAGAAAAAGATGAAAATGTGGGTTTTAGGGAGTGGTGTGGCCTAGGGTCAGACTGGAGAGCATGCCCAGCCTAACTGCATTCACATTTAATATTTTTAAAACGTGTATGCTGATGAAACCCCCCCATCTCAGGGCTGAAGCCTGCCAAGCAGCAAGTCTCCACCTAGAACCATAAACTCACTAAGGAGAAGAAAAGCCTGCTGCGTGTTTTTCCTGCTGCCGACAGCACCTAGTACCTGCTGTGTTCCTGCTAAGGTATTCGCCAATTCCAGGTATCAAAAAGGCTACAAAGGAAAGCCACCATCTAACTGTCTATCTGTTTTACTCTGCTGACTCCTTCCTCTCCCAAAAATAAACCCCAAAATAAACATCCAGAAGCACCACAAACCGCAGCTATCCCGAATTACGGTGGTTCACGAGAAAAGTCTGCTAACAAGACCCCTCTGCTTCCTACCGTGGCCGTCCTTCGCCATCTTTCCCTTTGGCCACGTTCTGAAGGGAATAATTCAGTGCCCATCTGTGTACAACCCTACCACCCCACTGCCATTCCCCGTCAACCTGGGGATGGAAATGAAACAAAACAGGACATCAAATCCAGGAAGGGCAGATGTGGTAAACGGCAAACTCTCAAGTCCTTCTGGAAATGGTTCACAACCTTGGCTACATGTTAGAAAGACCTGCGGAGCCTTTAAGAAATGCTGCCCTAGGGGAACTTCCCTGGTGGCGCAGCGGATAAGACTCTGCACTCCCAAAGCAGGGGGCCCGGGTCCGATCCTTGGTCAGGGAACTAGATCCCACATGCATGCCACAACTAAGAGTTCACATGCTGCAACTACGAGTTCGCATGCTACAACTAAGGAGCCCACGTACTGCAACTAAGGAGCCAGCAAGCCATGACTAAGGAGCCTGCCTGCCGCAACTAAGACCCAGCGCAACCAAATAAATAAATATTAAAATTAACTTAAATTTTAAAAAAGAAAGAAAGAAGTGCTTCCTGATGCCACCCCAGACAAGTAAGTCAGTCGCTAGGGACTGGCACCCAGACAGGAGTAGCTGTAAAAAGCCTGGGTGTTTTTTATATGTGGCCAAGTTTGAGAATCACTGTTCTAATGTAACAGAAATGCTTATACACAACTCAAAATTGTAATATAAAAGGCAAAATCCCTTAGGAGAGAGCAAAAAGTTTAGTTTTGTTGTAAAGCAGCCTGGGGGAAAGAGGAAACTGTATAAAGAAGGATATGATATTTCCATTACTAAATGAAAAGAAACCTCAACTCTTGGTAATGTTCTATTTCTTAAGTTAGGTACTGGGTACCCCAATGTTCATTGTATTATTTTAAAATAGTATTTGAAATATTTCATAATTAAAATAGTATTTGAATAAAATAGTATTTGAATAAAATAGTATTTGAATAAAATAGTATTTCATAATAGTATTTGAAATATTTCATAATTAAAACTTGGAAAGATTTATAAGTGGAAATAGATGAATTTTTATAATTCACACTACATATCCATTTTAAGTGAAATTACCCATAATCCCACCCCGATGCCACTTCTACCTCTTACTAATCACTGTAATAGGATATTCAAACGTGGATTTGCAGACACCTTAATTATGCTTTATATAAATGTGCATCTTAAAATAAATAGGACCATATTATAGATATTGTTTTGTAACCTTTTAAAAAAGATTTAACATTATGGATATCTTTTAAAATAAATCATTATTAACAGGAAACGTGGATATTATACCCTAAAAGTATTGTTGGGTCAAAGACAATGAGTCTTTTAAACTTTGATAAGAATTGCCAAATCGCTCTCCTGGGAGGTGTCAGTCTTCAACCAATAGCGTCTTTTCTCCTTAATGTTTCATGATCTGAGAGACAGAAAATGATATATGGTTTTAATTTACATTTCTCTTATGATTAATGAGAACATCTTTTGATGCCCCACCAGACTCCACTACGTGTGTGCACGTGTGCACGAGAGAGAGAACTGCCTTTCCGTACAGTTCTCCCATCTTTCCATCAGGGTTGTACGAAATTCTGTAATCAGGAAAATAATAAATGCTGGGTATTTTTGTTTTGCTTTACAAAAACTGACTGCTGTAGCCTCCTTGTCCAAGGATAAAAAATAATTTATATTGGAAATATCAAGGAAAATATTGATACGGTTATCTTCCTGCTCTCTAAGGAAGGCAAAGAAGGGGGATGGGTAGCTAGAGAGTTCAATTTGGTCAAGTCCATCTTTCCAAGGCAGATTGAGATGGACAACTGGCATTGAGCAGAAACATGAGAGATGAACAGATGAGTAGTTTGCAAAATATTAAACAGCGAGGAAAGCGAGGATAATTCTGACAGATAAAACTCACCAGGGAGCTCAACAATTACTGCATGAGAACTGAGCAAGAATTCTCTTGGAAAGGGAAGCTTCCTTCCAAAACAGAAGGGTAAAAAAGAAACCGTTTTTCTCCAAAATTCTCACTTATTTATTTTAAAATGGTCCAGAATCCACCTCACAGATGGCTCCCTAAATGCTTTACTGCCAGACATAATCTATGGTTGAGATAAGATACAAAATCTACATAAATCAGAGCTACCGAGCACACATTCATTTCTTTGTAAATGTGGCTTTTTGTCAAGGGGCGTATATTCACATTCGTCCTTGCCAGCCTTCTAATTTACCCCCTCGGGAGACACTCAGAAAAACGTCTCAATAGGCATGCAGGCATTCGCCTGATATTTTCATTCCCTTGGGTAAGTGGGCCCGTTAGGAGGAATCTGTAGGCTAAGTCCAGTCACTTTTAGATGTCATTATGTCCCATGAACATGCAAAAAACGCACACACAAAGCCAAGAGGGGTGGGGGAAGCGGTCGGCTCCCTTTGGCTGACAGGGAGGAGGAAGTTTCTTTCCAGGGTGCCGGATCAAAGTGCTTCCTTCAGGGTCCACAGACCAAGTTCTATGAAGCAAAGCAAGGCGACAAGACCTGGGATCTAGTCTCCTCAGTTCTTTGTCAGGCAAAGAAGGCTTTTTCTCCAGGGCCCAAAGCAATCTCCTCCAAGACCAAAGCGGACACTTCCATTTTCCTTAGGAAGGCACCTCAAATTGAGAACTGGTTTCAAAAATTATCCATCCCCAAGGCCCCAAAATAACTTGAGTCAAAGGGCAAATTGAAGCCTGGCAGCTCGCCGCTAGAGAAAATGAGGAAAAGATTGAAAAGGCGGCCTCCTGATGATCTGTGAAAACCCCCTATTTCCTCGGGACCACAGGACTTAAATCAGGAATGTCAACATCATCAATCAGGTGACATTCTCTATCACAGGAAAGAAACTCACAAATCGGCTGGAGTTGTTGTTCCGGACCGTCTTGGCATTCCCGAAGGCCTCCAGCAGCGGGTTGGACTGTAGGATGATGTCCTTGACGTGCTGTCACAGCAAAAAGACCACAGGTTAGGAAGATGCGAACACCTACTCCACGATGTAAAGCCAGACTTTCCGAAGGACCTGGTTTCTGAATGTGGTGAAGGTGAGAGGCCTCGAATCCAGGTCCCTGGGATTTCTGGAGGATTTACTCTTTCCTCTTGACAGAACTAACCCTGTTTTTGTGGTCATGCCTTCCAGCTCCCTTGTCTTGACGCAGGATTCTGTGGGGCCAGGGTGCCACCGTAAATCAGGATCTGCAAACGTTCCCAGACTGGGTTTCCAGATCGGATGCTGCACCTTCATCCCGTGCTCCCTGTGTACGGGGCACCAAGGCAGGACGGGGCATCTCCTTCGGTTCTGACTGGAGGCTTTACTGTCATTACTCCTGTTCTACTCAACTTCTCTCCCCACCTACTGCATCCCGCACTCCCTCTCTTCACTGCAAGTGAGAGGCACCTTGAGGGAAATGAAACAGTTTCTCCTCCCCAAACAAAGCTGCGGACACAGTCTTAAGCTTCCCGAACTTTCATGTGTGTGAATCACCTGGGAATCTCATTACAATGCAGATGCCGATTCAGTAGGTCTGAGGTGGGGCCCGAGAGTCTGCATTTCGAACCAGCTCCCCGGTGCTGCGGGTTTTGCCAGTTCTTTCCCACTTGAGCAACAAGGGCCGACACTGGATTGTGTGGAACAATTCCTGGCCTACTGGAGGGGAAGAATTTGGTTTTCATACACCCCAATTTGATGTCAGACTGAAAAGTACAGAACACCCCATGGGCAAAGACAGCTCAACAGATAGGAGTTGATGTTGGAGAGGATTTTGAACAAGTGAGTCATTCCTTGTACTTCTAATTATTCACATGCTATGGTTAAACATGTTCCAGAAATAACAAGTCTCTGGCTTGTGCTCTTTAGCTACTGACTAATTTCAAGCCAAGAGCTCTGTATCCTTGTCCTCATAGGAAAACAGGAAGAGAAAAATCAACATGAAACGTCTGCAGTCTGGCCACTAGGTCGTCGCCTGCAGCAAACAGGACTAGATGAAGGCACTAACTACTAACTATGTAACAGCCAAAGTGCTCCTCTGCCACCGCCTGGACATTGAGAAGAGGACTGAGAACTAGAATTCCATCAACCAGGCACACGTCGTTAGCAATGGAAGGAAGAGTAAATCATGGATGGTCCCACCATGAAGTTGGTTTCAAAGCTTAGAAAGATACTTCTAAGCATCCTTCTCCTTTAAAAACTCATGGATTTATACAAAATTTGCTTTTCTTTGAAAAATTAATTTTGACTTTGTGGGTCTTCATTAATCTTTCATACTTGTTGTCTGATGGCCAGGCCTGCCTACACCATTTATCAACACTCAACTTCTTGTAGGGACAGAACAAAAGAAAGACCCTTCCTTATCTCTTTCCTTCTTTACTTATTGTCTTTGTAACTGGGAATCTTTATGCATGTATCCATCCATCCCTCCATCAACTATCAAGATGTCCAACAGAATTCTGTGGCATGTGGTAAGCATATAGGAAAAAAGAGAAAGAGTGAATTAAAGGAGCAGCCCATACACAAAAGAGCATCCTGGATTCCTGGCTCCATGTCCATCTTCTACGGATAGGGTATGGACTTCTACGGATAGGTGGACTGTACCATATCAACCTAAGTCCTAGGGCTGTACCCACTGTCCAACATGGAAGCTGCTGAGCCCATGCAACATGGCCAGTCCCAACCGAGATGTGCTGTAAGTGTAGAACACACACTGGATTCCAAAGATTTAGGACACAAAGGAATGTAAGATAGCTCATTAATTGATTAGTAATTAGATGCTGAAATAATATGGGGATATATTGGGTTAAATAAAATATATTTTAAAAGTGAATTTCATATGCTTTTACTTTTTTTTTACTGTAACTATTCAATTTTAAATTATGCATGTGACATGCACCATCTTTCTACTGGATGGTGCTGCTCTAGCTCTTCCTTTCATTTGGTAGAGGAGGCGACTCTAAGGCCCTTTTACTCTGTGTAAGGAATACTGGCCTCCGCCTTGAGCTTTCTGATCCCCCAGGACAGGATGGAGCACTATTGATTTAGCAGACAGAGCCATAATAAACAATTTCGATGTGTCTTTTTTTTTTTTTTTTTTTCGGTACGCGGGCCTCTCACTGTTGTGGCCTCTCCCGTTGCGGAGCACAGGCTCCGGACGCGCAGGCTCAGCGGCCATGGCTCACGGGCCCAGCCGCTCCGCGGCATGTGGGATCCTCCCAGACTGGGGCACGAACCTCCGTCCCCTGCATCGGCAGGCAGACTCTCAACCACTGCGCCAGCAGGGAAGCCCTCGATGTGTCTTTTTAAAGTCTACAGCTGACTATGGCAATAACATCACATTAAATGATTCTAACTAAAAAATTAATCTTTTGGGTGAAATCTACCTTGCATCATGATTTCTAATAATAATAATAATAAAAGTTCCCAGCAGTCTGTGCCAGTGATGAGCACTGTGAGTTTGGGCAGCCCCCTGTGGACCTTAGCCCCCATAGCCATCCTCCACTACTCTCTGGGGGTGGGGGTGGGGGGCTTCACCAGTCCTGCTGATGCTGATTCCTCTACCACAACGAGTAAAACTCAAGACAGAAAAGGCTGCATCTACTGCTTTCTTCATGCTGTCCTCTTGAACCTGCCCCTTCTCTGCCCATACTATAATCCCCCCCTTTTCTTTCTCCCTCTCCTGTGTCCTCGTTCTCTGGGTTTCCCCCCTTTCCTAATGTTTCCTGCTAATGCTCTAATCCTTCCTCCTTCCTTTCCTTTCTCCATTTTAAAATCTTTGTAAATTTTTTGAATAGGAGATTTATTCACATCGTTCAGAAAATGAAAGGTTCGCAGCCACTCTCACTTTCTAAGACAGACCGCATTCTGCCTATGGAATGTGTTATCTCTCTAAATAAATCCATCTCTTACCTATCAAAAAAATAAAGTAACATAAAAAATAAAAGGTTTGCGAGGTTCTACATGGACAGATGCCCCTCCCCCAGTCTCCCAGTTTCCTCCCCGGAGAAATCATTATTATCAATTTCTTATGTATCGCTCTAGAGCTATGCTATACATATGCAAACAAATGTAAATATTATAAATATATGTTCTCCTTTTTCTCAAATGGTAGTACATTATAGGCAATGTTCTGAACTTTGCTTTTTGCAATTCATGATATAGCTTGAAGATCAGTCCCCATCAGTACCTGAAGCTTCATTTTTTTATGGCTGTCTAATATTCTAGTCTATTATGAACCATAAATTATTTCCCCATAAATTATATCACCAACTGATGAGCATCTGCCTCCAGGCTTCTCCATCATCAAAAAATGTCACATCAAAGATCTTTACACATGTTATCATTTTGTATACATTTCAGGACACCTAAAGATTAAATTCTCCCAAGCAGAATTGATGAGTCAAAGGGTGTATGCTTATAGATTTGAAAAATATTGCCGAAATGCCCTCCACAGAAGTGTACTAGTTCATGTTCCTACCAGTAATGTGTTAGAGAGTCTACACCCCTATGTTTTTACCAGCAGAGTGTTTAAAATACTACAAAATTGTTGCCATTTTGACAGTTAAGAAATAGTTTTTCAATGTAATTTTAATTTGCATTTCTCTTATTATCACGGGGGTGCGCATATGTTCATGTTTTAAGAGTCATTTATATTTCCTTTTCTATGAGATGGCTCTCGTGCCCTTTGTCTGTTTTACTTTTGGATTTGTGACCTTTTCATCGATTGTATATAATACTCATTACATATTAGGCATCTCCAGCCCATAACATGCTGTTTCTCTGCATATTTCAAGTTTCTTGGTTATAAAACCAACGTCTTCCCTGTGGAAGAAAAATTCTTTTTTAAACAGCAAATGGAGCCTCTTACTTTCACACAGCGCAAAGTCTCACAATGGGCCCTAGCACCAGCTCACCTGGACTTTGGGGCCTCCTCCAGACACCCTGGAGATGTAGCTCATGATGTATTTGGCAGCCACGGTCTTTCCAGCACCACTTTCACCACTAAGGAAAGAAAGACAAAAATACCCACCTGTGAAGTGGCTCATGACCAGCTCCCTTTCCCCTGAAAAGACCCCCTCAAAACAAAACCCAAAACAAAAGGAAACAGGCAGAAAGGAATTCAGTAAAAAATGCACAATACTGGTTGAGAAAGTTAAATCACAGCAGGATCAGGTTACCTCCCTGACTTGTATGATCACTATTAACATGGTGTGTGGGCCAGTGTTCTGATAACCATCACTGTGTACGGGACAGACAATTCAGCATTCTAAATGCCCAATAATAGGAGGAAGCATGAACAGGAACATTACGGAACATCAGAAGGACAGACTAGACAGATTACAACTGACAGGAAGATTGTAAACACTGCGGGAGAAAAGCACACGAAGTAGTGTTATGTGAAATAGATCAGATTCAGATTATATGTAAAACAGGGTTAAAAAACTGTAAAGAAAAAAAAGCACATAAGAAAAATATTAGCAGAGGTTTTGGTAAAGGAAAAGATACTGTGGGAGACTTCTTTCAGTTCATTATTTTCCAAACTTTTAGTAATCACATATCTCTTCTCTAATTAAAAAAAAGAAAAAGTAGGCACTCTCTGGTTTCAAACCAGCCTTGAACTGATGCAAGCAACTTTATTTTAGAAGTTCTAAAATTAAATGATGAGGTAATATTAATCACATCCTGCATAACAAAGACTACTTCCGTTTGGTGGCCTTACTGCATAGGGAAAGCCTTTTGTTAAAATACCGTATAGTCAGATCTTCAAAATTCCCGTTTCTTCCCCCAAAATCCCCTTGAACTGATGGCGACCTCAATTCAAAACATGCTTAAGTCAGTCAGATTTCTCATCTCTCTATTGGTAGCCTTTGTACTTCCATGATAGAATTAGATGAAAGGAATCCATTATCATGAAAAATCATGGTGAAATTTAACATGAAAAATTCAGGCTGCTGTGAGTTCCTAAGACACTATTTTTGTTTGCTAGCGGTGATCAAGAATTTTGGGGTACAGAGCAAATATTCTGTGAACACCCAACCTAATGAACTGTTACCAATTGCTTAGGTACTCAAGAAAAGAGCAAACACTTGCTTAGGGTCCAACCAAGCCAGGTGGCCCCCATCCCCAAAAGGAAACTGAAATAAATTTGGAAATAATTTGCTCTTTCAAAACAAAACAAAACGAGGATTAGAGTCACCACCATAGCAAAACTCAGAACTCTGTTGAATTTCTTTGAACTAATATGTTATATGCTTAATTAGAGAGATTATAGGGAAGAATGAGGGAACCATCCTCTGTGAGGACTTCTAAAGGTCTGACTCCATCTGTGCAACTCATTCAGCATCCTAGTACTCAGCTCCTGACCTCCAGGTCACACGAATACAGAAACCAAACTGGTATTTCATAAGATATGGCGGAAAGTAGAAAACTAATGAGCCTGGGATGACGTGTCACACTGATTACAGAGCCATGCTTTCTCACAGGCACAAGTAGGTATAATAAATATTTCAGCTCCATGAGGAAGTTATCTGTTCAAATGGTCCATGTAATCAGAAGATTTATACCCTAGATCCAAGGTCAAAACATGCACTCTCACTCATTTGAAGCATAGGTTTGTTAACAATGAAACTCCATTTTATAATGTTGTAAATCACGTGAACATTCAAGAATACTGGAAAGTCCAAGAGTACAATGGTACAACCAGCCTATATAATATTACACAGACATTTAAAATAATTAGAAAACTATGTGGCAACATAAAAACAATGCAATTAAGGCTAAGTGGCAACATAAGCAGAAGACACTGTACCTATAACGTGATTACAACTATGTAAAAATAATGTATGGACAAGAACAGAAATGCAACAAGGAAAAAGAAACAGTTCTGACTTGTTGGGGGGCTGATATCTGGACGATTCTTGTTTCTTTTGATGTGATTTCTCTTAAGGTTTAAAGTTTTGAGAGAGACAATTACCCATACAGTTCATATTTTTAAAAAATATGGGACTTCCCTGGTGGTCCAGTGGTTAAGACTCTGTGCTTCCACGGCAGGGGGCATGTGTTCGATCCCTGGTTGGGGTAGTTCCACATGCTGTGCAGTGTGGCCAAGGATAAAAATAAAAAAAGAGGAACAGAAAAAAAACAGAAAACAAAAAAGCCCCCAGCATTTCCAGAAAAAGTGAAATCGCACATCATAATGATAATCAACAGGATTAATTTCTTTAGATTATTACTATGTCATGAGTAAACAACTTTCGTATTTAGAATTCCTTAGAGAAAGCTGTGTGTAAAAGAGAAAAGGAAAAAAAACAATAAGTCCTATTAGAATTACTAAATGAAAGTATAATAATGTCCCCACTGTGTCTTTGGTTAGTAGTATGATTAGACATAAAATATTTTGTGTCTTTTGTTGAAAGAAAAAAAAAGGAAGAATAATGGAAAGTAACTCATTTCATATATTAAAATAAGTATGCCAGGTACATTAATAGGACATCTACATTCTCAGTAACACTGATATTTTTCAGAAGATTTAAAATAATTAGCTATGGCTGAACTTTGATCGGAATTTTCATTTCTTGGATTCAATTTACAGATGCTTAAAAAGAAATTTTATTGATCAGAGGCCGGTAATTTGCTTAGAATATGGTACAAGAATGGAGTGCTCCGTAATTACTTGAAGCTTACAGTATACATAACCATAATTACATTGGCCCTTTCAGGGAAAAAACTGTTTCTTCCCCTGGACTAAAACCCATGTTAAAAGAATGTGAAGGTATCAGACAGATTATACAGCATATGTGAAATTATTTGCTTTGCATCTCACAGCAATTAGAGCAATTTGCTTTGTTTATGGTTATAAGGTCTTTCTTAAGTGCCTTCACTTGACTACTAAAGTGGACCAAAAAATACTCTAGAAATGTATGTGCCTTAAAATTAGAAAAATGTCCCAGTGGTCCCTAAGTCCAGCAGCCTATCAGAATCCTCAAAGTACTTAAAAAATGCCCATGTCTGGGCCTGTCTTCAGACCTGCTGAATCCTGGTCTCCAAGGACAGGGCCTAGAAATAAGGATTTCTAACAAACTCCCTAGTTCTCATATAGCTGGCTGGGAACCAGCTAAACGAATGTAAAACGCAGTCAAGACAGATTTCATAGGAAACGTCAATTCAAATAGGAAATAATGTAATGTTTCTGACTGCATTCACTATACAAATGGAAACATATGCTACAATTTCAAAGAAATGGAAAGAATGTTGGGGGGTGGGGTGGGGGTGGAGCTATTTACAATGATACATTAATAATTGGATTCAAAGACTATAATTGTTTTTCTTAGTCTGAAGGTTATTCCACACTTAAAAATCAATAGTGTTTTCAATTCAGTTCAACTGATTCTAGCAAATGTAAAAATATCTTAGTCGTATTTGGGGGTGGGTATCCCAGAGAATAGGTAAGAGTCAGTCGACCATTCCTCCTATCTCCCCCTTGCTAGTCTCAAAATCTCTCTGCTGGTTCTGACCACACTAGCTGTTGTTCCCTTATAACTGTTCAAGTTAATGTAATTGAAATGCTCTGCCTACTTTACATTTATTTGCACTTTAGAAAGGATAAAAATTTAAAACAAAAATTGTATGTGCATTTGCTTACCCAGCATGCACTGTCTAAGTGCCTCCTCGTGCCAAGGGCGAGGCTGGGATGAAATGTGTCTCCTGCCCTGGAGGGCATGTGCACCAACACTGTGATAACACCTTGGAGATATGGGTACAGTTTTAGGGATTCCTGAATTTGTATTAGGAAAAGATTCCTAAAGAAATGCACAAGCTAAGTCAAGTCACACTACTTACATTTCAACGAGACAGATAAAGTTAGACAGGTAGGGGAATGAGGGTGTGTGCGTGTGTATGTGTGTGTGCGTGTGTACATGCACACGCACAGGCAAGCATCAGAGGGCGGCATTCCTGCCCAGAGTGAATGATTGATAAGACAATGAAGTTATGAAAATTCCCACTGGGTCCTACTCTCTTAGACCTGACTTTTTTCTTTTCTTATATAGGGACATATTCGTATTAAACTTGACTCTTATTTCAGAAGGTATAACCCAAGGGTAAAAAACACAGAGATTGTTTAAAAACTTTTTTCTAATTCTACAGTTATAAAAGATAAACATATTGGTGACTGAAAAAGAGTCCAGATGAGAAATAACATCAATTCCAAAGGAGATTTGAAAGCAAACTAAAATTTTGCAGATGTATTGACTGTAGCATGTGTCCGCTGGGTGGGTAAGGCATGTCAAGGACTGCTCTAAGGGCTTCAATCATGTGATCTGGATAATAGCCCTGTGAGGTAGGGACTATTCTTATTCCCATTATTTGATGAAAAAGGCTAAGCAGCTTGCTCAGGGACACAGAGCTAGTGAATGGCATCACGAGGAAAGGACCTGAGATAGTTTAAATCAGAAGCCTGAGCTATACTGCTTCAGATGAAGGTCTATATTTAGATAGTCAATTAAAATCAACAAAGTGTCCTAAAGAACTCCATGAATAGCACAGTTCATAGTATAATCAAACTTTTAGTTACTGAGTTTTTACTGATGCACACCCCTTGAAGCAAGGCTTCTGCCAAAACACTTATTATCTCACACACAGTCGGAGCTAACAAGTAATAATAGCCTGCATCACTGTGCTCACAAGACAAGATGTAACCGGGAAGGAGAAACACATCAAACAAGATTCTGGACAGACTTCTCCAAAGACTCAATTCGCACACACCCTTCCTGGCAGCCCTACTGGATCTGGGAAAGAAATAAGTCTGAAGTGAAGCATCTCTGTTGCCCATCCGAAGGGTTCCAGGGCTGAGAGAAAGGGGTGATCTGTCAGAGCTTGTGATGACACTGAAAAGTAGAGCCTCAAGTACATGCAACGGCTGGAAGTATAAAATACAAAATCAGACAGACATGCCAGCACCACTGAGTAAATGATAAAAATTCATTAACATAATGAGGAAAGTGAGATAAGACAACTGTTACTTCTTCCAAATCAATTAGTATTGTCAGGCAGACAAAATTATCACCTATGGTCTGCCAAGAAAGTGGCCCCGGGGCAATGCTCACGTTGGCCCAGCCTGATGCAATAGGAAAAACCCAATGTTTAGTCTGAACACCAAGTTTCAGCCCCAGCTCAGCTACTTATTAGCTCTGCAATTCCTTTTACTGTTACTACCAGGTATTTTACATCACTCCTTAACAGTTAAAAACAATTTTTTATATGTATTTCCTCATTCAATAGCTTTCCTTTAAGGTATTAATCCCCATTTTGCAGATGAAGTGACCGAGGTTTGCAGAAGTCGCACACTTTCGACAGAACAGAATAACAAGTCTACCCCGTGACTCAACCCCAGAGATCTTTCCACTGTACCCCATGACCATGGGCAGTAACAGGTTACTAACCAGACAACCTGACACCTGCTGGCTCAAAGCAGCAGAGAAAAGTGGAGAGAGTGTACTAGGGGAGCCAGGCAGCCCTGGCTTGAGGCATGGCTTTGCCACATTTCAAACGTGAGACGTTTAACATGTTTCATTACCTCTCTGAGACTCGGTTCTCTGATCTGCAAAAAGGGGGGTTGTAATACCTAGTTTACTAGGTTGTAAATGATATAAGTAAAAGATGCTGAGATGCAAAGCAAATACTTAAAAAGGGGTTATTATTATGATTATAGATAATATATTAATTAGCTAATGAGTCAGGCTTCCTGAATAACACTCTTTGACGAAGCCTGGTCAGGGAACTTGGGGTAGAAGGGCACATTTGAGCCCCCAGCTCTTCAAATCCACAGCCAGAGGGCAGGCCTCATGCAGACCCCACCGTCAGGGGTGTGAGCTAACTGGGCCTCCCAAAGCCAGGCCAGAGGGACAGGGAGCCTCAAAGGATGCTGGTGCTGGGATAAACAAGAAATTGGGTGGACCGAAAGAAACAGAAAAGAGTTCCAATGCTAATAATAAAAGGCTCCTGAAATACATCAAAGACAGGAAGTCAGCTTGAGAATCCATGAGACACTTGACAGTGCTGAGGCAGAGAGCAGAGATAAGACATAAGCCAAATATTAGAAGTGATCTGATTTTTAACATTATTTAAATCTTTAATCTTTACTCCTGCAAATCTTAGGGATCCCAAACCCAAAATGTCTCTTGAAGAAGATAGTTCAGAAATCTTAGATCCAATAGTGACAACTATCTCCTTTTCCTCTATGAAAATTCTCATATTCACTCAGTCACCAAATCTTCTGATGCGCCTTCAAAAGATCTCTCACGTCTTTATCTCTAAAAAAAATATTTATTTGGCACATATTCAGGATACAACCTACCAAGACTTTGCAAATGTTGTATACACTAAGAACAGAACACCCTACTTTTCAGAAAAGCAACTGCTTAAGAATATTTCAAGCAAAAAAGATCAGAAACTGGATCAAATGTGATGCTCTCAAATCAACATCACGTTTTTTTAAACGCGCTAGGACAGCAAGAACGGATGCAGGCCAAAAGTGGAATTCACTTTTGATGGCAGCAATAAAACTGCCACATAAATGTTCTCTAAGACCCTGTAAGTCTTTCCAGAGGTCAGCTGGCAAGGGCTGCAGAAATGCCTCTGGCCACAGCGCCATGGTCCGGTCTGGTGATACAGAGATGGTAGAGAATATGAGAAAAACTTGCCGTTTCTCCTTCCCCTCTTACCACACCATGATTATTTTATTCAGTAAATTTACATAGATGTCTCTGATAGGTCCAAAGGTACCACATATGCAATTCTAAAACACAAATCCAAATTCTGGATTCTGGAGCACAGAAAACTATTGAGTTAAGCAGATCTGGGTTGCTCATTTACTGGGCTCATGGGTGGATACCTGTGTCTTCAGGTGCTCATCATTGTCAATGATACTAATGTAGCTACAACTGTTGTGTCTTTCTCTTGGCACTGCCTGGAGTCCACATTCACTTCCTATTCCTTTAATTCCTTCAGAGGCTTATGGAATGTCACACATCAGTTTCCTCTTTGCCTTTCCAACTCCGGTCAGGCCCTCAAAACCTCACTACATATCTGATTTGCTCAAGATCCCATCACTTTTCTACCCCTAGACTCGTCTTTGTGAACCAGCCTTCCGTGGTATCGTGTCTCTGCTCAGAGACCTGCAAGACATCACCAAGGCCTGAAGGTTTATCTGCAGATCACCCAGCCTGGGAATGAGGATTTCAGGAGGCTTAGTCTTGGTGCTCAACTAGAACAAATTGGGGGGCTTGAAAAAAGATATTGGATGCCCTGGGTCCACCATAAATCAGTTGAAAGAGAATTTTGAGAAGGGTAGCCTAGATGTCTTTATAGGCTCTGAGCGAACAGCGCAATTCAGGAATGGGAGATATTTATCCCTGGAAAGTTAAATTAGTGAACGCAAGGCACAGTGGATGAAATCGGCATCAACGGCAGCCACTCTCCCTGACCTGTCTGCCAGTGAGCTCTTGGGGAAGACTTGGGAAACATTAAGGCAAATCCTGGCTGTTTATTCCTGATAGAACTTAACCTACTGCATGGTAGGGGCTGACAGGACAAAGGGTAGGTTAATACAAAGGGGTTGGCCTACACGGAGTCAGGACAGGAAAAATCAACAGCAGACACGATGGGTTTTCCCCAAGTAAACAGACTACTGAGGGGCAGCCTACTGTCTCCAGATAAAAGTGGGGGCCATGACGTGACGACATTAGCCACTGTGATCATCCCTCGGCTCGGAATCCAACCCTCTAATGGTAATCCAGCAACCCTCACGGACTGTGTTCCAGGGAAATAATCAACAGAGCAGTCCACCACAAGCAGAATTCTCCTTATAAAATCATGAACTGGGGTCTAATTCACACTCACTTGTGAGTCTGGTTGGCCAGTCAGTCAACCTGAGGCTGCTCAACTCCAGCTATTTTGACAAATCAAGTCTGTACATGTTTGCAAAACTCAGGACCAACAACTGATCAACAACAAAGGAGGCAAGAATATACAATGGAGAAAGGACAGCCTCTTCAATAAGTGGTGCTGGGAAAACTGGACAGCTACATGTAAAAGGATGAAACTAGACCACTCCCTAACACCACACACAAAAATAAACTCAAAATGGATTAAAGACCTAAACTTAAGACCAGATACTATAAAACTCCCAGAGGAAAACATAGGCAGAACACTCTCTGACATAAATCGCAGCAATATTTTTTGGATCCGTCTCCTAAAGCAAAGGAAAGAAAAGCAAAAATAAACAAATGGGATCTAATTAAGCTTAAGAGCTTTTGCACAGCAAAGGAAACCGCTGACAAAATGAAAAGACAACCTACTGAATGGGAGAAAATATTTGCAAATGAAATGACCAATAAGGGGTTAATATCCAACATATATAAACAGCTCATAGAATTCAACATCAAAGAAATAAACAACCTGATAAAAAATGGGCAGAAGAACTGAACATTTTTCCAAAGAGGAAATGCAGATGGCCAACAGGCACATGAAAAGATGCTCAACATCACTAATTACCAGAGAAATGCAAATCAAAACCACAATGAGATATCCCCTCACACATGTCAGAATGGCCATCACCGAAAAGAACACAACTAACAAATGTTGGCGAGGATGTGGAGAAAAGGGAACCCTCATACACTGCTGGTGGGAATATAGATTGGTGCAACCACTGTGGAAAAAAGTATGGAAGTTTTTCAAAAAACTAAAAATAGAACTACTCTAATAGAATGACCCAGCAATTTCACTCTTGGGTACATATCTGAAAAAAATAAAAACACCAATTGGAAAAGACACATGTACTCCAATGTTCATTGCAGCATTACTTACAATTGCCAAGACACGGAAGCAACCTAAGTGTCCATCAACAGATGAATGGATAAAGAAGATGTAGTATATATACACAATGCAATATTCTTCAGCCATAAAAAAGAAATTTTGCCTTTGCAGCAGCATGGATGGACTTGGAGGGCATTATGCTAAGTGACACAAGTCAGACAGAGAAATACAAATACAAATGACATCACTTATATGTGGAATCTAATAAATACAACAAACTAGTGAATGTAACATAAAAGAAACAGACTCACAGAGAGAACAAACTAGTGGTTATCAGTGGGAGGTGGGGAGGGGCAAGATAGTGGTGGGAGATTAAGGAGTACAAACTAATATGTATAAAGTAAGCTACAAGGATATATGGGACAACACAGGGAATATAGCCAATATTTTATAGTAACTATAAAGGGAGTATATACTTTAAAAATTGTGAATCATTATATTATACACCTGTGCATATTACCGTACATCAGCTATACTTCAATTAAAAAAACAAACTCAGGGCCAAGGCTTGGATGGAGGTCTGCACTTGAGAAAGCAGCTTGTCTTCCTCCTTGATTTCTTTCTTTTTAAATTCAATTTGTTACACTGATTTCTATCCAGAAATAATCAGCTGCCAGTCCATCCTGTCACTGTATCCACCTCTTCAGAAAACGTAAGATTGGGATGGAACTGATAAGATTGCTTCTATGTGCTGCATTATCCCATCTAAGCGTACACATTTCATGGTCATCACTTCGTAATGTACAGCTATATCGAATCACTATGTTGTACATCTAGATCTAACATAGTCCTGTAGGTCAACCAAACTTCAATTTTAAAAAAACCATAAAATTTTTTTCTTATATTAATATAATTTTCTTTTTAAAAACTTCTTTAAATGTATTTGACCTTCATTTCAGTTTCTTCTATAGCATGATTTAAAATGCATAAAATATGTATTATCCTGGAAATCCCAAATATATTTCTCTCTAAAGCTAAATGCTTTAAACAAAAAATATTTATATACATTATTAATAAAATGTTTAACAAACCAGATACAAAAATTTAATAATTAATTTTAAAATTAAAAATAGATAAATAAAAGATAAACCATATGCATTTCATCATGTAGATGAGGTCATATACCAGGGAAAACAGAAAGTGAAAGTCTAAAAGAACACCAGAGGATTAGATCATCATTAATTTTTAATTTCCTAATTAAAGGATACTAAAAATTCCTAGTCTCTCCAGCTACGGCAGAAGCCCTTTGCACAAGGAGCAGACTTTTCTTCCAGCCCCCAGGAAAATTGGTATTGTTTGTTTTCTGTTCACAAGTGCATTCAGGTAGGCAGCACTGGACTCAGCCCTAGCTGAATGAGCACCCAGCTCTCCCATGTCAGTAGCTGCAAACTTGGGCTTCTCTACCCAGAACAGCATTTCCCTGCCTTCCCTTCCCTCAAGCACTATTTGGAAGAGTTCCAAAACCCCCAAAGCAGGCGAGACCTCAGAGGTCATCTGGTCAATCAGTTCACTCCTAAGTGAAGACACGAGGCCCAGATGAGTGTTAGGTTTGCTGCCCAGGATCACAGAGCTGGTGAGAGTGAACCACAGCACAGCAGAGATAGCAAATCTACTTTCTCAAAGCAGATGAAGCACAGCTCTTGGGTAGTAAAGAAATTTGTCTGGGGTCTTTGGGAACTGGCCAGTAATTTATGATTAAGAGCTTTGGAAAGCCGTGTCTAAGTTCTGACCCAGGGAGAAAATGGAGGCTACAGATATTGGACCAAATCTTCAGGATGGCTGGAGACTACTGGTCAGTCATGCAGGAAGTTTGTGATTGAGCCCAAATAAAATCTCTGGACAGCAAAGGCTTGGGTGAACTTCCTAGTTGGCAATACTGTCAACTCCCACACCACGAATGGAAGGAGGAAACACCATCCATGACTCCACGGGGAGAGGATGCCCAGAAGCATCACACGTGGACCTCTCCCAGACCTTGCCCTTGTGTCTCTACTCTTTTCTGGTCCTGCTTTGTATCCTTTTGCTCTAATAAAATGGTAACCATAGGGTACAGTGCTTTCATGAGGTTTGTGAGCCATTCTAGTAAATTACTGAAATTGAGGGGTTGGTGGGAACCCTGGAACTTGCAGCTGGTGTCTTGTGGAGGACTGTGCCTTTCACGTGTGAAGTCTGGCTTGACTTAGGGTGGTTAGTGTCAGAAGTCAAAGCAGCTCCCTGTTCCACCATCTCCTATATTAAAGCACAGACACTGCAATAGAAATCCCTGGAGCAGGGCCTTCAAGTCTTTGCCGCCTGAACACTGGAAAAAAAGATCCTACAAGTGGGCATGTGTCCTGCTTCAGGGCAAGTGTACTGCTTCAGGGCAAGTGTACCCTGCACGACAGACTGAGGGGATCCAAGAGAGGGAAAGGGTTGGGCTACGAAATAAAGAAGTAGCTCCAAACGGGAGAAGCTCATGCAACAAGACCATTCCCTTCCTCCTCATCTCACTAGGGGCCCAGGAGGAAGGAAAAAGGGCAAGGGAATATGATAGAAAACTCATCCTATCCTCTCTCATTTAATTCAAGTCAAGAAAACACCTCCCACCTCTCTATTGGCCAGTGACCTCCACTTGGGGTCAAACAGAAGCATTTCCGATTCAGCAACCAAACTCAACACCCAGTGTTCCTTCCAGAACCTGCAGCTAATTAAATATTTAGATCTAACTTCCAATTTACAGAAGATTGAAGGAACTAGAGTAACGAGACCATGAGGAAGCAACTGGACCAATCTAAAAGGTGTCTATAGGAAAAGTGGGTTGGTCTCTTGAACCAAGTCAACGGAAAAAAAAAATAATGGGAGAGGGGAACTGTGGTAGGATTAAAAAAATGACTCATAACCAAATGCAGCCAGTGTTCCTTGATTTACATAAACTGGCAAGAAAGGACATGTGTGCCACAATCACAGAAATTTACATAGAGACTGCTTATCTTTAGATGATATTAAGTTAGTATTAATTATTTAGTTGTGATAATGGTATTGGGGCTAAGTTAGAAAACGTTATTTTCTACACATGCATAGAGAAACATTTAGAGGTAAGATGTCATGAAGTCTGTATCTCGAAATGCTTCAATGTTTTTGTTTTATAGTTTTGACATTGGAGCCCTGTAATGAGTTACACAATTATATAACAAAATTAAAATTTACAAAATTTAAACTCCTAAAACCCAAAATGAATCTAACTGTAGTTCAAGTTGGCATGTTAATGACACAGAAAAGAATTAATTTAAGGGACTTTTAAAACCCAATATTTTGACTGTACATCCTAAGGACCAGAAAGAACAAAAAAATTTTAAGTGAATTCAGTATTGCTACGAATAATGTTGGTATTGTCATCTTCAAGCATTAACAGAATTACTTTATTTGCTTTATCCCATTATTTACTATGTAATATATATTATTTATGTATAAGTATACATATATATACTTATTTATAGTTTTATGCACCTACACATTATAGAGCAAGTAACTGTAATAATGTCATCAGAAATCGAGGTTTTCAACGTAAGAAAAATGCCGATACAAATATAAAAACCAAAGAAGTAAAAACCCTATCATCTTAAAAATGAACTGGGGGATTTCCCTGGCAGTCCAGTGGTTAAGACTCTGCAATTCCACTGCAGGGGGGAACAGGTTCGATCCCTGGTCTGGGAAACAAGATATCACATGCTGCGGGGCGAAAAAATTACAAAAAAAAAAAAAAAAGAACTGGACATTATCAGTATGAACTCATGTTTCATTTTTTTCTTAAAAAGTTCATATTCCTTGCCTTTGTTCTCTGAAAAGAAGCAGCACTGTTAACAGAGCAGTGAGCACTCTTAGTGACTAGACTGATGGTCTCTAAATACTATTTCCCATTAAAATGAACCAGGGCTTTTTGATGAAATGGCTGGTTCCAAGGCTTGGCAGAAAAGGTACAAGATGAGCCTGGAACATCTTTTTTTTTAATTTTTTTATCATCTTTATTGCAGTATAATTGCTTTACAGTGGTCTGTTAGTTTCTGCTATATAACAAACAGAGTGAGCTATACATATATACGTATATGTAGAGTGAGTCACCTATATGTATACATATATCCCCATTCGCCCTCGACTCGTGTCTCCCTCCCACCCCTCTAGGTGGCCACAAAGCACCGATCTGATCGTGCTGTGCTATGCGGCTGCTTCCCACCAGCTATCTATTTTACATTTCATAGTGTATATATGTCCATGCCAACCTCTCACTTCGTCCCAGCCACTCTCTCACTTCGTCCCAGCTTACCCTTCCCCCACCCCATGTCCTCAAGTCCATTCTCTACGTGTGCCTTTATTCCTGTCCTGCCCCTAGGATCTTCAGAATCATTTTATTTTTTTAGACTCCATATATATGTGTTAACATACAGTATTTGTTTTTCCCTTTCTGACTTACTTCACTCTGTATGACAGTCTCTAGGTCCATCCACCTCACTACAAATAACGCAATTTCGTTTCTTTTTACGGCTGAGTAATATTCCATTATATACATGTGCCACGTCTTCTTTATCCATTCATCTGTCGATGGACACTTAGGTTGCTTCCATGTCCTGGCTATCGTAAACAGAGCTGCAATGAACATTGTGCTACGTGATACTTTTTGAATTATGGTTTTCTCAGGGTATATGCCCAGGAGTGGGATTGCTGGGTCATGTGGTAGTTCTCCTTTTAGTCTTTTAAGGAACCTCCATACTGTTCTCCATAGTGGCTGTATAAATTACATTCCCCCCAACAGTACAAGAGGGTTTCCTTTTCTCCACACCCTCTCCAGCATTTATTGTTTGTAGATTTTTTGAAGATGTCCATTCTGACTGCTGTGAGGTGATACTTCATTGTAGTTTTGATTTGCATTTCTCTAATGGTTAGTGATGTTGAGCATCCTTTCATGTGTTTGTTGGCCATCTGTATATCTTCTTTGGAGAAACGTCTATTTAGGTCTTCCGCCCATTGTTGGATTGGGTTGTTTGATTCACACTGAGCTGCTTGCACATTTTGGAGATTCATCCTTCGTCACTTGCTTTGTTTGCAAATATTTTCCCCAATTCTGAGAGTTGTCTTTTCGTCTTGCTTATGCTTTCTTTTGCTGTGTAAAGCTTTTAAGTTTCACTAAGTCCCATTTGTTTATTTTTGTTTTTACTTCGATTTCTCTAGGAGTTGGGTCAAAAAAGACCTTGCTTTGATTTATGTCAGAGTGTTCTTCCTATGTTTTCCTCTAAGAGATTTATAGTGTCTGGCCTTACATTTGGGTCTTTAATCCATTTTGAGTTTATTTTTGTGTATGGTGTTAGGGAGTGTTCTAATTTCATTATTTTACATGTAGCTGCCCAGTTTTCCCAGCACCATTTAATTGAAAAGGCTGTCTTTCCTCCACTGTATATTCTTGCCTACTTTATTAAACATAAGGTGACCATACGTGCGTAGATTTATCTCTGGGCTTTCTATCCTGTTCTATTGATCTATATTTCTGTTTTTGTGCCAGTACCATACTGTCTTTTTTTTTTTTTTTTTGCAGTATGTGGGCCTCTCACTTTTGTGGCCTCTCCTGCCGCGGAGCACAGGCCCCAGATGCGCAGGCCCAACGGCCATGGCTCATGGGCCCAGTCGCTCCGCGGCACAAACCCATGTCCCCTGAATCGGCAGGTGGACTCTCAACCACTGGGCCACCAGGAAAGCCCCATACTGTCTTGATTACTGTAGCTTTGTAGTACAGTCTGAACTCAGGGAGCCTGATTCCTCCAGCTCTGTTTTTTTTTTTTCTCAACATTGCTTTGACTATTTGGGTGTCTTTTGTGAAAGATTGTGAAATTTTTTGTTCTAGTTCTGTGAAAAATACCATTGGTGGTTTGATAGGGATTGTATTGAATCTGTAGATTGCTTTGGGTAGTATAGTCATTTTCACAATGTTGATTCTTCCAATCCAAGAACATGGTATATCTCTCCATCTGTCTGTATTGTCTTTAATTTCTTTCATCAGTGTCTTATAGTTTTCTGCATACAGGTCTTTTGTCTCCTTAGGTAGGTTTATTCCTAGGTATTTTATTCTTTTTGTTGCAATGGTAAATGGAAGTGTTTCCTTAATTTCTCTTTCAGATTTTTCATCATTAGTGTATAGGAATGCAAGAAATTGCTGTGCGTTAATTTTGTATCCTGCTACTTTACCAAATTCACTAATTAGCTCTAGCAGTTTTCTGGTAGCATCTTTAGGATTCTCTATGTATAGTATCATGTCATCTGCAAACAGTGACAGCTTTACTTCTTCTTTTCCGATATGGATTCCTTTTATTTCTTTTTCTTCTCTGACTGCTGTAGCTAAAACTTCCAAAACATGTTGAATAAGAGTGGTGAGAGTGGGCAACCTTGTCTTGCTCCTGATCTTTGTGGAAATGTTTTCCGTTTTTCACCATTGAGAATGATGTTTGCTGTGGGTCTGTCACATATGTCCTTTACTATGTTGAGGTAAGTCCCCTCTATGCCTACATTCTGAAGGGTTATCATAAATGGGTGTTGAATTTTGTTGAAAGCTTCTTCTGCATCTATTGAGATGATCAAATGGTTTTTATCCTTCAATTTCTTAATATGGTATATCACATTGATTGATTTGCATATATTGAAGAATTCTTGCATTCCTGGGATAAACCCCACTTGATCACGGTTTGTGATCCTTTTAATGTGCTGTTGGATTCTGTTTGCCAGTATTCTATTGAGGATTTTTGCATCTATGTTTATCAGTGATATCAGCCTGTAGTTTTCTTTTTGGGGGACATCTTTGTCTGGTTTTGGCATCAGGGTGATGGTGGCCTCATAGAATGAGTTTGGGAGTGTTCCTCCCTCTGCTATATTTTGGAAGAGTTTGAGAAGGGTAGGTGTTAGCCCCTCTCTAAATGTTAGAATTCACCTGTGAAACCATCTGGTCCTGGGCTTTTGTTTGTTGGAAGATTTTTAATCACAGTTTCAATTTCATTACTTGTGATTGGTCTGTTTATAGTTTCTATTTCTTCCTGGTTCAGGCTCGGAAGGTTGTGCTTTTCTAAGAACTTATCCATTTCTTCCAGGTTGTCCATTTTATTGTCATATAGTTGCTTGTAAGTAATCCCTCATGATCCTTTGTATTTCTGTAATGTCAGTTGTTACTTCTCCTTTTTCATTTTTAATTCTATTGAGTCTTCTCCCTTTTTTCCTTGATGAGTCTGGCTAATGGTTTATCAATTTTGTTTATCTTCTCAAAGAACCAGCTTTTAGTTTTATTGATCTTTGCTATTGATTCCTTCATTTCTTTTTCATTTATTTCTGATCTGATCTTTATGATTTCTTTCCTTCTGCTAACTTTGGGGTTCTTTTGCTCTTATTTCTCTAATTGCTTTAGGTGTAAGGTCAGGTTGTTTATTTGAGATGCTTCTTGTTTCTTGAGGTAGGAATTTATTGCTATAAACTTCCCTCTTAGAACTGCTTTTGCTGCATCCCATAGGCTTTGGGTTGTCGTGTTTTCATTGTCATTTATTTCTAGGTATTTTTTGATTTCCTCAGTGATCCCTTGGTTATTTAGTAGTGTATTGTTTAGCTTCCATGTGTATTTTTTACAGTTTTTTTCCCAGTAATTGATATCTAGTCTCATAGCATTGTAGTAGGAAAAGATACTTGACACAATTTCAATTTTCTTAAACTTACGAAGGCTTGATTTGTGACCCAAGATATGATCTATCCTGGTGAATGTTCCATGAGCACCTGAGATGAAAGTGTATTCTGTTGTTTTTGGATGGAATGACCTACAAATATTAATGAAGTCCCTCTTGTTTAATGTCATTTAAAGCTTGTGTTTCCCTATTTTTACTTTGGATGATCTGTCCATTGGTGAAAGTGGGGTGTTCAAGTCCCCTACTATGATTGTGTTACTGTCAATTTCCCCTTTTATGGCTGTTAGAATTTGCCTTATGTACTGAGGTGCTCCTACGTTGGGTGCATAAATATTTACAACTGTTATACCTTCTTCTTGGATTGATCCCTTGATCATTATGTAGTATCCTTCCTTGTCTCTTGTAATAGTCTTTATTTAAAAGTCTATTTTATCTGATATGAGAATTGCTACTTCAGCTTTCCTTTGATCTCCATTTGCATGGAATATCTTTTTCCATCCCCTCACTTTCAATCTGTACGTGTCCCTAGGTCTGAAGTGGGTCTCTTGTAGACAGCATATATACGGGTCTTGTTTTTGTATCCATTCAGCCAGTCTATGTCTTTCGGTTGGAGCATTTAATCCATTTACATTTAAGGTAGTTATCAATATGTATGTTCCTATTACCATTTTCTTAACTGTTTTGGGTTTGTTATTGTAGGTCTTTTCCTTCTCTTGTGTTTCCTGCCTAGAGAAGTTCCTTTAGCATTTGTTGTAAAGCTGGTTTAGTGGTGCTGAATTCTCTTAGCTTTTGCTTGTCTGTAAAGGGTTTAATTTTTCCGTCGAATCTGAATGAGATCCTTGCTGGGTAGAGTAATCTTGGTTGGAGGTTTTTCCCTTTCATAACTTTAAATATGTCCTGCCACTCCCTTCTGGCTTGCAGAGTTTCTGCTGAGAAATCAGCTGTTAACCATATGGGGATTCCCTTGTATGTTATTTGTTGCTTCTCCCTTGCTACTTTTAATATTTTTCATTGTATTTAATTTTTGATAGTTTGATTATTATGTGTCTTGGCTTGTTTCTCCTTCGATTTATCCTGTATGGGACTCTCTGCACTTCCTGGACTTGATTGACTATTTCCTTTCCCATATTAGGGAAGTTTCAACTATAATCTCTTCAAATATTTTCTCAGTCCCTTTTTTTTTTTTTTTTTTTTTTGGCGGTATGCAGGCTTCTCACTGTTGTGGCCTCTCCTGTTGCAGAGCACAGGCTCTGGACACGCAGGCCCGGTGGCCAAGGCTCACAGGTCCAACCGCTCCGCGGCATGTGGGATCTTCCCAGACCGGGGCACGAACCCATGTCCCCTGCATCGGCAGGTGGACTCTCAACCACTGTGCCACCAGGGAAGCCCTCAGTCCCTTTCTTTTACTTGTCTTCTTCTGGGACCCCTATAATTAGAATGTTGGTGCATTTAATGTTGTCCCAGAGGTCTCTGAGACTGTCCTTAATTCTTTTCATTCTTTTTTCTTCTCTGTGGTAGTTATTTCCACTTTTTTATCTTCCAGGTCACTTATCTGTTCTTCTGCCTCAGTTATTCTGCTATTAATTCCTTCTAGAGAATTTTTCATTTTATTTATTGTGTTGTTCATCGTTGTTTGTTTGCTCTTTAGTTCTTCTAGGTCCTTGTTAAATGTTTCTTGTGTTTTCTCCATTCTATTTCTGAGATTTTGGATCATTGTTACTATCATTACTCTGAATTCTTTTTCAGGTACATTGCCTATTTCCTCTTCATTTGTTTGGTCTGGTGGGGTTTTACCTTGCTCCTTTATCTGCTGTGTGTTTCTCTGTCTTCTCATTTTGCTTAACTTACTGTGTTTGGGGTCTCCTTTTCACAGGCTGCAGGTTCGTAGTTCCCTTTGTTTTTGGTGTCTTCTCCCAGTGCGTAATGTTGATTTAGTGGGTTGTGTAGGCTTCCTGGTGGAGGGGACTGGTGTCTGTGTTCTGGTGGATGAGGCTGGATCTTGTCTTTCTGGTGGACAGGACCACAACCGGTGGTGTATTTTGGGGTGTCTGTGAAGTTATTATGATTTTAGGCAGCCTCCCTGCTAATGGGTGGGGTTGTACTCCTGTCTTACTAGTTGTTTGGCATGGGGTGTCCAGCACTGAAGCTTGCTGGTTGTTGGGTGGAGCTGAGTCTTAGCATTGAGAAGAAGATCTCTGGGAGAGCTCTCGCCAACTGATATTACGAGGGGCCAGGAGGTCTCTGGAGGAGTGATGTCCTAAACTCGGCTCTCCCACCTCAGAGGCTCAGGCCTGACACCCAGCAGGAGCACCAAGACCCTGTTAGCCACACGGCTTTTGGGAAGTCTGAGGTCTTCTGCCAGCGTTCAGTAGGTATTCTATAGGAGCTGTTCCACATGTAGATGTACTTCTGATGTATCTGTGGGGAGGAAGGTGATCTCCACATCTTATTCCTGTGTCATCTTGAAGGTCCTCCTGTTGCTCTACTTTTTATACTGTATTATTCACCTTTTATTTAGTTTTTTTATTTTTGAACAAATTTTGAACTGGATATTTTTAGATAATTTAAAAGTCATTAACATATCTGCATTGCCCATTATTCCTATCACAATCACATACAGGTACCATCTGTACCTATAAATGGAGTTATGTGTTTTTTAGCCTGATTTCCTTATCCCTACTTTATAGGAACATATTTCTTTATAAATCTTGTATATTCCAGATATAAGATATGAAAGGGTTTAACAAGGCTTCTTTGTAGATTTATTTCTTCAATTCCTTATCTAAAGCTTCATTTATTTACCTTTCTCTGGGCACATTTCCCAATGGCAAACGTCCTTTGAACAACACACTTCATCAATGCCCTGAGACAGCTTTAGCAGGTCCAGTCTCAGTCCTGTAGACGTTTCTGAATCCCAGGGTAATAGTCACTTGCAGTGTTCAGGTAGGGATCCTTGCCACGGCAGCCAGGAAAAGGCCCTGACCTTTGACCCGGCCTCCATTCAGGCTCTCTTACTCCCTCCTGGCTGCCCTGCCCCACTCCTCGGCTGGAGCCTGGAACATCTTAAATAAGGAAACTATCACAGACTACTGGAGTCATGTCAAAGGGACAAAGAAGCCAATACAAAGGGCCTTCACTGGCCAAAGGTAGGACTATTTGAGCCTAAATGAAAACTGCAGTGTTGTTCAACAGGTATTTAAAATCTATCAGTGTAGAATGATATTGAAAACAAAAACATTTTACTTTGCTGCTAGGGTATCAACTCATTGCTTGAAAAATTAGTAAATAAAGACAACAAATCAAGCTTTTTAATCTAATGTTCCCGTATAGATTGTATTTTATGGTAAACAAATAAAAATTCCAACTAATAAATTAATGTAGAAGGGATCACAGAATTAGAAAATGATTCGTTTTCAACCATCAAGTAAATGATGATTGTGAAATGAGAATTTATAATGGATTGACCCACTGGAAATCCGAACATCACACAAAGACAGACCAACAGGCATAACGTGCACAGCATCAATAATGGAGCATTTTTTTGCCAAATAATTGAACCTGAACCTGATCAAGCTGTTAGATCTGTCAATTTACAGGAATAGAGAGGACAGTGCAAAGTCACGGTATACAATTAGCTAACACCAGACTACAGAAAATTCTGCAGGACGAACCTTTTTCTTTAACAAATAAATACTAAGAAAACAAAAAGAACAAGAGAGAAGTGTTAACGACAGACTTGAGAGACACACAACCAGGACAAAGTGTGAGCGTTTGGAACCTAAATAAAAATGAATCAACTGTAGAAAAGAATTTATAAGACCGTCATGGAACTGGAACACTGATAATATTAGACGACATTGAAAGAATTATTCTTTTTTTTTCAGGTGTGATAAGAATGATATTTTCGAGGTACACGCTAAATTATTGACAAATGAAATGATTTTCTCCCTAGGATTTGCTTTAAATAATCAAGTGGGCCAGGGTGGGAGGACTAGGTGAAACAGGATTGGCCACTATATTTTTATATTGTACACTATTAATAGCTGCACAAGCGGGATGACAGATACACAGGTGCTTATTATAATTCTCTTTCTAATTTTGTGTTTCTAAATATCCATAAAACCTTTTTTTTATTTTTGAAAAATGAAGGACTAAAAAATTAAGTAACTAAAGAAGATGAACGCAAATATGACAAAATGTCAAAAACTGTCAAGTTCTAAGTGATGGAAATACAGACGCTTACGTTTTCTGTATGTTTGAAAATGTTCGTAATGGTAAACAAAATCGTAAAAGCACTTCAATCCAGCAAAGACTCAGCGCTAGGTCAGGTTACAAGGATTGCGAAGTGTAGTTACAGACACCCAATGCTGGCATTGACCAGTAATGCCCTCAGAAAATTAAAAGCAAATGATAAAAAACCAAAAATGTTCAAACTCGAACTATTGGACTGGCCAAAAAGTTCGTTCAGGATTTTCTGTGTTATGGAAAAACCCAAATGAACTTTCTGACCAAACCAATATTAAATTATTAAGGAAAAAGAAGGACCTAGAGGAAAATACTCCAGCTGACAAAACAGTGACACATGCTTACTATACTTGCAACATAAAGGATCTCCAATTCAGAGTAAAGCCACAATACAATCAAATGGGAGAGGAGGTGTCTTATGATTTTATTTCAAGGCCTGATGACAATCAGAGAAAGATCCAGCTAGAACCATGTGCCCTAAGGCCTTAATACCTTAAGTGACAGGGGTATAAAAAGCAACCTCACAGAAGCTCAAACCTTTTATGAACTGTAGTTATAAAACAAACCAAGGCAAAGCTAACAGGCTGCTAGCTACTCGGATACATTAACCAGTCTCCGGAATGAGCAACTACGGCAAAAGCATTGCTCCGTGACAGAATCCTAAGTACAGCATGGTCTCATGTTCCCTGGACCTAAGAAGGCTCTTTTCCATACCTGATGATGACACACTGGTTCTCTCTGTCAATGATCATGTTTCTGTACATATTATCTGCAAGAGCATAGATATGTGGTGGGTTTTCATACTGTGCCTGGAAAAGAAGAAAAAAAAAAACCAAAAAAACCATGGTCAGTTAGAGCAACACATTACATTTCTTTTCTTGGCCTTGGAAATGAATACATCACTGTATAGTTCCAGCCTTAAAGGTTGCATAATACAAGAATCATAAACTTGCTAAGGTCATGAGGAGGTACACCTAAAGCAATGAAGATGGAATTTGGAAGGACTCTTCTGTAGGCCTATGTATGATTCAGCCTTCAGACATAACCATTGTCTTCAGAGACTCCGATACCACACCCTTCCACCCAGCACACCTCTGTAGACCACATTCCATTTCTAAGTGTTTCTGAAGACATTTGGGCAACAGGTCTTAAGAGGGCCTTACTAAAAACCTGGATCTGACTGGTATTAATTCAGAAATTCTAGTTTTTTTTTTTTCTAAGAGGTAAGTTGAAGATCCTGGGACCCCACAGGAAATTAAGTGAGACTATATGAAAATAAGGAAAAAACTTAAAAACTTTCCATTAGAAGAAGGCAGGAGGTGTGGTTCTTTAAAGAGATAAACAGATTTGACCAGTTTGTCCCATCTCAGTATGGAAAAACAAAAAATCCTACCACACCAAGATAGCGGGTTTGTGCTTTTATCTCATGGGATATCTTAGCTATGCATAAATATAAATCCACCAATAAATTCACTGCGTCAGGACGACTGCAGCCCTGCTTCCTTCAGTTTCTTGGCACCACTTCCACCACTTCCTCAAAAATCACTAAAAAGAATAATACTTCATATGGTGGAAAGCTGGAGGAAGAACACGCCTTAAATTTAAGACTATCTACCATAAAAGAGTGAAAAGAAAGCCAAGTCCAGAGGGAGAAGACATTCAGGCTCTGTCTTGCCCTTCTCTGGTTCGCATCTCTAGAGTGGGGATAATAACGTCCATGGTACACATCTCACAAGGTAACTGAGATGAAGGATGGGAAAGTAATTAGAAAACGTAAGTAAAATGCAGCGGTAAAGCAGAATCTACTTAATCCAGCTTTGAGCCTTGTTACACAACGAGTTACTACAGTGTAAGGGGCCTGGCCCAGAAATTGCCACTCACTGCAAGCCCTGGTGGATCAGAGTGGAGCGACAAGGGGTGAGAGACTGCTCGACGCCTGCACAAATGGTAAGCACGGGTGTTTCCAGTGCCCACGGCTCCCCACATGTGAGCGGGGGGCTCAGAAAGGAAACTGCTCATGAGGGTCTAGATTATTCCTGGGACTGATGGACTGAATAATTCTATACAGGGACAAAAATAATGTCATTCCTGCCTTCACCTCACAGTGAGAAGGGATGCGTAGACGGCACTGCAGGATCAGAGTCTTAAATTGTCTTCTTCCAGCCCAGACTGCTCAAATTATTATCTTTAATACCTCTTTGAAAACAGGGAAACAGGAAAAGAAAAGAGGATGAGGCACTTCTCTGGTGGTCCAGTGGTTAAGACTCCCAGCTTCCACTGCAGTGGGCACGGGTTCAATCCCTGGTTGGGGAACTAAGATCCTTCATGCTGTGCTGCGTGGCCAGGAAAAAAAAAAAAAAAAAAAGGATGGAAAATAGAAGGAAATGGAGTAGAGAGAAAGCTGTGAGCAGTGGAGGAAAAGGAGTGGGCAAGTCATTGCCCAATAAGGCTTCAAAGTCACTTAGCTAGTTATACTTGACCTCTGCACGTCACTTTTTAGTTTTCAAATTGGTTTCCCATCTATGGACTCATGGTACTTCTCAGCTACTGATGAGAATTATAGGGTAAGCATTTCCTCTACCTGATCTTCCCTTACGCTTGAAAGAAAGTCACTGAGACCTGACTTCAACTCCCAGCTTCAACACTCAATATATTCAAGTACTTTACCTCTCTGAGCGCCAGTTTCCTCATCTGTGAAATGGGGATGAAGAGTAATCCGTAGTCAGCATACAGGGCTGATTTATTATGGTTGCAAGTGTAACACAGTACCTGGCACTAAGTAAATACCAATTTTACAACACTAGCAGTTAAAAATAAATATATATTAAAAACTCCTAGGGCATATCTTTAAAGAGAACTCTTCAAAAAGATGAATGGTCTGAAAGGGACTCACGTAGCAAGGCTTCACAGAGAAATGGGAAGAAACAACACGAATACACAGCACTTCCACCCACCCCGCTTTGGCTGTCATTGAGGACGCCAAGCCGGCTCCGTGCCTGCTGCCCCGGGGCCCTGCTGATCAGGGCGCCAGGGCAGGGCCCAGCCTCTACTGACAGTGTTTCCCTTGTGCTGGGCTTCCATAAAGGCAGCATTATCAAAGGTCTTTCGCGTGGCAGCCTCCTTCGGCTCCAGCTACCAGCACCATTCATCTGGCAACAACGGGGTGGGCTCTTGCTCTGGGTAAATTGCCTTCCACTTCAACTGATGAATTTGTGTGGGCTCCCTTTTGTTTGTTTTCCAGGGGTCAGGATTAATGAACGCTCTTGTGCTTCTGCTGGAAAGGAAAGAGGGAAGGAAAAAGATGCAGAGATGGGAAGGCCTGGGGAAGTGATGAGCCCTGGGATGAAATATATTAATTAGGATTATGGATTCTATTTTGATCACACAACTGAAATGGCTATGGAGCTCGGTCTGAATAGAGATCAGGGTCACATTAATAAATGAAATAATAAAAGATTCATTTTTCATGTTCCACTCATAGCCACAGCTTAAGTGATTTGCAGAGAAAAGTTCCCGTTGTCCTATTTATTTTTTTTTTACCGAGTAGTGTTTTTTTTTAGTCCTTAGAATTTTGTGACATATGTGGAAGGAGGAAGATGCCTGAAGCTGTAAGTCTTACATCCTGTTTAACTAATTTTGTATATAATGTTCCAATAATAATACTCCTATGCTTTTTTGAGCTGTACTCTGAAGAGCAGCACATTATTAAAAATCAAACAATGTCACCTACTTGCGTTTCCCCAATAAATAATTCATAATAAGAAAATGCAAATGTATTGCAAACTTCAATTGCCCATGCATCATAAAAGCCCCCAAACACTACAGTAATTTAAGTGGCATGTAACTTACCGCTCCTTGGTACATTTCAATTTCCTTTTCCCCAAAATATGGCATCTGCTTGAAAGGGTTGACTGAGATTAATACAGATCCTATATATGTCTGAGTTTAAATCCAGTTAAGGTCTATCATTAATCTTCATAGCTACACATTTTTTGAATTAAGCAACCAGATGTTATCAAGAATTCATGATTGTCCCAAGGAAAAGCTCACGTTTGTCTTCTAAAAGATTACAAATAAAGACAAAAGCAATTACCAACTAGCTCAGGTTTTGTTCTCCAGGAAGAGTAATTAACTTAATTACCGAAGTGTTACTAAAAGAAATCGTTATTTTAAGTGAATTGAAGCACATTCTTTCAAGACTGATGACATGCACAGCTAGGAAAAAACGAAACAAGTGACCAAGGAGTAAAAAGAGCAAATATTTTTTCCTTGGAAATTTCATGTCTCTTAGGTACACTAAAAACATAGTCATTTACCTGTTTAACAAGTAGAGGGATATAAGATGAACTGAACAGTCCTGCTCTTTTTTTTTTTTTTTTAATTTATTTTTGGCTGCGTTGGGTCTTTGTTGCTACACACGGGCTTTCTCTAGTTGCGGCGAATGGGGGCTACTCTTCGTTGCAGTGCGTGGGCTTATTGCGGTGGCTTCTCTTGCTGCAGAGCATGGGCTCTAGGCACGCGGGCTTCAGTAGTTGTGGCACGTGGGCTCAGTAGCTGTGGCTCGCGGGCTCTAGAGCGCAGGCTCAGTAGTTGTGGTGCACGGGCTTCACTGCTCCGGGGCATGTGGGATCTTCCCGGACCAGGGAGTGAACCCATGTCCGCTGCATTGGCAGGCGGATTCTTAACCACTGCGCCACCAGGGAAGCCCCAGTCCTGCTCTTTCGAATCTCTGGAGAACTGAGTTGTTTCCATAAGTGGTATTCAGAGCAGAAAATTACAAACCCACATAGATCAGGTTTAGGGAAGAAGGTTTTATTTCTGTGTGGGAAATCCCAGAAGGCCCCGCAGAAGACAATGTGTTACATATGCCCCCAAAATGAAGTGTTATCATAACATACAAAATATTTCCATTTATCATTCAACAATCAACTAGTTTGAACTGGATGTCTACAACATGCCAGGCATTGTTACAGATGCAGAGATACAGCAGTGAACAAAATGGACAGAAGAGATAAAACTCCCTGCCTAGAGCCCGTGTTCCGCAACAAGAGAAGCCACCGCAATGAGAAGCACGTGCACTGCAACGAAGGGTGGCCCCCACTCGCCGCAACTAGAGAAAACCCATGCGCAGCAATGAAGACCCAATGCAGTGCAAAATAAATAAATTTAAAAAAAAAAGAAAGAATGTAAAGCTATGAGATTTCCTCCTCCAAGGGTACATTTATATATTCACATATTAGGACCTGAGTGTCAAATAGAGCAGCACAGGGAATCTGGTCAGATTGCCTAGCTCCCCACACCCAGTTCTATTCTACTCTGACCTTGAGTCACATCTCTAAGCGGTGGTTATTGGACGATGGGGTAAATAGGACCTACTTGATAGGCTTGTTATGAGAATTAAATGAAACAGTGTAAAATGCTCAGCACAATGTTTGATATGTAGTAGAGGCAATGTCCTTAATTCATACACTTCAGGATGCTCATTCTGTCACGTTAACATCTCTGGGATGCAGTGCTGGTATTATTATTGAACACAAATGAGCCAAGTGTGGAACGGATCATATAATATTTAAAAATTAATACTTATACATGAAAGTGAGAAGAGGGTATGACTGGGTTGCAATTTTGCTTGCTTTCTCACTGAACAGAAAGATCTTCAGAATTGAAAGGGCTGAACATGAAACAGTAGTAGACAAGATGGGGTCCATTTTCACTGCACATCCAGATACACCCAGCACTGCTCTGGGGTCAGGCCATGGCACTAAGAGAAAATGCAGATGAGACAGTGAATCATAACCGAAAATCACTACAGAGTCACAGACGAAGGGCCAAGAGCAAACGTATTTCCAAGTGCCAACGTCAGAGGAGGCCAACCACACGTCAGTGGGCTATTTTTTTTGAGGTAAAACTTAGAACAGATAAATTTACTGTTAGAATTATTAAGCAGGTCAGAAGTGTTCATAGTGTTACAGCCAAGACTAAGTGTTGATGATAAAAACACTGATCGAACACATACATGTATACATGGCACTAATCTAAGCTCCTAATGACAATCCTGTTACTATTTTTTTCTTTTTTTTTGCGGTACGCAGGCCTCTCACTGTTGTGGCCTCTCCCGTTGCGGAGCACAGGCTCCGGACGCGCAGGCTCAGCGGCCATGGCTCACGGGCCCGGCCGCTCCGCGGCATGTGGGATCTTCCCGGACCGGGGCACGAACCCGTGTCCCCTGCATCGGCAGGCGGACCCTCAACTGCTGTGCCACCAGGGAAGTCCCCTGTTACTATTTTAATCCTATTTTACTAGGAGGAAACTGAGGCATAGAGAAATCTTCAACATTCAAGAAGTACAGCACTGCTACGACTATATTCATTTCAGAAGTAGATGTCTATGCCTACATACATCCCCAAATAGGATCTTTCCATGGAGGATGGTGCTCCTTCCTTAGTTGTAAAGGGGCTGCTGTGAATGTCACCTGTCCTAGATAAACCAATCCCTGCACTCAGAGAATAAAGAGCTGCCAGAGGTCCCAAGCCAAAGGAATCACCAACCCAACCTTGTTCCCCAATCAATAAATCTAGATTGGGTTGCGTAAGAGCTCCTATAGGAACCAACATTTAAAAATATTTCTTTATTTATTTTCGGCTGTGTTGGGTCTTCGTTGCTGCACGTGGGTTTTCTCTAGTTGCAGCGAGCAGGGGCTTCTCTTGTTGCAGAGCATGGGCTCTAGGTGCACAGGCTTCAGTAGTTGTGGCTCACGGGCTCTAGAGCACAGGCTCAGAAGTTGTGGCGCACGGGCTTAGTTGCTCCGTGGCATGTGGGATCTTCCTGGACCAGGGCTCGAACCCGTGTCCCCTGCAATAGCAGGTGGTTCTTAACCACTCTGCCACCTGGGATGGTCAGGAACCAACATTTTTTTACTGTTAATAGTCTGCTATGTGAAAAGACATCTTGTAAAGTCTTGATTTTCAATAAGTAGTCTACATAAACTCTGGCAAGGAGACATTCAAAGAAAAAAACCTCTTTTGGAATATTCTAGGCCAATCCTGAATCCATGACTCAGATTGGAAGAGGGATCCAGTAAGGCTCTCGCGGGCGGTATTATTTGGGAGGACTCCTGAAAAATAAAGTTTGGTTTGAAATGAATAACGCTGTTCCTATCTAGCTACAAATTTACTTAAATCAGAATGGAGACAAGAGAATTTGATTTGGAAGTTAAAGGAAACAAATATGTTTTTCCCACCTGCTTGGGTCTGCAGAGACCTCAGCTACCTCCCTGACAGCACAGGTCATCTACTGGGTTGGGCCACTTCTCCAGGTAACTCTAATACTCACTCCCGCTCCCTGCTGCATAATTCAGGTGTGCCTTTGGAAACAGCTGTTCCGTCATTGTCTCTACCCACACGACCTTTAGCTGGAAAGGTGTGGCCCAAGGTTAATTCTCAAATTGTATGCAGATACACAAGGTTATGATTAAAAATTAAAAAAAACCGGAAATAAGATAAATGCCATCTTATTTAACAGCATATGCAAGACAGAAGGCAGCTAATAGATCTTTCATTGATTGTTTCCCAATTACTACTCTGTGGATCCTTGTACTTTCATCAATCTGCAGCAAGAATGACAAAAAGAGAAACAGTGCCCTGAATTTTTTATAAAGCCCAATGTATTCAGTATAAAGGACCATCCTTTATTCTTACACTATTTCCTTTCTACTTTTTGGGTGTTAAAATAGTCTTTCTTTTATGAAATGTGATGGTAGTGCAGCTCCTGTAAATTTGTTTTTAATGGTCTTATAAGGCAAGGTTAAGAGTTTAATGTTTTTTTTAAAAAAAAAAAAAATTTAAATAGCCAGTGAATTCCCCCAAACTGCCCACACTGATGTAGTCGACCTGCCCGGACTCATCACTGAGGTGGTGCAGGGAGGTGAGGTGATTTGCGTGAAGTCACATATGTGGAGACGACAGAGCTGGAACTTGAGCCCCTGGCTCCGGACACCAGACTCACGTTCATCTCACTGCAGTGGCTGCCCCCCAACATGAACTGATGGCCAAGGGTCAAACCTCATTCAAATCAATGGCGCTGCCCTGAGCTCCGGTTGCTCTGGCGCAAGTGTCTTAACTCCTAATTCAAGGGCTGAAAATGCCAAGCACACTTGAGCATGTGGTCTTTGAGGAAAAACAAGTTTGGAGAAAGTTGGACCAAATGAGCATGGAGTGCTTTGTACAGGAACTATTTTTGTCAGCCAAGTGGCTATAAATGATATCTCACCAAGCAGAGGGAAAATACTGCAAGGTTTCCCTCCTATATTTTAGAATGTAATTGTAAGAAGTGTGGAAACACTCAAGAAAAATAGATAGTAAATGAAACCTCCCTGGTCTTAGGATAAATAGCTGAAAAAAATGGGGTTTTGTTGGTTAACAGTGTTCGCATTTTCCAAGTAGATTTTTTTTCTAATGTGGAACAAAGAAATGTTCAGTCAGCCTGAATGCATTAACAATTGATTGTTCCAAATGCTGACCTTCAGTACGAAACAATGTGCTGCTATTAGATGTAGAATAGGTAAAATGACCATTTTTATAACTTAACCTAAAGGCGAATCTCTTCTCGTCTTAACTATTAAGCTTAGGAGAGAGAGGGGGAAAAACTCATTCAAAATAATGCTACTCTATCATAACATTCCCTTGGCATTGAACTTATAAAGGAGGCTTCTATCACTTATCAGAGGAAAAGATTCACAGTTAGACCCTTGGTATTATTTCGTAAACATCCAACAGAGCCATCAAGCTTCCTCAAAGCTGAAAGCTGCTCTGTGCTATTGCCGGAAAGCACGCTGATGCCGAGTTTCTCATATACTGAGTGGGCAGAGGTTTCTACAACACGAAGTCTATTAGTGGTCAACTAACTCATTTCCTTGGAAGAACACACGATTAGTCAGTCATTGATTCAAAGACATTAATTCAAAGGCTGGGAATCAGCCCCCTCTGTGTGAGTCACTTTAAAATTCTGCTGTCTGAATATAAAAAGCGAGTCATCATAGTCAACAAACTTTCAATGAACATCTACTATAATGCACCATTCCAAGAATTATGCAGGAAACTAAGAAATAAACAAGGCAGGATGATGCCACTTTTTGGCTAAAATTAACAAGAAAGCACATGTATGTATAGGTATGTTTATATGTGAGTAAACTGAAAAATATACAACAGGTTAATAGGAACAAACCTTATATGGTGGGATAGCAGGGGATTTTAATGTTCTCCTTTCTAGTTAACTGCATTTTGTAAATCGTGTTAAATGAACACATATTGCTTTAAAGTGCTTTTTAAACTTTGCTTTTTAAAAGGTATAGAAGACATAGTCCCTGTTCTTAGGAGTTTCTAGTGTTTTAGGGGTAAACGCGATCTGTACGGAGAAAAGTGAGTCTGTCTAGGTTGATGATGGGCTGGCAGCTGATAACCACTGACATATTTTTCTTTTCTTACCCAGATGATCAAAAACCATGCCTATAGGGCTTCCCTAGTGGTGCAGTAGTTAAGAATCTGCCTGCCAACGCAGGGGACACGAGTTCAAGCCCTGGGCCGGGAAGATCCCACATGCCATGGAGCAACTATGACCAGGCACCACAGCTACTGAGCCTGCGCTCTAGAGCCTGCGAGCCACAACTACTGAGCCTGCGCTGTAGAGCCTGCGAGCCACAGCTACTGAGCCCGTGTGCCACAACTACTGAAGCCCGTGCACCTAGAGCCCGTGCTCCGCAGCAAGAGAAGCCACCGCGATGAGAAGCCCGTACACCGCAACGAAGAGTAGCTCCCGCTCGCTGCAACCAGAGAAAGCCCGCGTGTAGCAACGAAGATTCAACGCAGCCAAAATTAAATAAAATAAAATTTTTTAAAAGAACAAACCATGCCTATGTAAATAATGTAATAAACTGAGTCCACGTTCTAAGAACATTCCAATGAATAATGAGTTCAACTACATCCACCGGAAATGAGTCTTCTATGGGCTTGTCAATAAACCAATCCTCCATTGAAAAGCTTCTATGGGGCTTCCCTGGTGGCGCAGTGGCTAAGAATCCGCCTGCCAATGCAGTGGACACGGGTTTGAGCCCTGGTCCGGGAAATTCCTACATGCCACAGAGCAGCTAAGCCCGTGCACCACAACTAATGAGCCTGTACTCTAGAGCTCTCGAGCCACAACTACTGAGCCTGAGTGCCACAACTACTGAAGCCCGTGCGCCTAGAGCCCGTGCTCCACAACAAGAGAAGCCACCGCTGTGAGAAACCTGCGCACCGCAACGAAGAGTAGCCCCCACTCGCGGCAACTAGAGAAAAGCCTGTGTGCGGCAACGAAGACCCAACGCATCCAAAAATAAAATAAATAAAATAAAATTAATTAAAAATTAAGAAAAAATAAAATAAACAAATAAAAGCTTCTATGGTAAAATGCATTTGAATGTCCAATAAGCAACTTTATCATTGAAGTTTTGGAACATAATTCAGAAATACGGGAGGGGGTTTCCCTGGTGGCGCAGTGGTTGAGAGTCCGCCTGCCGATGCATGGGACACGTGTTTGTGCCCCAGTCCGGGAAGATCCCACATGCCGCGGAGCGGCTGGGCCCGTGAGCCATGGCCGCTGAGCCTGCGCGTCCGGAGCCTGTGCTCCGCAACAGGAGAGGCCACAACAGTGAGAGGCCCGTGTACTGCAAAAAAGAAAAGAAATATGGGAGGAACGTATACACTTGCCTTAGTGTACGATAATAATAACTAATGCTTACTTTGTACTCACTGCATTCATTATTTCATTTTATCCTACAACAGCCTCATGTGGGAGGTTTTATCATTACTCCCATTTTACAGGTGAGGAAATCAAGGAACACAGATCACAAAACTTGTGTAAGGTCACCAAGCTCACGCAGATTAAAGCTTGAAGCCAGTCTGTCCAGATTCATCCCAACTCTTCCTGATCCGTCATCGGCCAGTTTCCGTGTGCCTTAGGTCTTGCACATAAAAGTGATTAAAATCTTTTAATAGATGATAAGCCCAGATAAAGTGAGCATATTTCAATTTTTTGACCAAATAAAATGAGAACTTACAACCGAATAAAACTGCTTTCATACAATTAAAGGAAGCTCTGTGCAGGTATCTAGGAGTCAACAAATGTTTTCTGCAAAGGATGAGAGAATAGTCTAGGCTTTGCGCATCATAGGGTCTGTTGCAAATACTCAATTCTGCCACAGTAGCATAAAAGCAGCCACAGACGGTAAGTAACCCAACAAGCATGGCTACGTTCCAATAAAATCCTGTGGTGGGTGGGATTCTGTGTTTAGGCAGTGGGCTTCCACACCTGATCAAGATGCTATTATAACGTGGCTAATGAATCCAAATCTATCTATTAATGCTTAAAAGCAGAGGTTTAGGGATTTAACTACCCAGATATTTGGAAAAACTTCCTGTGGTAAACAAGAAACAGCACAGTATTGGTTAGAACCCTCCAAGTGCCTTGGAATAATGTCTATTAGTATTAACCCCTGGTGAGTTGAACTCCCTCCTCACCAATGATAGAATAGGCAGTCCCTGCAGAAGTACTGCTGCATTGCTATGGGTGCTTTTACCTAAGAGTCAAAGGAGTGGTGTAAATAATAAACAGAAGCTACGAATGGGAAAACTTTACCTTCCCAAGGTTTGGGGGTTAAAATCTAAAATGTATGTTATGATAGTTGCAAAGAGTCCACGTTGAATGATCATCCAGAACGCCATACCTTCAGAAGCCACCAAGAGCATCACGGTTAAACTTTCTGGTACTACTACATAGATTTTCACAGACCCTTGCTTATCTATAACCAACTCCACAATAATTCTATTAAAAGAACTTTACATAGTTGCACCAAACAGAACTCCTGAATCCTGTAGGAACTTAAGCAACTATCACAGTTCTCTGTTTATAATGAAGTCAACACACATTTGAATCAAATTTCCATTCTGAATTTTTTAAAGTCCTACCAAAAAAAATGGTATCTGGCAAGCTAAAACTGAAACATAAAGAACTCAAGAATATCAGACATTTTCAACAGTTCATCTTCACTTCTCTCTCATGTTTCTTTTCATGAACATAAGAATGCAGAAAAACTGGCAAAATGGCATATTTTTTTGCATGAGGCAATCTTTTTTAAACCTTTTAAGTCCGGACTTAACTGTCTCTGCTTTGCAATCAGGGAGCGCTATCGACAGAATTCTGCAGACCAGGACATTCTCTAGGAAGAGCACAGGTTTTAGACACCACGTGCGTGGCTAGAGCACTTCAAAGGTACAGTGCCATTGACTGAAATAGAGGAATACTGGCTGCATCTTTTTTTTTTCTGGCCACACGGCGCGGCATGTGGGATCTTAGTTCCCTGACCAGGAATGGAACCCGTGCCCCCTGCAGTGGAAGCACGGAGTCTTAACCGCCAGGGAAGTCCCTGGCTCCATCCTGCTTTTGTGAAATGCCAGGGGAAAACTTTGGCACCATCTCTGCCCTTCCTACAGCCTGAACCAAGGGACAAAAAGTACAAAACCACATTCTGCAATGGTGAAAATGACTTGAGCATATAGTGTCAGTTCAGAATTTCAGATGGATCTCTTATACTAGGATGGACATGTCATCTCACTTAGAAATGTCCAAAGAAACCAATAAAGGATACAAAAATGTAGTCGTCCATGTATCTCTTCTTTAGATTCTCCACGATGGCATTCTCTGTGATCTTGGAGAGCAACACCATGTCATCCACGCCACTGTGCTTGACATTGTGGCTCTGCCAGTGGTACCGGTAGGCACCTTTGCTTCCCTGCAAACAGAGAACACACAATTATGAGGATGGTTTCTTTTCTCCTGGAGGAAAAAAAAAGTGTCACTGAGTTCCCAAATAGTCCTTATATCAAATGAGAATGAGCAAAGCAAACAAAGATCTTGCTATCAACAGATCTGGATTCAGATTTCCGCTTTGCCACCTAAGCGAAGTGGGGAAAAGTGATCTTAGCTTTTGTGTCACTTAGGCTTTTGTCTCTGTAAAGATGGGAGAAATAAGACCCAGTTCATAGAGTTGCGGTAAGGATTAAATAAAACGACATGTAAAGCACCAAGCGGTATCCAGAGTACAGCACAGTAAATGATCAACGGGCTTGGATAATTCCTTCAACCTTATTGTTTTGTAGAATTGACTGGTAAAATAAGCAATGAAACAGAAACGTTCTAGACTTGGCTTGCAAATTATATGACGGAACTCAGAAGTGGAAAGAATATGTATCCCACAATGGCTAGGTCCCACTGTCATAATTTCTCAAGCCATCTGAACTGCTTTCCATCCATGAACTTCCCACTGTCGATGTAATACTGGCCTTCCACATTCAAAAGATAAGCTACATTTTTTACCCTGATCACTGCTATATTAACAAGGAAATGGACAGGACGGCCTCAACACGCTCACAGAACACGCTACGCACAGAAGAACCTCGTCTGATCTCACAGCTTCCTTGGACAGGTAGAGCCCTTGTCTGCTTACTGGATTTACAACTTAACACCACGGGTGGCCTCTGAGCATCCTGTGGCCCGCAGGGCTTCCTATCACTTGGCATTTCTGCAGTGGGATCCCCCATGGGTTGGACTACGTGCCAAGTTCTGGAGCTAAGGGCAGATGGGAGCCCCATTGTGGCTGCATTTGGGGAGCTCATGGTCTCCTGAAGGACGTGAGAGATAGCCACCAAATGATTCATCATTTGTGCGTCAGCAACAGTCAACACGTAAACGCAGGTAAAATGGGTGTTCCAGCAGTGGGTGGAGACTCCTTTGTCCCAGGAGAGACAGAAATCACTTCCTGGAGAAGGTGCCATGTGAAGTGGACGTAAAATATTTTGAATTTGCCAGACAAGACTAGACAAGGAAGGATATTCATTATAATTTACACTCACGGTGCAAAAAAAAAAAAAAGCCAATACACATGAAATAATGACAAATAATACATGGCAAGATATTAGAAGACTCTTCCTTCCCTTCAAGCTCTCCATGCATCCTACTGGACATGTCACACACTGGACAAGCATGGTGGGCATTGAATCAAGCAAGACTGGCTCCTCTCCCTCCTCAGGAGTTTACTTTTTTTTTTTGCGGTACGCGGGCCTCTCACTGTTGTGGCCTCTCCCGTTGCGGAGCACAGGCTCCGGACGCGCAGGCTCAGCGGCCATGGCTCACGGGCCCAGCCGCTCCGCGGCATGTGGGATCTTCCCAGACCGGGGCACGAACCCGTGTCCCCGGCATCGGCAGGCGGACTCTCAACCACTGTGCCACCAGGGAAGCCCAGGAGTTTACTTTTGAGAGGAGTTTGGATAAAGGAGAAAAAATTTCTGAATTAGGGTATCTAGAAAGGCCACCTGCTCAAACGTCAAAACTAGGATGAGAAAGGCAATAGGCTCTTTGAGAGAAGGGGAAGGGTGGAAGGAAACAAGATAAATAACATTTTAAATTTCACTTTAAAAAACTGTTTAATGCTTTCCCTGCAGGAGACACGTGCCCTTTGAAATGGCAAAATCTAAGAAGCTCTGGGAAAGCAATTATTAAAAAACCAGCCAAGGAAGGGGCCACCATTGGAAAAGCATAGTGCGATGGGTTCAACCTCCAGAAAGGAGCCACCCTTTCTGGAAAGCTTGCCACCCAGGCTGCCTTACAGAGGGAAACGGTTTATATGATAAATTGGACTTTCTCAGAAGCACACGCAGCATCAGTTCCTCAATCAGTTCCAAAATTACCTCAAACCTCACCACTCCCTATTCTTGAGGCAAAGCAGAAAGCACTGGCCACAGCATGACTCACTGGATCTCAATGGAAGAGTTGGGAGATCTCAATCTCCACCTTCTATTTCCAACCAGATAAAGATTCCTGGAGACTCCTCCCCTCCTCCACCCTCCCTGCTTTCCCAGCTTGAATACTCTTTCTGGGCACCTGCAAAAATTACTCTGCATAGAAAACTAGGGTCCTGGAGTAACTAGCCAGTAGGTGTGTGCGTTTGTTTCTTTTTTACCCCAATAAATATCTACCTACTTAAAAGAGGGCAAAAATATTATTTTCTCTTTAAAAATGTAAGCAGTTGAACAAAACAGAAGGGCTACTAATAAGCTGTTATTTAACATGTGCAAAGGACAAGAAATGTAGGGGCTCCGTGTCATAGCGTATGTGTTTGTACTGATCCACAGAAATGCCTTCTCAAGGTAACCCAAGTCCATCTTGGTGCCCAATCCAACTGTCTTTTCTCTCTCTCACTGCAGTGTGATACATTACTGTCTGTCCCGTCTCAAAGGTAGTGTCTTCTTCCTAACAGCAGTTACTCCCCAGTGCAACAGGGCTCCTCGTGGAGTGCATTGATTCTCATCGTCTCAAATATCCCTCTGCACAAAAAAGTCCCCGGCTGGGTCTCCAGACTTCTATCTACAAGAGGGTAAGGAACCAATAGGATACCTGACAGTTACTATAAGCAAGGCAATGAGCCCTTTGATTTGAGGCAATTGCTTTTTTGCTCTTCCAAACAACCCTATGAGAGAGGGGTTAACATTCCCATGCTACATGCAAGGAAACAGACGCCCCAAGCAGTAAGCAGCAAAGGCAAGATGCGAACCAAAGTCTCTATGATTATGAACTCATTCAAACATCACGGGTTCTTCACACTTTCTCCCTAGTGACTTACTGGATATTTCCACATGTTATGTTTAAATGGCAACAGAACGCCATTTATCTGAATTCATCACTAAAAAGACAAACAGTTGGAGGGTCCTCCGTATCCACGGGTTCTGCATCCGCGGATTCCCAACCGTACATCGCAGATAAGAAGGGCTGACTGTATGATGCCATTTTATATAAGGGACTTGAGCATCCAGGGATTTTGGTATCCACAGCGGTCCTGGAACCAATCCCCTGTGGATACAAAGGGAAGACTATACAATTTTTGTTAATGGCCACCTTCTCTTAGCATCAAAGACTAAAACACTGGAGCTATTTTTCACCTGACATATTTCCTATAACCAATTTGGTCACAAATCTCTCTCTCTCCCCCACTTCCTCCCAGGCTATTATAGTTATATATGGGAACTCATTCAATCTTCACAATCATCTCCTATACTATGTATTATCTCTATGTTACTGATTTAAAAAAAAAAAAAAGTAAATCGCCCAAGGTCTTCTAATTGCAGTTCCTGTCTTTAGTGACCCCCACCCTTACTATGCTTTTCTCCTCCCCCTTCTGCATCCCCCCTGCCCCGCCCCCCGAAATTCAAATGCAGTAAAGGGAAGGAGGGAAAATAGCTAGGGATGCTGGGAGCACCTTAGAGCCTTTCAGGGAAGGCTGACCCGTCCTTGGCAATCCACAGAACCCACCCATAGGCAGATGAAAGCTGGGACAGGGCTGGGCTGGGCAGTTCTAGTGGAGGGTGAGAACCGGATCCGGGAAGCTGGAAATGAAACAAGGATGCATAGGCTTTCATCCCAACCCACGGAAGCTTCGAAGTTCCCCACAGTGAAAAAGAACAACTGTTTAATGTTTTTCTATAGGGGACCACAGTGTTTGATCATAGTGTGACTTTCCCAGAAGCCTTCCTTGGAACATAGCCACTGACAGAGAATAAGTGGGGAACACAGTGGGAAACGGTTATCACCTTACAACCCTAGACCAGGGTCCCCAACCCCCGGGGGGGCAGCAGACCAGTAAGGGGTCGCACAGCAGGAGGTGAGCAGCAGGTGACCGAGCGAAGCTTCATATGCTGCTCCCCATGCTTGCATTACCACCTGACCCATCTCCCCCAGCATCCCCCTCCCCAGCATCCCCCACCCCTCCCCATCCCCTCCCCCATCTCCATCCCCCTCCCCGTCCCCTCCATCCCCACCCCCCCCCACCCCTACCCTTCCCCATCCTCCCCCCCCCTTGGAAAAATTGTCTTGCACGGAAACCGGTCCCTGGTGCCAAAAAGGTTGGGGACCTCTGCCCTAGACAATGTCCTCAGAAGCTGAAAGTTGCCTTCAGACCACAAACTACTGTCCTAGAATTGTGTGGACAAGAATGGTGTTCCTGGGGCAAATAACCTGGACTTCTTTGCTTCTTCCTCCTGCCCCTGACTGGGAGGGTAGGGGCAGGATGGGCTGCCACGCCTGCTGGGAAGACGACCCGAGGGACAGAGACTTCCCCATCTGTGTGAGGAGGTACATTTTCCTCAGATGACAGAAGTCCAGTTTACCAGGCTAGCACCTCAGTGAGACTCCACTTCCTTCTTTTCTGTGGGCTTTTTGGATGGGGTAACTCCTTTTAGTTTCCCCACCAAAAAATGGTAACATTTTAAACAAGTAGGGGCACTCAGCGAGGTATTTCATTTCCCAACAGTTCTTGGTAAGTGAAGCGACGCCGTACAAAGGACGGAAAATGGCTGCTAATGTGCCAGCTAAGAAATGATAATAATAATAATAACAATGATAATGATGATGATGATAAAAAGTTACTCTTAGCCCTGACAATGATTACAAATTACGAAAGAGATACTTCTCACTAGGTAAACATTGAGTGCAGACTTTCTCTGGTCCACAGTTACTTCCTAATGATGAAACAGTTGATTAAAAAGCATGGATTCACATGCAAGTTCTAAAACGTCGGGTATGCGCACATCCACTTAACGGCCCCGGTGTACCCCTCACAATGAAGGGGTGGCACCAAGACACAGGAGTACCTCACGCTGGGGAAGAACCCGGTCACTGATTTTATTTTATTTATTTATTTATTTATTTGCGGCACGCGGGCCTCTCACTGTTGTGGCCTCTCCCGTTGCGGAGCAACAGGCTCCGGACGCGCAGGCTCAGCGGCCATGGCTCACGGGCCCAGCCGCTCCGCGGCATGTGGGATCTTCCCGGACCGGGGCACGAACCCGTGTCCCCTGCCTCGGCAGGCGGACTCTCAACCACTGCGCCACCAGGGAAGCCCCCGGTCACTGATTTTAAAAGCAGAAGCGTCATGAACTGGTGTGTGTTTAGCAGGGTGGGGACTAGGGTGAGCAAAGGGGAGTCAGCGCACGAAAGCAGGCACTGTTGTCTCCTGAAAGCCAACCTCCACTCCCACGGAGAGGGCCCCAGGGCAGTCCTGCCCACAGCCAGGGCTCTGCACATACTCTCACTAGTGTCTCTGAGCATTTTCCTTCCTTGGTTCATCCCGGAGAGAGGAGACGACCATATACTGGGTAACTACACTTCTTCATACGTCCTTCAGACGCCCAGGAAAGGGAGGCCATCAAATGTGCTGGGTAAACACAACAGGCTCAGTGTTGGGCAGGGCCTGGGGAAGGAGTGGCCATAAACGCCCTTACCCTCTTGTAGAAAGAATACACAGCACAGTATCTTTAGAGAGTCATGTGGAAATAGGGATCAAAACTTCAGTCACCAGGGCTTCCCTGGTGGCACAGTGGTTGAGAGTCCGCCTGCCGATGCAGGGGACACGGGTTTGTGCCCCGGTCCGGGAAGATCCCACATGCCGCGGAGCGGCTGGACCCATGAGCCATGGCCACTGAGCCTGCGCATCCGGAGCCTGTGCTCCGCAACGGGAGAGGCCACAAGTGAGAGGCCCGTGTACCGCAAAAAAAAAAAAAACGAAACACACTTCAGTCACAGGACTTCCCTGGTGGTCCAGTGGTTAAGACTCCGAGATCCCAAGGCAGGGGGCCCAGGTTTGATTCCTGCTCAGGGAACTAGATCCCACATGCTGCAACTACGACGCTGCACAGCCAAATAAATAAATATTTAAAAAAAAAAAAAAAAAGAACTTCAGTCACACAGACCAATATGGAAACTGTTAACTAAACTAAATAAAAATAAAATGCATACCCTCCTTGATCCAGCCATTTTATTTTTAGGAATTTACCTCAAGATCTACCAAGGATGCCAAGATGTATGTAGAAGGTTGCTCACTGTAACAAAGTCTGTAATGAGGAAAACTGGACATATGGATTAGAGACCGATTAGAACATGGCACTCCCTGCAGGTGTTCCACACGGTCATTGAAAGCAATCTGCCTGTGCTGACTTGGAAGATCTTCAAGATCCCCAGTTTCATGAAAATAGCAGTCAATACGTGGATTTAGTATTCAAGGACTGCTCTTGCCTAAACTTTTTAAAACATATGTGCTGGGACTTCCCTGGCAGTCCAGTGGTTAAGACTTTGCCTTCCAATGCAGGGGGTGCGGGTTCGATCCCTGGTTGGGGAGCTAAGATCCCACATGCCTCACGGCCAAAAAACCAAAACATAAAACAGAAGCAATATTGTAATAAATTCAATAAAAGACTTTAAAAAAAAAAAAGGACATCAAAAAAAATCTTTAGGGCTTCCCTGGTGGCACAGTGGTTGAGAATCTGCCTGCCAATGCAGGGGACACGGGTTTGAGCCCTGGTCCAGGAAGATCCCACATGCCGTGGAGCAACTAAGCCTGCGCACCACAACTACTGAGCCTGTGCTCTAGAGCCCGCGAGCCGCAACTACTGAGCCCACGTGCCACAACTACTGAAGCCCGCCCGCCTAGAGCTCACGCTCCGCAGCAAGAGAAGCCACCGTAGTGAGAAGCCCAAGCACCGCAATAGAGAGTAGGCCCCGCTCGCCACAACTAGAGAAAGCCATGTGCAGCAACGAAGACCCAAAGCAGCCAAAAATAAATAAATAAATTTTATTAAAAAAAAAAACTTTAAAAAAATAAAAGACGTGTTATAATTGTTTTCTTGAAAGATACACAAGGTTCCATTGGGGAGAAGGCCTGGGGTTTGGGGAGAAAGGTGACTTTTACTCTCCATTTTAAACTTTGCTGCACAGTATACTTTTTTATTGCTGTTTTAAACCATATGAATGTGTTAGAAAAATTTAAAAATAAACAGAAATGTTGAATATGATGCCAATACTATCAAGCATTTTCTGGGGGTGATGATTTCCGGAAAACCTGGGACTCAAATGTCCTCAATGTTGTAAGCGTATCACCGCAAAAGGCAGATAGACCATATTCTTATTGTCAACAATGGACAATGGGCAATGCTCTGGCCTGACGAGCTGAGCTTGTTTTTTAATGGGATTTTCTGTCCCAGTGAGTCATAACAGGAAAGGCTTGGAACTATCTGTTAGACGTTCATCTTTTAATCGACAGTCTGGGTATTCTACCTTTCGCACTTCTGCTGTTTGCCTGGAATGAAACACTTCCATTGCAAACGATGGGGAAAAAAAAAAAATCAACCATAAATATTTGTTTGTCTATGTGCCAGGCATAGTAAGCCAGCATTGGGCTTGCAATGTGTTTCAACTTTATGGAACTTAGACCCCCCGCTATTTTGGTGGTATGAAGATGGATGCCTGAAGCAAGCATTTGTGGGTGCTGAACTGCAGTGAACAGAGTGCAAGGAAGGGGTGTTTCTGGAAGAGGTGGAGGGTAGGAGTGGGAGTGGGCAGTCAGGAGCCCACAAACACCCCTATTCCCCTCAACCTTTAAGGTAAATGGAACTGACTTTTACTGAAACCATAAATATACACCGAAGCTTTACATCTCATTGAATTCTCACAACACCTGCAAGACATGAATATTACAATTGCAGTGTCACTATTTTACAAACGGGTAAAGTGAGGCCTGGGATTATACTGTACCAAGTTGCCTCTGCTCGGAGGGGCTGGGGATGGAAAAGTACATGGGGGGCTGGCACACGAAGTAGGAGCACAGGAGGCTCAGTGAATGTAGAGGATGCGTTTATTGGTCTCAGTCACGTAGGTACATATGACCTGATCAAAAGTTGAATATTTGTGTAGCATTTCCATATACATGGCCTCAGTTAATCCCTGGGACAAAGGGCCAGCGCCGAGACTTGTCATCAGGACTTCTGGCTTTCTTTTCTTTGCTCTTTCTGCTACAGCACAGCTCACTTCCGATACCATTATCAAGGCCAAGTGTAGACACTGGCTGTGCTCCGCAACAAGAGAAGCCACCGCAGTGAGAGGTCCGCGCACTGCAACGAAGAGTAGCCCCCCGCTTGCTGCAACTAGAGAAAGCCCGAGCACAGCAACAAAGACCCAAAGCAGCCAAAAATAAAATGAATAAATTTATTTAAAAAAAAATAATAATGAAGATAAACGATTTAAAGTACACGACATGGTGTCAGACACACTGACCTTACCGTGCACCTTGCTGCCATATCCCACACGTGGGGACCCGCTACCCCTCTCTACTGGGCCCATTTCCACCAATTTCAAGTCTAGTCATAGAGAATTTAAATGACTTCTATTTCCCAGACGTATTTTTCTCTGCCGTGGAAAAAACTCACCTGGCAAGACTAGATCCCCCTTTCGGTAGCAGATGAGAGGCTAGGTTTCGTTTTCACAAGTAGAAAGTACTCTGAATTCATGTCCCAAATCCCCTGCACTTTCCATCAGGGGTCCCCAGGGCCCTCCCTCTAGTCCTCTTGCCTCAGAAAACAGCCACACGTGGGACATTTTATCGGTCCCCTGGGTGAGGGCTTGTCCTGAGGCTGACGAGGAAACTCTCTCTTGGGCACCTGCAATTTATTCTTTCTCTCTAGGGAAGCACTTTCTGCAAGTATTATCAGCCCTGTTCTATCGTTCTTCCTCTCAATCTTTAGGAAATCTAGGGTAGTGGCTCTCTCCCCAGGGGAGAATATTCTTCTTGTACAACAGCTAATTCTCATTACATACCAGCACTGTTTGCAACAGTTTTTTTTTTTTTTTTTTTGCGGTGCGCGGGCCTCTCACTGCTGTGGCCTCTCCCATTGAGGAGCACAGGCTCCGGACGCGCAGGCTCAGCGGCCATGGCTCACGGGTCCGCGGCATGTGGGATCTCCCCGGACCGGGGCACAAACCCGTGTCCCCTGCATCGGCAGGCGGACTCTCAACCACTGCGCCACCAGGGAAGCCCTGTTCGCAACATTTTATACATGAAAATTTATTTAATCCTCACAACCTTACCAGGCAGGAAAAATGAAGCACAGAGAAGTTAACTAACTTGCCCAACCCCAGAAGCTGGGCTTCAAATTGAGGCCGATTGGCTCTCAAATCTTTGCACTTAATCATTATACCCATTGCGTCTTGTGATAAGCAAGTGGATGTGGGAAACAGCAATAATGCTAGAGATAATAGTAATTGCTTTATTGCATGTTTAGTAATTGCCACGTATCAACTTTTTTTATCCGCACAACAGCGTGAAGCAGATACTTTTATTATTGGTACATAGGGTACCGTGTGCAAAGCCCAGCATCTAGGAGCCCACAGAGCAAGCAGTCTGGCCCTACATGGCCTTGGGAGCACATCTACTCCCTGCCGAGTCCCCAGCCTGCAGGGCAGTGTCTGGCCCACGGTCGTGGCTCAATCAGTACTGGTTGGGCCGATGAATTCCCAGTGGCTTTGGCTCATCTCAGAACCAGGTGTATGTCACTGTGACAGCTGTCAGTGGGGTAAATGGGGGTCCTGGGCCCAGAGTCTGCCCCAAGGAAAAAAGAAGTTTCTAAAGCTTTCCTAATGCCCCCAGCCCAGAAGATCAAACGGAAGAGATGTTGCCCTGAAAGACAATTCTCCTTCTCTTCACTGTCCACTGTCAGACAGGTAAGGAAAACAGGCTAATTTTGACCACAGGGTGAGGACATTTCAAGCTACAAGATAAAATGAATCAAATGGTTGAAATCCCATTATATGACAAATGCTCATTTTACTTCTGCCTCTATTTATATTTTAATCAAACAAATGACGAAGAGTCACACTAACGTCAGCCTCTGTCTTTTCAGCTGCAGCTCTGCTAGTTTGACAACATGTCAAGCATTTATCAGTCCCTTCAGGGACCTCCCTGTCGTCACTCCTGTTTTCAAGTACAAAGGTTGGGGAACACCATTCTTCTTGGTAATCCAGCAGTTTATTACAATCAACAGACTTGGGTTCAAGTATAAGCTCTGTGACCTTGGCAAGGTCAGTTTCATGGAATTTAATTCTTCACAATTCAGGTAGTCTATTAAATTTATATGTAAATGTGATTTAGTTTTTTGCACCTCTACTGATAGGACTTTCATGAATAGATTCATAAACCAAGAAAACAAAATCCTATCAGACTATGTGTCATAATTTTTGGTTTGAAAAGTACAGTCCCTGAAGCAATGGTAGCTGTTCAGTAAATTTTTTTAATTGAATTAAGAAGCCAAAGTAATGATGCAGACCAGCTGGAAACACCGGGACTGATGGTTCTTATTCATGTTATTAACTGAAATGGAAAGAGAAACAGGGAGATAATAGAGCAATTCCTTGTCACTTAAAATGAACTATTCCTCTGTACTATGGAAGAAATTCTAATTTAAACACCGTTCTGTGGAAAAGAAAAATATGTAAAGACTTAGCAGACTGCAGCAGAACTGATATCAACCTAATTAAAAAGTCTTCCAGGACTATCATTCACAGCATCTTCCTGCACTGATTACAAAACGTGTATTATTTATGTCACGCAAAATGTTGGAGGTATGACAACACAAGAGAATCAACTCATTTGATGTTTTTTTAAGTTTAATTTTACTTTTTCTGAAAAATGAACTGTTTGGGCATATCTGAAGGAGAAAACTCAGGATGTGTGCTTCAGAATGTGATAGGTGGGGAGAAGGGAGTGTGATCAGGGGTCTGATCAGGGGTGTCTTGGGGGAACGGGCAGCCTTTGTCGTGGATTAGCCATGGGGGATACTAAGTCCAGGATAGAAGCCGAGTGCAGGGGCGAGGGGCGTCCCCCAAGCACCACAGTCACTAGCCAACGACGAACAAAGAAATACAGAACTGAGAAATGCCTTCAGCACCTTCCCCTGGTTTGGGCGTGGGCACAGCTAGACCCTTTGCTTGCTTGATCTGGCCTGAGCTGCAGCACAGTGACGCCACGTTCCTCTAGGGGCAAAATGCAGCCATAAGGCGTTTGTCCAGGAGCTTTTAGGGTACAAACCAGACATGTTCACCAGATCCAGAGAGATCTGGGGCCACAGAGAGGCTGGCTGTCAGGGAGGCAGAGAGGAGGGTTCTGTGGGCACATCTCAGGGGGAGAAGCCACCAGAGCACCCCTAAATGGCACTGCGGGTCGGTGTCCCCAAGAGTCCTGCAGGCTCAGGACAGCTCCACGTGCGAAGATAAACACTGGGTCCAACCTCTCACCCCTTTTATCACCTGGTGGAGGACACAGGACCCACTGAGCCATTTCTTCTCATGACCCAAACCTTCACACTTCAGCAAGTATGTCTCCTGTTATCAGCTTCTCTCTCAGAAACCACAGCTGAACTGCGGAAGGCTAGTATCAACTAAAAAGGAAGCCTGAGGCTTCCCTGGTGGTGCAGTGGTTGAGAGTCCGCCTGCCGATGCAGGGGACATGTGTTCATGCCCCGGTCCGGGAAGATTCCACGTGCCGCGGAGCGGCTTGGCCCGTGAGCCATGGCCGCTGAGCCTGCGCGTCTGGAGCCTGTGCGTCCGGAGCCTGTGCTCCACAACGGGAGAGCCCAGAGCAGTGAGAGGTCCGCGTATTGTAAGTAAGTAAGTAAAGTAAGTAAGTAAGTAAGTAAATAAATAAATAAATAAATAAATAAATAAATAAAATAAAAAGGAAGCCTGTCATGAACTACAGTAAGGACCACTTGAGTCACGGACTGATGCCTTACAGGCAAAAAAGGGAAGGGGTTGAAACAAACTACAAAGGAAGAGGGGTAAGGAAGGGGCATAATACTTCTACGTTTACATTCTGAATCCGAACATGTTATAGCTGGAAGGGGCCTTGCCTATTCATCAACCAGTCCAAAGCTCTTACTGTACAGACGCGGAGTCTGAGGCCCAGAGAAGCTGTACGTGTCCATGGTGCAAGCTACTTGGCAGCAGAACCAGGACTAGAACTCGAGTTTTCCAGCTCCCAGTCCAGCCCTGGGTGGCCCTCTACCGCCAGCCCCTCCCCAGCAAGCCTGTATGTAGCAAAGGTTTTGATCACCCACAAAAGTTCTGGGAAAAACAATCAAATGAGTCTAGGCATTTAAATATTTTAAATTATTCAAATAAACATTATCATTTGTGAACCACGACCTTCTGGCAATCAGACTGCATAAAGGCACTGGTGTCCATCCAAATAGTAAATATTTGAAGAGCTTAATTTCTTCCTAGGTTTTAATAGTAAGATAAATGTAGGGCTTCCCTGGCGGCGCAGTGGTTGAGAATCTGCCTGCCAATGCAGGGGACACGGGTTCGAGCCCTGGTCTGGGAAGATCCCACATGCCGCAGAGCAACTAGGCCCGTGAGCTACAACTACTGAGCCTGCGTGTCTGGAGCCTGTGCTCCGCAACAAGGGAGGCCGTGACAGTGAGAGGCTCGTGCACCGCGATGAAGAGTGGCCCTCGCTCGCCGCAACTAGAGAAAGCCCTCGCACAGAAACTAAGACCCAACACAGCTAAAAATAAATAAATAAATAAATAAATTACATTAAAAAAAAAGATAAATGTAAATAGAAGTTTTAATATCTGCTTTCTAGTGGGTTATCTTGTATGCAAAGGTGCATGGAGTCGGCACTTTGGGGACCACTTTCCTAATACCCCTTGCCTTCTACCCAAGACACAGGCCTCTGTTTAAGGAGGAAAGAAAAGTCAAAGCATTGGCTTAAAAATCGGAAACAAGTGGGTAAAGGAGAAAGGCAATCTCCAGAAAACGTGGGGAAATGCCCACAGAAATTGGAAAGCTGTAATCTAACTAGAGATCTCTGTAGAATTCCATGTGCTCCTTCCAGTAGTAACTTTCGTCTGCCAGAATCACTAAAATTGAAAACAAAACACAAGTTAACCATATCTGATGTGATTATGAGGCCAGGGTGGGTCACACCAGCTTAAAGTTCACAACTCCATAGAAAATCCAAGAAAAGTTTCTGTGATTGTTACCCACTGCTCATTGTGTTCTGTGAAATAGAGTACAGCATCAAAAAGGCAACCCACGTCACCTAGAGGTGTGGCCCACAGTGGTCAGGGAACAAGGAACGAGCACTGCTTCTCCTGACACCTACTATGTGCCAAGCACTCTGTTAGGTGCTTTGTTTCATTTGTTTTAAAAGGAATTGTAGAATTGGGGAGGTACCATGATCTCCGTGTAACAGATGAAAAACTTGGCCAAAGAGAGTCATGGAGTCCAGATCTGTACTGGTGGGTTTGGAAACCCACAGCACCTTCCGTGAAGGCCATGGAAGACAAACAAAATGGACTCCCCACTCTGTGAAAGTGGGTCAAGGGAGTCGTTCTCTGATAGCAAGGTTCCAAATGCAGTGCCTGGAACTGCCTTTCAGGTCCCAGGTGGCAAGATGGATGAAGTATTAACCTCGGCTCGGCAACAGAGATTGCTGCTCTCAACAGGGGCGGTTTAGGCACAGGGAGGATTGACTCCTGCAAAGATAACTGGTGTCGTGAGAGGCCTCAGTGAAGTGGAGAGGCCAAAGGGTTGGAGCCACCCTGTGACACTGGGCCTCTGCCTTCAAAGGACTCAACGGCCAATTTCAAGGCCAGAGCCCCACACCCTGGTCTTCAGTAAGGGCAGGCTTCTCATTCAAAATTCTTTTGGGACCAGATAGATGATGGTTTTCCTTTGTGGCAAAGGTGCCTCTCAACACAATAAAGACACTCAGGTTAAAAATAACCTCACAGGGCTTCCCTGGTGGCGCAGTGGTTGAGAGTCTGCCTGCCGATGCAGGGGACATAGGTTCATGCCCCGGTCAGGGAGGATCCCACATGCCGCGGAGCGGGCTCGCTGAGCCTATGCTCTGCGATGGGAGAGGCCACAACAGTGAGAGGCCCACGTACTGCAAAAAAAATAATAATAACCTCACAGAAATTCTCGCTCAGCCAAAATGATCCCAGCTAGGGATCCGCTGGAGGAACCTGTTACAGAGCTTCCAAAGCCAAACCACAGCCGCTCCCAGCCCTGCAAAGAGCGGGTAACAAACTCTGGTCTTCCTTGTACTAGGGACGGGAATGACCGTCAAGAGGGCTGGAATTGACACACAAATGATCCCAAAGCAGTAATAACAGAAATCACTTTATGCAAGAACCGAGACAAACCGAGGCTGCTCTCAGTGTTAGGTAGAGAAGAGTGTGCCCACCCAGTTAGATAGAAAACAGCGTGCTCACTTTGGGGCAGGACAGTGAATAGAAAATCAATGTCAACATCACCGCCTCACAAAGAGGGCTGTGCTCAAAACCTGCCAGCAAGACCACAAGTGGATTTGCAAAAACATTTGCATGGCTTCTGGTTGCAGAAATGCTGCAAGGATTCGTGCTACAGTCTGCTCCCAAGTGCACAGAAGTTCCTTTCTACCCGAACCCTGAGACCCAAAATATGAGGAAACGTAGCGCCAGCAGTTCTAATGTTCTCCCTGGCTGTGACCCCTTCTCTTCCTGGGAGTTGGGCCAAAAGCACAGTATTACTTACTGATCAAATAACCAACACCCAAAGATACCTGGGAGTGACCACGCATCAATTAAGGTTCACTGGAATCAAAAGCAAAATGGAGTCACCATTTGCTTGATGGAGGTTGGCTGGGTTTAAGGTACAGAAGTATCTTAGCTTTGCACTTAGAAGAAAAGCTCATTTCAATTTCTTTTTTTTTTAAATTGGGTGCAGCAAGAAGAGTACAAGGTTAGAAAAGAGACAAAGAGCTTGAGATCCTGAGAAAGATAAAAGGCAAATGATTTAAATTAAACATACGGGAAACATTAAAGAAGGGAAGGGCATGAAACAACCCTAGAGATATAAACATACAACAAAGAAAAGTTGTTTGATCATGGGGTAAGCCGTGTGAATAAATAAAATACCGTAAATGCACTAAAGGAAAAAAAAAATTAAAGAAGAAAAAAGTTTCTTTCCAACCTCCATTCTAAGGCAACCACAGTTCTTTTGCTTGGTACAACTACTGCTCACATGCTTAACAGCTAAATTCAGCTTTGAAAACCCTCTGTAACATTCTCTAGTTTTTTTTTTTTTTAAATGTAAGTGAACCAGTCATTTACTATCAGAGGATAAATTCTGTTTAGTGGGTGGGTTTGTTTTGAGTAGCTGTGAATAAGGGCAAGGGTGATTTTATTTTTTTTTCCTGTCATTTAAATTTTCTCCCTTAAAAAAAAAAAAAAACAACTGTGGCTGTCTTACAGGCAAATCGATCGAAGAGTGGTTTGAATATTTTTGAACAAACCCCGTCTGTGTTTCCCTTGTCTCTAAATCAAAAGCCCATACCACCTTTTCTCAAAGGTATTTCTGTAGCACTTTCTGGCGGAGTTTGTACACCCCTATAGAATTGTTACTATTATTTAAACTTCCATGAAATGCACTTCAACTGGTAGGCATGTGCGTCGTGAAATTAAAAGTGTGTTACGGGAGAAACAAACCTTAAGTTGGGCACAAGGATGAACAACGATGTGCAATGCTACAGATGGCGGCGGGAGCCTGAAACAATGTATAGTTCCCTTCTATTCTGTTTTGCCCCATTGTGTTCTGAATAGACCAAATCACTGCCCAGCTTCGGGGCCCCACCACTGAAAGGCCCCATTGTAAGTGATATGCTTTCCAGAGCAAAGTGAAGGTTGCTGTAGTAACCTTCCCCATGAATTTCCTGACCAGGGTGATGAAAATCGCAACTGAATTGTGACAGGACTACAGTTACAGACAAGACGGCACATGAACAGGGGCCTCCCCATTTAGGGGGTCTTTTTTCAATCTGAACATAACCCACTACCTGCTGCTTAAATCATCCACATAGCCAAAGAAGGGACTGAATTTCTAGAAGCCAGAGCTTAAGGAGTGAACCTGTACAGTATCTTCCCCTAGACTGGGGGGGGGGGGGGGGGGTGGGAAAATGGGAGTTTGCAGACCAAGGGGAGTTTGGGGTCCCACAGTTCATGACTTGTTTCAGCCACCATGTTTGCTGAGTTGAGAATGCACTTTTCTAGAGTTGAGCAGGGGCTGCACGGGCACCCATGGTCCAAATAGCACAAGCAAAGAATAAACCCGCACACCGTTGGGAGAAAACAGTTCAGGATTCGGCATATAAAGAGTGCCCCTTTTATATGAAGAAAAGGCAGTCACCCCAATTTCCTAGATGGAACATTAAACCAGAATGAAAATCCCTGTCCAGTGAGCTCTACTGAGGGCTCACTATGTACCAAGCAACATTCTAAGGTCTTTACATGTATTAAATCATTTAATGGTGTCAGCAAACCTATAAGGCCAGCATTATTGTTAATCCCCATTTTAAGGACGAGGAAGCCCTGGCAGAAAGAAGTTACATCCTTTGCCCCAGATCAACACCAGTGAACAAATATTCTGCTTCCAGAATCTACACTCGTAATCCCTTCTTTTTTGTAGTTGTTGTTTGTTTTTGTTTTTTGTGGTACACGGGCCTCTCACTGTTGTGGCCTCTCCCGTTGAGGAGCACAGGCTCCGGACGCGCAGGCTCAGCGGCCACGGCTCAGGGGCCCAGCCGCTCCGTGGCATGTGGGATCTTCCCGGACCGGGGCACGAACCCGTGTCCCCTGCATCGGCAGGCGGACTCTCAGCCACCGCGCCACCAGGGAAGCCCCGTAATCCCTTCTTCATTGAGCTTTTTCCACATAGGCACTGGGCATTTGGATCTGGAGTTCTGGAGCTTAGCAGCAAGAAATGGGCCAGGAGTCCACCATCGGCTACTACAAGTTCTCATCACGGGCACGAGCAGGATTGTGCAGAACAGGGAGCCAACGGTAGGTAAGAAAACTGAGGATGGGAAGCATTTCATCTGTTTGTTCATTCATTCATTCATTCCAATAGTTATGTGCCTACCAGGAGTCAAGCGCTATTCTAAGCACTGGGGTATAATGCCTGCAGACCATACAGACAAGACTTTGGCTCTCATCAAGCTTACTTTCTCATTGGTGAGGCAGAAAACCAACAGATGGAACAGAGAGACAGGAAAAAGAGAGGCGGCCACAGGAAAGCCAGAAGGGCAAGCTGAGCACTTGGGACAAGAAACAGACAGCCAAGATGGACTGCCCATCAGAGGGCGCAGCCCAGGTCACACAGAAAAACTGTCCTTCTTCCAAAGGGCACGGGCCCAAACTACTTTAGTCAGATCCTCATCCAGTAAGAGAACCAACACCACCTCTTATTTGTATATTGCTTCCAGTGTCTCGCTACTTCGCCATTCATCATCCCATGTGAGCCCTAAAGCGACTCAGCAAGGCAGGCAGTGAGCAGGAATAATTATCTCCATTTTACAGTGTGGACAGGCTGCCAGAACTTCCCTGATACTTTAGAGGACCCCAAAGGAATGGTGGAGATGCGGGGAGGACTGAAAAGCTCATTTGTGGTTGCGCTCACAGCTTTGGGGAATGTCCCTCTGTTTATCTGTCTAGCATGATAATGGCTATGTCATTTATTGCTGGGTTATTATTAAGCCAGGCTGTGAGTCGCTCTGTGTGCTGGATCTCGCCTACTTAGAAAGAAAGAGGGGGCAGGAGGAGGGAACCAGAAGCAGAGGCAGAGCCAGGCTGCTTTTAACCGGGAGACAGCGGGGGTAGGGACAAACAGCTCTTTAAAAACACAATTTCTAAGCATACTTAAAGGTAGAAATTCCAGCCTAAGAGCCTCTTTGCTTGGTAACGCACCACCCTTAAGAAAGGGCAAAATTATCAAGACGTAGTAGAACAGGAGACGTCAGGCTGCGGATGAAGGCCTACTCCGTGCCAACTTCTAAGTAAGACGAGGAATTACAGTAATTCAACCCACAGCCACTTCCCATTTTAACTGATGTTTCCTGTTTTCTATGCTAGGCATCATAAGAATATTCAGAACCAGACCCGGAGTTCACAGGCCATCCCTTCACTGGGGTACATTCTTTTCTGTTCACTCATCGCATTATGGGCGACTTTACAACCCAAAACAGATCTGTTTTCCTACTGACCTCAATTTGCGGCCACCATTACTGTTGCTGAGAGAATTCTTGGCTCTCTGGGGCTGAGATGCGGAGAAGAACAATCTCACCTAGCAGTTCCCTGGGCCTGCTGCCCTTGAAATAAGAGTCTGGACCTGTTGGTTGGTGTCTCTGCAGGAATCATCCACATCCGGCCATTTGACTTAGGAGTAAGGGTGAGGGGGCAGGAGGCGGCCAGAGGTCTCTTTCCAGCCCTTTCAGCTGATTGCTGACCCATCCCAGGGTAGATGAAACAACTGGGCATTTTGTTCAATTTGTTTTTGATGGTAGGATAATGAAAGGATGGTTTTTAAAAACCTTTTATTTTGAAATAATCTCAACATTTCAGAAAAGTTTTAAAAAATTCTTATACTCTACCAATTTGTAACATTTTGTCACATTCGCTTCCCCTCTGTCCCTCTCTCTGTCTCTGTGTCTGTGTGTGTATATATAGGTTTTTTTTAATCTAAACCATTTAAAAATAGGTTGTATACATCATGCCCTTTTATTCCTTAATACTTCAGTATGTATTTCCTAAAAAGGGAATTTTCTTATATAACCAGAGTAAACAACTTCAGGAAATGTCACATTAATACTTTTTATCCAAGTCAATATTCCAATTTCATCAATTATCCCAATAATGTCCTTTGACAAGATTTTTTTTTTCCTGGTGCAAGATCACATATTGCATTTAGTTTTTGTGCTTGTTTAGTTTCCTTTAATTTCTAACAGCTTTTTAGCTTTCCTTTGTCTTTTACGATGTTGGCATTTTAAAGAATTCGGGCCAGTTATTTTATAGAATCTCTCTCAGTTTGGGTTTGTGTGATGTTTCCTCATAATAGATTCAGCTTTTGCATGTTGGGCTAGAACTCGAGTCAAGGGATTTTGTGTCCTTCTCAGGGTATCACATCTGGAGGTACATCATGTTTGTGGGTGGTATTCATTTTTATCATTTCATTAAGTACTGTCCCATTTCTCCACTACATAATTTCTGTTTTTTTTATTCCTATTGTAACTGCTAAGCAATTTGTGGGGAGATAAAAATTTGAGACTATGTACCTATTCTGCACCTCATCAAACTCTGACAACCAGCTGTGACAGAATTAAAATTTTAAGCCCAGTTATTTGGCGCTCAGGGAGAACGCATTATTCTCAGAAGCTGTGTGTTTCAGACAGACAAGGGCTATGGAGCATCTCTGTGGGCTTCTCAGAGATGTGGTAGCTGGTTTCCTCACACCTGCTGGGTTCCAGATAGGCTGAGGGGGTAGGGGGCTGCCTTCCTCATCTGTGACACCAAGTTCCACCTCCACAGGGTGTGAAATAATGCACTCCTAGAAGTTGAACTGAAAACCAGAAGTATGAGTCAGGGTGATTCTTTTTTTTTTTCAGGGTGATTCTTAATGGCCCAGACAGCCCCGTAGAAAGATGCATACACGGAAATCAGGTCTGTCCATATGCAAAGCTGTTATGTGTGGGACGTTTGTCTCTGGTTCCCTCCATCAAGGTGCCTGTGAGCCTCATTCCCCACGCCAATCTCGTCCCTCCTCTCTACTTCAGCTGCAGTGCTGCTGAATGAGTATCTATTTAAAAGGTGGACATGAAGTCGGTCCTTTTGGACCAGAGAGCTTAAAGCCAGGTGGGGACAAGTGGATCAAGGGCAAAGAACAACGTTGTGAAAAGGATGAAATCCAACTGAGCAGCTCAAAGAGGCTGCCCACAATTGTTCTTGAGCCACAAAGAGGGAAGACCTTCTTTATGCCCTACCTTCCATTCCAGCCATTCTCGTTCCCACGAGGGAGTCTGTCACCACCTGAGATCGCCAACATTTTCTTTTGGCTAAAAATGATTGTGTAAAAATATTACCTCATAGGACTTTATTATACAAGAGCTACCAGTAGATGGCCATTTCCACAACCAGAGTGGCTGGGACAGAACCTTAGAAAGAAGCCCGAACTGTCTCTACAGCAAATTAGCACAGAAAGGAAGACCAGGGAGCTTATTCGGCAACCAAAGATTCTCTTGCCCTGTCAATATTACACAAGCCTGGAGCCCCTTCCTGAAATATATTTGTAGGCTAGTGATTTTTTTTTTTTTTTTTTTTTTTTTTGCGGTACGCGGGTCTCTCACTGTTGTGGCTTCTCTCATTGCAGAGCACAGGCTCCGGACGCACAGCCTCAGCGAGCCCGCTCCGCGGCACGTGGGATCCTCCCGGACCGGGGCACGAATCCGTGTCCCCTGCATCGGCAGGCAGACTCTCAACCACTGCGCCACCAGGGAAGCCCCTAGGCTAGTGATTTTTAATAACGACTGCTGAAACACCATTAGAAAAATTAAAGTTTTTAGGTAAAAAGTTTACATTTAAGAATTTTCTGGGACTTCCCTGGTGGCACAGTGAATAAGACTCCATGCTCCCAACACAGGGGGCCCAGGTTCGATCCCTGGTCAGGGAACTAGATCCCACATGCATGCTGCAACAAAGAGTTTGCATGCCACAACTAAGGAGCCCTGGAGCCACAACTAAGGAGCCTTGGAGCTGCAAGTAAGACCCAGTGCAACCAAATACATAAATAAATATCTTTAAAAAAAGAATTTTCTTCTCTTAATTAGAGTAATGGACTATAAAGTATACTCCAAAATTCCTAAAGATTCATAAACATAAATGAGAATTGGCATCGATAATAGTAATTTCAGGGGTGGGTTCGTGCCCCGGTCCGGGAGGATCCCGCGTGCTGCGGAGCAGCTGGGCCCATGAGCCATGGCCTCTAAGCCTGTGGTCTGGAGCCTGTGCTCTGCAACGGGGGAGGCCACAGCGGTGAGAGGCCCGTGTACCTCAAAAAAAAAAAAAAAAAACCCACGTGTGCTGGGGCAAAGTGAGAATAGCATTGACATATATACACTACCAAATGTAAAACAGTTAGCTAGTGGGAAGCAGCCACATAGCTCAGGGAGATCAGCTCAGTGCTCTAAGACGACCTAGAGGGGTGGGATAGGGAGGGTGGGAGGGAGACACAAGAGGGAGGAGATATGGGGAAATATGTACACATGTATGCATATGGCTGATTCACTTTGGTGTACAACAGAAACTAACACAGTATTGTGAAGCAATTATACTCCAATAAAGATCTATTAAAAAAAACAAACAAAAAACACCTCTGCTAGGTACTGTGCCAGGCCCTGGGGATATACTGATTTTATTATTTTTTTAAGACAGAAAGGTTTACCAATTAATTACCTAAATATGCAGTGGTAGTTCCAGTGTGAAGAATGAATTTTGTTGCCATAATGTTCAATTCTTTCATTACGTAAAAATACTGAATGCGCTGGTGACTACTAAAAAAAAGAATGCAAATGCACTTCACACCTAGTTGTGATATATTACCCCTGCCTGCCAGGTAAGCTGAGAAGACAGAAATCATTGATCTTCGCAGACAACTGAATTCTAACCTGATGACCCCATTTCCAGAACTCTGTAGTTAATTTCGTTTTAGAAACACCAGCCCAAACTCTGTCAGACAACAATCAGCTATAATCATCATTTATGCCATTTAAATGAAGTTGACTACATTTTCTCTAAAAATTGTTCTCTTCCACCTCAAACACTGCTTATAAAAAAATCTTAATGCCCAGCGGTAAGACTCAGCAATTTGGTGTGAGGTATACGATACTATCTCCCACCTGGCATAAGGTTTTAAATATCCTAACTGGAATCTCTAAATCTTTAATGTAAGAGCTTTGCCACATATACTTTGTTGCCACTGAGAAGCTGAAAAGGCATTTGAGCAACTGTTTCCTACAGATCAATTAGCTACAATATGATTTATCATCAAGTAAAGCCCAGGCATTAAATGCCTGGGCTTTGGGTCCCCTTGAATCTCTCCTAGATAATCTAGGGCAGCTCTTCCCAACCAGTAGGTCTGGACAAGGGTCCCCTTGAATCTCTCCTAGATAATCTAGGGCAGCTCTTCCCAACCAGTAGGTCTGACAAGACCAGTCCTTGGAGGACGGCTGAGGGTGGACTGGGCTTTCCTGTTCTCAGGGCTCTGTCCGCCCTGCCCACACCGAAGGCCATCCTCCTTCCTAACTCTTTATGGGCAAAAGACACCACCAAAAGTTTAAACCATTTAACAGTCTCCACCACCACTCTCACTCACCCATCCTTCCCACCCACCCCTCTCTCTGACTTAATCACAGGAGGAAGTGAATCTATCTCTGATGCTGTCACAGTTTTTAAAATCTGGAAGTGGGTCACATGATGTAAAAGGAAGTTGACGCTGGTTGAAGACAATAAGGTAGCTGGCAGATCTAGAAACCCGTGATGGCTTACTAGCTATAAGCCTTCCAAGGTTCTAATTTAAAAAGAAATTCCAAAAATGCCCACCTTGGGTTGGAGGTATGGTTATGAAGAATGTGGGTAGGCTGTTTTGAAGGGCTCATAGACTAACTCTAAGGGAACATTCAAATGATAAAATCACAATCATAACAAGAGTAACAGAAATAACAAACTCTTTGAGAGGGCTTATTTTATACTTTTTTTTTCTCTTTACATTTTAGCAATGACGGCATATAAATCCTCAGAATTTGTTTAAAATGTCTCCTTGGGACTTCCCTGGAGGTCCAGTGCTTAAGACTCTGCACTTCCAATGCAGGGGGCGCAGGTTTGATCCCTGGTCGAGGAACTAAGAGATTCTACATACCATGGACAGCGCAGCCAAATATATATATATATATATACACACACACACATATATATGTATATATACACATATATATATACACATATATATGTGTGTGTATATATGCATATATATATATATCCTCAATTAAGGACCTACATTAGTTAATGTACACAACAGCCCAGGAAGCATTCTCTTTGGAGGAAAATGTGGACTCCAAATTACTATGTATATGGACATTTGAGCACTTAAAAATAAGTTCCCCATTTATATTATGACAACTTGGCAGTCACTAGAGTTTACCTTCTCTTTCCTCTGAAATGTCCTCGTTCCTAGGAAATCTTATCCCCCTCGGCTGCAATCTTGAAGGCTACCCTTCATTTGTGATGCACTCATGCCCCTCAGAGATTTAACAGGAGCCTGGAAATTGGGTGAAAGCACTTGGGACCCTCAGCGGTGTCTTCAGGGCTAATGCTGGAGGCTATCATTTATAACTGAGAAGATGCTCTTGGATGCTGGAAGGAATAAAGCGAGTAACGACCACTCTCAGCACTGGGGCCAACTGTATTATCACTGAGTCCATATTCTGCCGTGACTTGGCAGAGGGCAAAAGCCAGGACTGGGAGCTGGAAGAACGGACTCACATTTCCTCTTCGGCCACTTCTGGCTGGGTGGCCTGGGGGATTTACTTAAACTCCCTTGTTCCCACCCTCTCAGGGTTGTTAGTGAGGGATCAGTGAGATAAGAGAGAATCAGGGGTACCATTTAATCGATTAACTTCTCCCGAATTTACACCCTCACACTAATTATGAATACTTTGCAAAATGTACCTTCCCCCCATCCTCAAACCTGTTTCTAAAATAGTGCAAAGAACACCTAAAAAAAAGGGTAATGCTTCCACTGGAGGGAATGAGGATGGGATGTGGCTCAAACCTCAGGCAGGTCCCGGGCAGGATGAGCATCGACGTGGGGAAAAGTGAAGCAGAAACAGGTTAGAAACAGTACACCTTGAAGTGAACAGAAACCATCGGCCAATGAGGAGATCAGTTAGCTAGTGAAGTTAGATTTAGGAGGTATCCAGATAGCTAAGGCGCTTTGCTAAATGTCTGCAGAGAGCGGTCAACCCCAAATATAGCTTCTATATGATTAACAGAGACAGGCATCTGTCACCTTGATATGGCAGCATGCTACGAAAGCGCGCTGACAAGGCAAGAGCAGCGGGGTAGTGTGTAGGGGTGGAAAAGGCCAGTGCTTACAGGTCGGACCACTTGAGCTGGGCGACCACAGAAGCCACTTGGTCTCACTTTCCTCATCCACGAAAAGAGCGTCACAACCAAACTCAAAGGACCATTAAGAGAAATGTGCTAAACCTGGGACGCATCTCGAGGGCTGGGTTTGACATGCGGTCTTGACATTAATTAGATGTAAATACAACTGATTCTCTGACTTGACTGTGAGTGCCATGTGGACGGGGAAATCTGTCCCCTTTTCTCTGCATCCCCAGAGTCCACCTAGCACAGTGCTTGGCACCCCTCAGGGTTTGGGCTTGATTGATCTTATTAAATTTATAATAGAACAACGAGATGTAAAGTGCATTATAAACTGCATATACAAGGTCTGTACATATGTAAAGATAAGGTATTGAAGGCAAATAAGACTTTTGGCAATTCAAATATAAAAATGGTGTGGGAAGGTAAGGACCGGTCAAGGTATCTCCACTTCTGCCCAAGAGAAAATGACACTGTGGCCAGGGCACCTATGACTTTAGTCTGCTACCCTAGAGCATCTCTAGGGTGGAGAAAGGAAATGCTCTCAGCAGTTGTCTGGTGAGACTAGCCCTTAGCATCACTCCAAGCTACCTACCATATTAACTGATTCGCACATAAAAGAAAATGTGACACCCTGGTTGGTTTTTCTAGAAACCAGCTTAACAGGTAAGCTCCGTGCTGCACAGAAAGCCTTCAATTTCAGATTCCAATCAAGTCTAAATCTGACTGGTAGAAGCAGCTGCCACCTTGATGAAATCCATTGTCCGAAACACAAAAGCGAGAGGCTACGGCGCCTTCTAGATTTCCCCTTGGACTAAGCAGTGTAACCCACAGCTGGGTTATGTCTCCAAGTACTGACACCGAGGCACAAACGTCTCCTTTAATTTGGCCCTCTACAGACCTTGCAAGAGTGGTGGCACCATTTATCATACACGCAACTGGCACGAAGTCAGCACTCTAATGCAGTCTGTTATACGAAAGCAGCCCTGCAGGCTCTCTCCCAATAAAATACGACCACCAGGAATATAATGGTTCCCTTCCTGAATATATGGCACTGCGCAGCTAAGAGTTTTCACATACATTATCCTACTGGAGTGATGGCTGAAGTCCAGTCAGTCCTCCACATCCGCAGATTCCACATCCACAGATTCAACCAGCTGCAGACCAAAAATACTGGGGAAAAAAAATTCCAGAAAGTCCCAAAAAGCAAACTTGAATTTGCCACATGCTGGCCTCTATTTACATAGCATTTACACTGTACTAGGTATTATAAGTAATCTAAAGATGATTTGAGGTACATGGGAGGATGTACTAGGTTATATGCAAATACTATGCTATTTTAAATAAAGGAACTTGAGCATCAGAGGATATTGGTATCTGCAGAGGTCCTGGAACCAGTCCCCCAAGAGACAACTGCAGTTGTAAGGCAAGCATCTCTATTTCCATTTTCTAAATGAGGAAAGTAATGGTCAGGTACTTGGCCAAGGTCACATATAAAGCAAAAGGCAGAGTGGATTCCTACTCCACTGCTTCAGGTAGCCTCTTTTCATCTCTTCACAAAACTGGGGTGACAGTGACCCTGAGAAATAGTGAGCTGAAATATTTCTTAGTTCTAGAGTTTTCCTTTAGACTTCTGAAGCCCAGTGAAAATTTTACAAGGGCTGTTAAGAGAAAGGGCTGGGACTTCCCTGGTGGTGCAGTGGTTAAGAATCCGCCTGCTAATGCAGGCGGATTTGAGCCCTGGTCTGGGAAGATCCCACATGACGCGGAGCAACTAAGGCTGTGCGCCACAACTACTGAGCCTGCGAGCCACAACTACTGAGCCCACAGGCCACAACTACTGAAGCCTGCACGCTTAGAGCCCGTGCTCCGCAACAAGAGAAGCCACCGCGATGAGAAGCCCGCACACTGCAACGAAGAGTAGCCCCCGCTCACCAAAACTAGAGAAAGCCCGCGCACGGCAGCGAAGACCCAACGCAGCCAAAAATAAATAATAAATTTTTTTAAAAAGGGGCTCTCTTCTAACTACTCAGGTATGACACAAAATAAATCATAATGTGACTTTTGCCTTTTTCATTTTCTCTACTCAAATGACAGTTGTTATCTTTTCAGAAAAGATTTCCTCTCAAGAGGGCTCTGTTGAAACTGCCCTGGTTTGGGTAGAAATGGCCAGGGATCCAGCTCCCAGTCCGTAAGTACAGATAAGTGGCGACTATGAATGCAAAATTACTTACTCATGTAAATTAAGTTATAAACTGAGCTAATCATTGACCTTGGCTCAAATCGAATTTTAGAAAAATAGAATTCGTCATTAAATGCCTTCCTTAGATTTGTAATGTGCTCTGTAATTTTACAAAGCACCTTCACAGCCTTGTGAAGTTGATATTACTATCCTCAGTTTATAGATCAGGAAACTGAAGCTTTCAGAGGTTAAGAAACTGGCCCCAGGTTGCGGTCAAGTCTCCTTTAAACGAACACAGATTTTCCAAATGTACAGGACAGTATCACCCCTTCCACAGAACCTATTCCAGGATCCTCTTTGGTTGGGTGGTTTTTAGGGAGGTCTAAGGAAACAAGGGTTTGCTCTAGATTGGACGCTGTCAGAAAGCGTGGCAATTCTATGATTGAGTGTCTCAATAAATGTTATCTACAGGGAGCGCTGACTGGAGGACAGAGAAGACCATAAAATGGTAAAGAAGCAGCGGCTACTCCTACTAGCATGGGAGAAGATGTCTGGTGGGTATCGTGGGTTGTACGGGAACTGTTTTAGTCTGTGCTTAGACGAAGTTCCGCTGCGGCCTTGCTTGGCCTCACTTGACCATGGTTTCAGAAGGAGCCTTGTTTGGGGCCAGGGGTGTGAGCACCAGGCCGGCTCCAACAGCACCGAGGTCTAGTTGTGTCAGGACAGAGGAGGTCAGCACTTGCTTCTTCATTCTCAAACAGCTGCCTCTGAGCAGCCTTCACATCGAACAGAAAGTCAAAAAGGTCATTCAATAATAATTTAATTCAAACGAAACCTTTTCTTAGTGAAACCAAAAATATCATCAGCACTAAACTGCCCCAGGAACTCCCTGACAGATTGGATAAGCCTTGAGTCACAATCTTCTTGCACTAACTTGTCTCTCTTCCTCCCTTACCATCAGCTCCTGGGCAGACAGGAAGCTGAACGGTGGGAGCACCTGCGCATTGCTCCCCAGCGTCTGTGCTCCCCTTCCTTGAGTGACACAATCTCTGGCTTTTAGTTGGGCACATAGCTACTCACAATAAAGAATTCATTCCCAGATTCTTGTGCGTCTAGGTGTGGCCGGGTGACGGAAGTGGAAGGGGTGTGTGCAAGTCTTAGGATGCGTCATAAAGAAGGGAGGGGGCGTGACCCCCTTACCCGCCTTGCTCCAAATTGGCAGGTGGTGGCCATAGCCCAGAAGGACCAGTGCCACACCCTGGGGGTGGCAGAGCAGAAATGGAAGGGAGCCTGCAACCCAGACAACTGCAGGGCTCCACACCAACCCTGCACTGTCTACATCCAGAATGTTAAATGGGAGAGAAATAAACACTCACACCTGTAACAAACAACAAAGCCCACTTGTAACTGCATCTGCATAGTCTCGGGTGGGACTGTTTTCCCCCCATTTAAATGTAATAAAATTAAACTTAATTCCAGAAGTTCTTCTAGAGCGCCAGGCTACAGAATCTGTTTATAATAATGGTGTATATTGGTATGCGTTTTTTGTTGTTGCTATGCTTACTAATTATTTTATCAGTGTATTTATGGCTTACCTAATTACACAGTATATTTCTTATTTTTACCTTTTTGTCTCACTCCCAATAAACCAGAGCCCTTTGATAGGGGCATAAAAGATACTGCACAAACATCTGGGGTTTTTTGTTTTTTGTTTTTTTTTTTTTTTGCGGTACGCGGGCCTCTCACTGTTGTGGCCTCTCCCGTTGCGGAGCACAGGCTCCGGACGCGCAGGCTCAGCGGCCATGGCTCACGGGCCCAGCCGCTCCGCGGCATGTGGGATCCTCCCGGACCTGGGCACGAACCCGTGTCCCCTGCATCGGCAGGCGGACTCTCAACCACTGCGCCACCAGGGAAGCCCCAAATATCTGTTTCAATGAATCTTTAAAGACTCTGTCACGTAATCTTATTTTAACTTCTACTACTTCATCTATTCACTTCTCATCCTCCTGGGAGATATTCACATTTATGGAGGGACGAAAATACATACACCTCAGTGAAACTGCAAACTGCTATGCAACTGCTCCCCAGGTTGGCAAAACCTCAAATATTAAATTTGTGAGTGGCAAGATTTTAAAGACATAAAAATGCCTTTGTTTGTAAAAGGCCTCAAAGGACTGTTTTCACTGTTGATTCATCATATCCCTCACATTTGTAAGACCATTTGCAATTTCGAAAGTGATTTCATACTCATCATCTCACAGTCCTCATAGGCAGGCTGGATATTAGTAATTTACATGTAACAAACAAGGAGTTAGAAGTTCTAAGAGGGTGAGTTACTTGCTGAAGAAGCCATCCACCCAAAAATCCCTGTGGATGGCCCTTTGGGTGGCAGTAAGCTTTCTGGTATCTGTTATCTATGCACCTTGAGCTAACACCTCTGTGGGAGGGATTCTGACACGGAACCTCTGATCAGGGATTTGGGGATGGGATGTGAGCAAGTAGAAGGGCACTGGGGAAGCAATGCTGTCAGGGAAACACAGGAGAGCACAGAGACAGAAGGCTGAAGGGGCAGGCCTGACTAGATCAACGTTCCCAGTTTTATGTAGCTGGAAATGTAGGCCACTGCTTTCTAACTGCAGAGTGAAACTAAGTCCAAGTGGACGTTGCCCAGGGGCGCTGCCGGGATGACCTGGGTGGTGGCAGTGCTCCAGCACCCTGGGTAGCACTTGAGCCTGGTTAGCCAACCAGATCCGCCAGCAACTGCATTAATACCTTGGGTGCCAGAAGGATGAGGCTCTGCGGAGTTGTTTTCTATTGGAAGAACAAGCAGGTAACAGCAGCTGGGACTGACCACAGTGGGAAAGCGACAGAGATAGCAGCAGACTCTGTCTCTCAAATTCGATCTACGTTCATCCCGATTATAATTCTGACATTTCCTTCTCGCCTTCACCCTCAGGGTTTGCTTCGATTACTCCCAAACCCCTAATCTAGCCCTTCGGATGACAATGCAATTTCTCGTTGATTCCAGTGAGTTTAAACAAACCCTCTACAGGAATTTGTTTATAATTTCTCTATTTTTTAATTTATTTACGTTTTATTTCCAGTGGGATAGAATGGCAAAGAGCTCTGGCCCCAACAGTCAGAAAACCTGGAAGAAGAAAAAGAAAGGAGATGGAAAAGGAGGGGAAAGGGAATGAATATGTATTGTGCACCAGCTGAGCCAGGCACTGTACACACATTGTCTGATGTTCATCCTCACAATGATCCTACAAGAACGGGGTTGTTGGTTCACTGCTGATGAGAAAACGGAGCTTTGAGAAATTGAGCGTCTTGTGCAAACGCTAACCCCCACTCCCAGAAAAAAATCCAAAAGGACTGAAATTCAGTTCTTCTGCCCTGTCACGGGATTTTCCATTGTTCCAAGGTTGTGAAAACCAGATCAGGTAAGAGATGCAAAAGCCAGCTACTAAAGGGTTAAGAGGACATTATGAGGATGATGCCAGGACCTGGCAGCTTATGTTCACAAAGAACATGTGAGTCTCCCTCGAGGTCAGCCAGTGGCCCAGTCTCAGCCTGGGGGCGGGGCGGGGCCTGGAATGGACCTGAATGAAGGGCCTGGAGGGCTGTGTCAGAAGTCCACTTAGGGCTTCCCTGATGGCGCAGTGGTTAAGAATCCGCCTGCCAACGCAGGAGACACAGGTTCGAGCCCTGGTCTGGCAGGATCCCACATGCCACGGAGCGACTAAGCCCGCGTGCCACAACTACCGAGCCTGCGCTCTAGAGCCCGCGAGCCAAAACTATTGAGCCCGCGTGCCACAACTACTGAAGCCCACACACCTAGAGCCCATGCTCAGCAACAAGAGAAGCCACTGCTATGAGAAGCCCGCACACCACAACAAAGAGTAGCCCCTGCTCAGCACAACTGGAGAAAGCCCGCGCGCAGCAACAAAGACCCAATGCAGCCAAAAATAAAAATAAATAAATTAAAAAAAAAAAAAAAAGAAGTCCACTTAGGTGAGTGGATGCCATGCCCTGAGACAACTACACACCATTTAGAGGAAACTTCTCAGAAGGCTGTGGGCCAAAATTTTCTTTTTTCCCCATTTTTCCTTAAAAAATCTTTAATCCCCATGGATTTCCAAGGTTGCTCTTCACTTTCTTCCATATCATTTCCAGTTTATTATTCTCCTTTCCAGCACAATCAAGCATCTTTTGAGTTAACTGATGAGAGACAAAGAAAGAAAAACTTGTCTCTAAGGCCTTGTTTATCCTACCCCCCAAAATAACACATACATATATAATACACAGATAGATATTACATCCCTGTACACACACACTGACTCTCACATCTTCCAACAGGCTGGTAACAAGCCTTGAGTCCCTCCTCCCCCGACATCCAATCCTACTGGTTCTACCTCAGACCCGTTCCTCCACTCTGCCCACTGCTGTCTATTCTCACAGCCACAACTTACTCGAGGTCTCACTATTTCTCACCTGCAAGAGCACCCTAACTGCTCTTTTCGGTCAGTTCCCCACCTGCTGCTGCTTGGTCCTGTGCACCCACCCTGCATGATTACTTAAGTGAGCTGTTGGTATAACAGCAGTTTCCTAACCCTCCCCGAGAGCACATCACACAGGTGAGTTAACTAGTGGACCCATTCCAGCAGCAAGTCCACTGCTTCCTTGAGCCCTACAGCAATAAGGTGCAGCAAATAAGTGTCTGCTGTGGGTTGAACTGTGTCCTCCTCCGAAAACAGGGTACGTTCAAGTCCTAAAACCCCCAGTACTTGTAATGTGACCTGACTCGGAAAAAGGGGTTTTGTAGATGTAATCAAGTTAAAAGGAGGTCACTAGGGGGGACTTAATCCAGTATGACTGATGTCCTTATAAGAAGAGGAGAAGAGACAGAGACACGGCGAGAAGGCCATGTGACGACAGAGGCAGAGATTGGAGTGATGGAACAGATCCTCCCCTAGAGCCTTCAGGAAGAGCGTGATCTGACCAAATTTGGATTCTCGCCTCCGAAAGTGGGAGAGTAAGCTTCTGTTGTCTTAGGCCACCCAGTTTTTGATAATCTGTTACAGCAGCCCTAGGAAACTAAAATAGTATCTAAAGAAAGGTGGGAAGAGTTGACCATCAAGAAAGAAGCCTTCAAATCAGAACAACTCTACTTCGCAAGTTTGCCTCTGCTAGTTTCTTACCTTCTCCATAAGAAGCCAGGGGCCCCCACATTATGGTTACAAAGAACAAACCTGATTACCTCATTCCCTTTCTTGTTAAAACACCCCTCCATTTTCTATATGACAAACTCCAAGCCCCTAATAGCCATGTAAAGGCTTCAGAATCTGGTCCCAACCCATTTCTCCAGCACATCACCAACATCCCCTCCTGTCGACAATCCTCCTAGCACGCTGACCTCCAGCCATCACACTGCCCTGGAGTCCAGGGACTGATTCTCATGCACACTTGACAACAGGCACAGTGATGACAACCGTCCTGGGTGCCCACCAGCCGGAACCAGCCCATAACATCCTTTCTCTGAAGACCGAAGTTCACGCAGTGCTGAATCAGGCAGAAGGATCTGTGGCTTTGAGGACAGAAATCACAGGGGTTACCATATCAGAAGCAAAATGTGGTGGGTTTATCAGGCAGTATCAGTTGGCCGTATATGCAGCATTCTATTTCCTCTGAATTCACGTTGAGCGTTCACCAATCAGTAAGTTACTGAGTCATCTACAATGTGCTTAGCCCTGTGCAAGTGCAAGGACACACTGAAGAGTATATGAGGCATAGTCGCATTCACTCATCAAATGTGTTCGGTCTCGATGGGGAAAGGACTACCGTGCAACATGCTCGTGATGCAGGCAGCAGAGTCGATTCTATGGCTTATTCCAGAAACTGGAAGAGTTCAGAGAAGGGAAGTGACAAGTGTGAAGCGAGTAGTCAGGAAAGAGTAGGTGAAGGAACGGGAACTTAGGCTGGGCCTGGCAGATGCACAGGACTTGGTTGGCCAATCGGAGGAAGGGGGCTTTCCAGGGACAGCACAAATAAGGTACGGAAGCAGAAGAAGCAAGTCATCACTACTGCTAGGGACAGCTAGTGCTCAAAGCACCATTCTTTTTTTTTTTTTAAGATACATTTTACCTTTGGAATTATTAATTGATCTGTAGGATGCTACTGTGATGCTTTTAATTTTTTTATTTATGTATTTTTTTGGCTGTACTGCGATGCTTGCGGGATCTTAGTTCCCTAACCAGGGATCGAACCCAGGCCCGCGGCAGTGAAAGGGCCAAGTTCTAACCACTGGACCACCAAGGAATTCCCCAAAGCACCATTCTTCCTCCCATTGGCTGTCAAGTAACCCTTTATTATTTTTCTTTGCAGTTCTTAACTAGCTGGGCATTCCACTGCACCACTGTTGATGTCATCTATGATGTCGTGAGGGTGGCGGCCATGGACACTGCAGCCCACAGACTGGGTGGTCCCCAGCATCTCTTTAATGGTGAGAGTTCTCTAGCTAAAGATCGATGCCGCATCTGTCAGGCAATGTTGATAATCTCATCAAAAGTGATGTTTCCACTGTGTTTAATGTTTTTCTGCTTCTTTTTGTCTCCTGACGGTTCCTTGAGGGCTTTGATGATCAGGGCAGAGGCAGAAGATACCACCTCAATCTGGGCCTGTCTGTTCTGAATTGTCAGTTTCACTGTAATCCTCATACCCTTCCAATCACCAGTTGCCTTGGCGATGTCATCACCAATGTTGTTTGGAGACAGACCCAGGGGGCCGATCTTGGGGGCCAGGGTAGACGTGGCACCAACTTCCCCACCAGTGCACCTCAGCTACACGACTTTGATCTCATTGGAGTCAAACTTAGGTGGCACGGTAGAGACAGCTGGTGTCGGATGAACCCGGATTCGGGACGACCAAAGAAAGTCAAAGCACCATTCTTGGTTAGTTTAGTTCACAGAAAGAGCCTCCAGACAGCAACATCGGCAACACCTGGAAACTTATTAGAAATCAAAGTCCTGGCGCCACCCCAGACCTACTGAATGAGATGCTCTGGGGATGAGAGTGGGACCGGCAATTGGTGTTTTTATGAATTCTCCAAGTGATGCTGATGCAGGCTAAAGTTTTTGAGAACCACTGCTCTAAGGAGAAGACATGTTACAAATAAGCTCATAATATCTGTTCCTACAGAAGAAACTTTCAAATCATCTCTAACTGGAATTCATTTCATTCTTGATATAAGCTCAATGGTGGTCCAGCAACACGTACCCAGCACCAAGGCAGAGACAGTGTGTGCACACGTGAGTGTGTGTGTACACACAGACCAAATCAGTTGTCCGTCGGGAAGTTACTGTTAATATAACATCTGAGAAAGATCTAAAAAAATTAATTATTTAAGGAAGCAACACAGGACTGACGTGACAGTCCTATGGGACAGGAAATTCTATATACTGAAGATAAAGAAAGTGATTTGACCGTGGTTACTTAGAACCCAGAAATAATAATAGGAATATACTAGATACAACTGCTTCCCTTGTCATCCCACCATCCTTCTGTGATCATCTGGTGATCAGTTCTCTTATTTTCGTACACTGGAGGTGAGATCTGCACACTCTTTTGTGTTTTAACATTCTGTACTTGAGGGCTGCTGTCAATTCCCTATTTTCACCACTCCTGCCAAATGGAGATTGGGTTTGTTTTGATTTGTGTTGGGTCTACAGCTCCTCGTTAAGTAAACTAGGACTCCGTGTCTGGGCAATGCACTCAAGAAGAGAAAAATAGAAGGAATCAAAGTGAATTGTAGGGAGGGAAGGAGGGGGAAGTTCCCTGGAAGTCTAAAAGTAGGAAGCAAGGATGGTATTTTTGGCTTGGAACTTTCTGTACCACATGAAATTATGAGAATGACTTAATTGTTCCTGTGCATTTGAAACCGGAGAGACCATAATGGCTGGGTTACACCCAGACGGACTGGAACAGGACTTAGACAGGGTGGCCTCCTGCCAACGAAACCTGCTCTGCAGACATGAGTGACTGAGTCGTTCATGTTTTCAGGGTTGAGCTGTCTGCTGACCGCTGGCTTTGCTCTTCTCCCTTAATCTCCCCGGAGTAGACAGGGTGCTGTGTTACAGAGGGCTGCTATTTCAGGGGTAACCGGAGGGGCAGTGGGCTCCAGAAAGCCTGGGTTCTATCTAGTGGCTTTGTGCACTGAGGCAACTACATTTACTTCTCTCTGTTTCCTCATTTGCTGAATTAGAAGGGCAAACTATGTGCCTTGGCTCTTTCATAGAACGCTGGAGGAGAGAATAAAATGAGGGAATAGGTACAAAGAACATCCTTTGGAAAGTTAAGATTGTTATGCTATTGAGAGTTACTCCTGGACTCTCTCTTTTTTTTTTTTTTTTTTACTTTTTTTAAAAAAATCTTTATTGGGGTACAATTGCTTTACAATGGTGTGTCAGTCTCTGCTCTATAACAAAGTGAATCAGTTACACATATACATATGTTCCCATATCTCCTCCCTCTTGCGTCTGTCTCCCTCCCTCCCACCCTCCCTATCCCACCCCTCCAGGTGGTCACAAAGCACCGAGCTGATATCCCTGTGCTATGCGGCTGCTTCTCACTAGCTATCTACCTTACGTTTGATAGTGTATATATGCCTGGACTCTCTTGTTTTCACGTAGCATCTTTTGCAACCCTCTTCTTACAATGGACACCTATTGGGTTGCCTGTCCTGCTCCCTTTTCTGCAGGAGGTGGCAGTCATGATGGTCAATGCCACCTTGCCACCTGACCACAGGAAGAGACCCCTGAGCCAAGTGAGACCAATCAGATTCTCATGCCCAGAAATTGATAACAGAGACGCTTAGGGGTGGAGCTGCCATTGGCTCAGGCTCATTACACAAACCCAGTAGCTCTCATGAGGCCATTTCCCTCCCCAGCGGGCACTGGGCAACCTCTGGATTCGTTTTTGCTTGTCACACTGAGGAAGGGATACTATTGCCATGTAGTGGATGGAGCCCGGGGATGCTGCTAAACATTCCCCAACATGCAGGACAGCCCCTCACAACAAAGAGTTATCTGGTCCAAAATATCAGCAGTATCAAGGACGAGAAACCCTGCACCAGAGGGGTGACTGCAAGGCAAATGCCTACAGGGTCCAGGCAGATAATAAAGGGCTGATGCAGGCAGTGGGGAAGCTGAGCTGACTGGAGCGTCTGAAGAAGAGGGCAGCCCCTATGCCGCTCCAGCCAAATGTCACCCCAGGAAATGAGGACTCAAGGTTGCCAGATCCGATGCATCTAGTGAAGCTGGAAATTCAGATTTTCATGTGAAATCTGATTTTTAAACTCTGGTGTAATTTTTTTTTTTTTTTAATGTATGGGCCAAATAAACACATCTTCAGGTCCCATGGAGGCTAGGGGGTCAGCAGTTTGTAACCTCTGATCTGAAGGAAGATCCAAAGTCTCCCTCACAACTCCCTGAAGCTATACAGCTCCTCCCCTTACTTCCTTGGATGTTGTAAGGAAGCCCAGGATGTTACACGTATCCCCCCAAAGCTTTAACTAGTACACACCCCTGCACCTCTCTCTCCCTCCCTCACTTCTGCTACATTTTTGACCTGATGTGCCATTTCCACCCAGAGAAGAATTTACATCTCTCAGGGTTGAAAGGAACCTTAGGAAAAAATCTAGTCCTGACCTGCCAAGAAGAATATCTGGCCAGTTACTTAACCTCTTCATGCCTCAGTTTCCTCATCTGTCAAAGGCAGATGATAATGAAACTTCATTGGCTGTTAGGAAGATTGAATGACTTCATATATCGCCTCAGCCTCCTTGAATCCTTTGCCTGTGGAAATAATGCTCCAATGCTACTGCTGTTAATAAAAGTAATAAAACTAGCACACCTTAGGTCAAGATTACATTTGTCTGAAGCTTAGCATAAAAACTCACACAGGGTGGAACTTGAGCATGAAATCAGACTTCCCCAGGACAAATAAGCCATGTCTCATCAGTTACTGAGACATTCTTGGAACACTGTGTGGACCCTAAAGAATATGTTTTATGTTGATGCATGGAGGGCCAACAAGTCCTAGGGTGATTTGGCTCATGGTGATTCTGAGAAGCGGCAAGAACACAAGAGGGAAAGTGAGCAAAGAGAGGGCAGCAACCTATCCAACCTGCACTTGCAAAAAAAGGAAAAACAAAAGTATACAAGAAATTCTTGGGCTAGAGTGCAACAATCTCTCACTATCTGAAGAATTTAGTGAATGCAGGTTTATGGCAAATCTAACCTGTCACAGGGCTGTGGCATTCTTTGCAGCAGCCAGGTCATTGCGGCCTGAATGCTTTCCAAGGCTACTTGACCCTCATAAAAATCCCTGACAGTGGAGTGGGTACCATTTTTTCCCTCTGCCTGTGAAAAACTTCCTTGACAGCACCCATTACAAAGAGAACAGGGTCTGCTCTCCAGACTGGAGGCCAAAATGTTAATTAACTTATACCTGAGTCTGCCAAAAAAAAAAAAAAAAATGTGGGTAGTACTCTCTCTTTCCAGCAGTATTAGAGAAAGAAAGAAAGAAATGGAATGGAAGTGAATAAACTCCACAAAGAATTCTGATGTTAAGACCAAATGATTACATATGCTTTTTCACACTTGTCCGTCCTACTTTATTTCTGATCACTTTCTACCAAATAAACTGGTCTTTCAATGACGAAGTTCATTTCATCATGTGTAGATCGGATACCGGTTCTATTGCCTTCCATTGCACATTTCACAAAGGATTTATGAGTTTTTCTGGGTTCATTATTTCTATGAAAGCACTGTGCTATGTAAGTAAGGTATCATACAAAGCAAATAACGCACATTAAAAATTGAAACTATGGGCTTCCCTGGTGGCACAGCGGTTGGGCGTCCGCCTGCCGATGCAGGGGACACGGGTTCGTGCCCCGGTCCGGGAGGATCCCACGTGCCGCGGAGCGGCTGGGCCCGTGAGCCATAGCCGCTGAGCCTGTGCGTCCGGAGCCTGTGCTCCGCAGGGGGGAGAGGCCACAACATTGAGAGGCCCGCGTACTGAAAAAAAAAAAAAAATTGAAACTATACTAGGAAAATAAATCTGGATTCAGTTCAAGCACTTGTGAAAGTTGATATTAAGAGATCACTCATATATGCTAATAACTAACTTCCCATGACTTTGTCAATAGCAAAACCCCCCAGATAACCTCAGTAGCCCGAGAGTATTCTACAGCATTGAGTTGCGTTCTTGCTAGGAGTGGTTTCCTCCACAGGCAGAGAAGAAAGTGCATCTGATATTTGCAATTTGGAAACGTCAAAAGGGGCATTATAGTTTCCAATCTTGCTCGCCATCCATCTATTCGATAAATATTTATTGAGTTCCTATTATGTGCCAGACACTTTGCTATGAGTTGGGAGATGGAGATGGACACGACAGGTACTTTTCTCTTCCTCTTGGGACTTACAGTCCAATGAGGCATAAAGACAGACTAACAAGCACTTCTAATAGTTTCATGAGAGTCATGTATGGTAAGACATATTCTTCTCATCTTCCTCCCTAAAGAAACCTGGAAGGAGGGGGATGAGAGAATTTAATCTGATATGAATCATGTAAACAGTCCAGGTTCTTGGGGCGAACTCTCAACTCGCCATCTCCAAGGTAAACCAACAGAGGAAATAATTTGTGAAGAGAGCAGCCACACAGACCTTCAAGAGAAGGGGAGACGGAAGTGAGGGACAGCTTTGGGAAAACAAATTGTCTGGCTTGTAAGGAGTCCAGGAGTGCAAAAGAAGAGTCATGAGAGAAGTACCAGGAAAGAAAGCTGGCGGGACACCAGGGAAGGCCTGGGACAACTGGCGTCAGGGACCTTTCCAAGTCCTGTACGTGGGTAACTAACGCAATCTTTATGATAACCCTATGAGGTAGGTAACGTTATCATCACTCCCATTCTACAAATGAAGCAACTCGGAGGCAGAGGTCGCGAAATTTGCCCAAGGTTGTTAGTAAGTCCTGGAGCCAGGATTCAAGCACACCCAGCCTGGCCCGAGAACCTCTGTTCCATGTTCCATGTGTGCTGAAGACTTTAGACATGCCTTAGGAGGAACTGGGAAGTCACAGAGGGTTCTTAAGCAAGGTACTATGTGACTAAAGCACTGATTCAGGAATTCATGTAGTCACTGAACACGGAATGAACTGGGGGTGGGTGGGGGAGGGTAACTGGCATTTAATGAATGCCTCAGGTGTACCCAGACCTCCTCAGACTTATAATATTATCGAATTACCCAACCATCACTCTGGAAGAGACAGATGCCCATTTCACGGATACTGGACCTAAGTCTCAAAATGCCCATTCACTCCAATAGTGGTGGAATCAGATTTTGAACTCAAGTGAGGCTACCATGAAAGTCCCTGCGGTTACAACCACACTGTCCTACAAAGCTGAGGCAAGGAAACCAGGTGGTAGATTTTTATAATTGTCAAAATGAGTGGTCGTGAGAATTAGAGGAAGGGGTGGGTAGAAGACTTAATAACTAATTAGACACTGAAATCAAGGGAAAGACTGAAGAAAAAAAAAAAAGGAAATGACATCAGTATTTCAGGATTCTGAGACTGGAACACTTATGGTACCATTCACAGAAATGAAGGAATTCAAAGTAGTAAGATGTTTCCGCTTTACTCCAGTTTGGGAGGTAGGGGATAGAAGAAGGAGCTGACCAGAAGAGTGACTGAGAATACTAACACTTATTGAGCACTTACTAATTACCAGGCACTGTACAACGGGAGTTACACGCACCAACTAATTTCTCACAAAACTCTGAGATAAAGTGCTGTGAGAAGTAAATTAGTTTATTATCCCCATTTTAAAGACGAGAAAAATTAACAAGCTACCCAAGATCACGCAGTAAACTGTAGAGCTGAACTTGCAACTGAACTTGAAATAAACCCATAAATTAACTTCATGTCTGACAGGAACTGGATACTTCCTATACACCTCAGAGGAGCTAGAAGACATTATAATGGGTTAGAAAGACTTTCATGGCTGGGTAAATCTAGAGAAGCAGAACCAGTATGAGTGGATAAATGTCACACACAAAAAATAAATTTTAGCTTGAACATCAAGTTTCTGTGGTAACCTGTATTTATTCTCATTTCAAAAGAAAATAAATGGATTATGTAAAATTCCTTTAAAAGAGAAAAACAAAAGAAACACAATTGCCCTGACATTTCTAATAAGTTTAGCTGTTGAGAAATAAGCAGGCTCCCTTCTGAGACATCATATATTCAAGAACACAGTCAGAAATTGTCAGAAGGATTTCTGGACAAGGGAAAGCTGGGACATAAGAGCACCAAGATAGATCTCTCTTAACGTCCTGCCTTTTTTCCTTCACTGGTCACTTCTCAATGTTACCCTTCTCCCTGGATGACGCTACTGGACTCCTCTGAGAAAAGGTGGCCTTAATGCCAGCTTTATAGCTTAAGAAACTGTCACAGTGAAGCTGTATTTCTTTAAATCTTTTCTTAAAAAATATTTATTTATTTATTCTGGCTGTGCTGGGTCTTAGTTGCGGCACACTGGATCTTCGTTGGGGCATGTGGGCTCTCAGTTGCAGCATGTGGGCTTTCAGTTGCGGCATGCATGTGGGATCTAGTTCCCCGATCGGGGATCGAACCCAGGCCCCCTGCATTGGGAGTGTGGTGTCTTACTCACTGGACCACCAGGGAAGTCCCAGTGAAGCTGTATCGATACCTACAAATGGTTTTGACAATTGTGACCTTACGAGCTGTTTTTTAGTTTTGAAAAGTGAAATTAAAAGAAAAAAGAAACCCACAGCACTTTTAGACATAAAAGCCCAAGCTTTTTGTGGTTAAACAATCCCGACCATTTGAGAGAACAGTCAAATGTTTTTCAAGTTCAAAGTGCTTACCTAGCATGGTTTATAAGGAAGCCAAGAGAGTCGGTGATGGGCTGAAAGGAAAGTGTCCTGCTTACCTGGCTATTTTAACAACCTAAGTAGCTCTGTCAGAACGAAAGTGAAATCTAATCAAGTCCTGACCCAGATTTTATTGATTCTAAGAAGCACATTGGTGGGGAGGGGGGAGCAGGGGAAGCACAATGTTTTGTTTTTGTATTTTAACACAGCTGAAATCAGACTGTATCTTACAACTGATGACATGTCTCTTTTTACTTAACAGCATTTTTCTTTCCTAGATATACATTTTAAATGGTGCGTCTTAAAAATCAATGACAACAGGGGCTTCCCTGGTGGCGCAGTGGTTAAGAATCCGCCTGCCAATGCAGGGGACACGGGTTCGAGCCCTGGTCCGGGAAGATCCCACATGCCACGAAGCAACTAAGCCCGTGTGCCACAACTACTGAGCCTGCGCTCTAGAGCCCGTGAGCCACAACTACTGAACCCGCGTTTCAAGAGCCCGTGCTCCGCATCAAGAGAAGCCACCGCAATGAGAAGCCCGCGCGCCACAACGAAGACCCAACACGGCTAAAAAATAAATAAATAAATAGTTGTTTAAAAAAAAGAAAAAATATCAACGGCAACAGAAAATGGAAATAAGGTTGACAGAAAAGAAACATCAGTTTTTTAAAAAAATAAACAGATGGAGACTTAGTTTTGATGAAATGTGCTCATTTCTGAACACGATACATAAACAGTTTCAATTTGAGAATTTAAATTCCTACTGAAGAATTAAGGGTGAAAAAAGAAAAAAAAAAAGAATTAATGGTGATATGATGCAGGGCTGTGTGCACTGCAGCAGCACTGGTGTGGGCTGTGGGCCCTAGGTGGGGAGGGGGCCTTGAGGTTAAGGGAAAGTAGCAGACTTGGGGTCTGGCTGGCCCACAAGAGCATCTGGGGGTTGTCACCTTCTATTATTACTAAAGTTTTCAGGGCTCTGCTGTTCCGAGTTTGGAGCTACAAAGAGCCTTCTGTGTGCTCACGGAGACTTCTCTGACCCCAGGACCCCCTCCTTGCTGCCTGGAGACAGAGGAAACTTCCAAAAGCAGGATGAAAACAGAATCCTAGAGACATCTGAGGTTCAAGACCTAAAGGGGAGGGGGAGGGAATCTCCCCTTGTCTCACCTGTACATTTGCATGAAGTGGGGCATCCTTCCACGTGGCCTCGGTCCTAGAGGGCAGGACCCACTTTGGCCACAAATTATAAATAGAAGAAGGCTTAGATGGGAGATGGTGAGGTAACTAGATTTTCTGAGGTCAAAGAACATGGCACAAAGTCAGACAAGTACATATATCTATGGGGACAACGAGGCAGAGTATCTAACATCGAACTACTAGAAAACCCAGTCTTTACTAAGCAGTGTCCCTAGTCTGTGGACACACAAAAGGCAAGTGTTGGTCAAATCAGTTAAATCCTGAGTCATATAAGACAGAATAGTTTGTTTTAGAAAATCAGGCTGTCTTGTTTGGGGAATTGGGCAGATTTGGGGGGGCGGTCAGGAGAGTTGGAGAATCTGGGTTGGTTCAAGGTGAGAAAAGTGGGGGAAGGAGCATCTCAGAGATGCTGATACACAGAGCTCCCCAAGTTCAAGGTGAATGTTCTTCTCCCTGAATCCCAGGTAGGAGAGAGCTGTGTCCTGTTTATTCCTATCTGAGTACCTCACACAGAGCAGAGCCTCAGAATTACTGGTTGAATGAATGCCTAAGTGCTACACCTACTTTGGTCAGACTGTTGAGTAAACTTTTGGAATAAGGAGTCTTATGTCCTAAAGATGTTAAAAGACTCCTAAGGGCCTTACTTCTATCAGGGAGTAAAGAAGGCCTTGAGGAGAATCTCAACTGCAAGTTACAAATTTAAAATAATAGTTGAATTTGTTTTTAGTTTTAGCATTCTAAGGCTTTTTGCAAAGATATGACTTTAACCTGGGGAACTATCTTCCCTTCAGCAGGGTTTCACAATCTAAACTAATTCAATTTTTCTTTTCTATTAGGGGAGAAAAAAAATCTCCAAATTACATAACCAGGGATTTTGTGGAAATGATCGAAGCTTGACAGAAGGCCTTAAATTCCTGTAGTGAGTCCCAGTCAGCAGGGTGTGAGATCAGCTGACCAGCACACAGCTCCGAGATAAATTGTTAGTGGAGATGATTTACCATTTCAACTCAGGATTTCCTAGAATATGATAGTGCGATCTAATAATACTTCCTTTAGAAAGTAAGAACTGGGATCTCCCTGGCGGTCCAGTGGTTAAGACTCTGCACTTCCAATGCAGGGGACGCGGGTTCGAACCCTGGTCAGGGAACTAAGATCCCACATGCCATGTGGCACAGGCAAAAAAACCAAAACAAAACAAAGCACTAAAATGTACATGTCCAATCACTTTGTAAGCTTTTTAAAATGAAAGCATATTAATAGTCATTTTTAAAAGTAATCTAGAATTTCCTCCTTATTTTTTGGTAAATGAATTCAATTAGTTAAAATTAAACAAGTATTTGCTTCTTAAACAGATCAAGGCTGGGAAAAAGCTGCTGAGTGTGGAAGCTTGGTGCCTGTTTTCACTGCATCTGTCGTGACCCTATATTAGCTTAGGCAGGTCTTTGGACTCTGAGTATCTGGCCTTGATCTTCTCGTCTGTCAAATGGGGGACATGGATTGACCCTCACAGCCCTTTCCAGCTCTGACCTCTGTGACCAGGGCTGTCCAGCGAATCAGAATGTGGAGGCATCAAGAACCTTCTCAAAGCACAACAATCAGAACTTTCAAAGTAATGGGAAGAAAAGAGTCATCACACATTCTAAATGGTTTTGGATACTTTAAAGACCAAACTCTAATCAAACTCAAAGGTTTGGTTCCTCTTCTACTGGGTACATTTTTTTCATTATCAAGTGCTTATATGGAAAAAAGAAAAACCCAGACAGCTATGTATTTCTCTCAATACACAAATAATTCTCACTTCCTCTGGAAAATTGCACAGTAGGATTAGTTGGGTGGTCAGCCTGAACCCACCTTCCAATTTAAAATCACAAGATGTTTTTCAATGTCACATCAACTGGTGATATCTGTTGGTTTTTAAATAATACTCTGACTCCTACACAATGGGTTTACATTTTTATGGTTTTATCTTTCTGCTTTTGTCTATGGACCTTGCTTTTGTGTTAAAATATGCACTGCTGGGAATTCCCTAGTGGTCCAGTGGTTAGGACTCGGCTCTTTCACTGCCGAGGACTTGGATTCAATCCCTGGTCAGGGAACTAAGATCCTGCAAGCCACATGGCGTGGCCAAGAAAAAAACAAACAAAAAAACTGATCAATAATAAGAAAAATATGCATTGCTACTTGCAATCTTTATAGCTATGCTTTAATTAAAAATGTGATCGCTACATAAACTCCTCCCTTTGTCAATAAAGTAGAAAGGACACTGGAAAATGACTCAAAAGCATCCAGTTCAGAGTCCAACTCTTACTGGCTGAGTGGCCCAGATCCCATCCACCACCCAGAGAAGTAAAAACGGTTTGTAAAACCGGAACTACCATGGCCATGATGGTGTCGTCTCCCTTTTGGGGGGAAGCTATTTTCCCACTTGACTCTTATCATGGAGCACACCGCTCTAAGCAGGAATCCCCATTCTGGTCCTCCACCTTGTAGGGGACAAGGCTCTGCCACTTGTCCCCAGGCACCCAATACAAGTGCAGTCCCAGGTCACCACTCGGCACTGCTAAACTCAATGCCTGTTTACCTATGCCATTTTGTACATTTTTTTAAGGAAAGCTAGTCTAAATACTACTTTATATATTGGCACATTGCAAGCATTATATAAATACTTGCATTTATCTACCTTAAAAACAGTACAGGGCTTCCCTGGTGGCGCAGTGGTTAAGAATCCGCCTGCCAGTGCAGAGGACATGGGTTCGAGCCCTGGTCCGGGAAGATCCCACATGCCGCGGAGCAACTAAGCCCGTGCGCCACAACTACTGAGCCTGTGCTCTAGAGCCCGCGAGCCACAACTACACAGCCCGTGTGCCACAACTACTGAAGCCCGCACGCCTAGAGCCCGTGCTCCACAACAAGAGAAGCCACTGCAATGAGAAGAAGCCCGCGCACCACAATGAAGAGTAGCCCCCCGTCGCTGCAGCTAGAGAAAGCCCACGTGCAGCAACAAAGACCCAACTCAGCCAAAAATAAATAAATAAATTTATTAAAACCCCCCAAAGAACAGTACACTCTGTGGAGAGTTCAGGAGGGCAACTATGGAGGCAGAGAGACCAATTAGGAATATTCTATACCATTCTAGGTGAGAAATGGTGGTCTATGAATTAGGGTGGCAGCTATGGAGTGATACAGAGCTGTCAGATTTGCTGTCTCTTTATAAGTAGAAGATGTGTTGATGGCTGGATGTCGGGGGTGAGGGAAAGAGTGAAGTCAGGGAAAAGCTGGGTTGGGCTGCCATTTCCAGATACATCCTGGGCCAGTGAGCAAAGGAATATTAGCCACAGGGACAGCCCCTTTCCCGTCCCTCCCCAGCACTATGGGAGCTGTCTCGACAGAGAAGGAGGGGGGCCCAAGAGTACGGGTAGGAGTGCGGGAGCTCACCCCTTGCTGAAAGGAGACAGAGGAGAAGGCAAAGCCTCCCGGAGGTTCCTACCTCTGAAGGAGATGGAGAGGGGTGGTGGGGCTCAGGTGCTGGTGGGCTGGTACCAGCAGGAGCAGCTGCGATGGTGACCGTTCTAATTCTAATGCACTACACCCAGCGGGCACAGGGCCAGGTGACAGAGGTAGCAACAGACAGGGTGAGAGAAAGTTCACCCATGGGTGTTAACCAGACACTAAAAGGCCTTGTGGAATTCGGCCTTTGCTCAAACCAAAGATAAGAAGTAGGAGCAGAGCGGTGCATTTTCTTGCATTGGGGAATTGGCTTCAACTTGGATCGTGGCTACTTCCCGGAGTGTGGCGTGGAAGAGAGATTCTGTGGGAGGCAAGAGAACTTGATCCCATTCCCAGACTCAAACCGTCAAGACTTTAAGCTCTGGAACGCACCTGCACTGGGTTGGCGACTGACCAGACACTGAACCAAAGGAGTGTCGGGAAGGGTGTCAGAAACTTCATTTTACAACCTCTGTGAACCCCCAGATGTGGTGCTGTTTTTGGTATCTCTCCAATCCACAGAACATGAAGTAGCATTATGGTTAGTATCTTATGAAGACAGATCATGGGAACTGAAAGGACACACACACATTTCAGCTGTCCAGAGATCAGCCTGATCAAAACACAGATGTTTTGAACCATGTGGAGAGGAAATCTGACCACTTGACAAACCTTCTCAACATGGCGGTTCCCTGGCGAAAGGACTTCGCTAGACCTCCATACATTGGGCAATCCACAATGGACTCCAGTATGGCGTTTACAGCGCCTACAGGGTTAAGCAGTTAGGGTATGTGAATATCCAAGAAATGGGGAAAGGAGTAGATACCGGGGTTGTTTATGACTGTCTATTCTCAAAACAAAGGCAGAGCTATAGTACCCACTTAAATTCTGTAAGAGGGCACTATTATTACAGATGAAGAAACTAGCTCAGAGAGATTAAGCAACTTTGCACATAATTAACCAGGGCAGGTCAGGATCTGAACCCAGCACTCTGTTGACACCACAGCTGCTTCATAAAGGTTCCTGTCATCAGCAGATGGTAAGGAGGGACTCAAAATGAAATGTTGAGTCTGAGGCTAACGTAAGTAATAATAAGTATGAGAATACTATCAATAATGACTGTCATAACTAACATTTACTGAGTGCTCAGTATTAATTTATTTATCAAATATTTATTGAGCTCCTACTGTGTGCCACGCACTGCTATGGGCACTGGAATACAGCTTCCCCAAGGAGCTTCCTCCACATTCTAGTGGAGGAAACCTCATGCCAGGTCCCACAAGTTATTCCTTTTCATCCTCAAGCAACACTGTGATGTACATACTGTCATAACCTCCATTCACGATGAGGGAACCAGAGAGGTTAAGTGACTTACCCACTGTTCCAAAGCTAGAAAGTGATGTGGAGCCAGGGGCAGAACTCCCTAGAATCTTAGGACCAACCCAGTTCATTAGATGTCCCAACAGCAAACCTAAACGTGCACTATTGGAAGAAAATGGACCAAAGAATATAAATATCTGGGGTAGCTCCAAACCAAAAGAGATTTTGACATCTGTTCAAAAGAGCTGCAGAAACACTTTGAAGGACATTCTAGGATGTCTGCAAATCAGAGGGAGGAGGAAGCCCACCCAAACTTTCCCACAATTTCGTGTTCCTTCCAAGTTCATGGCCTCACATGACTCAATATGGAAACTGCCAGCTATCAAACACTAGGCAGGCCTCCTTCCTTATAACCCAGGCTTTTTGATTCTCTCTTAAGGTCTTTAAAAGAGCAAACCACGGCCATTCCCACTTCCCAGAACGCTCTACTGATTACAGCGCGAGATCAAATCCAGCACAGACAGGGAGGACGGGCATTTCAAACATGTAACACTGGAACGCAGATTAATAATTTACTAATGACTCTAAACAAATATTGTTCATGGTGGGGAAAAACCCTCCCATTTAAACGGGAACTTGGTCAGAATACCTCAGTACTTTTAAAAAGAAAACTGTAAAATAACCGTCTTAGAATTCAATATTTATTAATGCTGATGGTTCGTTTTTGAAGAATTAATCATTCCCAGCTTCAATGTTCTGCTTCAGCAGAAAGTTCACTTTATTCTGCATGCGGATTCCTGTACTCTCTGCCCAAATAAATTAATACATATGCCAGAGTCTGGGGCTGCGATCAATGAAAAACCACAGTAAATTCCTAAGCAGTAACAGATATTCCACATGGCTTGAAATGGTTGAAGGAGAATTTTTTTTTAAGGTTAAGAATCAAAGTACTGTAATTGAAGATCTTACAAATTAAGCAGCGGTGGCTTCTTTCTCAAGGTATCTGATGTTGACTCCAAGGATCATTTAAAGTGAACCTCCCCTCTTGCAGCCCTTCCTTGCTCTCCCTTTTACAAGTTTCTCACTGAACAGCATATAGTTGGCATTAGGTCCATGGCATTAATTTAAAATGACAATGCACTGTGAAATCTGCTAGACTAAGCGTGTAGAAAAGCAAATACTTGAGAAAGTATCTGAGGAAAAGTAAATGCTTGAAAAAAGTAAATATTCCCAAAGTCTGTGGCCAGGCCTTAGACATTTCAATCTACAGTGGACCCCTGAACAACTCGGGGGTTAGGGGTGCTGACCCCTGCACAGTCGAGATTCCACATATAACTTCTGACTCCCCCAAAACTTAACTGGGAATAGCCTACTGTTGAGTGGAAGCCTTACCTGTAATATAAATGGACTAACATTGGCTACAAAACTATTACAGTAGTGCAGCTTGTTCTACATTTAATTTTGTGCAGTTATGATTGAATAAGGCGTCTTTACCTTTCTCTCAAGTGCAAATGGCACAATGTATGGTCTGTAAGTGTCTGTGTGCATAAGTTTTGATAAATTTTAACTTTTTATAATAGATTTGTGTATATTTTACTGAAATAAATGATAAAATAGACTAGTATTTACATATATTTTATGCCTTCGTGACATACCTTTTTCTTAATTTTTTCAATATTTGTGGGCTGTGTGGCTAATCTGCAAATTTTTTCAAAATGTCAAAAATCTCCAAAAAATTTGCCAGTATATGTATTGAAACTATATGTATTTCACGTATAAGTGAAACCATGCAGTTCAAACCTGTGTTGTTCAAGGGTCAAATATACAGTGTAAAGAACTAAATATTGTGATAACACAGTCTTTTGTAGGTAAATTCCTAAACGAACTTTGAAAAATCTATCTTTGGGCTTCCCCGGTGGCGCAGTGGTTGAGAGTCCGCCTGCCGATGCAGGGGACACGGGTTCGTGTACCGGTCCGGGAAGATACCACATGCCACGGAGCGGCTGGGCTCGTGAGCCATGGCCGCTGAGCCTGCGCGTCCGGAGCCTGTGATCCGTAACGGGAGAGGCCACAACGGTGAGAGGCCCACGTACCGCAAAAAAAAAAATCTATCTTCAAGTTTAGGGTATTTACAAATTAATACCCCAAATTAATAAATGTGTTCATTTAATACTATAAGTGCATCTGTCCTATCTTTATGGGAATGATGTAGAACAGGGGTCAGCAAACTACAGCCTGTGGGTCAAATGGCCCACTGCTTGTTTTTGTAAATAAAGTTTTATTAGAACACAGCCACACACATTCATGTATGTATTCTCTATGGCTGATTTCATTACAATGGCAGAGCTGAGAAGCTGTGACAGAGGCCGTATGGTCCACTAAGATATTTACTAGCTGGCTCTTTACAGAAGTTTGTTGACTGATGTAGAAGGACAAACTGAAGAAAATGCCAAAAGGTATGAGTGCATCCTTGCATAGTCCAGCGTTGTGTTCACTATATTGGAGAAGCGCTGTGAGGAGACTGAAATATCTGGAGAAGTGGCAAGCCTTTTACATCACAACCACCTTTCTTTTCATACTCCAATCTACAACTAATAGAAGCACATTCCTGAGCTAAAGGAAGAACACTGATATGTGTAATTAGAGGTCAGCAACATGTCAGAACGTTTTAGAACCCAGTAATCGCCCCATGTTTTAGGAAGAGATGGAGGAGGTGGTACAATATACACAAATGGCAAGAAAAAGATGGAACAGACTTCCTCTTCGTTGGATCGCAATCAATTTGATTGTCAATGTCAGCACCAAGTTGTTTCTTAATGGGAAACTGTAGAGACGCATCATTCCCCTATCCCCTAAACACTGAACTGAAAAGAAATTTGAGTCCCGAATTATCAACACGTCATATTTTTCACAATTTGAAATTCAGATTGTCAATAGCACATCCCTAAAAAATTTAAATAATCCCGTTAGAGCTATACCTGGTGGTCATTTTCATCTTGATGAGTTATTTTAATCCAAATGCTTTCCTCTTTACATGTAGCTAGTTCCAAATTTACAACTCTAATTTTACAGCCTGATTTCACTAGTTGCAGCTCCATTTTATTACTGAAGGATAGGGGTGATGCTCAAAAGAGGTGGAAGGAAACACAAAGGCTAATTTTAAAGTAAGGATAAAACAGGGCTAATTCACATGGAACGAAGCTAAAAGCTCTCTTTCTTAGCCTAGAATCTAAGTCCTTGATAAAAAACTGACTTATGAATACAAATTAATTTAAAATTAAAAAGTGCCCAGCAATTTTGCAGTACTTAAGCTTTTACCTCCTTTACCATTTTGAGCCCTCAAACAACCCTGTGACTGGAAGGAGACATTATTTCCATTTTGCAGATGAGGAACTGTGTTCTCAGACAGGTTAAATCAACTGCCTCAAAGTCACGGGTAAAGAATTCAAAGTCTCCTAATTGCTTCTACTTCTGCTGTGAGACAGAGTGTGTGATAGGATTACAATGTCCAAGAATGCAGCTAATTTAGTGGAAAGGAATTCTGGGCTTTTCTATAGCTCTTACAAACACATTTACCTTCTCAAAATTATAAGTAAACTCAAGGGGTTTCCCTGGTGGCGCAGTGGTTAAGACTCCGCGCTCCCAATACAGGGGGCCCGGGTTCGATCCCTGGTCAGGGAACTAGATCCCACACTCATGCCGCAACTAAGAGTTCACATGCCACAACTAAGGAGCCCGCAAGCCACAACTAAGGAGCCCCCCTGCTGCAACTAAGATCCAGCACAACCAAATAAATAAATTTGGGGGGGGGGGGAAGTAAACTCAATCTTCCCATTATGACTCACAGTTAGACCCGAGTGAGTGAGCACATTGATCCAGGACTGCCATTATTTGGTCATCACTGGGGAGGTGATGTTCATCCTCATTAGGATACAGATGGACCTGAACGGCACCAGTAGTCTAGTTACAGGTATTTCTAGTTGTAGTAGTCCCTGTCCTGTAAATCCACAGCAGAACTGTCATTATCCTGTCTAATGATAAAGCCACGTAAACTAAACTTCCCCATCACTTATGTTTTACCACAGAATGGAAGAGATTTCAGGAATTGACTTTGTCGGCATTCTACGGAATGCAGCCAATTTGATTGTCAAGAATAGCTCCATATTATTTTTTAATCCGGTATTTCCCATTATGTAGACAAACCTAACCATATCTCTCTACCCACCTCAGTTGTACCCTAAAAAGGAGCTAAGCTGGGCAGAGATGTGAGTCCCCATTTCTTCCTCCCTTTCCATGATGACTTGGTGGTCTTCTTTATCTGGACTGGCCATACATACTAACCTCAACAACCTAAGTACAAATCTACAAAGAAATGTCACATTTCTTTCAAATTCCGAAATCCTCTTTTCCTATTCCACCTTGCCTTACAAGTTTCTGCTTTAACGATCCAGTTGCATCACTATCTCCTTTCTAATATAGCGCATCCGTGTACCAATTTTCTACACTAAGACTTCCTGCTACCACCTCCACCCCACCACACACATTAGACCAACTGCCCATTGGTGGCGTGTCCTTCTTCCTCTGAGCAATCTGGTCTCCCACTTCCTTCTAGAGGTACTCTCTTCTTGTCTTAATGTCAGCCTCTAGTTTTCTTACTTTTTTTTTTCTTTATTCCTATAATGTTAGTAGCTGAAAGCTGAACCGCAAGAATGAGTTCAGTAAATACCTTTTGAGCTTCCACTGTGTATCTAAGTAAACACTTTGGAACCAGTATATCCTCATAGGAAAGGGTTACTTTTTCTTCCTCCAAAAGCCCCTGGATATATGCCTAAGGTAATGGGGAAAAGTATAAAAGGTAAGAGACTTCCTGACTCAAGAGATCAATTCTGTATAGTGGAAAATATAAAATATAAGGACTCTCTTGTCCTCAAAATTTTTGTGAGCTTACGAGCAGTTACTTTTTAGTTACTTGCAATTATCCTCCAATAAGTCCAAAATGTTACCTTATTTTCATAACTCTGTACTAGTTTATGCCCATGGTGAGCATGTAAGTTGGCAAAACCTTTCTAGAAGTCAATTATGGAGCTTCTAAAAAAAGTGTCATAGGCATGACTCAAAAAGTGTCAAATCCTGCCTCATAGAATCTATTTGACAGGAATACTAGCAGAAGTGTTTAACAAAAATGGAAATTATCCTAATGTCCACCAATACTGGGTATCTCTGAGGAGCAGAGAACAGCATCAACAAGGGGACAAAGTGGTGGCTGACGGTGACATCCAAGACACAACACAAGAGGTGCTAGGATGGAGAAAGGATGCCCTCAGTCCATCCACATCATAAGTAAATGACAACCATGTAATAACTGGAGTCCGGTGAGATTTTCCCTATACTTTTCGGCCTTTGAAAACCAACGAATCAGAAAAAACTACACGAAATGCAATTGACTGTGTGAATTGCTTATTCTTGCAGCTGCTCCCAGAATGTCTTTCCTATGTGGTTTCCCCATTTATGCCATTCATTCATTTATTCAGTCAACAAACTCAGCTCCTACTCTACACCAGGCGCTGCACTAAGTTCTGGAGAAAAAAGCAGTAAACAAGACAGACCCTCTGCCTCCCTCGGGCCCATAGTGTGGCAGGACCGTAAGACCCAAATGGACGCCGGGGGCAAGGGGACCTCGACACACCCTCACACTGCTCCCTTCTGTTAGTTCCTCTTGCCCATTCTCCTGATGGACAATATCATTTCAAATTAGAATAAGTAATCAATGTCTCGGAGCCAAACCAACATCAATAGAATGCTTTGTTCTTCAAAGTATGACGTTTCAGATGATTTCTGAGATGCAACAGGAAACTGCTACCAACTGTCAACATTCTCCATTACGGTAACGGCATTTTTTTTCCATTGGTCACCAAGTGGCAAAGCTGCTTCAGGCCCAAAGCAGAATCACATGGTAGCAATAAAACCGCCACCAACTTCATCCAAATATTCTCCAAAGCCCGTCGCATCTCTGTGAGTTGACTACACAGAAATCACTTCGCAGAGGCAGCAGCCCTTCTCACACTGCCAGGTCTTTCGGCCCAGTTGGCAGGGTCAAAAACAGTAGGGCATCTGAGAGAAACTTGCCAACTCTTTGACTTATCAGGTTGGCACAAATATCTCCATCACTTTGCTCCATCCACCCATACATATCATCTACAGGTGACACTTTCAGAAACCTGGAAGGAAATTACTAAGTGGACAAAGGAAGGTTATTTGCAAAAAAAAAAAACAAAAAAAAACCCACAAAAAACACACACACATCCACCAACACTTCCTTGCTGTGAATATTGCTGCTGAGGATGTCTTAACACATTTATTAGTATAAAGACTTAACCATTTTTCATATCTCTTATAAGAAAAATGTAATACAGTCAAAGAGAATATTCACACCCAAACGGGTCAAAATATGAAAGGAAAAAAACAAAGGCATTCACGTGGGACACAAGCCTACCCAGAATAATCTTTATTCATTCCTTGCATGGCTCATGGCTTTATACTTCTGTTAATAAACAAAGTACAAATTTGATATTAAAATTAAAAAAGAAAGAAGAAGATGGGGCACAACTTGGTGGTTGTTTGTACTCTTCTCAATACGTACTAAGGGGGAAGACTGTCAAAGAGTCTGTTGAAATTATGGATACTTGAAACCATTTTCAGACACCTCACTGGCCAGCACAGGCTGCTGCAGGTTGAGATGAGATCTGCCCAAATACCACCAGAATACAAGATTTTAGGAATTGTGAAAGAAGCAAGTGATGATTCCATGGCCACATCAGGAGAGCATGTTTTTTGCATTAACAGATCTGCATTGCATATGAATAATTAAAAACCCACTTGGTTCTGCAAGTGGGCTGCTTTTCTACGGCAGTCCCATGCACATGCCACATGATGATAAGGGCTGGAAAAGTAGACGACACCTGGCCAGGATTGCTTCCGAATCTCTTTGAAGTCCAGCACCTGTTTTTCCTGGCTACTTAGAGGCTAGGATGGACTTGCACTTAAAACTGTATTACACTCCATGCCCCAGGGAACAACCACTGCTCAACAACCTGAGTATTTATTTACTCATAAACTTTGGCAGGTACGACGGGGGAAAAAACTAATAAATTTGAATAACTCCCCTTGAGAATGGTGGGAGAAAACTTTCATCATTTGAAACTGGGCGTGTCCTTAATTTATGTGGAGGAATGTTACAAGGGCCATTCAGAATATATGCAGTGCTGTCTGCTCGCATGCTTCCAATGTCTTCTCAGGTGATAATCTCCTAGTTCTGTGGTGTGTAAATCTCTCTGCGGACACAAAAGGATCAGTCTCGCAGTGACTCCTATTTACTACTCCTCTTCCCAACTACACCTAGCAAATACCAAAAGCAAAAGAAAATCTTGAAGCTTTTCCTGGATTAAAAAAAAAACAAAAAAACAATGTTTACTTAGGTCCTTTTTTAAAAATTTTATTTATTTTTGGCTGTGTTGGGTCTTCGTTGCTGCACGCGGACTTTCTCTAGTTGTGGCGAGCGGAGGCTACTCTCCGTTACGGTGCACGGGCTTCTCATTGCAGTGGCTTCTCTTGTTGCGGAGCACGGACTCTAGGCACACGGACTTCAGTAGTTGTGGCTCGCAGGCTTCCGTAGTTGTGGCGCATGGGCTCAGTAGTTGCGGCATATGGGCTTAGTTGCTCCGCGGCATGTGGGATCTTCCCAGACCAGGGATCAAACCCATGTCCCCCGCACTGGCAGGCACCAGGGAAGTCCCTACTTATGTCCTTTTAAATCTAGATGTAGGAATGTCATGACAAGTGCCTTTTATTATTAAAATATGTGTCTTTACTAGGACTTGAATTTTGGACACAAGTTTGGACCCTCTGGAAAATCCTCTGGTACCTCCAGTAATTAATATAGCATATTCCTAAGAACACTATTGTTTTAAAGCAAATCCATGCTTATAAAATCCTTACAATTATTCAATTTTTTACAGCTTATGATATACTTCCAGACACTTTGATTTGATTGTTATAACTCTAGGAAATGATTATTATGAATATTATGAACATTTCCACTTTACAGATGTGAAAACTGAGGAAATTCCTCTAAAATTACAAGAGCCAGGGTCCATACTACAAATTTCCACTGAATAGTTTTGAAGTGTAACCAAATCGAGTTTACTAGAGATATGAAAATAAAACAAAGGCAAGCAGTTATGATGAAACCAACTTCATTTGGCAAAGGGTTGTGTCACCCATACCTACAAATGGTGAGCTTGATTTTTCTAAACATGAACATCCATCAGATACAATTTTTATAATATAACGCACATGGTTTTATTCTGCTCTACTATTTCACATTTGGCAGAAAACAGAGCTTCAGCCTGCAGTACCAGACTTAAAAGAACATCAAAGTACCATAATCTAAAATATCTTCCTCATAAAATTCTTAGAGAACAAGGTAAAACCTAAGCTTAGAAACATCTTCACTTAAGTAATGAGGCAAATAAATCACTTACAACACACTCCTTCCATTTCCCCATCCGTGATGTGGGTAATGTGGTTAGATTACGCTAGTTTTTTCCCTCCTACTCAACAGAGAAATGTCACCCAAGAGTGTAAATTAATCAAACAAAATCCTTCTGAAGGAAGTACAGCTTTGCGGTACTTGCAGATTCAGCTACTAGGTGTAGCTAAGGCGGCCTCATAGCAACAATTGCATTGTGAGACAAAGCAAATGGAATGAAGTTTGAAAAAACAAATTAATAGATGATTTAGGAGTTTGGTAGCCTCTTCTATTTACATCCGAATTTCTGTTTTCACTAACAGGGATATTTAACAGCAGCCACGTAAACTAGGTCAGTGTGGAAACTTTCCTTTTTCTTCAAAGAGGAGTTGAAACGTACTCGGCACACAGTACATTCCTGACTCCCAGATCTGGGCCAAGCAAACTTTTCCAACCTGTCCATCAGCGAGAGGACTGTATTATCAATCCATGAAGGCACACTGTCTGCTGAATTATGAAGTGGGAACTGGGAAACAGAAAATTGTTTCCTCTGTGTTTTCACAACGCCTCCCCCTAAGCTCATTCCATAAGACACTGAGTCAACTCTGCTCCCCAAGTTGTGCTCAGCTCCCACCTGGCCTGCTGACCGGGGAAAGACAGTAGGGGAGTTTCAACCCCCTCTAACCTGTAATCACTTCCCACTGGTAGGAGGGGCAAGGTCCCCCCCAAAACCCTGTGGCTACAAATTTAGGATGCCAGGGGAAAAACCATGCATACAGGACCAAAGCCAGGAGTGAAGCTATGAAAATCTCATCAACATTTTTTTTCCAGTTATCCTATTATTCAGCACTGTGCGGTTCTCCTTTATACTGTCTCTGTTGAAACTGTCACTATGTTCATCCGTTCTCCTCTGTGGGGTGATCATCTTTTATGATCGGTACCTTGAACTCTTTTTTTTTTTTTTTTTTTTGCGGTACGCGGGCCTCTCACTGCTGTGGCCTCTCCCGTTGCGGAGCACAGGCTCCAGAAGCGCAGGCTCAGCGGCCATGGCTCACGGGCCCAGCCGCTCCGCGGCATGTGGGATCCTCCCAGACTGGGGCACGAACCTGTGTCCCCTGCATCGGCAGGCGGACTCCCAACCACTGCGCCACCAGGGAAGCCCACCTTGAACTCTTAATTGGGTAGATAGATTGCTTATCTCCACTTCTGTCCAGTTCCTTTTCTGAGGTGTCATCTTGTCTCCTTGTCTGAAACATATTGCTGTCTCATTTTGCCCAGTTCTCGGTATTATTTCTCTGTGGTAGGTCAGTCAGCTGTGTTTCCTCATCTTGGAGAAGTGGCCTTATGTAGGAGACCTCCTCTGGGGCCCAGCAGCACACTCTCCTCTGGTCACCAGAGCCATATGCACTTGCAGTGCTCCCTGCTTGGACTGTGTGGGTCCTTCTGTTGTAGCAGAGCAACTACTGTGGGTGCACTGTTGGCAGGGCTGGCCCCTGGCCAGCTGGCTGCAAGGCCCTGGGATATGATTGGCCGGGGCGGGGTGGGGGGGGGCGGCGGTCCTCAGGGCAACAACCACATTTTAAAATAGACACTTAAATAATAAAGACAGCACCCTACTTTTAAAATGCCAATGACATTATATACATCTTGAAGTAGCAATAATGAGTATTACACTCAACTTCCATTTTATCGCTTCTTGCTAGACTGAAATCTTTCAAGGTCTTCCTCCAGTGGGCCTAATGATTGGTTGTGAATTAACTGTGCTCCAAAGTAGATTTTATGTGTAATAAGAGACATTTGTTCCCCTGTGACTGATTCTCTAACCAAATGTTCAATTGACTTTCTGGTTCCCAAGTGGAGCCAGAGACAGAAAGTAACTTGGTTACTTGCGGTGGAAAATCTTTGACAAGACCCATTCTGTGCTGTGGATATTTCTCAAGTTGTCCAGCCTTCCTTTGACCTCCAGGCCAACGCCTCTCCCAGCAGACACTGAAGGGTGGGTCTAGGGACTTTAGGCTCCCTTCCCAGGCGTTCCTTATTTTGATTCATCTATTTTTCTCTTCGGCTCTCCAGGCAACTTCCTGGTCAATGTCCAGAGGTTTTTTTCCCCCCTAAATATGTTCACCTGGACAAAGCTGCAATTTGAATGTAGAGCAACCCAAATCAAAATATGCATAATGGAATTCAGTGTATGGAACTTACATTAGTTGAGTGGGAATAAATGTTTGGACTTGCAAAGTATCTTTCTTCAAAGGAAAAAGAGGTCATTGCTGTATTCTTCGGAATGAGGAGAGCTCCAAACTCAGCGCCAAGGATACACAGAGGTGAGCACAAAAGCCTGAGGTGCAAGACGGAAGTACAGGGGTAGATGGACAGGGTAAAGCTGAAAGGTGAAAAAGGAGGCTTTCCCTGCCTTCACACCTCACTCATCAAAGGCTTTCTCTATTAAGAATTTTAAAAAATCTAGCCTAACATTGAAATTAAGGAAAGCAAATCTTTCACATGAAATCTGTTTCAGTGAGGTGTTCCCTGAAATGCTATGTTCTTATTACATTTTCTCTAGATAGTTTAATTTCTGTGGACCTTTGGAGGGAAGAGGAAAATTGCCAAGATGGGAAAAGGTCAGGCTTGGGGTGGGTCTCTATGACCTCAACTCAATGCCTTTTTACTGTGTTGCATCAAATGACAGAGTGAATATCATATTTACAATCATCTTTGCAAATAACTGTCCTTTTCCTACTTCTTCTTCTAATTTACTTGGATATTTTAAATTAAAATTAAAACTAACTTTATGATGTTTAATTTTTATTTGGGGATAAAAATCAAGGTGGTATTTCAGAAAAGTCTTAAAAGAACATATTTAGATTCACTAAATACAAGCAGCCCTGAGAGTAGCCAGTTAATAGGCAAGAAGAATCAATGGACACTAAAGGACCAAGAACACAAACTAGAATGTCACTTCTATCAATTCATTTATTTTCATATTGAAGAGCTATGACCACAGCTTACAAAATAATTTGAAGCAATTTATTTGGGGGGAAAAAAGAAATTTCTAAAATGCCTAACTTTTTGTGACGAAAAGAAGGAAAATCAAGAAAACAGAGGCCTGACTGTACTACCACGGCAATCTACAGATTCAATGCAATCCCTATCAAAATACTACTGGCATTTTTCACAGAGCTAGAACAAATAATCTTAAACTTTGTATGGAAACCCAAAAGATTCTGAATAGCCAAAGCAATCTTGAGACAGAAGAGCAGAGTTGGGGGTATCATGCTCCCTGACTTCAGACTATATTACAAAGCTACAGTAATCAAGACAGTACAGTACTGGCACAAAAACAGAAACACAGATCAATGGAACAGGATAGAAAGCCCAGAGATAAACCCACACACATATGGTCACCTTATCTTTGATAAAGGAGGCAAGAATATACAATGGAAAAAAGACAGCCTCTTCAATAAGTGGTGCTGGGAAAACTGGACAGCAACATGTAAGAGTATAAAATTAGAACATTTTCTCACACCATATACAAACATAAACTCAAAATTGATTAAAGGCTTAAATGTAAGAACAGAAAATATAAAACTCCTAGAAGAAATTACAGGCAGAACACTCTGACATAAATCATAGAAAATTTTTTTTGGATCTGTCTCCTAAGGCAAAGGAAAAAGCAAAAATAAACAAATGGACTTGAGGACATGGGAAAAGGGAAGGGTAAGCTGGGACGAAGTGAGAGAGTAAGTAGCATGGACATATATACACTACCAAATGTAAAATAGATAGCTAGTGGGAAGCAGCTGCATAGCACAGGGAGATCAGCTCAGTGCTTTGTGTCCTCCTAGAGGGGTGGGATAGGGAGGGTGGGAGGGAGACACAAGAGGGAGGAGATATGGGGATATATGTATATGTATAGCTGAGTCACTTTGTTATACAGCAGAAATTAACACACCATCTTAAAGCAACTATACTCCAATAAAGATGTTAAAAAAAGACTAAAAAAATAAACAAATGGGCCCTAATTAAACTTAAAAGCTTTTGCACAGCAAAAAAAAAAACTGTCAACAAAATGCAAAGACATCTTACTGAAAAGGAGGAAAAAAATATTGGGTTGGCCAAAAAGTTCTTTCGGGTTTTTCTGTAAGATGTTACGGAAAAACCCGAAAGAACTTTTTGGCCAACCCAATATTTGCAAATGATATGACCAATAAGCGGTTAATATCCAAAATATAAACAGCTCATACAACTCAATACCGAAAGAGCAAGCAACGCGATTAAAAAATGGGAAGACGTGAATAGACATTTTTCCAAAGAAGATATACAGATGTCCAACAGGCACATGAAAAGATGCTCAACATTGCTAATTATCAGAGAAATGCAAATTAAAATCACAATGAGCTATCACCACACACCTGTCAGAATTGGCTATCACCAAAAAGACCACAAATAACAAATGTTAGAGAGGATGTGGAGAAAAAGGAACCCTAGTACACTGTTGGTGGGAATGTAAATTGGTGCAGCCACTATGGAAAACAGTACAGAGGGTCCTCAAAAAACAAAAAATAGTATGGAGGGTCCTCAAAAAAACAGAACTACCACATGATCCAGTAATTCTACTCCTGGGTATTTATCCCAAGAAAATGAACACATTAATTCAAAAAGATATATGCACCCCGATGTTCAGACAGCATTATTTACAATAGCCAAGATATGGAAGCAACCTAAGTGTCCATCAACAAATAAATAGGGACTTCCCTGGTGGCTCAGTGGTTAAGAATCCACCTGCCAATGCAGGGGACACGGGTTCGAGCCCTGGTCCAGGAAGATCCCACATGCCACAGAGCAACTAAGCCCGTGTGCCACAACTACTGAGCCTGCACTCTAGAGCCCACGCACCACAACTACTGAGCCCACATGCCACAACTACTGAAGCCTGTGCACCTGGAGCCCGTGCTCCACAACAAGAGAAGACACTGCAATGAGAAGCCTGGCGCACTGCAACAAAGAGTAGCCCCCACTCGCCGCAACTAGAGAAAGCCTGCACGCAGCAACGAAGACCCAACGCAGCCAAAAATAAACAAATAAAATAAATTTAGAAAAAAAAAGACAAAGAAGATGTGGTATATACATGGAATACTGCTCAGCCGTAAAAAAAAAAAAAAAAAAAGAATAAAATTTGTTCATTTGCAACAACATAGATGGACCTGGAGGGTATCATCCTTAGTCAGATAAATCAGAGAAAGACAAATACTGTATGTTATCACTTATATGTGGAATCTAAAAAATAAAAGAAATGAATGAATATAACAAAACAGACTCACAGACACAGAGAACAAACTAGTGGTTACCAGAGGAGAGAGGGAAGGGGGAGGGGCAAGTTAGGGGTAGGGGTCCAAGAGATACAAATTAACTATGTATAAAATAAGCAAGCTACCAGGATACATTGTACAGACAGGGAATATAGCCAATACTTTATAGTAACTTCAAATGGAGTATGATCTATAAAAATTTTGAATCACTATTTTGTACACCTGAAACTAATATTATATTGTAAATCAACTATACCTCAATTAATTTTTTTTAATTCAAAAATTAAAAATAAATTTTTTTTAAAAGGCTTAATTAATCAAGTGGACAGAAGAGTCACTTCTCCCCCACGGAGAGGGGAGTTTAGAAGCCACAGTGTATTATTAAATGTGTTTTAGCCTATTGGAAGCGCTGTCCCTAAAGCAGTCAGGGAGTGGTGCACGGAATCATTGATCAAAAGTGCAGTATTTATTTGGACTTGAAAAAAAACCTAAGCAAAGCATAGAACTTTGCAAAAGAAAAGTAACATAAAAAAGCAAAAGTAAACAGAACCAGATTTGACCCTCAGCACACACTATGTAGTCTCCCTGGGCCCCAGCTTTCTCTTCTGAACAACCGAAACAATAGAATCTCCTTCAGATGACAGATGTGAGGGTTTGCTTTTTTTTAATTTTACAGGACTATAGTTGATTAACAATGTTGTGTTAGTTTCAGGCGTACAGCAAAGTGATTCAATTATACATATATTCATTCTTTTTCAGATTCTTTTCTCACATAAAATGTGAAGTTAAAGAAGATAATCCACACAGAACCCCTGGTGGGCACAGGCACTCCCTCACCTACTGCTAATTCCCACCCTTCCTGAGAGGGGCACAATTCTGACTTCGCAGAGTCAAGAACAACCTTTCTTACAGGTGCACCAAACTGTGCCCTTAAATACGTAAAGCATCAGGCCACTCTTACCTGTTTTCTCACCTAAAAGATGGTAGGCCTGATCTAGATGTCTCCAAAGTCTCTTCCACCTCAAAAATTCTAAAGTGGATGGCATTTATATTCATGAGCAAAATGTCTCTAGTTTTCTTTAGTGCCATCCTTGTCCAGCGTTTTTAATTGAGATGTATTAACCCCACAGAAGAAAATTCAGAATCGTTTTCTCTGCTCTGAAACTTTCTTGGAAAAACTGTGTATCCCTTAAAAGTGTTACAGAACTCACCAGTAAAACCATCTTGACACCTAAATTCACTTCAGTATAGACCCACAGTATAGAAATATACTCAAGGATAGAACCAAAGATCCTAAATAAAATATAAGTTCCAGGAATTCCTAGCCATTTCTATTTTAGGAAGTCTCTAATTGTTATTTTCTCCTCCCATTCATTTTCCCAGTAATAACAAACAGGTTGTCTGTTTCATGGACCAAATTTTATTTTTAATACATACATAGTTTTTGTAATGATTTCCTAACCTTTCCTTTTCTATTTTTAAATTCCTGAAATATATCCCAGCATTTAATCAATGATGTTTAAAATATATTTTCTATCCCTTACAATATTATAATATTATATTATATTAGCTTCAGGTGCACAACATAGTGATTCAGTATTTTTATAGATTATATTCTCCTAATCTTTTCTTTAAAAAGAAAATCAACATTCAAAAAAATCTCACATCTACTTATTTCATGGCAGCAGAATATAATGTAAAAATACGAAGATTAAAAAAGTAATTTTTTAGGTACACAGAATACTTATTCCATGTACATGAAACTCTTGATCCCACCAGTTGTTAGAATGCAATTGTTTAAGCATAAATCTTTAGCTTTTATTCTTAATATCAGAAAACAGGATTGCCGTTAACTACTTTTTATACCCCCTGCGATACAAGATATCGAGGAAAAACAGGGAACGGCAAAGAGAGAGGTACCAGGAATGGGACATTATTAATTATTAATAATGGGACGCTATTTTCCCATGCCCTCACTTGGGGAATGGAGGGGTATTTAGCCTGTGGATGCTAAGAACAGATAGCGCCATTCACCAAGTACCAGAATCCCAAGGCTTTCTATGTGTTATTCATGGTTCAGACAAATATCTGGATTAAACAGTGATCTTACAGCTTCCTCTTCTCTCACATAAAACTTCCTTTAAGGCCAAGACAACAATCTTGGGTTAGAAGGACCAGGTTTTTTCCAACAATGGCACTGTTTATTTTCTGGAAGTCTCTCAAATGTAGCTAAAACACATGGAGTTAGTACCTCCTAACACATCTGAGTATCACTTTATAGTTTGCAAAACATTTTTATATAGTTAGTTCTTAGAATTATTTGATTCCTGGAGTCACTCTTTTTTCCTACTGAGATTCTTAGCAAAAGCCTGGCTCCCACCTCTGAATCCCTCATTCTGCTAAGCAGAGTTACAACACTTCTCTCCTCTTTTCACTTTTAACTGTGCCTTCTAGACCTTTAAGAAGAGAAGGTGCATCACTGAACATCTGGCCACTCTCAGGGATCTATTGAGAAGTACACTGCAGGGTGTGTCCTGCTACCAATACATCTGGTCCGGCTTCTTCTGCCCCTTCTGCACCCGTGGGCCACACATCTGCCATGAGTCTTCAGAATGATAACCTCAGGGTCCAAGTCACTCTATTCATGAAGAAACGAAACTAGGAAAAGAGTATACTAGGACATTGGTGGGCGGTATTTTCACTTTTTTTTAACCAAGAAAATGTACATTTATTAAAAAATGGAATAAACCAAATGCCACAATCCCTACATACTCAAGTAAATGAGATTCTTATTTTAATTCTGTGGGTTGTGACATGATAGCCATTAAATTATAAGAAAAAATATGAAAAAAATGATTAATATTTTCAAAAAACAAGGTTATAGAAAAGATACTATTCAAATTAGGAGCAAAAGTTACAAAATACCAGTAATATGCTTAATAAAAAATGTGAAAGAACCATGTATGAAAAAACGCAGGATTTATTGAAGGTCCTAAAAGAAGAACTGATGGAGATGGTCACTATGTAGATAAAAAGACATGGCTGTGGGCTTCCCTGGTGGCGCAGTGGTTGAGAGTCCGCCTGCCGATGCAGGGGACACGGGTTCGTGCCCCGGTCCAGGAAGATCCCACATGCCGCGGAGCGGCTGGGCCCGTGAGCCATGGCCGCTGAGCCTGTGCGTCCGGAGCCTGTGCTCCGCAACTGGAAAGGCCACAACAGTGAGAGGCCCGCGTACCGCAAAAAAAAAAAAAAAGACATAGCTGTAAAAATGTTCACCTTCCCAAATTGCTCCATAGAGCCTATAAAACTGCTATCTAAGTTCTAAAGAGATTCTCTTTTGGAAATGTGACGTGTTGATCCTAAATTTTATCTGAAAGAGTAACTGAAGATGAATTGCCAAGAACTCATTTAAGAAGGAATATAATTAGGGAAGTCTTGCCCAAACAAATATAAAAACATACTCTAAAACTAGAGTAATTACACAGTCTAGTATTGGTAACTGGTTCAAGAATAGAGAAAAGCATCAAAGGAACGGAAGATGCCAGAAACAAAACACGCATGTGAATTTAACATAGGATAGAGGTGGCACTGTGGAACAGAGCGTGAAGATCGCATTACATAACAAATTTTTAGAACCATTAAATACCCATTTGGAAAAAGTTAGACTGGTGTCATCCCTCACACCAGAGAAATAAATTTCAGACGATAAAAGGAGCTCAACTTTGAAAATATAGAAACATTCTAGAGAAAATACGCACATGATTATATAATTTGGGGGTAAGAAAGACAATCTAGTAAAGAACTCCCCCCTCCCCACAAAAAAGACCCAGTGCTTATGATACCAGACCCCCAGCATTTTTCACAGAGCTGTAGATCAGCCACTGGGAAAGCGTGATCACCTGGAACCCCTGTGAAAACTAGATTCCTAACCCTCATCCCAAACCTGCTGAATTATCTCCCCAGGTGGATGGGATACCCCCCCCCCATGTGTCTGAGACCTCTGGTCTAGGGTACAACACCAAAGCAGGGAGGGGGCAGGAGGCCTCAGGTTACAAGGCATTCACCAGGCTACCACAGCCTCGCCATCCCTGAAGGCCCCCAGGTGCTGTGCACACAGCCATTCCTCTTTTGTAAAGTCCCCTGGGGGCTAGTTTTTTTTTTTTTTTGACAGAAGTCAGCTGTATTAAACAAATACATCCCTCCCCCTTTCCCCACCGAAAAAAAAAAAAAAAAAAAAAACCCAAATCTCGTAAGTTCAGTCGTTTGCTGCAAAAATGCATCCTGGTCAGTTTGCTTTAGATGTTGCACCAATTTATGGCATAATCATCAATTCTTAAGTATCCACTCAGTGGCTCTCAACACTGGCTGCTTTAGAGTCACCCAGGAAGCCTTGAAAAGTAATACAGTGTGTTTGAGTCCCACCTCCAGGAACCCCGATTTCAACTGGTCTAGGATTGACATGTTTTAAAAAGCTCCACAGGTGCTTCTAAACTAGACTGCGATCACTGGCCCAGAAACAACCCCTGCTCTCTGGAGTTCCACACCTTAATGAGACACAGAATCCTGACTGTTCTAACACAAGGTAAAACACGCTGCATGAGATAAGAGCATTCCAGACACGGTGCCATGGACTTACGGCAGAGGGATGAGTCTGTCTGGGAAGGCTTGTTTAAGGGGATGGGATTTTGTTGAGACTAGACCTGGAAAGTTATCTAAGACCTGGGCATGGAGAGGGGGCACCCAGGCAGAGGAGGAAAAAAAGGATCATTAGAAGCTTTATTTTGGTTAGTAACTAATTACTTCATTTTCCCCCCATAACTTCTCATATGAACATCTAAATATATATACTATATATATATACACATTTATGTACACATACACACATGTATATACATCTATATGCCTCCCTTATTTCTTGCAATTATTGATATAATCTTCCAACTAAGAAGATTTTGTCATGTGTACGAAATGGATATAATCGTATGTTCACCATGCTTCTAGACAAGGCTGTGCTTCCTCCATCTAGCCCAGGGATAAGGCAGAAAAGGATGTCTTTCCCCCACCCCAGTAATGCAACAATCCGCCATGTACAAAAGGGTAAACTGAACTCACTCTATTCAGGAAATTCAAATGCAGTAAGCCTACTTGAAATTACCCAGCCAGTTACAGAGGAGGGTGATGACATTTTGCCAAGAATTTTTCAAACAGGCAAGCTGCCCTGTCCAAATTCAACAAATACGTTATTAATTCACTTCATTCTGTGATCTCTCTTCTCTACCATTCGTCCCTCCCCAAACCAGTAGATGTGAAAGTTTGAAGTTGGGCAGAGCAAGTAGAGATGTGTCTGTTTTCCTGAAACATTTCTAACCTTACTTAACTGATTCCAATTTGGACGTATTTCCTTAAAGGCAACGTGTAACTCAAAGACAATTTGTTAAGAGACTGGAGATAAATGGTATGGTTTCCCTAAATTTTAGTGAGCCAAGACTTGAACAAGTTTGTTAGAAAAATATTAAGGTACTAACTGTATTGGGGACAGTTGTCTCCAACTTTGGCGGGAGACAGGACAGTCAGGAGGAGGGGTATCTAGTATAGACCTGCAGCCTTGATAGGGTTGTGATACTTTACCTACTCTCAGTGACTGGACTCAAAGCATGTTATAATGTTGTTGGTGGTTTTTGTTTTTTTTTTAATTGAAGTATAGTTCATTTACAATATTGTGTTAGTTTCAGGTGTTACATATATACGTGTGTATCTACACTTTTTTCCAATTCATTATTGTTTATTACAAGATATTGAATATAGTTCCCTGTACTATACAGAACATCCTTATTTTATATATGGTAGTGTGCATCTGTTAATCCCATACTCCCAGTTTATCCCCCTGCAATGTTCTTATTAATACTCAATGTATCACCACTAGAAAAGAAGAATGAAAACTATTCTTACTTCCTTTTTAAAAAAATTAAATTGAAGTACAAAGAGTTAAATAATTTGTTCTACTCAGGGCCAGGAAACAACGGGGGCGGGGGGGGGGGGGGGGGGGGAGAAAAACCTCTTTCCTGATCGCCAGGCAGGCTCCTGCCTCCCTCTCAGGGTGGAACAAATCCACTGCGGCTGCCCGAGGTGTCTCCTGGGTCACCTTCACACCCTCACTGGAGGACACACTGAGACAAGGTGGCATTAAGTAGAATCACACTTGTAGAAGAATGGAAACTGGAGTTCTACGGACTGAGCAGAAGGAAAAGAAGGGAGATAAAATTCAAAAGGACAAAGTTTATAGCATCCGGAACTAGGCGAGATACAGTCCCTGCCCCCAGGGACTACAGGCATTCTGGGTGGGGGGAGAGAATGCCTGGTCCACAAGCAACAGTACTCAACACAAGTGCTGTGGAAAAGCTGTGAATGACCAGGGAATGAGGAGGGCAGACAGGAACATGGAGAGGCCGAAGGGAAAGATGGTAAATTCTGAGGAGTATAAAGCAATAGAAATCATTTCTGATCTCCAGGGGCTTATAGTCTCTCTGGGCGGTATGACTCATACACACAGATAGCAATGCAAGATTACATATAATTAAACACCAAATAAATAACTCCAAGACATGGGCTAGGTTGTGAAGAAGGAATGATCTTAGTGAGCTAAATCAAAGGTTTTTCCAGGAAATGAGACTTTATTTGGGCCTCAGAGGATTTTGATAAATGACAAGAGAGGGAAGTCCATTCATGGCAGATGGCCTGACCAAGGAGTGTATTCTAGCCAGGCTATAAAATATGGACATGAGAATCAGCTCATCATTCATTCAATCAATCTTTACGAGCACCTATAGTATGCAGGCACTCTGCTAGGAGCTAATAGTGCAGACTAGGCATTCTGGCTGCCCTTATCGACTTGACATATTCCAGAAGCACTACTGGAAAATACGAGTTGGCCAGAGGCAGCCTGGAATAGATTTGGGACAGCACTGCATGTTGGGCTAAAGCCTAGTCTCAGTAAGAGCTGAGAATTTTTGAGTAAGAGCGACAGGTGCAAAGCTCTGTTTACCAGGAGGGTGATTCTGGCAATGTTGTTTATGTGAATTATGGGGGAACAGTGAAGACCGCTTAAGAGACTCTTGTGACGGTCCCAGAGTAAGACAATGCAGATTCAAACTAGGGCGACAGCTGTGAAAAGGCAGGCAGAGCAGTGTGAAGACGTACTTGGCGGGGCTTGGGAACCAACAGGAATCTGGGAGGCAGAAGGACAACAGACAAGGACCCTGATGTCTCCAGCCTAGACGTCTGGGGGAATTCTGAAAGTAAAACCAGTTAGGAGGCAAAGGTTAGGCGTTACTTTCTCCAGCCCCAGGACTGGAATGTTCTGGAGGCTGGGCTCTCTTCAACACGTTTCTCTTTTCGTGCTATCGATACTCCCCAGTCTGGATCTCTTTCTTTCTTCCCCAGCCTGATAAAATCTGCTCTCAAGCAGCTTTATTTTTTTTTTTGAATTTTATTTCATTTATTTTTTTATACAGCAGGTTCTTATTAGTCATCAATTTTATGCACATCAGCGTAGCCTTAGAAGACTGGGTAGTCTAGTTCACAGTGGCTTGTCATTCACAGACAAATGCAGTAGGTCAGAGGGATCAGTAAGGGTAGAAACCTCAGCATCAACGGCAGCTCCGGAGGAGACCGTTCTGGGTGGAGAGTTTTCCAGGCATGCAGTAGACAACCACCATCCCCATGCATCTACTTCAGGACAGCTGACTCTGGAACTGTCTAGGAGAAACCTTTCCCTCAATCCCACCCCTGAGCATTGCCCTGTCATTTTTGCTTCAGCAGGATAATTAGAGATGATTGACTACATTCCTGAAATCTCAGGGCGTTTAACTGCATCCCTGTCCTTGGAAAATGATATCCTGGAGGAAAACCATCAGAATTTCCCGGGGGGCGTGTTTAGAGTCATGTTACCTTGCTTGGGCTACAGTGTTCCCGTGCATTATTCCTTTGCAATCACCTAGAAATCTTGCTAAAATACAGATGCAGAATCAGTAGGTTGGGAGGCGGAGGGTGCTGAAGTTCTGCAGGGCTAATAATATCCCAGGTGATGCCCATGCTGCCAGTTCATGGACTCACAACTTGAGTATGTGTCTAGGAATAGACAGCTCCTCTCCAAAGCAGATCTTAGATTCAGGTGATCTTGAACTTAAATCCCTCCTCTGACACTTTTCAGATGGATGGCCTTTAGCAGGTTACCTCACTCATGTATTGTTTCCCCTTCTGTAAACCAAGAAAAATAACACCTACCTCAAAAGAGATACAAATGCTGGACGACCAGACCGGGTCCTCAACAATTGTTAATCCCAATAGCAGATTCCCTTCTCTTCAATGGTGGGGATAACTGTTAAACTCACAGAAGCATACCTACCCGCCCCCAAATGCTAAGGTCTCCAGAGGGAATTACTGAGAATGCAAAGCACAAAACACCCTCAGAAACTCGAGAAGCCATAGAAAATTCTTTAAAAAAAAAAAAAAATCTATTTATTTATTTACTTGGCTGCACCAGGTCTTAGTTGTGGCACGCGGGATCTTCATTGCCGCGTGTGGGATCTTTTGTTGTGGCATGTGAACTCTTAGTTATGGCATGTGGGATCTAGTTCCCTGACCAGGGATCGAACCCGGGTCCCCTGCATTCAGAGCGCAGAGTCTTAGCCACTGGACCACCAAGGAAGTCCCTAGAAAATTCTTTATCATCATGTAATCCTGCATAACTACAAACACATCTCCAAATAGCATTATTTTGTATTTGTCCGAGTGATTTATAACATTAAGATCTATTACACGATTTCCCAGCTCTGAAATTCCCAAACCCCAGTTTGCAGGGAAAGAAAGCATTTCTTTTCTATGGAGGCCAGTTCACCTAGATTTAACCAACACCAGTGTATTTAAGCTTCTTCAACATTCAAATTTCCCTTTTCCAAAAGTCAGATTCCACCCAGCATGGACGATTACTCCCCTAATGCATTATAAAGCTGTTTGATCCAAAATGTCATTTACACCGAACTTAGAAAAATGCATTTACTACATGAACCAGTATAGTTTTACACTTGGAATTCTTTTTTCATAGGTGAAGAGGTAAACCTTCTCTACATTTCTACATTTTGGAAAGCAAACCACAGCTCTGTAAATGCATAGTTTTGTCAAGCTAAATATCAACATTCCCTTGCATGCATTAATCTTTTAACCCCAAAACTAAAGTATGCGAGCCAAGGGAACATAATTACATAAATACCAGGCTCCGAAATTATCTACAGTTTGTTGTACATATATAGCGTATAATTTTTTTTTTTTTAATCCTCTCCCTTTTTCTCACTTTCTCCACCCCACACCCAGAGAAACTCCTATTTAGAGAAAGCCACACCTATCGCTAGGGACTGACCAACCTTTTAAAAAAACATTGAGAGCAAACATTGAGCCATTCTAACCCCAAGGAAATGCCAAGGCCCTGGAATGAAGGCATTCTAACTCCTGATGCAAATGAGGCTACTGGAATTTGTGAGGAGCAAAACAAACAAAACAATTAAGCCATTAGCATGTCTCCTTGGAGACAATCTGGCCTTCGGAGGAAAGCAAAACCAGATCCCACTTAGGCAGGTGAGTGGTGAGTTTGATTATGGAAAAACGAAAGCATTATACACTGCTTTCAACCAGGACAGATGAAAACTTTGTCAGGAAATTTTACATTCTGAAGGTCCACACAGCTGAACAGGAAAAACCTTCTCATCCTATCTGCTGATCTAGTAGTGATTTTTTACATCACCAAAACCTGCCCAACCTCTCCCCTGCCACAGTGAAGAATAGTCCTAAACAGAGGTCACAGGTCACACCCCATTTGCGATGGTTCCATTTGGAGTTGGGAACCTTTCCTCAGAAAGGACCCTGGTGCATCTTGTTCCCATTTCTGCCTGCAAAGAGCTGCACCAGCCCTTGAGGAGACAAGTTGGGACTGGTTGTGTGGCCTTAGGCAATCACCTAGCCTCTTCTGATCTCAGTGGAAGGAAGGCTGGAATAAAGGGAGAGAGAGTCAGGTATAGAAGCCCTCCCAGCCCACCCAGCTTCCGGCTCAGTCTGGCTTCTGCAGGAGCCGAGCCCAACTAGTTAACAAACGGAAGCCCTACTGGTTTTATCTGAGGGGGGCTATTTTTATCTTTGAAAACGTTTCCAGTTTATAATTAATCAATCATCTACTTTAAATCACCGGTTCTCATCAATTCATTGGCGGCTGCGTTGATACAACCATTCGGCCCTCTGTACAATTTCCGTCTAGTGGGAAGTTTGGTTCAATTCAACAAATTTGCTGATTCTACCACGTGCCAGACGTCATGTCAGGTGATGGAAATACAAAAAATGAGCATGACGTAGTGGCCCCTTAAGGAGTTTACGGCCCAGCAGGACAGAACAATAAACATATTTATTGAAATAATATCACTCTAAAACATCCCGTTGGTATGAGGGCCCCAACTTACCTTGCCTGTCTCATCTCTGGCGTTCCTGGTCTACAAGCCACTCAAATCTCCTCACTCAAAATGCTCTAACTGGTGATCATACTACGTATCCTCCCAGACCCCATGAGTTACCTGGACTTCTCCCCTTCTTTCCCGCCTCACCTGGGAGGCCACTTCTTCTATACTCCGGAAAGCTTAGAATACCTCACCCGTCCACCTGGAGCTGAGCATAGAAAACGTATACACTCCACAAAGCTCAAAAGATGCCAATCTGCCCATTTTGTTAGCTGATGAGTTCCAGTACAAAGATTTCATTTGGACAGTTTGAATTTACCAGTATTTGGTTGCCCTGTGAGTTTTAAAACATATGAATTCAACCTGTCCTCCAAAACCACATGCAATTAAAAAAAGCATACTGTCTGCTTCAAAATCCCGTTTCAATTCTTTCTTCCATCTATTATCTCTGCCTATTCCTTAAACATCCACCCTTGGGAAAATCACTGGTAACCTATACAATAGATGCCATTTTCTGGGAGAACTATTTTCACAGACTCTGAAAGAGTTGCGGGGGAAGGCTGTCTCCCCTGTTTTCAACGTTATAGCTGGCTGACGAGTGAAGAAAGGCATGGTGATGGGCAAAATGACTCCCCTGCCTTCTGTGAACGAGCGGCTCGGCTTTCAGGTGCCCTTTGAAGCATCGCTATGCTTCTTCCCCTTTCTGTCTTCACCGTTCCATCTTCCAAAGGACATGCTGACTGAAGTGAGGAGTGACACTTGCATCAGACAGCTTCAGTATTCCCACTAAAATCAAAGCTCCAGTGACATCTGAATCACAGGGCGCTTTCACAGATTCGCTCTTCCCCTGTTTCATTCCATTAGCTGAGCGACTAAGAGCCTGTTTACTGGCATGCATTTTAAGAGTGCTTCACTGCGTTGGCAGCTCTGCACTCTACTTTTGTCCCTCGAGATGAAGGCCTAGGGAGCATTAACGAATGTATAACTCACAGCAGAAGGAAATGCAAGCATTTCTCCTCTCATACTACGTTTAAAAACAGTACTGGATACATCTAGTATGGCAAGTCCCAAAATGGGGGTGGGACACAAAGATGAATACGAAACAACTCTACCTGAAAAGTAACTGATCAGAAGGGAAGATAAAAGGCCCGTAAACAATCAAGAGATCTTTGCAGATCAAGAGTTCCGAGGTTTTGAAGTTAACTTCCAACTAGGAGACTCAAGAAGGTGGAAGTGGGGCTTCCCTGGTGGCGCAGTGGTTGAGAGTCCGCCTGCCGATGCAGGGGACACGGGTTCGTGCCCCGGTCCAGGAAGATCCCACATGCCGCGGAGCGGCTGGGCCCGTGAGCCATGGCCGCTGAGCCTGCGCGTCCAGAGCCTGTGCTCCGCAATGGGAGAGGCCACAACAGTGAGAGGCCTGCGTAGTGCAAAAAAAAAAAAAAAGAGGGTGGAAGTGGGGCCGACCTCAAAGGAGAATTGGATCATCCGGATGCGGAAGGGGAGGGAACTGACGGCTGCCAGACATCAGCCAAAGAAAGGTGAGATTATCCAAGCCTGCAAGGGGCACAGCAAGTAGTGGAACTTGGCCAGGTGACCTTGGCGAAAGACACGGCAAAAAAAGGCGGGTTGAAGCCCTGCTGTACGGGTGGAATCCACAGGACTCAGCAGGTGGTGGGATCTTGCTATTCATTACATCTTATATTTAGAGTATATAAAATATACCTTTGCCAACGGACGCTTAAATACAACTGCTGCAAAAACTGAAGACTCGGATTCACAGCCCCAAACAAAGATGACAGTGCCTTATTGTTGCTGTAGAGCAGACACTGCCCGACTCCCCACTGGTTGCAGAGGTGCCAAGCGGGGCTACTTGGAGGAGGAGAAAGAGGGTTCCAAGATGGGAGGAGAGTGCTCCCCTTCTTTTAGGAAGCCTTAATGATGCGTGCTCACTTGTAAGCAGGTGCAAACTATATATTTCCTGCCTTCTCCAACCCTCCTCCTCACCCCTCCCGAGTCTAGAAGGGCAAGAGCCTTGTAGGGGAGAGCAGGAGGCAGGACAGATGTAGAATCTGGTTGGGGGTTGGGGCTTGGGGGCAGGGGAGAAAAAGAGCTGGAAGGAAGAGGCTACCACTACACTACACTCCAAGCCCTAGTCCTACAGAATAGAAACAGAGCACAGAACTGTGATCCAGAGTCCAGTTATTAGAGTCCAGCAATTTCCTTATGTGTCCTCAATTAGTTATTAATTTTATAATGAATAATAATGAATCCTCATGAGAGAAATGAGTTTTCAATTATTTACATAAACGTCAAACCATTATGTCCTTGACTTATATTTGAAGTCTGCATTAGACGTATTTCTCTTCGTGATCACAGGACAATATAAAACTCTAATAAATGTGAGACCAATGCTGTGACTCTAGTTTTTTTTTTTTTTTTTTTTTTGCGGTACGCGGGCCTCTCACTGTTGTGGCCTCTCCCGCTGCAGAGCACAGGCTCCGGACGCGCAGGCTCAGCGGCCATGGCTCACAGGCCCAGCCGCTCCGCGGCATGTGGGATCCTCCCGGACCGGGGCATGAACCCGTGTCCCCTGCATCGTCAGGCGGACTCTCAACCACTGCACCACCAGGGAAGCCCGTGACTCTAGTTTTATGCTTTATAACCATTCTGAAAAATTAAGTCAGTTGTCAACAATTAATACTGACCCTTGCCTCAAGGTAACTTGTATTGGTTTAGTATCTCTGGTAATCTTACAAAGAATTATTTTAACTGAGTACTTCCAACTTCCCTTCTCTCTAAAGCTTTATTATATTTGCTTTTCAAACATTTCCAGTAAAAGCAGGTTTAGGACCAGGTTAGGATCCCTGGACAAAAGACTTGTACTCTAAGTCCACTTCTCCTACTAATTTGCCAGGCGACCTTGGTCAGGCTACTTAAATTCTCTGGACCTTAGAGAGTCATCTGGGGAGGCCATGGACCACTTCAGGGAGTTAGGATTCTTCTCCCCAGGGAAAAATGCACACATGGACACAGACACAAACTTCAGCATATAATTTCATAGGCCACGCCCCCCCACCAAGTAGTCTCTGAGACATTTCTCATCTTGACATTCTATGTTTAAAGGTATCTGATCATTGAAAGAAACAAGTGTTATTTGCACAGCCATCACCATGATACAGGTATGTATGAGAAGGAATGAAGAGACGAATAAGCATGAACTGGCCCTGCCAATTATACCTAAAGAGAGTGCCTGAGTAGAGCTAGGACTGTAGGCTGGGGAGCCACCTCAGCCCTGCACACCAAAACTATGGGTGCCGAGATACTCCTGGGTATCACTGCCAGATACTCCTGTGGATGAGATCAGGCCAAGCTTTAAGGAGTCTCCCCAGTTACTGGAGATGTCTACCTTATTCTGTAAAAACAAAGCCTGTAATATTAAAAATCAAAGGGAAGCTACCTACTTTGGTTCTCTGAGATACACCCCTTCCTCCAACCCAAGAAGTAGACAGTGCCAGCTGAGAGCTGTAGACAAGAAGTAGACAGTAGTCAGCTGAGAGCTGAGTTTTGCTTTATTTAAATGCCAGTGTAGGGCTTCCCTGGTGACGCAGTGGTTAAGAATCCTCCTGCCAAGGCAGGGAACACAGGTTCGAGCCCTGGTCTGGGAAGATCTCACACACGCGGAGCAGCTAAGCCCGTGTGCCACAACTACTGAGCCTGCACTCTAGAGCGCGCAAGTCACAACTACTGAGCCCGCTGTGCCACAACTACTGAAGCCTGTGCACCTAGAGCCCATGCTCCGCAACAAGGGAAGCCACCGCAAGGAGAAGCCCGCACACCACAGTAAAGAGTTGCCCCGGCTCGCCGCAACTAGAGAAAGCCTGCACAGCAAAACAAAAACCCAATGTAGCCAAAAATAAATAAAATAAATAAATCTTAAAAAATTTATAAAAATAAATACCAATGTAATACAGAGATGGTTAGAATGAAATGATAGCTAGGATTTGCTTCAAAATAAACCAAGAGAAGGTGAGAATAGAAGAAACAAGATTGAAATAATTATATGCCAAAAAATTAAGAGAACCTAGGAGAAAGAGATGAATTCCTATAAATATACAACCTACCAAGATTGAATCATGAAGAAACAAAATTTGAACAGACCAATTACTAGTAAGGAGATTAAATCTGTAATCCAAAACCTCCTAACAAAGAAAAGTCCAAGACCAGATGGCTTTACTGGTGAATTCTACCAAATATTTAAGGAAGAATTAATACCAAACTTTCTCAAATTCTTCCCAAAAATAGAAGAGGAAGGAACACGTCCACACTCATTTTATAAGGCTAGCATTACCCCAGCACCAAAACCAGACAAGGACACAACATGAGAAGAAAATTACAGGCCGATATCCCTGATGAACACAGACACAAGAATCCTCAACAAATACTAGCAAATTGAATTCAGTAATACATGAAAAGGGAATTCCCTGGCGGTCCAGTGGTTAGGACTCCACACTTTCACCATTCTGGGAACTAAGATCCTGCAAGCTGTGCGGCACAGCAAATAAATAAATAATGCACAAAAAGATCATACATCACGATCAATTGGGATTTATTCCAGGGATGCAAGGATGGTTCAACATCTGCAAATCAATGCTATACACCACACGAACAAAATGGAGAAAATAAGATTGGCCATGAGTTATCCATTGCTGAAGTCCAGCAGTGAGTTTTCTCCCCATTTGTGTAGTTTAAATTTTTCCATTTAAAAAGAGGAGAAAGAGAAAATCAAAGGGAAAGATCCACAGATGAATGAATTTTTTTTGAGACCTAGGCCCAAAGCTAGGTTAATCCTACTCTGTTCACATCCTGTTGAGGAGCCTGTGGCTCACAGAATATGGAAGTGACACCAGTATGGATTCTTCTGGGAACGATAATACAATCCACAACACATGACTTTCATTCAAGACAAAAAAAGTATTTTTGTGTGTGTGAAGAATGCCTTTCTCCACATGGACAGCTCAGGGCTGGCCAGAAAGGCAGAATTAGTCAGTGAACAGCACTGTCCTGACCTGTTCCAAACAGTATTGCTCCACTGTTATATCCAACAGGCCATCCAGTCCAGTCTGGTTTGGCATGATTCACTGCTCTGGAAGCTTGGACTTAATCGTGAAATGTTTATTTTTACAAACTCCCTTCAACAGAAAACAAAAGAGTTTTTTCTTCTTGTTTTTAGCTTCTGCTTTTACTTTTTTCCAGCAAAAATAGCAATTGAAAAATCATACTGAGGCTCCGTAATACAAAAGAACTACAAGTTTTAATTCCTCGTACTTTGGGAAAACAGCAGCAGATGTATCAGGAGCAGTGGGGGCTTCCGTCATACACAGGGGTTCAGAGGGCCATCCGGGAAAACTAGATTTGCGCTAAATCTATTCCTGCCTCAATGTATTCACCCAACTAGACACGATGAAAGAAAAGGTGGAGGGTAGGAACTGTATCTGAGCCCCAGGGCAGTCCTCGCCCACACTAACCCTGACGGTAGCTATGTGACTTGCTTTGGCCAATGAGACAGTATCAACCAGGATGCAAGCAGAGGTTAAAAAAATGCTTGTGCACTATGGCTTGCTTTCTCTTTTGCAGTTCTTGGGAACCCTGTGACCACTGCTGTGTTAACAAACCAGGACTAGCCTATTGTGAAAGCGATAGGTGGCCAAGCCATCTCCACTGCCCCAACTGAACCTGGGCCAACTAACCAGCACGTGAGTGAGGCCGTCGCAGCTCATCCATCCCCAGCCAAGCCACCAGCCAACCACAAGGACCTGACGAGCCAGCCCAGCCCAGAACTTCTCAGCCAATGCACAAAATCATGAAAAATAATAAAATCTTTACTATTTAAACCACCAAGTTTGGGGTGGTTAATTATATCAAAACTTAATAGTAAGGTAAGAAAAGGTAAGAAAGGAAAAGGTAAGAAAGATGCTTAACAGATGCTGAACATCCTGGGACATAATCCCTAACGGAACTTTACATAACTCAGTGGGACTTACTATTGATTTGATTGTATGTCAACTGTCACTAAAACAACCGGACAGGGACTTCCCTTGTGGCACAGTGGATAAGAATCCGCCTGCCAACGCAGGGGGCACGGGTTCGATCCCTGGACTGGGAAGATCCCACATACCACGGAGCAACTAAGCCTTTGCACCACAACTACTGAGCCTGTGCTCTAGAGCCCACCAGCCACAACTACTGAGCCCACACACCACAACTCCTGAAGCGCACGTGCCTAGAGCCCGTGCTCCGCAACAAGAGAAGCCACCTCAAGGAGGAGCCCGCGCACCGCAATGAAGAGTAGCCCCCGCTCTCCACAACTAGAGAAAGCCCACGAGCAGCAACAAAGACCCAACGCAACCAGAAATAAAATTAAATCTTAAAAAAAAAAAAAAAAAAAACCTGACATAGACCCAAAATTGCATACTCCTTAATATTCACCTCAAGACAAGGTTTGCTACAACTCTGCGAATGATACTGTGTGGGCTTTGGAGGTTTATGAACCTCCTAAAATTAAATGAAGAATTGTGTTCATGTGGGGTTTTTTTCTTCTTAATTGTAAAAAGATGTTAAAACTATGGGGGAATAATATAAATATTTATGCCCATACTGCCCAGAATTAATGATACTATTTTCTATATTTGCTTTAGATTTTAATAAAGCAAATAAAACATTCTTAATAATGTTACAGTTAGTCCACTGACCTCAGTCCTCTCCTTTCCTCCTTCCCCCTTCAGCAGCTTGAATTTGATATCTTTCTAGTCCCTCATTTTTTTAAAAGGACATATACATAAATATATACATATATGAGTATATATATCCCCGAACAATACAGATAGCCTTGTTTTGTGTTTTGACATTTTTCTTAAATGACTTCACATGTATCTTTCTACAACTTACTTCTTCACCACATACTACCTTTGTGAGATCTATCCATATTGATTCCCTATTATCAATAAGTCACAGACATTTATGCATTTCTTTCCTAATGGACATTTAGATTGTTCCTGTCTTTCTGTTTGGTTTTCTTGTTTTCCTTGTTATTACAAACGCTGTCAGGAAACAGGTCAATAGCTTCAGAGGGCCTCGGGGCACCCCCAAATATTAGGAATCTCTGACAATCTGATGGGAGAAAGGAGAACTACCATCATTTTGCAGACATATTTCTGCATTTGAGCATTCCCAAATCTTGAAGGCGCCATCTTTCTCATACTATGAAGTAGCTTAATAGATGCTTCTACATTTAAATCCAAAATTTCCTGTAACAAAGGTCCGTATCTAATTGGGACACTAAAACAACCGTAATTTTTTTGTTATTGAAAATTTTTTAGAATCAGACAACGATACTGTCCAAATCGTTCTGTTACAAAGTAATATTGTGCTAACTTGCTGTCAACATCAAAAGCTAGTCACACCAATTAAATTACTAAGAGACTAATGATATGCTATCCTAATTTTTGTTTGTTTTCTGTCATGTATATAAGGACTCGAGGGCTACATTTCTTGTAGTTATCTTGTTTCCCTTATTTTCTACTTTTTAAACTAACTAAGATCAGAGAGCTTTCTAGCATGACTTTCTTTTACTTTTATGCTTGATCCCAGTGTGATATCATCTAGTCCCCAAATGTTGTGACATGCGAACATCCCCGAACAAGGAAATTAAAAAGCCCAGACTTTAAACTAGATTTAAAAAAAAAAAAAAAAAAAAAAAAATCAACCTTGTTTTCCCTCAGGGGTATGTAAAATAATGAAGTGTTATACAGCTATCTGGACCCAGAAATTTCAAATTCAGAAATAATGTACACAATTGCTTTTGAAAGAGCATAAAGTTAGCAGACCTGGTTCATTACATACAAGTTGTATGGCCCTGAACAATTCTCTTGCCCTCACTGCACTTTGGTTTTCTTACCTATAAAATGGCAGCAAAACCCATCATTTGTACAAGAATGAGACGAAATCACCTATAAGAAAGCCCTTTGTTATTCCCTAGTCTGTGAGCACCTCATAAGCAGAGGCGGGGCTTAATTCATCTTTGATTTTCTAGCGGTTGCCACTGTATTTCGTAAGAATTCCTGCCTATCAGGCATGTACGCTAACCTCCTTGGCAACTGCCGTGTCTTCTCCACTTTGGGGTTCAGAGCTCCTCGTCTCCAACCATTTGGGTCCTCTGACAGGGGAACTCATCGTTGCCGAGTTGCAGTCAGAGGCCTGAGCACCCACTGTTGTCACACATTTGAGTTCCAGTATCATGATCCTGGGAGAACACCAACAGTACCCACCTCAGGTCAGGACCGGGGAGTGTGGAGTGTACACCAAGCCAGCCGGTCCTGGCTTCAGACTTTACACCAGAGACAGGGCTCCATGTATCAGCAGGACAGGAGGCTGAGCAGCCCAGCACTGCTGAGGGCAGTTCTAACGGGGGCAGGAAGGAACAGTCACTGGTGCATCTGGAGGACAGTTCTCCATACAGTTAGGACTCAAGTTGGGTAATCAGGTTACATGGGATGATCATACCACCAGCAAAATACGATAAATATGTTTACCAAGGAAAAGAGTTTACAAAATACATGGGGAAATACAGAACACAAATTGTATATTAGCCCCATAATTACAGCTACATAAAAATGATGTACGTTTCGATAGTTTGGAAGGAAACCCAGAGACATGAAAAAAATTAGCACTACGGTAATGGTATTACGGTGAATTCCCCTAAATTTATGTTTTATAATCTTTTAAAGTTGATACAGTAACGCATCAAAAATAATTCACAACCTTCCATCTCCAAGCAGGCTTTTTCTGAAGGGCCCCAGAAAGAAAACTACCTGGGTCGTGCCTAGACTCTAACCCACCACCGTGGTTTGGTGGGAAAAGCCTTATTAAACTGGGATCAGAAAACCTGGATTCTGGCACCAGATCAGTCAAAACCTAGCTCTGAGACTTTCGAAGCCATTTAACCCCTCTAGATCTTTCTATGAAGTCAAGCCAAAGGATTTAGGATAGACTCTTAAATTCTCTTCTGGGCTTTCTACAATGTAGTGTATGTTTTACTTTCTACAATGCAGTGTATGATTTCAAAGTCCCATGAATGAATTTTTAACAAACACATCAGAACTCAAAACACCTAAGACAGGGTGGCCTCCTTCAGAGCAGTTCTTAGAGGACGGATTCCTGGAAGAACCACCTCCTTTTTGGTCCCCAGGGCCTAGGTTACACGATACTGCCCATGTTCAGGACCAATTTCTTCCCCCTTTGAGGCAGAATGTAACTTCAGGAAACAGCTGAGAGGGACCTTATACAAAGTCTGGTGAGTAAGATGGGTGATCAGCTGCACACTAGCATTTTAGGTCATAAAGGAAGTCAAAATATTTTCTTAAATGGCCATTCGTAAGTGCCCTGAACAACATTAATGACAGTGTTCCCATGGTGGCAATTCAGAAAGGAGGGCTGACTTCACCTGCATATACGGTGTCGAAGCCATTGTCCCTATTTTTAGGGACGACTCTTATAGTTTTACTTCTCTGAAGTAAAGCTGTGGTAAAGATACGTAAAAAAAAAGACTTCACTAATATGCCTCCAAACCTTTCATCTCTGCCAAAATAAATTTTGAAGTTGAAATTCAAAACACAATTTGTTTACCATTGTTACAGAATGTGCTTACAAGGCCAAGCTGTTTATTTTTAATACCTTTGGCATTTAACCTTTAACCCCTTATTTGTTCTGTAAATATTAAGTCCCAGCACGGTAAAAAAAAAAAATTAAAATCTCACCACGGAGAAACCCATTTTAATCACATACTGATAAAAACACAAGTTGCTGCATCTTTGTTTAAAAAATAGTAGATGACTCAAACTTGGAAAATTACGAATGTACGTAATTTCTCTAGGATCCATAATGAAGCTTTACATGTGTATAGAGGTTTCAAAATATTTCTGCTTTTTTGAAGCTGATGAAAAGAGCTTTCACAAGTTCTTACCAAGTAATGAGACCCAGTCCTCTCCTCATAGGAGAGAGGTCTCACATGAGCTCATAACATTAACACTGAAGGGCAAAAGGTTGTATTCCAAGTCATGTTTACAAAAAAGCTCATTATCTAGCCCCAAGGAGAACCCCTGAAACAGACCTCAAATTCATGAGATGCAACAGGGAAAGGAGTAATCAAAGAGATCCACCATACAATATGGAGGTTGGGGGAGAGGGGGAGTACCTTCCCACTGGAGGGAGTTAAAGGGTTAAGAAAAAGAGAAGTTCAAGCTGAAACTAACACACCACTGTAAAGCAATTATACTCCAATAAAGATGTTAAAAAAAAAAAAAGAGAAGTTCAATTTACAGGCTCACCACTCCCAGCACTACCTGCACAGGTGTTGAGCTAGCTCCAAACGGTGGCAGCTGGATGCATACCGCCCCTGTTTAATAGCTTAGCGAGTCCATGGGCTGGAAACACCAGGCAACTCCCTCTCTTAAGGGAAACGCAGTGGGAAGGTGTGCATGTGTCAGTAAAAATCGAATGCCCTCACTGGGTATGTGGCTAAAGTTTAGACTTCCTGCTGGCGAGCGAATGCAAGGAAGCACAGTGGTTCGCAGGACACCACTTTGAGATTTACAACAGGGTCGCTGCAAACAGCTGACCTGTTTGGCCTCTCAGCGATGATCAGCACCCTTTTAAAAATTGGCAGCTCTGGCCTAAAAATCTAGATTTTCAGCTTCTCCTGAAAAAGCAGACAATTTGGTAATGTGGTCAATGTCATCACAGCCTAAGGTCAAGTAATGATGGCTCTTTTGATGGGCACATGTTCTATATTTACTCTCCAGAGGCCAGTCTCACCCCATCAAAAATTGTATCCTGGTCTCTGTAGACATTTGAGTTTGCAACCACTAACAAAGCTGAAATCCCCAGCAAAACTGAGGAGGAAGTGGCTTTCAGCTTCTGCAACTGTCTGCTTCCTCTGCTTCTCCATCCCCTCCATCCATGGCCCCACTGGGCTTTCCCTCCTTGCCCTGGGCTGCCAAACATTTCCTACTAGGCAGGCCCACCCACAGTGGTCCCAAGACAATGCCCTGGATTCCACTCTTGCCCTAACCCTCTACCTCTATCAAAACTTTTCTGGACTTCATCCCATTCCTTTCTGTTTTGGTTCTGTGTTGTGTTGTTTTGGCCGGGAGACTACTCACTAGAAATCTGATAAACTAATCAGCGGGAATGGACTAGGTTACCTTCGCAGAAAACATGTTTGAAATGGATTCCAGACTTTCTAAATACGTGCCATGCCTTCACCCAAAGGAACTTACCTACCTTGTAGTCAGCTGCATCAGATTTCTAAGTTCGTAAGCCTATTCCTGTGTACTATCTGCAATTTACTCACAAGTAATATGCAAGTAAGGAGACGGGGACACCTCTTGAACATATTCTGAGGTGATGGTCAAGTCACATGTACTCAAATATGTCAGTATATCTCAGTCACAAAAGCCTTATGAATCATAGTTTCTAGCTCCAAAGTATACAGCAGAGCTATACACATGGGTTCCAGTCCATTAGACAGTCCAAACTGGTCACGGCCACAGAAGTAGAACTTCCTTTGTGGCTGATGATAAAGCCACGTTCTACAAAGGAAACCTTAGATGTGTATTATTATTGATTAAAGTCAAAGGAGATTGTTGTACCCTCCTGACCAATGTATACTAAATTATACAGACAGGCAGAGATTTTTTTGGTGTTTTCCTTTCTTTTTCTTTTTTGGTCCTTCAAGCCTAAGAAAAAAAAAGAAAGACATTGCTATTGCCTGGTAGTATTCTTGGTTCTCCAAAGACGGAGAAAAATGTCCCAAAGTGAGTTTTCAGGAGGAAATATAAGGTAAACTGTAAGCTGTACACTTTGTTCATGAGTCAGAAGATGGCAATCTTCCTTATGAATCACAAATGAGTGAGCCTTGGTAGGGCCTTTAGTACAGGTGGAGAGCCTTCCTAATCTGCTACCAGATTTCCTAAGATATCTCACAGAGAGCGAGAGACAGAGAAATCCACAGTACAGGTGCCAAGGGCCTGATGAATTATATTCTCCAGGCTAACCCTGAGCCACACCCACTGGAGGCATTGCCCCTTCTCTTCCTGTTCTAAGCAGCTGAGGGATGCAGCTGGGCAGACGCAGACAGATGTGAAACACAAAATGAAGCCTCATTTGGCTGGAAGGGGATCTTCCATAAATAGTAAATACTATAATAACTGAGATTTCTGACTATTTAAGCTGCTGATGCTCTGTTCTAAGGCAACTTCACACATCTAATGCACAGACTTAATTTTTCAAGCCAGCGAAGAAATGATTCATTTAATTTTTGCCAAATTACTCTAGATCCAGTAGATGGAGTGATGGCGCAGCTCCTATTTCAGGACAGCCAGCTGTTTCAACTTTTCTGTCAGGGAATCGGGGCCTCAGCAACTGTATCTGATGCACTGATAGTCTCCTGGAGGCCCACAATACGGCCATCTGTGCTGTTGGCAGGGAACATCGATAGGTAAGTCATACCCCTGTCCTTCAATAGACACCCTACACACTCTGGAAACAGCTCTTCCTTAGAACATGCCTCTTCTGCACCCACTTCACAAACCATCTACTTCAACAGCAATGGACCGAATTGAGCGTCCAGTTTCTGAGGTCCCCAGAAAAGTCATGCTACACTACTTTTTAGTCTCTCCAGCATGAAAAATGAGTGAACGAAGGGAAAGTTAATTTTCTCAAGGTACCACTCAACTATTTAAATTCAGCAAGATTTTTTAAACTCTTGACATACAACACATTTTTTTTTTTAGAAATACTGAACCATGGGAAACAATTCTAGCAATTATAAAGTATTAAGATTCACATTGCTTAAGTTCAGGTAGCCAGTTAGGCAGTGGCCCCATTTAGGTAGCTCCACCCAAACACACAGTGTAAGTGAATGGTTCTCTTTAGGGGTTCCAAAAATAATATGGGGTGGACTGACTTCTTAAACCCTAAAACTGAAAGGGAAATTTTATTTACAGATAAAGTGTCCTCTTCGGTAGACACAAGGGTGACATAACTTTGGACTAGGTGAAAAGAAAAAGCTTTGGTCAAGGATGCCCTTTTAAAGATTTTGGCTTGTTTGTTTTTAATCATTCTTTTGAATAAACACAGCACTGGATCAAGGGCTGCTTTTGAGTTTTGTGTGTAGGTCCCTATGGGCCTTTCCTAATTTCCCTCAGACTCCTACAGGATAGAGATTTTTAAATTAGTGCTGTACCGGTTATCACTGTGACTTAGCACCCCTTTCACAGTCACTAAAAAACAACAAAAACCAATCAGAAGAGGACCAGTTCATCCACCTAAGCCGGATTATTTGAAAAGAAGCAAGTGTGGAAACTATGAAGCCTTGTAGTAGAACTTTTTCCCCCCTCTGATGGACTGCCAATCTCTTCAAAATAGAGCCCTTGCTTTTGTGCTTAGGAAAGAAAAGTACACCACCCCAAAGCCCAAGGGATGCGGCTAAGGTTATTGGGGGCGGGGTAGCCGAGGCCGGGAGGTCGGGGTGGAGGAAAAGTCAGAAACGAGTCAGAGAGAGAGCCAGACACTTCCATCAATACCCAAAGCGCCAAAGGAAAAAGAACAAAAAACTCGACTTCCTCCCATGCGTACCGTTCGCTGTACACCCGGAAAGTGCCAGCCACCTCGCACTTGGGGCAAGTGGAGGAGGGTGGTGTTTACTCGGCCTTTTTGGTGCAAAGACCCTCCGGGCCGGCGCCCAGCGGAGCCCAGGCCGGCCTGGCTCCCGGCAGCCCCGCGACACCCTCGCCCGCAGCCGCCAGTCCACCGCCAGGTGCTCGCCCTACCTGGCGCCCCACTGCCTTTGTGAGGCCGCGCCGCCCCCGTCGGCGCGCGGATGCCAGGGGGACAGCTGCGGCGCTGCCGGGCGGCCGGGGGAGGAGCAGTGGTCCGCGGCGCCGGTGCAGCGGGCGGGGAGCGCGCGCACTGAGGGACGCAAGCGGCCGCTCCCACCTTCCCAGCGGGAGGGAATTGATACCCCCCGGCGGGCCGTGCCCCTGAACGCGGATCTCCCCGCACTCCGGCTTCCGACAGCTGGCAGCCATAGCCACCCCGGCCACGAAAAGTTTGGCGACGCCGAAAGTGACTTGAAAGAAAGTTTTCCTTGGCCCCTCACTCCGTCTCCCCCAGCCCCGGTTGAGCGAAAACTGCAGGAAATAAGGGCTCGCGACGTGCCGACTCCCGCGTCCAGCTTCTCCACCCCTGGCCTCGGCAGCGCACCCAAGGTGGGTGCCCCGCGCCCGGGCTTCCCGCCCCATCCCTGGGTCAGGCGTCCCGGGACGCCGCGCGGCCAACTCACCATGGTGACTCGCGCCGCGGTCGCGCCTCTGCCGGGTCCGGCTGCCGGGGAGCTGGGGCTGGAACGCAGTCTCCTGGGCGAACTTCAAAAGTTGGTTCCCTTCGCCAAAAACAGGCTCTCGACACCCAAGCACTCACAGGAACCAATGGGAACCCTGGGGGGACTCCATCCAGGCGGGATCGGCGGCGGTAGGTGAGGGCGAGCAGGAGGCGGCTTAGCAGGCGGGGCGCATATTGCGGAGGGCAGGGGTCCACCCGGACCGGGCGCTCGCCGCCCGCCTAGGTGAGAGCAATGCTCTCCGCGCGTCCGACTAGCTGCCCTGCCTGGCTCCTCTTCCTTCGGCCACCTTCTCCGTTCTCCTCTGGCTGAGCCTCGGCTCGGGCAGGGCAATCTGTCCATAAATGGAGAATTCAGCTCAGGCCTGACCAATCAGGGTTTGTTTTCATAGCGTCACTCCTCAGGGAAACCGTAGTAGCCAACAAGCTTGGAGCTGCTGGAGTTTCCAAAGCCCTCTGGATCCTGTAGTCCTCCTCCACGCCAGCCTCCAAAGAGCGCTGCTGACCCAGCTAGCTCCCGGTGGCATGACTTGAACTGGTAAGAAGAAAACCACTCTGTGAAAGAGAGGTAAACTTCTAAATCTTTTTTCTTTTAAACGCGAAAGTTAGAGTAAGTGTAGCTGAAGTGGTATGATTTTTCCCATAACTTTTTTTTTTAAAGAAGGAAATATTTTATCAGCATAAAAGATCAGAGTCGTGGCAGCAGCCCAAAGGAAATCCTTTTTCTTTCCAACGTCTGGATTGTGAGGAAAGTCAAAAATATCGTTTCCCCCACCCTTTCTTTTACCTGAATTTCCTTGGAAAACAAAGGAAGGCTTTTTGAGGGGGAGGCGGGAAGGGGGAATTTTGATGGTGAAGAAGTTGCACGTGCAGCGAGGCCAAGGACGGGGGAGAGAGGCATGGGAAGAATGCGCCATCCAATCTCAGTCAACACAAATCTGTCGAGAGCAATTAGCATTACAATCAAGAAATCAGGTGGGCTGTGAGGAGAAGATTGGAGTGGGGGCGGGGAAGCAGAATCCTGAAATAAAGGTAGAGGGTCTGATATTATTGTTTTCAGAGTTCAGGAAGTAAACTTGGTTGGTTATAACAGGATGGTCCTCTCTGGATCTGTGGTAGGTAAGACTTGAAAACTTCAGGGCACAGAAAAACTATGAAGCATAATGATTTACTGTGATTTGCTTTATGGACTTTGGTGGTAGCCCTTCACTTGAATAAAGGATCCTGGAGTTGGAATGGATGTTAAAAATGCACTTGTCTAGGGCTTCCCTGGTGGCGCAGTGGTTGAGAATCTGCCTGCCGATGCAGGGGACACGGGTTCTGTGCCCCGGTCCGGGAAGATCCAACATGCCGCGGAGCGGCTGGGCCCGTGAGCCATGGCCGCTGAGCCTGCGCGTCCGGAGCCTGTGCTCCGCAACGCGAGAGACCACAGCAATGAGAGGCCCGCTTACCGAAAAAAAAAAAAAAAATGCTCTTGTCTAGAATGGGTAAACAAAATGTAGTGTATTCATAGAATGGAATATTATTCGGCCTTTAAAAAGGAAGGAAGTACTAACACATGCTACAACATGAACCTTGAAAATATTAAGTGAAAGAATCCAGAAAAAAAGATCCCATATTTTATGATTCCATTTATATGAAAATAGAGAATGGGGACATCCATAGAGACAGAAATTGGTAAATTATTGATTGCCAAGGGCTGGGGGAGGGGAGGATGGGAGTAGTTGCTAATAGGTGTGTGTTTTCTTATTGGTGAAAATAGTCTGGAATTAGATGGTGGTGATGGTTGCACAACTTTGTGAATATACTAAAAACCACTGAACTGTACATTTTAAAAGGGTGAATCTTACAGTATGTGAATTATATCTGCAACTTAAAAACTGAAAGAAAATCATGTTGACCAACTTTTTTTTTAAAAAAACATGTTGACCAAATTCTCGTAGTAATCATCCACCCAGTTAGGCAAATAAATGTAATTGATTGCCTACCATAGGTCATCATGGCCACTGTGAATACTGTGGTCTCTGCCTTCACCAAGCTTACAATTTTAGAAGGAGGGAAACAAAAGATAGATTTTAAAACAATAAATAATTACAGGAAAGATACACACACAATAAAAAGTAACAGTAGTTTTGTGCAGGGAACTGCCATATTTGGAGCTATAGGTGAGGTAATTCATCTGGTAGCATTCTGTAGCACAGACTGGACAGGAAACCATAAGACATCTGTTGAACACTCATTATGAACTAGGTCCACACAGGCGTGATCATTGGCTAAATACATTCAGCTGTGATACATTATTCTCAGGTGAGTCTGATTCCATGTCTCAGAGGTATGTCAGCTTCAAAATTCAATAGGCATTTTAAGAACTAGTGGAACAGGGAATTCCCTGGCGGTCCAATAGTTAGGACTTAGTGCTTTCACTGCCTGCACCAGGTTCAAGCCCTGGTGGAGGAACTAGGGTCACAGTGAAAGAAAAACAACTAATGAACAGATGTTACCAAAAGGGAAATCTGAGCTTGCCAGTTACACGAAAAACACTGCTTAGGTTGGAATTGACACGTTGCTTCAACCACCATCCTGTCCATGCAACCCTGATTAGTAATCAGACTGAGATGGGCTTTGAGGGATACAAGCAAAGATGTAGCTGTTTTCCCCAAGGTTAACCTAAGGATATGCAACACTGAAAATCTCTTAATAATCCATCACCAACCTATCAGTCTTGGATTTATCTAAAACTACCTTGACACTCTCTGTCAGTTGTATTAGCATTTGAGATTTTTTTTTTAAGTGCTTACTTTTATTTGCCCTAATAATCTCTTTCCAGTTTCCAGAAGTATTCCCAGCTCTAGTAGGTGGGACTTTGATGAAGATGTCTGCTTGTGTTCATTTTTCATGATTTTGTAATATTCCTTTCCAGATTAACTATAAATATATAGATTAATGCCTACGTCTAGGCAGTACTTAAAATATGAGATTTCATGCACATAAACCTGAATTTGTAGCCTGGCTTTTCCACTTAACTGGCTGTAAGATCTTAATTTCTCTGAGTTTCAGTGCCCTTATCTATAAAATAGGTTGATGTAAGTCTGAAATGAAATGTGTGCAAAGATGGTCAACAAATTTTGGTTCCTTTTTCCTTTCCCTTCTGATTAGGGATTCAGACCTAGATCCCTGGGTGAGATCAGATGGTCCTTGGCCCTCTGAGTTGCATGCCAACTCCTGGAGGCTGTTTGTGTGTGCCCTTTTCTTCAGGGAGAGTTAATAGCTTTCATCAAATCCTCAAAGATTCGGTAACTGCCAGAACATTAGGACCCACAGCTCTTTTTTTTTTTTTTTTTTCTTTTTTGCAGTATGCGGGCCTCTCACTGTTGTGGCCTCTTCCGTTGCGGAGCACAGGCTCCGGACGCGCAGGCTCAGCGGCCATGGCTCACGGGCCCAGCCGCTCTGCGGCATGTGGGATCTTCCCGGACCGGGGCACAAACCCGTGTCCCCTGCATTGGCAGACGAACCCTCAACCGCTGCGCCACCAGGGAAGCCCGGACCCACAGCTCTTGATCATATTAGTTATGCGTCTCTGGATCTTTGTCTCTATTATTGTGTTTTTCTTGAGTCATAGGGATTAGAACTGAGTCTGATACTAAAAGCACAGAAGTTCTTGGATTCTCAAAGCAAAACCCACTAATTCACAGTTTGAGCATAGAATACAGTGTGTGATGACGTGGAAGAGCCTATAATTTCATGAAGAATCCCTTCAAGCCCTCCCCTGCTCCATCCCCATCTTAGGAAGGTACCTTGTCAGGTTTCGCTGGGGTGACCATACCTCCTGGTCTGGTCAGGGGGAGCCCAGTTTATGCCTTTATCTCAATGAAATGATAAAGTGCACCCCTCTTGCATTCCCAACAGGCCTAGTTTGAATGATAAACCATGGTCACCATAGATTTTTGGCCAAGTTGCACCCCCTAAAAAAATCCTCACTTTTTAAAATGAAAGTTTTTCCAATTTTCTTGACTTCACCTATTTTGCAGAGGACTCAATATCTTACCAGATATTTATTCTTATGATCTCAAGATCAGAGTAGCAATGAAGGGAAAGCAACTTTCAAAATTGTAAAACTCATTCTAGACACATGATGGAGCTAGTCAGATGAGACTTTATACAGAAGTTGGCATGATTAACTGCATTTTATCTGGGGCGGAATGAAAAGGAATGAAAGAAAAACTCAAGATGAATACAAAGCTCAAATCCCCATATGAATCCATCAGTGAAAAAAAAATCACTGCTCATGTATTTTGGAAAATAATTAGTAAGAAGATAATATAGGGCAATGAAACGAGTTTCCACGTCAGTACCATGAAAGAACATCAGAATGCGTTCACCACAGTACAATTAAAGAAAAATTTGTTAATGGAAAAATGAGGGCAGAAATCTTTAACGAGACACTAATGAAAGAGAGGCTGGCGTCACATCAATGTGAGATGTCCTGGGTAATCGCTGTTTCTACCATAACAGGCATCATTTATTAGGTTCAGTAGGTAACAGATACTGAGCTAAGTGCTTACTGTGCAATATCTTATTCCATCTTCCATACAACCCTATTAACTTTGTTTGCAGTTAAGAAACTAAGTTGAGAGAGTTTGAAGTAACTTGCCCAAGATAACACTCAGCTACCATGCATCAAATCTATATATTTGTCTGACTCTGAAGCCCAAGCTTTTACCCTCTAAGCAGTGACTCTGTAGTAGGAATGCCCATTAGAAAAAATTTCCCCTTATACAGGCCCAGTATGAATGGGAGCACACCTTAGGAGCCTGTCCAAACCAGGATCCTGGAAAAATTCTTGCTATTTATTTAATTTTATAAAAAATTGGTGTATAGTTGATTTACAATGTTGTGTTAGTTTCTGGTGTACGGCAAAGTGATTCAGTTATATATATATATTCTTTTTCAGATCCTTTTCCATTATAGGTATGATAAGATACTGAATATAATTCCCTGTGCTATACAGTATGTCCTTGTGGTTTATCTATTTTATGTATAGTAGTGTGTATCTGTTCATCCCAAACTCCTAATTCATCCCTCCCTTCCTTTCCCCTCTGGTAACTATGAGTTTGTTTTCTAAAAAAATTCTTGCCTTTTTAAGAATTACTATGATGATAAATTATGAATTTGTATAGAGAGTTTAAGTCAACTTCAAACATTCTTTGTTCTTCTAATATGTTAATATTCATTTGTGAAAAGGATATTGCTGAGAATTTCAACAGTGGGATAATGTGATATGATGCTACTTTTTTAATATAAATTAATTTATTTATTTATCTTTTTCTTTTTGGCTGCGTTGGGTCTTCGTTGCTGCGCACGGGCTTTCTCTAGTTACGGCAGCTTCACGTTGCGGAACGTGGGCTCTAGGCACGCGGGCTTCCTTAGCTGTGGAATGTGGACTCAGTAGTTGTAGCTCGCAGGGTCTAGAGCACAGGCTTAGTAGCTGTGGCGCACGGGCCCAGTTGCTCCACGGCATGTGGAATCTTCCCAGACCAGGGCTCGAACCCATGTCCCCTGCATTGGCACGTGGATTCTTAACCACTGCGCCACCAGAGAAGTCCCTGATGCTACTTCTGATTAATATAACTTTTTTGCTATAACAATTATTTTACCAAAATAAAAGAATAGGAATCACTTAAACATATGTTTAGATTGACAGCTTACTAAGTGCACGTTTATATAAACTTATGATTATATTTTCTCTGATACAAGCCAATCTTTTTTTTTTTCTTTTCTTTTAAAATTTATTTATTTATTTTTGCTGTGTTGGGTCTTCGTTTCTGTGCGAGGGCTTTCTCTAGTTGTGGCAAGCGGGGGCCACTCTTCATCGCGGTGCGCGGGCCTCTCACTATCGCGGCCTCTCTTGTTGCGGAGCACACGCTCCAGACACGCAGGCTCAGTAGTTGTGGCTCACGGGCCTAGTTGCTCCGCGGCATGTGGGATCCTCCCAGACCAGGGCTCGAACCTGTGTCCCCTGCATTAGCAGGCAGATTCTCAACCACTGCGCCACCCAGGAAGCCCCAACCAATCTTTTCTTTCTTTCTTCCAGTGTCAATTTGATTTTTACATTCAGAAGATAAGCCCTGACCTTTCTCCAGATTTAAAAATGATTAAATAATGAGTAATACTAGCTATGGTGTCCCATGATCTATCAAGGAGTGAGGCAATCTACAGAAGGGAGCTTTGCTGATAACTGAATCTCCTGGATCAATAATGTGACCACAGCCTGGTTTTCTTTCTTCTTCCCCCTTACTGTCAACTTATGCTGTCTTATTGGATTTTGTGTATTCTTTTAAGTCATCTTTAATCTTTGCTGGAACAAGGCAAGGCATGTATGAATAAATATATACATTTAACAAACTAAAAAAATAACACATAACTGTGTGAGCCTTCCCTTGTTTAAGCACTGAAACTTTTTTTTTAACTTAGAGGAAAATTTTTCTCCATGCTTCATTGCCTTTTGAAAATATGCTGAACATCAAGCAGCCTGTGCTTGAAGACTCAAGGTCATCACTATAAATATCAATTATCGCACAGGGTTATACTGAACTGAGGTCCTTGGGGACTATTGAATGGAACCACCATTTGCCACTATACTTTATGGCCCTGGACTGCTGTACTTGTACAGTTATACTATTTTTTTCTTTAGATTTTATATCGTCCATTGTTAGAGACTTTTTTTCTCCTGCTATTCCAGTCTAGACTCCTTTAGTAATAAGGAGAAAAAAAAAAGAAAAAAGAACGCACATGGGTTGTTTTGTGAGAAAAATATTTTAAAGGTATGTATGCCCCAGAGCCCAGCGAAAAAAACAACACAAAGGAAGATAGGGCTATATACGCTCTCTGTCCTTTTCTGGCTTCCTGGCTTCTCTGCAAGGATGGATGTTCTTCTCTGTCTCTTCAAGCTTCTCTCACTTACTCATAGTTGCTCCTCCTTCCATAATTTCAGCTTGCAAAGTGTCTTTAGTTTGTCGTGGTCCTGACTCAGGCCCCCAAACCACCTTTTAGCTGTACTGCCCACAACTTACTGGAAACTTCCCCCTTAGTCTCTGGATTCAAGTCCCAGAGAAAGAAAGGGAGGGAAACGAAGAGAGAGTCTGACTCAACCAGCTCAACCTTTCAAACTATGCCACCAGGTCATAGGTCAGTGGAAAGCCTATGTAAGGCTCTGCTTGAACAAGGTATCTGTATAGTCACATTCCAAGCAAATGTTGTCGCAAGGGTAGTGTTCTAGAGCTACTGCACTATTAACAGAAGATGGTAAATGGGGACAGTCTCTGAGGAGGGGATCCTCCAACTTAGGGGTACGCAGCCATTTGCCAATGGCGACTGTCTGCTACTTTAATTTATACACAGTTGTCTTGGTGAGGCCAGGAGGGAAGTTTCATTCACCTCTTCAACAGAAAAAATTGCATAGGTTTTGCAACAATCATCATCATTTCAACTTTATTGTCATACACCTATAAATGTATTTATATACTTAAGATGTGACATATGTTTTGCATTTATTATCATGCACTTAGAAATGTGTGTTTATGGGCTTCCCTGGTGGTGCAGTGGTTGAGGGTCTGCCTGCCGATGCAGGGGACGCGGGTTCGTGCCCCGGTCTGGGAAGATCCCACATGCCGTGGAGCAGCTGGGCCCGTGAGCCATGGCCGCTGAGCCTGTGCATCCGGAGCCTGTGCTCCACAACGGGAGAGGCCACAACAGTGAGAGGCCCGCGTACAGCAAAAAAAAAAAAAAAAAAAAAAAAAAAAAAGAAATGTGTGTTTATGCATGCTTATAACTATTTGTATATACACATAGATGAGTGTGTGTTTAAGATGACATTTTTCAAGATATTGTTACAACTTGGGGGGATTTGTTTTTCTTAATAGACTTTATCTTTTAGAGTGGTTTTAGGGTCACAGCAAAATTGAGGGGAAAGTACAGACTTCCCATACACCTGCCCCCATCATGCATAGCCTCCCCCATTATCAACAGGGGGGTTTACTTTGAATAGAGTGCTTCTTGGTGTGGGTGTCTGCATGTTGCAGCATGGTTTCCAAACCACTATTCTTTTCACTCACCACCACAGCAAACGTTTGCTGAGCATTGTTGTAGGCGCTGGAGAACTGTAAGACAAGTCACCTGTCCCCCTGGGATTCACATCTTTCCATGTACATCAAAAACATACACAACAATGGGAATTCCCTGCTGGTCCAGTGGTTAGGACTCTGTGCTTCCACCTCGCGGGGCACAGGTTCGATCCCTGGGCGGGGAACTAAGATCCTGCAAGTTGCATGGCACGGCCAAGAAAAAAAACAAACAAAAAAAACCATACACAACAACACAAGGGCTTCCTACTTCAATACACAACATACTCCCCAAAATACACACCATGTTAGATGTATCAAATTCAAAAACAGATTTGTGTTTTTTAAGGAGAGAGTTCTATTTCCAGAGAGCTAAAATACAGTCTAAAATTCCTAATTGTGCCTTTTCTCTTAGATACACTCTTAAGCTTTGGTAGATGTTCTTTAAATTTGAGTTCTCCATCCCAGCTGAGCAGAGTTGACCAGTTAATGTCTAAAGGCAGCTTTCCAATATGGGTCAGGCTGTTTACCTCCCTATGGATCAGGAATAGTTTTCTTTATCTGTAAAAACAGAAGTAATGACACCTCCACCATTTATTTCAGCTAAGTCATGTGAAGTGATGAGAATGGTGACTAAGGCCTGTAGAGAGTTCTCAGTATGAGTCGTCATTATTGAGGCTAAAGATTTACCAGCTAATTATTTCCTTCTGTGTCTCAATTGTTCTAAGTTGATGAGAACTATACTTCTGTTGACTGGTGTTTGCATTGATATTTTCCCCGTATTTCACTAATTTTGATAAAGCAACAAGGCTAAATGCAACTTAGTAGGAACACAGTTGAATAAATGCTGTGAGACTGAGAAAGATGTTGGCACGGAAGGAACTGAACTGGGAGCTGAGCCTGAAGGAAGCAACCACATGAGATCCATCAAAATATTCCTTTGTTACCTGGCTTATTGCCTGGTGCCATATAGGAGAGATGGGTCAGGTACATTAATGTACAGTGTCCTTATTTGTGCAGAAGTGAATGGACAGAGGTCAAGGGCACCAGGAGATGGCCTTTCCCTTTTACTCTATTAAATTCCTGGAAATCCCAGAATAAAGCCAAATGTGTTAAAGTTGATGATAGCTTCCCATAAAAGGATGCTTCAGTAAGGTATTGGTAACAAATGAATTACATATTTGACCGAGAATGTGATTCTAAAAGCAGCTATGACCATTATAAAGCCTGTGTAATTTTAGCACAGTTTTGCTCCAAATGGTATAAAATGGATATAAACGTGCACTTTTGTTATAGAAAGGACCTCAGTGGATTGAAAAGCATATTATAACACATAAAAATACCATGCAGCTATCATAAATTCTAACTATATAAATTTGCCCTAAAATAGCATGCCAGCTCTAATAACTATTACTTAAACATTTCATTAGGAGTACTTTCTTAATTTCTTTCCAGTTTAAAAACTGGGAGTGGGTATAAGAGTGGTGCCAGGGAAGGGGATGCTTAGGAATAATTTATAAAGTAATGGTTTTTTCTTGGTTAATTTCCTTATAAAGCTAAGTTATTTAAACTGTAAGCACCCGGCAGAAAAAAAGGGGGGGGGGAAGCAGCTAACAGAATAAAAAGTGGTTGAATAGATAAATAAAAACCAAAAGAAAAATAACCAGACTCCCAATTTTTTTTGCAGTACATGATCATTGGTTTTAAATTACAAAAGAAATATACACTTCATATTATAAAATAAAGCATGTGAATTCAGAGTTTGTAAAATAAAAAGTGAAAGTCTACTCACCCACACTCTCTCCTACAAGATTTTAAATGTGAGAAAATGGTGATTCCATTGGTAGAAAATGAGGCTGCAGAAAATGGTGATTCCACTGGTAGTGGAGAGGAGGCTCCAGTGTCAGTGAATTCCAAGTTAGACGTGTTCAGTTGGAGCTAACAGAGATCTCTGGGAGAGATCTCTAGGTATCTCTGAGAGAGACTGGTTGAACCTCAGGGGAGATGTCGGGTCTGACATTTTCTGTGCCTTTGCGGTCTTCATCTAATTGTCCTCTTGTTGCTTTTCATACCAAACCATTCTTTCCTAAACCTTCTCTCTCTGTTGGCACAGCTGTGGGGAAACAGGTTTCTTCTATATTTTTGATGAGAGTATAAACAGTTAGAAACCCTATGGAGAGCAACTTGGCACTATCTAGGAACATTACAAAATTGTCCAGTCTCCGACCCAGCCATTCTGCTTTTGGGAATTTATACAAAGATGTACATACCCAATGCAAATTAACATATGTCTACAAAGCATCCTTGGTGTAGCAAAAGATTGGAAACAACCCAAATGACCATCATTTGTGGAACTGGTGAAATATATTAGGAGACAACATGTAATAGATTTTTTAAAATTTTAAAAGGCTTTTAAAACGGGATGAGGAATTTCTCTCTGAACTGATATGGAATGATTTCCAAGACGCACTGATAAGTTACAATGAAAAGAGCAAAGTACAGAATAGTATGTATATCAAGAATCATATGTATATCAAGCTACCTTTTGTGTAAGAAAACAGGGATGGGGAAATAATAGGTTTGTGTTTATGTCTGCATGAAGAAACTGTGGAAAAAGCATGAGAAACTTACAGAAGTGTTTGTAAGATGTGGGAGCAGGGGCAGGGAAAAGACTGCTGGATACGATTTATATTGCTTGATTTGTTCGTTTCTTTTGGGGAGGGGTACATTTTGGTTTTTATTTTATTTTTATTTTTAAAACATTTTATTGAAGTATAGTTGAATTACAAAGTTGTGTTTATTTCTGCTGTACAGCAAAATGACTCAGTTATACATATATACAATCTTTTTCATCTTCTTTTTCACGATAGTTTATCACAGGATATTGAATATAGTTCCCTGTGCTATACAGTACAACCTTGCTGTTTATCCATCCTATATATACTAGTTTGCATCTGCTAATCCCAAACTCCCAATGCTTCCTTCCTCCACCCCTGCCCTTGGTAACCACAAGTGTGTTCTCTATGTCTGTGAGTCTCTTTCTTTTTCATAGATATGTTCATTTGTGTCATATTTTAGATTCCACACGTCAGTGATATCATATGGTATTTGTGTTTCTCAATCTGACTTACTTCACTTAGCATGATAATCTCTAGGTCCATCCATGTTGCTGCAAACAGCATTATTTCATTCATTTTTATGGCTGAGTAATATTCCAGTGTGTGTGTATGCATGGGTGTGGAGAGATATATATATATATATCTCTCTCACATCTTCTTTATTCATTCATCTGTCAATGGACATTTAGGTTTTTTCCATATCTTGGCTGTTGTAAATAGTGCTGCTATGAACATAGGGGTGCATGTGTCTTTTTGAATTATAGTTTTGCCTGGATATATGCCCAGGAGTGGGATTGCTGGATCGTATGGCAACTCTATTTTTAGTTTTTTGAGGAATCTCCGTACTGTTTTCCATAATGGCTGCACCAATTTACATTCCCACTGACAGTGTGAGAGGGTTCCCTTTCCTTCACACCCTTGCTAACATTTATTATTTCTGGACCTTTTAATGCTGGCCTATATTGCTTGATTTTTGAACCGCTGTAAACATGTTACTCGGAAACGTTTTAAAATATTATCAAGCAAAATACATTGTTCCATATGGCAGAATAATACAAAGGCTAAATAGGGATCATGCAAACAAATATTTTGAAAATATAGAAGGGCTTCCTGGAGTGGTGACATTTCAGCTGGCTGCCCTTAAATATTGATTTCGAAAGATGGCGAATTAGCGTAGGATCTTCTTGGTTTTAGGATCTGCATAAGCAAAAGCCTAGGGGTATGAAAGTTTATAGAGTTGACTGGAAATGTTTCTCCCCAGGACATTTTCTCAAACTCATTGAGAAAATAATGAGCTGAGAGTCCATTTTTGTCTCTTTGGAACTGGGGCAAAATGAATTTGGATTCCCAGTCTTTGCTCAATGGAAAATGCAACTTACAATGCTTCTTATATACTGTTGATATCCCATCCTCAGATCTGTCAGATCTCATCCACTGCTCATCTTTGAGAAAAGTCACCAAGTAAATATGAAGTTACTTATGCCACAAAAATTGAATCCCAATCCATTTTATGGCGAGACTTAGCAGAAAATTCAAATGATTAAACGTGATTTTTAACCTCTTTAACCTTAATCATAAATAGGTCTCTTGTGATTAAGGGACTCAGGTTTGTGTAATAATTTAAGTGTTGAAGTCATAATAACATGTGCCTTAGTTGTGTTTCTTACCTTTACATCTCTTTGTTTGTATCTTGCTATCCTTTCCACTGAACATGGACCATGGAAGAGCAGCCGAAGATTAGAGTAGATGATTCCTGATGACAGGATAAAGGAAAATCAACTTTGTTTACACCAAACCTCATAAAGTTGCTCAGTAATCCTAAAATGACTCATTTTAGTACTTTAAAATCACATTAATCCAGTTGCCTTGAGTACAGTGCTTTAGGGAACTGGATCCAATTATGTTAAAATCAATCTCTCTCTATCTCTCTCTTTCTCTCTCCCTTTCTCTCTCCCTCTCTCTCTCCCTCCCCCTCTCCCCCCCCTTCCTCCCTCTCTCTCTCTGTCACACACACACACACCACCTATACAAGGAACAAAAAATAAAGCCTTGAAGGAAATAGAACAAACGTTTACATTGATGGGATTCAGATGGCAGTACCATGGATGATTTTTCTTTTCCTTTAACTTTTTATATATTTCCCAAATTTTATTTCAGGAGCATTTTCACTTTCACTTGTATAGTGAAAACAGAAAAGAAAACAACCAAAGCACATACTTAAAAGCAGAGAGTGTGGTGGACCAGGGCCAAGCACACTGCTCAGCCCTCTCTTAGTTCATCTTCCAGGAAACCCTGAATGCGCCTGTGGCCACCGCCCTGGGTTCAGTCTCAGCTATATGGTCGTCACATAGGTCCTTTAAAGCCTTCACACAGTCAGCTCTGGGGAAAGAGAAATTTTTACTTAGTTAACCCGAATGGGCCCTCTGTAGCTCCTGTTGTCCCTCCAAGATCATCTTCAGGCCAGACTCGGCACTGGGTCCCCTCCCTCGGTCACCCTTCTCCAAAACAAAGAAACAAATCCAAATCCCTAAACAGTCTCGAATAATGGAGAGTTCACTGACTTTTCTTACGGAAAGTTAGGCAAGTTCCTCAGAACATATAGAAAATTTCCCTAAAAATACCTGTATATATACCTCTAATCTTTCTTCAAAATCTCTCTCCTAGGGACAGTGGTTAAGACTCCAAGCTTCCACTGCAGGGGGCACGGGTTTGATCCCTGGTCGGGGAACTAAGATCCCTCATGCCTTGTGGCACGGCCAAAACAAAAAACAAAAAAAAGTCTCTCTCCAGCAGTCAGTCGCTTCATCCCCTTTTCCCCCCAAGTTGCCTCCTGGGGCCTGCTGTGACGTTGTTCTCAGCCGGCACACGCGCTGCCTGGTAAAAAGAAAATAGGGTTGTCGTCCAAATATGGACACCTCATCTTTTTCAGGCATGTCTCCAAGGCTCCTGGTTCAGTTAGATTGATGTAATGGTCCCTAGAACTAGATAAAACATATACTCTTAATGCCCTAAGCAACACAAACATGGAAACTAATACAGGGTTTGTCCAAAACATGTGGCCATAAGGATGAATCCTTAACTCAATGGCCTGTATGATCTAACCACTAACCACTCTTAGGAGCTAAAATAGGGCAGTTTGAAGAGTAGGACAGATGCGAGGCTGTTTAGCATGTGGGTTCAGCTGGACCACTGAGCTGTGTGGGCTGTGAAGGCTTCTCTCCCAGAAGGTAGCCGGCTGGGGCGTGGGGTGTGGTAGGCCCCAAGACAAGAGCACAAATGGAGGCCCACAAACCATATGTCTAAATATTATAAATCAAGCGAACAAATCATTAAATAAAATATGTTCTGTCCTCCTACCTTGACAAAAATACCTCAGGCAACCTGGAAGTCCAGGTTTGAATTTAGAATTCTTGGACTCCTTAGAGTTCCTTGCCGGAATTCTGGGGTTCCATGTGTTTTTCAGAAAACGGGGTTGCCGAACAGTCCACTCATAACTGACAATCTTTTTACGTCCTCCCCTAGATGGTTTGGGGAAATTCAAGGTCAGGGTCACTATTAACTGCTAGTGCTGCTAGGGGGTAGGGAGTGGGTTTCATGACTTCTAAATGTTATTTGTGCCACCGCAGTCCCCTCTGCTGAACAGGGTATTGGGAGAGCTCAGTGGACCATGGTCCACCCTGACCCCTTGGTGCCCTTTGGCCAGCTTCTGACATGAAGCAAAGTGCCCCTCTGTTCCCTGCCGCTTTCTGCACTGTTGGGATGAGCACCAAGGGGAGGACCTTTAAAGGCAGAGCATTATCGGCAGGAATTGTTAGTTTCCCTGTTTGGTCACAGATAACCTTTCCTGATACCTAGGCTGGGAGGCAGAGGGGGAATATGAGGAGGGTAGTTAAAGATGACCAAGGACTGGAGAAGGGCCACCATGCCTTCTATCGCTGCACCTGTGGTTCAGGTGCAGTCAGTTCTGTTGGGGGCGTGGGGACGAACTGTATCACCCTGCAGTCTTCTGACCCTCCTCAAGTGGTGTAGACCCAACCGTGAGACAGGGCAGCTCTGCAGGCCAGGAATTCAGAACTTCGGATCTGGAAGGGATGTGGGAGGGCCTTAGAAGCTGAGCTGATACCCTGGAGCCGGATGTGCTGTGTAGTCCCTTCTATCCCCCTGACGCAGGCTGGAGGGAGGCAGGTGTGCTATGAAACTGCAGAAGGTATTAAGCTTCTCTTCCCCCAGTTTAGCTACTAGGCTCTGAAAGACTCTGCCATGAAGGCTAGTTCCATGTGATCTTATCCAGGAATGGTGTAAGGACTGGACACAAAAATTCTAGAGAGGGGTTCATAAACACATAAGGCATTATATCAAGACCTACTCTGCAGGAGACAGTATTTTAGGGTAGGGCAGTTGGTGAGATGGAAAGTCCATAACATCTTACCTTTCTCTGAAGTTTATTCCTGTCGTCCCCACCAAAAACCATACTTGGAAGTCAGTACACTATCCTGATTTTGAGCGAAATAGCATTAACTTGATACTTACTCTGCCACCTGCATTTTCATTTCAAAAGTACAGTTACTGGGAAATGCCATTGGGAGTTTGGAAAGAGAAATGATATAACTCCTGAATATTACGGGTTGACCAAAATGGAGCCCAGGAGGCCAGGTTTGCACCGGGTTCTCATAATACCATCATTAGGAAGCCTACCTTAAATCTGGCAAATTTTGTGTTTTCAGGCCTTGAAAATATATTTCTTCCAAGTTTCATCCAAATTACTCCCAGGAGCTGACACATAACCAGAAAAACAGCTTCAGCAAAAACTATCTCAATCTTACCTCCAGGAACACTTGGTTTTTGCTGAGCATAGTTTTAGAGAAACTTCCAGCCAGTCAAATAGGCAAGTCTGGCCTCACACCAATATGGCAAATCTGGTTTCTGTCCAGTGGTGCTGGTGCCACAGATCCTCTTGGGGAGATGTGCCAGCCACATTGCCTCCGTGCACGTTCAAGGTTGAGCGCGAAACTTCTACCCTTTCCCTTTCTCCTCATCAGCTATGGGAAAAGGAGAGCCCTGCCACATTGGTTATAGTGTGATCCCTGGAGCCAGGTAGGCGGAAGGTTGTTAAACAGAGTAATACAAGCACAATCAGTTGCAGGGGGAAAGAAGGTTTCATGTAACGGAAGGGAGAGAAGTCATTTTATTTGAGTTCCTGCGGCATTATTATTTTGATCTTCTTTTTTTTTTTTCATGAATTTTCTGATGACTGTTCATAAACAGATATTGCCAAGTTGGACTCTCTGACCCCTGTGCTAGGGGCTAAACTTGCATGAATCCTCGTGGCCATCCTCTGGGGAGTGAGGCTGCTTTGTGGAGGGAGTCCTTTGGCTGGAGCCCTGAACGAGAGATTCTTGATCCAAGCTGGAGCATGTGACTGTGCTTTTGGAGCTGGAAAAGGAGAATCAGATGGACTGTTACGTGGCAAATTAATTAGTCATTTAAATTAATGAACATTTGCCTTCTGATAAGAGTTATTGTTGAAGCTTCTGCTGGCTTAAGAAGGTCCAAAAATACAGCATAATTAGGACCTCAACCTATAAGATTATCACATTGGTCCAGACATTTGGACATTATTCTACTGATAATCTGCAATTATTGTTATTTCAGATTTCTAAGATAGTGTCCAGGTTTTGTACTTCTACCTAGCTCTTGGCCATTATTACTTTTGCTTATACTTTAAAGCCTTTATCAGTAACAGGTGAGCCAGTTAAAGCAGAAACCCTTGGTGTAACGGTGTGAAACACCATCACATTGTATTTGACCTCTGTAAGGCTCTGGGGGAAAAAGGTGAACTAATCAGTATAGCCTCACTGCCAGAGTCTGCTAAAGAGTATATCACCAAATGCTTATTAATGGTGCTACAGATGAGCTGATCTACGCAGATACACTCACTCCGCTGATCTTACTGAAATCCATCCTGACAATCTGTTTCTGCAGCTAGTGATGGAGACACAAACGCTGGCTGTCAGGATTTTCCAGATTGCTTTCAATATTCCAAATGTCAAACCGTCAGAGTTTTTTAAATTACTTTTGATTTGCCAAGTACCACAACATCAGGACATGGAGAGTAGGAGATGCCAGTTATAGGACATTGTGTGTGTGCTTTTTGCCTTGGTGTCTCAGGTAGAAGGGGCTGTTCACTCTGGTGTGGAATTTTGTACTAGTAGTTTAGTGAGAAATTTCCTGCACCTGGAAGTCTGTTCTCTACACAGCCAGAATAATCTTCTATACATCACATCACCTGTCTCCCCTGTCCCCAAACACTCCAAACGGCTTCCCATCACATCTAGAATTAAATCCATGTTTCCTGTGGCCAGTGAGGCCAACAGGTGTGGGCCCTGACCACCACCCTGAACTCTTCTCCTACCACCGTGACTTCCTCTCACTCCACTCTAGCTACACTGCTTTCTTTCTGCTTCTTGAACGCATAGAACTCACACCTGCCCCAGGGCCTTTGCACATTCTCTTTCTTCAGCCAGGAATGCCCTTCTTCCAGATCTTTGCTTCTTTGGGTCTCTCAAGCTTTTGCTAAATTGTCACTTCCTCAGAGAGGTCTTCCTGATCACCTGATCTAAACCAGCCACCTTGCCTCCTGCCTACCCTACCCTTGTTAGCACTCATGTATAGATCATTTCATTTCCTGCTCACCGTCTGTGTCTCCCACTAGAAGATAAGGTCTCTGAGGGCAAGAACCTTGTCTAGCATAGCCCCAAGCATATAGCAGGAGTTTGGTAGATGTATGTTGAATAAACAAATGAGCAGGTCAGCCTGCCAAGAACAGACTGAGAATGGGAAATGTGAAGGTGTGCGTTGTGCGACTATATGCCTCTCACGCAAGAATGACGACTACTTCATTCTGGTCATCCTTGTCCCTGGACACTTTAGAATAAAGTGTCCTCCACATGCAAGGAAAGAACAAGCCCTCCCAGCTGGTCTTGGAACCACGCACCTTCCTCCCACACTGCCTCTTTCTAGACGCAAATCCCAGTTATCCTATTTTGATCCCAGCGGTCAAATCAGATTTGACTTTTCTGGGGTCATCTAGGCATCTCTCAGGAGATAACGACCCTTGTGCACATCTTGTTGCCCAGATCACATCTCCCTTAGAGCATCTCAGGGCAGTCAGCTTGGGACAGTCACCAAGGATCCCAGAGCATCTGATCTATGTGCCTGGTGACAAGTCTCATTCCTCTTCCTTTCACAACTTGACCCAGGACGAGGTGAAAGAACGTCCAGGGATGCCTGGAAAGGGAGTGTGCAACTGTGGAACCATTGGACACAGAGGCATTGGTGTGCCTAAGAGGCTGGAAACAGTGTTACAGCAGATCTTTCCAGATCACTCTCATTAAAATATCCAGGGTGAACTTCCCTCCAAAGTAAGAAGCGATTAACACTCACACCTCCCTGTAGGCTATCCCCACATTCCTAGTTCTGGAATAAAATATAATATTCAAGAAGCAGTGGCTTTGTGCCAGCTGCGGAGCTGAATGCTTTCTGGGAGTTATCCCATTTAATTGGTGTTCTGCTTTAGAGATATGCATTGTCATCTCCCATTTTACACGTGGGGAGATTGTGGCTGAGGGATGGGAAGTACTTTTCTCCAACTCACATGGTTTGCAAATAGCCAGGACTATAGTGTAGTTACTAACTAACCACTGTGTTATTTGGCACTCCAATTTACACCAGTTAGTTACCTACACTACCTTTTTTTTTAAACAGCTTTATTGAGGCATAATTTATGTATCATAAAATTCTGCCGTTGTAAGTTTGAGATTCAATGCAACCGTCACCACACTCCAGTTTCAGAACATTTCCACTGCCCCAGATATTTCCTCATGACCATTTTCAGGTAATCCCCCTCCTACCCTCAGCCCTAGACAGCTGCTGATCTATTTTCAGTCTCTACAAACTTGCTTTTCTAGATACTTTGTATAAATGAAATCATCCTGCGTTATCTTTTATGGAAAACTGCATTTGTTTTGTGAAGACTGTTTATTAGTTCTCAACATTCAGTTCAGAGGTGTGTTGTGGATGAACACAAGAAGGAAGGTATTGTACCTCCAGTTCTGCGGGAGGCCTGGAGGGAAAGTGTGTTTGTTAACTGTTCCTGGCTTCTGAGGAAACAGACCTGCTGGAAGCAGAAAACCAAAGTGGGGGAATCATACATGTTGATTTTTCTGTTCTTTTATTTCTAGAAACATGGGGAATCGATATTCATTCACGAACTTCTACTCAAAATAGTTTCAGGAATGGTTCTATTTTAAATAAAATACAGAGAGTGAAATGAAGCCCTACAAATCTCATTGAAAAAACGTAATCCAGACGGCGCACCAGCCAGGCTCCTACCCAGTGAGGAAGCTCCTCCCTGAAAGTGGAAGCGAGGAAGACAATAGCAGAGTTAACCCCTTTCATTCCCACCCCAAATCCACCCACTATGGCCATAAAAACTTGCAATATTTCTTCTTGCTCCAGACCCTGGGTCTCTCTAGGTATCTTGCTCTACTGCTTCTGGACCCTCCGTCACTCCTGAGATGTCTTTCTCTGGGGCAAAGGCCTAAGTTCCCCTCCAAGGTGGAGAGACAGACGAGGGAGCTGAACCCCTTCTTTCCTCCTGTTCCTCTGAATGAAATTCCCATTCCACCCAGAGAGAGAACAAAGCCCCTGCTTCGCGACCATGCGGTCTGTTCCAACCCCTCTCATACCCATTTCTCTTCTCACTAGGAACAAATTCTCTCCACAGGTGGAAAGGCAGCACATGGGCTCATGAAGCCCCTGGGGTAAGGCTATATATATATATGTATATATATACTGACACATATATATATGGTATTCAACATCTTATAATAACCTATAATGGGAAAGAATCTGAAAAAGAATATATATATATATATATACATGTTATAAGATATTGAATATAGTTTCCTGCACTAGACAGTAGGTCCTTGTTGTTTATCTATTTTATATATAGTAGGGTGTATCTGTTAACCCTGAACTCCTAATTTATCCCTCTCCCCCACACCTGTCCCCTTCAGTAACCATAAGTTTGTCTTCTATGTCTGTGAGTCGATTTCTGTTTTGTAAATAAGTTCATTTGTATCATTTTTTTAGATTCCACATATAAGTGATAGATGGTGTTCGTCTTTCTCTGTCTGACTCACCTCACTTAGTATGATAATCTCTAGGTCCATCCATGGTGCAGCAAATAAGCAAGACAGTTTTAAGTTTTATTCATAGGCTTCTCTGGTGCAGGAGCTCTGGGGAGACTGGCTAGAAGCCTAACAACAACAACAATAACAATAATAATAGCTAGCATTTATTAAGCACCACTCTGTGTCATGCTCTGTATATCTCACCTGTTTTTTCTCATATAATGCTTAGAATAAGTCTCTTAGATCAGTAGTATTATTTGCCCCATTTTATGGAAAACTATTAGTATGATTAGTACAGATATTATTAGCATAGAAATTATACAGAATTATTATTATTAAATTATTAGTAGCACAGACTTATTATATGTGTATTATTAGTACAGAAATCATTAAAGTGTAGAAATTCTTAGTACAGAAAATAGTATCAGTACTATTATTATAGTGCTGAAATCATTAATTGTTACTGTAGGTGGGGGATTCCCTGGCAGTCCAGTGGTTAGGACTCGGCGCTTTCACTGCTGTGGCCCCAGGTTCAATCCCTGGTCAGGGAACTAAGATCCCACAAGACACACAGTGCGGCAAAAAAAAAAAAAAAAAAAAAAAAAAAATTATTACTGTGGACATAAATTAGTGCAAAAATAATATCATACTATTATTAGTATAGAAATCATTAGTGCAGAAAATAGTATCAGGTACTATTATCATCAGCCCCATTGTTTTAGGTAACTGAGGCTTGGAGAGGTTAAGCAAACTGACCTAAGGTTACAGAGTTGGCAGTGGAGCTACCTGAATGCACTCAGCTCTTAACCGTAGCAATGCTCTCCCCCATTTCCAGCTCCCCGCCCAGGGAAGGGGGTGAGTGTGGGGAGGGCGGGGAGGATCTGAGCTGGGACTTCAAGAAACAATCACAGTGACTGAAGGAGAAAGAACTCCACGTACTTTCTGGTAACCCAGAAGCGGCTGTGAAATGGGTAACTAATTAACCTGAGAAATGTTCCCACATCTTGTGTTGGGAAGAAAGAAACCATTTTGAAAGTTAGAAATGAGTTGGAACAACGTTGCATTTAAACTAAGCTGAAGCAACAGGTGTTTCTTGAGTGTAGATCTTACACTGGGCTCTTCGTTTTGCTTTTGGGTTATGTTGAATTATAGGGGCTTCTAGGGCTCTGCTGCATGTGTGAGCCCAGATCTCAGCCCCACAGGTCAGAGAAGGGTGTGGACAGAGCACAGAACACTGGCTGGTATTTGCTTTGGGAAGAGTCACTGGGGCAGGGGACACATGGGGAGGGAGTGGTTCTTTCTATGTGAAGTTGTGGGGATCCCAGAGCTGGACTCGGAGACCTGGAAGGAGAAGCAGGATGAACCTCATCAGAAACAAAGTGTTATGTATGAATCTTCCCATAGAGACCACAGGCGTTCCCACTAAGAATTCAGCTGGAAGCAAGGCTAGGGGAAGGAAATTACTCTGAGTATTAATGAGAATTTCTATAGCAGTCCTCAAACAACAGATTCAACACAGCTGCACCACTTCTCCTTCAGAGCCGGGCAGAGACACAGGTGTAGACAAAGTTTACATCCCTCTACTTCCCTCCACCAGAAGAATAAAGTGCTTTGTCTGTATTTCTCCTAGGTCCATGTCTCTGGGTGGAATCTACTGCTGCCCTTGCTTGAGTGGGTAGGAGAAAAATGAGGGAGAAGAGACTATCCTGGGAAAGAGAAAGGGGGAGAATGGGACAGAGTGAGATAGGAGGGGAATGGTGAGGGGAAGGGCTTCCCATTCATGGGCTGGTTGCCCAGATGTGTACACGGATCCAGCTTTCTGCTCCCCCCGAGTGTGGAGACGATGCTGGAGAGAGTCAGGGCACATGAGTGGAAAGGGGACTGTGATTTGTAAGCTGCAGAGGAAAGGTTGGAAGTTTGGGACAGATGGTGTAGCATTTGCGATGGTGAAGGAAATTCAGGAGTTTTGTTGGGAACGGAAAGACTTGCTGGAGCATCATGGGTCTGAGAAGCAGTTTGAGGTCATTTGTTTTTGTTTTTTGTTTTTTTCACATTGCCATACGCCCATTTATTTGAAATTCTAGAACAAGCAAAATTAACCCACGATGAGGGCAGGGATTGACTGGGAAGGGAGTGAGTACCCTTTCAGGCATGGTAGTAATATTCTATATCTTCATAGGGTTTGAATTATACTGATACATGCATTTGTCAAAACCTAGTGAACGTACACTTGAAAAAGTATATATTTCAATGTATGTAAATTATATACAAAAATCTATTAACAAATATTGGACTCTAGTTAATGACAATCATCCTGAAGTGTTTCGGAGGAAGTTTACGGATGTCTGCAACTTACTTTGAGATGAATTAAGAATAAGATGGATTAATGGATGGATGGAGGGATGGATGGAAAGATAGATATGTGATACATCAAGTTTAGTAAAGTGTTAATGAATCAGTGTTGCTGTGCATTTGAAAATTTTCATAATAAAATGTTGGGAAAAATTAGCAAAAAAAAAAACCAGTAAGAAGCTATGTGTGAGCTTAACACACACATACCCCTGTAGGCTAGATCGGGCTCACGGGCACCACTTTCAAGACTTTTGCTCTGTCCCATCATGCGTCCCCATCACCACATTACACTTACTCTGCAAGTTGATTATAAGGGGATGGTTCCTGCAGTCAAGCTCTGTGTTCTGCTCTCCACCTTGCATGGGGCTTGATAGATCGGGCACGGTTCAGTGAGTGAAGGTATGAGAAAATCCATCACCTGATGACATCATTAACATTTCTTCAACATGACCTGCCTGAGATAGAAGTGAGCCTGGCCTCCTTCTCATCAATCAAGGGGAAAGTTATGGGTTATTTGTGAAGGGGAAGCTGTCTCTTGCAGTCAGAATTCCTGTTCCTACCCTGGAGGCTGGTTTCCGGACCAGTCAAAAGACAGTTCCCAAGGACCAGCTTTGCAGTCAGTACCCTTCCCTGCACTTTCTCTGCTGCCATCTGCTATGGAGCGGCCCGAGCAGGTCTCTTGGCATTAGGGGTGAGAGAATAGAGGGATGCCCTCAGCAGAGTTGCCTCAGGCCTTTCTGGACTTCCCTTTCTTGCATTAAAATTAGTCTTGAACCCATTGAGAAAGGTCTTTTCTGAACCTTTGGTGGAGAGAAAAATCAATCAAAAATTTTAAAGTGAGAAAAATCAATTGAACACACTTACCCTGTGTTTTAACCCTATTACCTTGAGTGAGGCCAGACGCGGATCGTGAAAGCAACCGGAAAGAGTGTTAAAGTTTTGTCATACTCGCAGCTCCTTGGGGAGAAACAGTGAGCCGTGCAGGGCCACTTGGGGGAAACACTGGGGCCAGTCCCAGGCAAAGGAGAAAGTGGAACCATGGGCAAGCACCTTAGTGTGGATTCTGTGAGAAGGAACAGGCAAAATGGGGTAGGAAGGCTTAGCACTGGCTGACTTGAGTAACTTCAGCAAGCTCTGGGCCATGGGGGCTGTGGTCCCTGGTTGTATGGTACCCGGTCCTGTAGTGACCAGTGTGATATACAGCAGCCTGGAGCATGAGAACCTGTTAGGGCATGTGGTTGGGATGTGGGCTTAACTGACAGCTCGGGAAGGGGAAGTGACTGGGCTTTAGGCAGGCCCTCAAAACTGGGTTAAGTCAGCATGTGAATAAACTGTATTACATCCTGTGAACCTAGGAATGCAAACGTCGTTTCATTATTTTAGGGGACGTATAAAGCTGGGAACATATAAAAGTCTCTCTACTTAAGCCTAAATTGGAAGAGTTCTAAGCCACTACCTGCTCTTCCTTATGTGCATTCAAGAGTTCTTGTTTAAGCCACTGATAGACGGCCGTCTTCATTTCTCAGGAAAGGGCCTGGAAACATACTGGCTTGGGAAGCCACAGCTTCCTCCCAGGTGATCCTGTCATCCTTAGAGTCGGTTGACGGGAGTCAAGCTGTCCCGAGGCTCTGATAGGTAGAACAGTGGCTCTCTCAAAGACGTCTACATCTTGATCCCAGAACTTGCGGATGTGTTGCCTTACATGGCAAAGGACAATGGAGGTTGCAGGTGCAATTAAGGTAGCTAATCTTGAGATGGGGCCAATCTAATCACATGAGTCCTGAAAAGTGAAAGAGGGAGGCAGAAAGAAGACCAGAGAGATGCCATGTGAAAAAGATTCAACCCATTGTTGCTGGCTTTGAAGATGGAGGAAGGGGCCACAAGCCAAGGGATGCGGGCTGCCCCTAGAAGCTGGAAAAGTCAGGGAAGGGACCATTTTTCTAAAGACTCCAAAAAGGAATGCAGCCCTGCCAACACCTCGATTTGTGAAATCTATATTGGACCTCTGACCTAGGACTGTAAGATAATAATCGATGCCATGATAAGCCACCCAATTCATGGTAATTTTTTAATGGTAGCAACAGGAAAAGTAGAGAGACTGAGAGGGGTTTAGGTGTCCTTAACTGACAGAGTCACTACCCCTTCAGAACCACTCTCCTGTCCTTCTTGTTACTAAACACACTCGATACCAAAGACTTGTTTTCAAGCAGAAATAGACTTATAAAGGGACATTCCATAGCTTACAGAATCTCTAGGAGGGCCACAGAACTGGCTCTGGAGCGCACAGCCAGGAACAATGCCCAACCATACCATGGGGCTGCTTTTCTAAAACATATTTTAAAAATCTATTTATTTACTTTGAGTCAGAGAGAGAAAAACAAATACCATATGCTAACACATATATATGGACTCTAAAACAAAAAAAAAAATCGTTCTGAAGAACCTAGGGGCAGGACAGGAATAAAGACGCAGACGTAGAGAATGGACTTGAGGACACGGGGAGGGGGAAGGGTAAGCTGGGACGAAGTGAGAGAGTGGCATGGACATATATACACTACCAAATGGAAAATAGACAGCTAGTGGGAAGCAGCCGCATGGCACAGGGAGATCAGATCGGTGCTTTGTGACCACCTAGATGTGTAGGATAGGGAGGGTGGGAGGGAGACTATATGTATACATATATCCCCATATCTCTTCCCTCTAAGACAAGAGGGAGGAGATATGGGGATATATGTATACATATAGCTGATTCACTTTGTTATAAAGCAGAAACTAACACACCACTGTAAAGGAATTATACTCTAATAAAGAGGTCTAAAAAAAACGTTAATTTGAACACATGGATGTGGCCTTTTGGAATTCCATACATTAAATCTGAAACGTAATTTTCTGATATAAGGTCAAGGTAAAAAGCTAATCAGACAGGGGCTTCCCCTGGTGGCGCAGTGGTTGAGAGTCCGCCTGCCGGTACAGGGGAAGCGGGATCGTGCCCTGGTCCGGGAGGATCCCATGTGCTGCGGAGCGGCTGGGCCCGTGAGCCTTGGCCGCTGAGCCTGCGCGTCCGGAGCCTGTGCTCAGCGGCAGGAGAGGCCACAGCAGTGAGAGGCCAGCGTACCGTAAAAAAAAAAAAAAAAAAAAAAAAAGCTAATCAGACAAACTGAAGGATTTTTTTAAAAATATAGCATACGTTTTCTTAAAAACAAAGTAAACCAACACATGAGCTATAAAAAAAAATCTATTTATTTACTTTGAAAAGACAGGTAAAGGAAAAACAGCAATAATGTGTGCTCTAATAAGACAGTGGGCCACCCGGGCTCAGTCCTGCTGGGGACCGTCTGGGAAATTGTATAACACGTTTCACAGTTGTCTCACCAGAGGACAGGGGGTGACTGGGGCTTTTTCCCACTGCCTCCTGTCTCCCATTTGTTGAGCGTTGACCCTGAGGAAGTCAATGGTTTCAGGTTCCAGACTGTGTCTAGGCATCAGTGTTAGTAAACTCCTTTGAGCTGGAGAGAGCTCTCCAGCAGGGAAGCAGAGCCGTACACCATTTGAGATGTAAGGTCTTCAGCACAGCAGAAACTATGACCCACAGGGGTGTGTGAACTCAAACATGGGCTGAGGAGATGCGGTGTGGGACATCAATATCACCTGCTACAACCCCTCCTAAGATTAACTGCTAACATCTTGCAACCCCTTTCCACCTTTCTATACGTACACACAAACAGCAAATACATACTGTTTATCGTGTGCAGGGCACTGTCATCTATTAAGTCCTCCGTCTTCATAATGACCCTGTCAGGTACATTTCAAAGAGCTGTAGTGCTTAGAGGATATTGGAATCATTCCAAAGTGTGTTGGAACAGTTCAATTTTAAAATGTTATTGTGCCAGAAATTACATCTTTTGCAACGATTTGAATTTATGGTGAAAATTTTTAGATGTTAACTTTAAACTGTATATGGGGGTGCGTAGTTTTTCAAAATTCTTTCTGTGGGTTAGCAGCTGAAGAGTTTGTAAATCACTGTCCTAGACTTCTGCAGGTGTGTCTTCCCAGGTGATGTGCACAGAACCACTAAAATGGTTAATAGGGGCGGGGGGGTGTGTGGTGAAGCAGTTAGAGGAGCTTCTGTCATTACCCTTAAAGAATCCTGGAAAATAAAGGAAAATCAAAACTGGAGGCTATAGATAAAAAGTGAGTTCAGCTCGCTGCAGATCCAAAGGATGAATGCTGAGCTCTCCAGCATCCTGATTCAGTGCCCCTCCCCTCCCAGAGTCTGTGGATGCTGAGTCAGTGGCTCCAATGCCATCCCAACCTGTCATCTCCCCTTTCATATTGACTTGATTTTCTTAATGTCACCTCCTCAAGTTCTAAGTGTTAAACTTACTCTATGATCAACATAGCAATAGGAAAAAAAAAAAAAGACTCATTCTGCTTCACTAGGAAGGCATTAAGCCTTTCTATTCTAGGAACCAAATGAATATTCGAGTGTAAACTTCATGGCACATTGAAGATACAACACGAGCTGGGAGGTAGTTCTAAGACTGGGCTTATGGACCAGCTTCAGAGGTGAGGCAATGAACAGTGGCAACAGAAAACCTACCTGATGTAGGAAAGAGATGCCTTGTAACTTACCCAAACTGATTTGCACAACCAATCAAATTCATTAGCTGTAACTCAATGTTTCCCCTTTCAGAAAACAATATTCTCTAATTCACAGGGATAAGCACGGTAGTTCTATGGTCTCTCTGGAATCTAGTCTCTCCAAGAGTGAGTTAAGAAAGCTTAGAAAGGTTGTTAGAATTTAGTCTGATCAATAACCCAAAAGTGCTGCTCAAGACCGGTATAACAACCAGTTCAGTTCACTTTTTCAGCTATTTTTCCTCTCAGTCTTGTTCGTGCTAACAATAGGCATGGTAGGAAAAACTTGAATGAATAACTTCTTACTCTGATTCCTTTTTTAAACCTGGTAACGTAGGGGTAAGAGCTTGGGCTTTGAAGCCAGATGAGCATGAGTTTACATTTGGGCTCCATCACTTATTAGTTGTGAAGCTTGACTAGTGCAGAGTGGCAGTGATGTTTCCTCCTCACAGGGCTGGGGCAAGGAATCAGCAAGGCCATATGGGCAAGGAGCCCAAGACACTGGTGTACAGTAAACGGTGGCCAGTATTATCGGGATCATCACTCTCCTTTCGATTTGTAATTTGACTTCTGGATAGACTGACTGCAGGAAAAAACCTTACGTAGAAGACTGATACAACCCTTTTGGCTATTTTTTCTTCAGTTATAAAATCAGGAATTGATATTCTGATTTTAAATCACTACTGATAATTTGGTTACTGAAATCATTTCATCCGTTGGATTACTATTTGGATGTAAAACATTTACAAACACCATCTCATATAATTTGCCTAAAAACCTATGAGCCAACCAAAACGAATACTGTTATTCTTTTTCCCATTTAGGGAAGTAAAAAGTCAGATTAAGAGATATTAAATAACTCACCTTTACTCTCCTTTTTTCCTCTCTAGGAACTACTCTAATCCTACTTCTATATACTAAAATGCCACACATTCATCAGAGCCCATTTTAAGCTTTCCTTTCCTCTTTTCAGAGGAAAAGAACTCATTCTTTCCTGACCTTCTCTAGCGCTCAGAGTGTGAACTATATAATTTAGCACTATAATACTCTTTCATTTCTTCCCAATGGCTTCTTGGGTTTTTTGTTTGTTTGTGTGTGTGTAGGTTTGTTTGTTTGTTTTGGTATGTCTTTTTTATTTTAACTCTGGCCAGCAAGACAAGAAACCTCTCAAGGCTAGGAATCATGCAACTTAAATATACTTTGGGTCTCACTCCCCAGTTCCCTTTCCCCTTCACACTCCCCAGCCCAGAGCTGGACTCAGAGCAAGTGCCTGATGTATCCTCGATTGATTCACAGAGAGTTTACCTGAAATGATGATCTAGAGAATCCATTGCAAGAGAAAAATGGAGAATCACTCCTTGGGGACTGCCATCTAAGAAGCAGGACAAAAATGTTTCTGCTGGGAAATTGAAATGCAAAAAGCAAATACACGCAGGACACACATCACTTCTCTGCAGCTTCTAGCGCTGATTCTAGCAATCCCCTTCATATCCCTCTAAGTTTATATGACCAGAACGTGCCTTTAGTCACAGTGTCCCCCAGTCATGGCACTGTGACCATGTGTAGGTGGGCTCGTCCTTCTGTGACTTTATGACACTCTGTTCTCCCTTCTGCAGTGATGATAATCAACTTCATTGTCTAGTAAAAAAATTAAACAACTCTTAACTGAGGGAAGCTAAATAGCAGCTGATATTTTTGGAGACTCTCAAATTAGGACAGCTGAGTTTAATGGAAAAATAAACAAGTGTCGTACTGAATATCTGTTGCATATTGTTGCATGCTAAATGTCAGCCTAGAGAGAATTTTCCCATTTGTTTGTTCCTTTTTATCACGTCTTCCTGTTTGTTTATGAGTTGTTTTATAATCAAATAGATATTCCTTATAAATTCCAAATGGCAAGACATGACTAGGGTTCTTTTAGAAGACAAAATTCCAGATTTTTCCCAATGGTTCTAATGACCAGCCTTCCTACCTCCTGAACCAGTTTCTTATCCAGTGAAAAAACAAGGCTCTTGAAGTCTACCGGATTCTGGTGGGGTCATGTTCACCAGGCAAATGCTTCTCGGTACTTAAGGTTCATATGAATCAACTGGAAATCTTGTTAAAATGCAGATTCAGTTTCATAGATCTGCTGAGAGACCTGTGAATCTGCATTCGAACACAGAAGTGATGCTGGTGCGCCTGGTCCACAGACCACACTTTGGTTTTTTTGTTTGCTTTTGTTTTCACTTTTTTTTTTTTTTTTTTTTTTTTTTGCGTTACGCGGGCCTCTCACTGTTGTGGCCTCTCCCGTTGCGGAGCACAGGCTCCGGACGCGCAGGCTCAGCGGCCATGGCTCACGGGCCCAGCCGCTCCGCAGCATGTGGGATCCTCCCGGACCAGGGCACGAACCCATGTCCCCTGCATCGGCAGGCGGACTCTCAACCACTGCGCCACCAGGGAAGCCCCACTTTTTATTTTATATTGGAGTATAGCTGATTAACAATGTTGTGTTGGTTTCAGGTGTTCAACAAAGTGATTCAGTTATACATATACATGTATCTGTTCTTTTTCAAATTCTTTTCCCATTTAGGTTGTTACATAATATTGAGCTTCCCTGTGCTATATAGTAGTTCCTTGTTGATTATCCATTTTAAATATAGCAGTATGTACATGTCAATCGCAAACTCCCTATTCCTCCCCCACCACCTACCCCCCAGTAACTATAAGTTTGTTCTCTAAGTCAGTGAATCTGTTTTTGTTTTGTAAATAAGTTCATTTGTATTATTATTTTTTTTAGATTCTACATATACATGATGTCGTATGATATTTCTATTCATTTGTCTGCCTTACTTCACTCAGTATGACAATCTGAAGGACAGACCACACTTTGGGTAGCAATGTTCTAGGTAGAACTGGGTCTCTTGAAAACTTGATCAAAGGTTCTTGTGCGGAAGCAGATGTGGTCCCTATCACTGGAGGTCAGAAAAGTCCTTAAGTTTTAGGTGATCCTACTTTGAAAGAAGAACAAGGTGAGGAAAACCTGAGTTTCTGAAGGAAAATGGTTAAATTCGGGACTTCCCTGGGGGTCCAGTGGTTAAGCCTTTGCTTTCCAATGCAGGAGGTGCAGGTTCCATCCCTGCTCAGGGAACTAAGGTCCCACATGCCTCGCGGCCAAAAAACCAAAACATAAAACAGAAACAATATTGTAACAAATTCAATAAAGACTTTAAAAAATGGTCCAGATCAAAAGAAGATCTTTTTAAAAAAAAAAAAAGAAAATGGGTAGCTTCTTCTTAGGATGTAGTAGGAAACGGCTACTGGCTGGGAGCTCTCCCTGGTGCTGCTTGAGACTTCTCCCAAGTCTCCTTTCCTCACAGGATCTCCTCCTGAATTTTAGCTCTTTTGTCTAAAATATCAATCTAAATCCTTGTTTGAAAACGTGCCCTTCTTGGACTTTGATGCTTGACTATCCCTCGTATTTATTTCTGGCCAATACCTGGAGCCTTTGGGCCTGCCTAGGAAAAAGTATTGAGGTCTTTAAGCTCTTTCCTTGAAGACATATTTTCTAAACCACCAAACCCTGATTATCTATCTCCTTTCTATCTATCTGTCTATCTATCTATCCATCCATCCATCCATCGATCTATCATCTATCTTTGCTTAAATTTGATGTTCTTGACCAAGAAAGGAAAAGAAAGTGCATTGTGGCCATAGTTTCATAAACAAAATAAGGTAGAGGCACACAGTATATGCCTTGCACATAGCAGATGTTCAATGCATACTTTTTATGCCTGTAAAATTCATGAAAATACAATTAAGCATTTTCAAGTATACAATTCCTGTATTAAAGTATACAGTATACATCTACATTCATGCTTTGTGCAAACACCAACTCTATCTAGTGCCCATAACATTTAATGCATACCTTTTGAAAGCTATATGAAAACAAAGATTATTTGGGTGATTCAGAAGAAATTTGTCATTTATTGAATTCATTAGGCAATTTATTGACTCTTAAAATTGTGAATATCTTAACTACATTAATATTTTTTCATTTTGGTTTCTATTCGTCTATGTGGTAATGATAATATCAGCTATTATTTATGGAATGCCTACTCCATGCCAGATACTTTACGTATATTTTCTTATTTAAGCTTCAGAACAACTTAATGAAATAGGTATTATTATTAATAATATTGATTGAAAAGAACAGTAAAGCTCAGAGATTTTAATTAACCTGCCCAAGGCCATACAGCTACCAAGTGGCAGAGCTGAGGCTTAATCCAAGCCAGTCCGACTCAAGGACTTGATCTCTTAATCACAATGAAATGATACCTCATATGGACACAGACTTATTATCTATGACAAGTGTGGATTATGAAGAAAGTTAAAGTGTCAGCAAGCAAAAAACTAGATACATGTAAACTCAAGATTAAATGCTTGGAAACGAGGACTGAGAAAAAGCTAACGAAACAACAGAAATCTCATAGAACTGTTCAAAATTAGGGAGTTTTTGCTGGAAGTTTTTCATATAGTTTAAGTGACTTGTATTTAATTATTCAACTGTCAGGATTTTAAAATCATGATTCTCTTGCATCACTGGTTTCTCTCTATTTACTGGATCACTGCATCAGAAAGGAAACTTGTTCCAACGTCTTCTATTTTAAAAAACAAACTGAAAAACCTTTCTGGTTACCTTCCCATTTTTCTCCTCCTCTTTATGGCAGGACTCCTTGAAAGCATTGTCTACGGGCATCACTTCTTCATTCATTTCCCATCTTTTCGTCAACCTGCTCAAACAGATTCCATCCCCCCCACTCCACTGAAACAGCCCTCATCAAGGTCACCAGTGGCCTCCATGTTGCCAAATCCATCGCTCTCTTTTGGGGCCTTAACTTCTGAAACTTCAGCAGCCTTTGACCCCACTGACCTCCTTGAAAGTCTTCTTTGCCTGCTGCCGCACCATACTCTCCTGACTCTTGTTCATCTGCATAGGCTCCCTTTCTGGGTTCTTTTTGTTTGTTTGTTTGTTTTTGTTTTTTTGCGGTACGCGGGCCTCTCACTGTTGCGGCCTCTCCCGTTGCGGAGCACAGGCTCCTGACGCGCAGGCTCAGCGGCCATGGCTCACGGGCCCAGCCGCTCCGCGGCACGCGGGATCCTCCCGGACCGGGGCACGAACCCGTGTCCCCTGCGTCGGCAGGCGGACTCTCAACCACTGCGTTACCAGGGAAGCCCCCTTTCTGGGTTCTTGATTCTTGATTCCGGAATCTGGTTCCTTTTTCTCTGCCCCAGGGCTTGGTTCCAGGACGCACGCAATTCCCCATCTGCCCGTCTTCCCTAGATGATCTCATCCAGTCCCTTGACTTTAAGTACCTCCTATATGCTAATGCTAATCAAACAATATCTTCTGCTCAAACTCTCCCCCAGAGTTCAAACTCATAGTTCCAGCTGCCAGCTTGATAGTTCCTCTTAGAGGTCTAATAGACATCTCATACTTAACATGTCTAAAACTGAACTCTTCATTTCTGCCCCTAAACTTGATCCTCCCGAAGAATTCTCCACCTTATAAATGGCATCATAATTTACCCAGTTGCTCAGGTTGAAAAAACAGCAACCACCTTGATTTTTCTCTCCTCCATCCCTAACTAATTCATGACAAGTTTGCTTAACTCTACCTTTACATTATATCCAAAATCAGTCCAGTTCTATCCCTATCTCCCCTGCAACCATTGTAATCCAAGCCATAATCATACCAATTACGTCATCATTACAATACACCCAATAGCTTAAAACTAGTTTCTCTGCTTTCTCTTATGCCCTCCTGTAACTCATTTTCAGGACAGCCACCAGACCAAATCAGATCAGGTTATTCCCCTGCTTAAAACTGTCTTTTGAGTCTCATCTCAAATAGAACCCAAGCTCTTTACTGCAGTTTTCAAGCTCCTATGCACACTGCCCTCTGAGTCCATCTAGTACCCCACTCTCTTCCTCTCTTTCTGAGCTTAAGCCACACCAGCCTCCTCTTAGCCCCAAGTATGCCAAGCCCCTTCTCGACTGGCTGTTTCTTCTGCCTGAAATTCTCTTCCCCTAGATCTTTACATAGCTGACTTTAGATCATCTAGGTGTCAGTCAAACACCACCTTCTTATAGAAGTCCATGGTAGCCATCCTTTCTAAACTAGCCAACATGCTCCACATTGATCACTGTCCCATGGCTCTTTTTATTTTCTCCATGAGGATCATCACTATCTAAAATTGCTTTGCTTGCTCATTATCTCCCCACTTAAAATATAAGCTTCCGGGGCTTCCCTGGTGGCGCAGCGGTTGAGAATCTGCCTGCCAATGCAGGGGACACGGGTTCGAGCCCTGGTCTGGGAAGATCCCACATGCCGTGGGGCAACTGGGCGCGTGAGCCACAACTACTGAGCCTGCGCGTCTGGAGCTTGTGCTCTGCAACAAGAGAGGCCGCGACAGTGAGAGGCCCGCACACCACGATGAAGAGTGGCCCCCGCTTGCCACAGCTAGAGAAAGCCCTCGCACAGAAACGAAGACCCAACACAGCCAAAAATAAATAAAATTTAAAAAAATAATAAAAATTAAAAAATATATATATAAGCTTCGGGAATTCCCTGGCAGTCCAGTGGTTAGGACTCCGTGCTTCCACTGCATGGGGTGCAGGTTCGATCCCTGGTCTGGAACTAAGATCCAGCATGCCGTGTGGCATGGCCAAAAAAAAAAAAAAAAAAGTTAAAAAAATATAAGCTTCATGAGGGCATCGATTATGCATGACTACTGTATCCCCTATGCCCAAAATAGTGCCTTTCACAGTCTAGATTCCCAATAGATGAGGAAATGGAGGCTGAAAAAAATTAAATGATGTGTCCAAAATCATCCTGTTAGTAAGAGATGAAGCCAAAATTTGAACCCAAATCTGAAAATTTCGCTCTGAATCTTGAAGTCCTTCTGTTACATGATAATGTATGTAATATATATTCAGCAGGCAATGATTTTCATTATCTGAGTAATGGAAAATAGTCCCCTGGCTTTTTGTTATTCGTAAAGCTTATAAAAAGCTAACTAAAATAATTTTTTTCTTTTTCCTTGCTCTGAAACATTATTATATTTCCACACACACACACACACCCATACCTTAAATGAATATTCTATGTATCTGGAAAATGATTTTGTATTAATCAAATAGGCCTTATCTTGACGGTTCTATTTTTTTTTTTTTTTTTTTTTTTGTGGTATGCGGCCCTCTCACTGTTGTGGCCTCTCCCGTTGCGGAGCACAGGCTCCGGACACGGAGGCTCAGCGGCCATGGCTCACGGGCCCAGCCGCTCTGCGGCATGTGGGATCTACCAGACTGGGGCACGAACCCGTGTCCCCTGCATCGGCAGGCAGACTCTCAACCACTGCGCCACCAGGGAAGCCCGACTGTTCTATTTTTAATGGGCTAAAACTGATAGGAAAAGCCATATACTGATTTTTTTGTCAGAAAATTATTAACATAAATTTGGAACAATTTACTATGCAGTCAATGGGTTTATGCTCTTTTGAACAAAATTTGTTTTTAAATTAGAGTCTTACGTCCTCTATAAAAGGTTTCATAATGCCATTCTCAAAGGGAAGAATTGTGGTTTGCTAACAACACATCTTGAAAGTACCTGAAATAGAAATACAGAAATTATGTCCTAGGAAGAAAGGCAGTAATAAGACTCTTAAGTAAATAAACTGAGGATTTTCAAAATAATAGGTACATATATTTTTTAAATACTCTATGATTTTCTCCTCATAACTCGAGTTTTCTTTTAATTTTTTTTTGCATCAGAGAAATACATGTATCAATACTTAGTATATAAAGTCAAAGATGTTTATACTGATGTTTCTTGATCTTTCACTGTTAATTATTATCTATTGACTTTCTACTATGGAAGATGAGAATTTAGCTTTCTTAAATGCCTCAGTCTACCTTCTGCCACATACACTTTTCCTCCAATCTCCCCAATATGGTGAGGTAACAATTTTTGATTAAGCTGATAATCAATGTTTACATTATGTCTATTGTTCACAGCTGAGCTATGTATGATTGCAGACAACTTTTTTCTTTTCTTAGTATTAACGATTGCCTTTTTTGGCCATTGGTTTAGTTCTTTTTGTACCTCTCACTAATTCATCTACAGACATTTTTTTAAAAAAACACTTTAAAATTAATTAATTTTTGGCTACATTGGGTGTTCGTTGCTGCGCACAGGCTTTCTCTAGTTGTGGCGAGCGGGGGCTCAGTAGTTGTGGCTTATGGGCTCTAGAGCACAGGCTCAGTAATTGTGGCACATGGGCTTAGTTGCTCCGCAGGATGTGGGATTTTCCCGGACTAGGACTCGAACCCGTGTCCCCTGCATTGGCAGGCGGATTCTTAACCACTGTGACACCAGGGAAGTCCCATCTACAGACTTTTTGATAGAAGTATAACTCCTTTCACTGTGGTACAAACATATTAGATAATCCGTTTCTCTCTCTCTTTTTTTCTCTCTAATTTCTTGGAAGTATCCTTCCTGTGGTGCTCTACTTCTTGCTTTAGTCTGTACTGGTTGCTCTCCATAAGACTTGTTGGACATCAGTCCTGGTATTACTTTTATCATATTCCTAAGAATTCTCTTTACTGTTATCTTGGAGTAGATCTTCCACTTCCTGGGTCCATGTCTCTTTCTTTTTAGCTTACTTTCTTATGCAGTTTACATTTCTCAGTAAAATCCTGAGAAAGTGTACATTTTTGGGAAGTAGAATATATAAAAATGTCTTTATTTTTTCCTCAGACTCAATGGATAGTTTAGCTGGATGTAGAATTCTATAATAGAAATAATCTCTCAGAATTTTACAGGTACTGATCTTGTTTCCAGTATTACTATTGAGAAGTCTGATGTCATTCTGACTCCTGATTCTTTGTCTGTGATATACTTACAGTCTGGAAGATTTTAGGATCTTCTCTTTATCTTTAGTGTTCAGAAATTTCAAAAAGAACTGCCTTGGTATGAGTTTTTTTTAATTCACTGTGCCAGGTACTTGGTGGTTCTATTCAATCTAGATCATCATGTCCTACAGTTATAAGAAATTTTCTTGTGTAGTTTCTGCAACGTTAGAGGGCTTACTATGGGCAGTCTTATTGGTTGGCGTGTCATCCAATACTGCTCATAAAAATGCTTGTGTTGAAGTTTTTTTAAAGCTTGATTTATAATTTTCTCTCTTTCAGTATAACAAAAGGCAAGCTGATATCTCTTGTGAAAAATTTTCTACAGATATTATTATTTTCTCCCCTTGGAAAAAGAGTAGACTCTTCCTTGGAAAAAGAAATGTCAAACTTATTGTGTTAAGATTAGATACTGTGTATGCTTGTGTTTTATTTTTTTTAATAAATGTATTGTTTGTTTATTTATTTATTTACTTTTGGCTGCATTGGGTCTTCGTTGCCGTGAGAGGGCTTTCTCTAGTTGCGGCAAATGGGGGCTACTCTTCGTTGTGGTGCGCAGGCTTCTCACTGTGGTGGCTTCTCTTGTTGCAGAGCACAGGCTCTAGGCGCACGGGCTTCAGTAGTTGTGGCGCACGGGCTTAGTTGCTCCGCGGCACGTGGGATCTTCCCGGACCACGGCTCGATCCCCTGTCCCCTGCATTGGCAGGCGGATTCTTAACCATTGCGCCACCAGGGAAGCCCCTTGTGTTTTAAATTTATAATGAATTAGCAAGACTTTTGTATTTGTCACTAAGACCTATCCAAAAAAGACCTATCCAACTTTTGAGTACTGAAATTACCGAAATAAAACAAAATAGTCAAACCAATATTCATTATTTGCTCACTCTTCTGACTGGATTTGGGAGAAAATAAGCCGGGAAAAGCTCAGCCCTGACTTCTGATGTAAGAGACTTGGGCAGAGATACTAGTCAGGAATGGGCCACATCTACTCCTGGTGCTAAGAACAGGGTAGGCAGGTGGAGGAAAGAATCTCAGAGGGCAGAACCCAGGTCAGGTGGTGGCAGGAGTAGGGAAGTAAAAGTCTTCCTTGTTCTGGTGATGCTTTGAAATCCCACCCTATGGTTCAGAAGAATAAACCAAACAGCTGAAAGCAGGGGCCAGATGACTGTCTGGTGTTGGTGGTGGCAGTGGTAATCATTGACTCCTCAGCCATCGCTGGCTATATTCCTCCTCAGAGATGTCCATGGGGAGCCGAATGACTTCAACTGGCAGTGGGAGGAAGGACGATGGGCTAGTGATGCCATCTGCACCTTTGCCACAGCACCAAGTATTATGCACAGGCCTCTTTCCCTTTTCAAGGGCCTGGGTGGGTGCTTAATTTGGCTGAATCATATAGGTGGAGCAGGAAGGATGCAGATAAATAAGGCAGAAGCAGTAGTGTGACAATCTCACTCGTTGTTCTTAGAGGAGAACTTGGAATTTGTGTTAGATGCAGCCAAAAATGATCGGGATATTAGGCGCTGTACATCCGTTTGACTAGGACATTGATAACTTCATGCAATGGAAAGAAATGGTTTGGGGTGTGACTGACACCAAAAGGATACTCAGAATTGTTCCAAGACAAGCAACATCAGTAATTGTGTGAGGAGCAAGTCAACCAGATTAATTACCAACTTCTGTCTGCATATGTAAGATAAAATAGTCGAGCCAATATTCATTAGACCTTCACTCTTCTGATTGGGTCCTGGGAGAAAATAGTAATAATAAAATTTATATGATATGAGATATAATAAATAATATTAAAATAGTAACTAAAGTGCCCTAAAGTTTTTTTTTACATGAGTTAGTGCCTTTGATCTCCATTAGAATCCAGTGAAGTAGGCACTGCATTACTGCCATCTTACAGGTGATGCAACTGAGTCAAAGAGACGTTAAGTAACTGGCCTAAACACATACCAGTAGTGTTTAGGAACGTCACAGCGTGAATCCTCCTTAAAAAGAAAAAAAGAATGTGTCACATTTACAATTTATGATTCTAAGGGGAAGAGAAAGTTACCTCCTGAGTCTATCGTGATGAAAACCTATTACATGACTATGGATGGGGTGGGAGGCGGCTACAGCTCCTGGTAGAAAGTCCTACAGCTCATTCACATGACCTTGGGAAATCTGCTATATGTACATGAAAACAATTAAAGTGTATCCAAATGCTGGAGAGGAAACAAAGAGGGTTACACTTGGTATTTCTCCTGTAAGAACAACTGCATGATATTAATTTTAAGTGCAGAATATGTATTGCCTATTAATCAGGACTTTAAAAAGTAGCACTCCGTATACCTTTTGCTAGCAAGCATGCACTCATAAAGCACTTGCTTCCGTTTCATTATTTAAGAAGATGCTCAAATCCCAAAATATTTTTGGCTCTGTGTATTTCAAACTAAAGATTCTTTTATCAGGTTCGTTTAGAAAATTATACTAAATCTTCACTCTTTGCCAATGTAGACTTGGGTGAAGGTGTAAGAAATCAGATAGAGTGTTAAAATTAATTTGTACTCCCCAAAATAAAATTGTTTGTATGTTACTCTTCATATTCTTTTTTTTTTTTTTTGCGGTATGCGGGCCTCTCACCGCTGCGGCCTCTCCCGCTGCGGAGCAACAGGCTCCAGACGCGCAGGCCCAGCATCCATGGCTCACGGGCCCAGCCGCTCCACGGCATGTGGGATCCACGGCATGTGGGATCTTCCCAGACCAGGGCACGAACCCGTGTCCCCTGCATCGGCAGGCGGACGCCCAACCACTGCGCCACCAAGGAAGCCCTCTTCATATTCTTTGATATGTACAATACTTGGGGGAACAAAAGGGGAACTGAAGCAACGTCTATTCACATCTCACTATGCCACGCATATTATATACTGAAGTTTACGATGCATTTTTTTTTTTTTTTTGCGGTATGCGGGCCTCTCACTGTTGTGGCCTCTCCCGTTGTGGAGCACAGGCTCCGGACGCGCAGGCTCAGCAGCCATGGCTCACGGGCCCAGCCACTCCGCGGCATGTGGAATCTTACCGGACCGGGGCAGGACCCCGTGTCCCCTGCATCGGCAGGCGGACTCTCAACCACTGCGCCACCAGGGAAGCCCCTATGATGCATTTTTCCTTCCTGGTCTGATGTGATCATTGGGAGGCCATCCAGCATCTGGTTAAAACACAGGCAGTGGCATCAGAAGTGCCCAGGTTCAAAGTCCACCACACCACAAAAATAGCACTTAAAATTTATACACTACATGTCACTATTATTCTTACATGAAATCTAACTATGGCCAATAACATGAAAGATCGATGTTGTATTTCAAATATAAGAATATCAAATACCAACATCTGAAAATCCCACCCACTAATCAAGATTATCAACCATTCATTTATTGATCTACCAGCCCTATCAAATATCTTCTCATGATGAAATTTCTACTCCCTCTTAGAAATCTGCTTAATATTGCAAATCCCAACAGGAGGCTTTCTAGCTATACACTATACATCAGACACAGTAACTGCCTCTTCATCTGTGACGCATATCTGTCAAGGTGTGAGCTACAGATAAATTATCTGAAACTTACATGCAAACAAAGCCTCCGTATTCTTTATCTGTGTATTCATTCTTTCTAGTGCGGTAAAGCTTCGGGACCTGGACAAGCCATAGCAATGTCTCTAAGCCTCAGTTTTACTCACGGATTTTTGCAAGGAATGCATTAAATACTATAGGTAAAGCATTTAGCCCAGGGCCTGACACGTAAACACTGGCTATTATAGCATCACGGCCAGGGCCCAGGTGAGGTAAGGCACGTAAGTGCAAAATTTAAGGGGGTGCCCAAAAATCTCAGTAATGAAGATAAATAATATTTTAATGCAATACTTTAAAAATTGAAATTAGTGTCAAAAATCCATGAAGAACAAAATATCAAAAATTTCAATAAGGACAGTACTGATAGTCCTGATTTTTCCTTTGCTTCACGTCAATGTGGCTTGGAATGGCACGGTATAATGTATCGTGTATGTTGTGTGTATCGTTATTTAGTGGGTATTGTCATTTCTTTTTTGTGGTTGACAGAAGTGAAAGTTGTCGCTTAATTCTCGTACCTGTGAGGATCACTGTCCAATAATGTACTACTTGGCAGAGAAGCTAAAACAAGAGTGTCAGCTTACGTGGGGCTCCATTGTCTAAACTGTGGTGTCCTGACTGGTTAATACATGGTAAATAAACATGATTGTTTTCTCAGCTATACTGAACTGAGCTATTGTGGCATGAAACTTCAGAAGAGCTTAAAGACTATACAGTATATATATATACATTTTTTTTGGCCTATTTTCTGAAAATTGCTGGAAGGAAAATTTTTTCCAAAGTCAGTGTGCAGGAGTCTTAACGGCGCACGCACATGAAGGAAGGAGGGAGCTAAAGTGATAGATTCCTGTGGCCTTTAAAATGATTGAATAACGATGGAAATGGATGCAAAGTGACTTCTCTACTGAAGCAGAAGATTCTTATTACCTTCCATTAACTCCGTTTAGTCTTCAGGAAGGGGCAGAGCGAGTGAAATACAGAAAACTGAAGAGAAGAAAACCTCACTTTGGAACTTTCTCCATGACTGTTCCTTAAGCCCTGTCTTTCTACTTGTTTTGATTTTGCTGTGAATTTATAAATAGTGAAGACCAAAGAAATAGAAGAAACATTTGAGAGCTTTATACCAAGAAATTTGCCTTGAGAGCTGCTACTCTTTTGAGGGAAAAAGCATATCAAGTTCCTGTCTGATTTTTTTTTTTAAACAAGATTTCTTATGTCCTTAGATTTTGAAGGATAAGTCATATATAAATACATACCTGCACACTAGTTTTAGCAGCTGTGTAAGAATAATGAGATTTATAAACTAAGGGCTTTGTAATGTGGATGTTTTGCTACTAGAGTTGACTGCTCAGAAGATCTTTTATAGCTCTTCAGTGTTTTATTTTTGATCTATCACTTCAATGACATTATTTGTCCAAACAAAAGTCCATCTGTCTTTCTAAGCTACGACTTTTTATGAACAGTGTTTGCATTCAATGTGCAAATGTCCATGTATTATCTATTTAAGCAACATCATAGGGCCATCACTCAAGGAAGTTGAACGAGGTGAACATTAATATAGCTCTTTCCCCTTTCCCCTATTTTTTAAGTGTAACAAATACTTTTTACGTTCCCCTCCCCCTTCCCTTTTCCTCTTTCCCCTTTTGGAAACATGTCAGGATCTAGATAGTTTAAGATGAGCAACTGAGGGGACTGAGAAATTGATCCACACAGAGCCTGGCTTCTTTGTGTTTCATCATAAGGTGTGCTGCCGGCCAGCCTAATTTTAAGTACCCTTTTAACAAGAGAACCTCGTGGAAATCCAGCTGGCAGACTCAAGGAGTTCAGGAAACAGGACCACAGAGGTTACACTCTGGGATCCTGGCCATGAGGTTGGATGCCTCACCTTGTTGAAAAGAGACACTGGACCTAAATGGTGCAGCATGACTTTGTTCCTGCTTGACTAAATTTCTCAGCACCACAGTCAGCTAAGTCACCTACAGCCACCTTTGAAAAACACGGAGAGCACCTACCCTGAGGAGGTGGTAGACTTGGAGTAAGCCGTCGTCGACCTAATTCCTCTGATGGCTTTTTTTAACAATGGACCTCTACGAACGACAGGAGATTCCTGGCACCAGCCCTCCCTATTCCGCCATGATTCCGTGGACTCTGGTGTCTCTAAGGGAGCATATGCTGGAATCACAGGGAACCTATCTGGTTGGCACGGCTCTTCCCGAGGTCACGACGGCATGAGCCAGCATAGTGGGGTGGCACAGGGAACCATCACCACTGGAATGGCAGCTTCCACTCCCGGAAAGGCTGTGCCTTTCAGGAAAAGCCAGCTATAGAGATCAGGGCAGAGAAGAAAGATGATAAGGTGGAAGGGTTGCAGTTTGAAGAAGACGACTTTCCTTCTTTGAATCCAGAACCTGACAAACAGAGTCAGCCATGTAGACCTATGGGAACCCCTTCTGGACTGTGGGAAAACCCACCTAGTGCCAAGCAGCCCTCCAAAATGCTAGGCATCAAAAAAGTTTCCAAACAAGATCCTGCTGCTGCCTTCTCTGCTGCATTCACCTCACCAGGATCTCACCATGCAAATGGAAACGAATTGTCAACCGTGGTTCCAAGTGTCTATGAGAACCTGGTTCTTAATTATAAGGTTATTCTAGAACTTCTGGCCATAAACTCTTTGGATAAATCCTCCTTTATTCCAGATTTCACTCTCTAGTGGGTAGTATTATGTTAAGGCTCAGTTGTTTGCTGTTTCAACACAACTCAGGCTGCCTTCGCCCTGCTATGTACACCAGCAATTACCTAAGTTAAGACATAGATAACACCTCCTAAGTTAACACTACTACACTACTAGGAAGAGTCTTCCAATATTTTATGCTTCCCTGCTGGTTGTGCCCTAATTATAATTACTTTAAAAAAACCTTGTGAGAGGGATAGATACCAACAAATCCATAAGCAAAACATAATATTTGAATTAGCTAACACATGAAGGGAAGTTATTAGCAAAAACAGATAAGTCAATTACAGTTTACTCAAAACATGTGAAAAATCCACTATTTTTACATATAAAAGAGGAAAACAAGGGATTTCCTTAATTCTAAGATGTTACTATTATCAACAAAGAAAACCACCAAAGAAAAGTCATAAAGAATAACACATATTTTATGAACTGATTATTAAGAGAATAATGTCCCACAGTCTGAACCCCACCTTCGTTCAATGTAAGATTTCTCTTATTTGATGAAAGATTTTTTAAAAGGAAATGGATATGGTGATGATGAAATTAGGGGCAGAATTTAGATTGAGTTAGTCAGTGCAAAATGATGTATTGTGCTCTCTGGTTCTTCATGACTCCAACAGCACATATAAATGCAAAGCATATTTTCTCCTATCTTGAAAATGTTTGCTTAGCACTAAAAACCTCTCTGTTGACCTTATTTCTCACCTTCCCTGCACTACCAAACTTCTCTAAAGAGTGACCCACACCTCCTCCTGCATTTCTCTGGCAGCCAGTCTTTTCTTAACCCACAGCAGTCCAATAACTCAAAAATACGCATGAAAGGACTTCCCTGGTGGCGCAGTGGTTGAGAGTCCGCCTGCCGATGCAGGGGACACGGGTTCGTGCCCCGGTCTGGGAAGATCCCACATGCCGCGGAACGTCTGGGCCCGTGAGCCATGGCCGCTGAGCCTGCGTGTCCAGAGCCTGTGCTCTGCAATGGGAGAGTCCACAACAGTGAGAGGCCCACGTACAGCAAAAAAAAAAAAAAAAAAAAAAAAAAAAAAAAAATCCATTTCCTGTAATGAGTCACAATCAAACAATTCTGGAAAAACAGATAGTTCTTTGAAATTTATCCTACAGAAATAGTTTGAGTTGGAAAAAAATTAAGGTAGGCTTAAATCATTGTGCACTGTGTCTCCTCAGGATTCAAAACATGTCACCTGAACAGGGGGGAAGACAAGGTCAGAAGTGGGAAGCCGTGGCTCTACTATACTGTGAAACTTCAGGATTCCTACTGAGGAATTCAGAGTTTGCAAGAGCTACAATTCTTTGTCTTCTTACTAATGAATCTTTTAAAATTTTGGATTCTGTTTATGCTAATTGATATGATTTTTTAAAAGGAAATTAAAGTCAGCCAGAATAAAATGGTGTGTGTATACGTAGCAAGGGCCCTCATTTACCAGGTCCTCTTCTTCTCTACCCTTGAGAGTGATGGAGTCTTGTGGCAATTACAGCATAAAGTTATGCTTTGAAGGCCAGCAGAAGTACAGGAGGGAGTTTCCTCTGTTTTGCAGATGCTCCACTCTGAGGATTATAAGGATTGCTGCCATTCTCCTAGGAAGCCAGGAATGGGTGCCCTGCAGCTCTGAATCAAGGGGGAGTGGCAGAATGGAGCTGGGACCAGGGAAGAGAGTGGGATAGTAAGGGTGGGGGGTGGAAGAAATGAGGCAGAGGGGACTTTCATGTGCCCATCTGAGATGTACACCTTATACTCTGGAAGGCAACCCAATGGGGACAGGCAAGAAGCATTCTGAACCTTTCTTGGGACTCTTGATGGTGGGCTCTGGGTTTGAATGAGTACTTTCCCGTAAGACCTGCACGTCTTTCCAGACATAGCAGAGACTTATGTATGTTTCAAATATATTTTCAGTGGGAGAAAGTCAGTGGGAAACTGAGTGATACTGTTATCAGGATGACGTAGGATTCAATTCCATATTCGTTTACTGAGTGCGTACCATGTGCCAGGCAGTGGGAATCAAAGGGAAAAAAGGAAAGAATAATCACTGAGCTAAAGGGATGCTCCTAAGTCAGATTTCCACACCATAGTTCTCCAGGTCATGCACTCTCCTTATCACAATGTCAGTTTCATGCTGTCTGTGGTTATTTGATTGATGTGTTTCCGGCTGTAAGCTCTATGAGAGCAGAGATTCCTGTCTCTTTTTCTTTTTCACCATTGTGTATGCACAGTTCCTAGAGTTTGACAAGCATCCAATAAGCATTGTTCACTGAATGTTATGGATGCATTAGCCCTTTGTGGGGATAGTATCCCGTTTTATAGGTATGGAAACAGAATATCCAAGACCACATAGAAGTAACTGCTGGAGAGAGGACTCCAGAACAACTCAGCCTGACTCCACAGCCCAGGGTCTTTCTACCAAATTCCCCCTTTCCCTGGGTCGGAGAGGCTGTGGCTGGTGGAGGAGACGGATAGGAACACCCTTCCTGGGTAAATACTAGCGACACGAAAGAGGTATGAATCGGAGGTGGGCGTAGGTGGGGGTCCCCAACTCTGCTTAAATCCCGCCCACAGAGAGGAAGCAAATTTCTGAGTGGATCGGCGTGTGCATCCTGCTCAGAATGCACATTGAGAGGAAGGTGCGAAGAGTTAGGACGCCCTAGGAGGCGGGCGAGGCAGAAGGGAGGAGGAAGGGATGTGAAGAAGAGGGGTGGTAGCACTTCTTTCTTGCGTCGTGCCTGCTGCCATGAGACCGGATCCTTGGTCCCAGTGGCCGGTGTCAAGGGGATTCATTAGATGACACTTGGCCGCCTCGAGGGTTAGTTAGTGCCGCTGCACAGGTGGGGCGTCAACGCGCAAGCTGTTTCCCAGACGGTGGCCTCATAAAATAACTTCTCCTCGATTTGGAAGGGGATGGGGGTAGATAATAACGCTTTCTGTGGGAAAGAGGTTTGGTAAATAACGGATGTTAGGGCTCTGAAGAGAATTACAGGGCAGGCACCATGGCTATTATCTTAATCAGGCACCATTTCAACACCCCTCTCTTCAAGTCAACCAGCCCTACAAGAGGACTTATTTTCCAATAAGCGAAATCCCCGCCCGCCGACTCCGAGCGGCTGGGCTGCGAGCTGGGTGGGAAACAGCAGCGGGAGGAGAGGCTATTTTGGGTGTGGGAAAGCGGAGGGAGGAGGGGCGGCGCCGCGGGGCTGGGCGCGGGCGCGGGGAAAGCCTCCAGCTCGGGCTGCCACGGCAACCGCGTCCAGGCAACGCGCCCGGAAGCCGCTCGGGCGGCGCGCGGCTGCTCGCGCCCCCCGGGAGCCGCGAACCCGGCCGGGCCGCGCGCCGGGCCAGGCGGCAGGCGCGCGCTGATTGGACGGCGCTCCCCGCGGCGCGGGCCCGCAGCCGGGCGCCTAGCACAGCCAGCGCCAGCGGCCGCCGCACCCAGCCGCGCCGGCGAGGACATGGGCAGCCGCGGCGCGCCCGCCCCCCGCGCCGGTGAGTGCCGCGCCCCGGGCCCCCGCCCTGCCGTCTCCCGTCGCCCGAGGCGGGAGCTCCCCGGGCCAGCCGGTGACCTTGGGGCGGCCGCCGGGGGGCCGGGCTCGGGGGAGAGAGAGCTGACGCTCATGTGACCTGCTGCCGGCCGGAGGGTTTAACTGCATGCTGACGCGAAGGGATGAAGTTGGGCACCGAGCGCGACTGGCGTTGCATTTTTGCGGGGGCCGGGGGAGGTTGCATGCTGGCAAGCCAGCAGAAGCCCCGAGGGACTGTTTGGGGGAGCTGGGGTGGAGCACGGATTGCCAGGGGGCAGTGCCAAGTCAGCCGTCCCGTTACTCAGAGCAGAGTGACCTTGGGCGGGTTCACCTCTCTGCCCCCTCCCCACCCCTTTCTCATCTTTAAAAGGAGGGGCTCGGGTTCTTTGAAGTTCCAGGGTGCTGTTGTGCCGTCTTACGGTGAGCTGAGGAGGGGCCCCCAAGTACTGCAGGTACAGGACATACGAGGCTTAGCCTTGTTTCTTCTACCAGGGGTTTCCATTAATTGGCTCTCAAAGTGGTAAGATACGTTACCGTTTTGTGAAAGATTATGGAGAGAAAGCAGTGGCTGATGAGAGAGTGGCTTCTCCTGATGCCCAGGTTAAAGCCTCTTGAGTGCTCTAAAGTCATGCCCAAAATCAGGGTTAAGACTCCTGAGTTCTTCCCTGTAGTTAATCTAATAGGAAACTTTGTATTTGAACAGGTAGAATCCAAACCCAATAGTGGCAGAGGCAGCAGCAAATGAAGTGAGTCATTTCTTCAATATGCACGAGGTTGTGTGTGTGCGCGCGCGTGCGTGTGTGCCTGGCTGCGCTCACGCCCTCATCTTAAAGTCTGTGTATGTCAGTGTTAGAAATTATTTCATCGGAGTAAGCAGATTTGAACCTACAGAAGTGCAGCTCTCTCAGAAGCAGGGGCGAACACTTGCAGCTTGCTCTTTAAATGAGTTGGGTTTGTGAAAGTAAATATGTTCTTTACTGAGAAACATCCCTAGCGTTTACCCATTGGGGGATGTGGGGGGCGGGTGAGGGTAGCAGTGCTCCTGAGACTCAGTCATCTGTGTCACCTCTTCTGTTCTTAACACTGGCTGGGGCCCCTTTCTGTATTCTCAGTTCATAAATTCCCCTCTTCCTGGGAGAGCGAAGGGAGGGAATGTCCTGTCCCTCTCACAGGTTTGGGGTTGCCCCATCTGTCTTTCTGCTCCAAAGCAAACCTTGATATTCCTTCCAGTCTGATTTCATCTGTATAAAAATGTGGGTTGGGAAGACAGATTTTTCAGTGTTAATGAATAAGCTTCTGCAAGCTTGTTTACCCAAAGGTTTAATAATCTGTAATGGTTTACATATTAGAAATCTGATAGCGTTCAGATAGAAAAATCCTTACTGCCCAAGAATCCAGCCACTAAGCCCTACAGACCCTTTAATGAATCACACCTCATTACACTTGGATCCCTTAATAACAAACTGTTCAGCCTCCTGTCCTGCAGGCTGCTAACCTGTGTGTCTCCAACCTGCCTTGCAGTCTCTTGTTTCTTACATCCTGCAGCCACATGCCTTTGTTTTCATTTTGCTGTAGCTGAGTCCATCACCTGTCCGTCCCCTAGCTCCAGAGCCTGAGTGAACAACTTCCCTCAGAACAGCCCTCTCCCATCTCAACCGGTGCAGGGACTGGGCTTCCCCTTGCTTCTCAGTGCTGCCTCCAGACCATTAACCCATCCCTAACAGAGTCTTCGCGCAACACGTCATGCTGTCTGCTTGTGCCCTATACCCTCCTTATCTTCTGAATCAGCGCTTGCCAAACCTGGTGGCTCCTCAGAATCACCTGGAGCACTTTGAAAAACGCAGCTCTTTAGACTCTCCTAAACATACCACATTAGAATCATCAGGTGGGCAAGACCTAAACATTTTTATTTTAAAAACAAACCCAAAAAGAAGGAAACAGAAGGGGAGGGAAGATGGGGAGGGAAAAGAGAGTTCACCAGGTAATTCTGATGTACGCCCAGGTTTGGGAATCACTTCACTTGATGCTACAAAAAAATTAACAAACAAAGAAACAAACATGAACAACTAACTTGGTTCTGTTCTCTACCTTGTCTCTTGCTGGTGACTTTGGCATCACTGTTGAGGCTCTATTAATTCACTGATCTTGAAGTTCATCAAGGTCCTCAACATCAACTTTTATGGCCTTGGTTTCTACTTTACTTCAGCCACTCACTTCTTGAACTTGTTTAGTCATTGGAAGTTTTTCCACCTTCAAGATCTGGAACTTGGATGTCAGTTTGCTTCGCCGATTCTTTCCACTTAACTGAACCAGACTAACCGTCACTGAAGACTCTGGTCCCGTAATCACTTACTGTTCCAATCCCTTTATGTCTCTGTTAATCTATTTGGAGTGTATACGTTCCAGCCATTTCGGTTTTGTCCAGAATCCGAGAATCCTTTGTCTTAACATGTTGGACTTCTCATATTCCAGTCCTCAATCCAAAATCACCCTCATCATCTGCTTTTCCTTCTCCCAGTCTGCCAAGTTATCGCAAAGACCTTTGCACTGGTTCCACTGTAAACTTATGCTAGCTCTAATTTCACCTAGGTCTTACTTTTCTGTGAAAAAAGAAATCCATCTTTTATGAACTCCCAGCTGCATTCCATTAGAGGTTATGCCAGACTTTTCCATTCCTTCAACTTCCAGTCAGTTTCCTTTCTGGAGACAGCCTTTTTTCATTCACAAGATTAAGGATGTTTATATTGGAGTTTACTGCCTTCTGCTTTAATGTTAGTTCCCACTGTACCCTCCTCACCACCCCAAGCATTCTTTTTTACCCATCTTTGTCCTTCTTTATTTCCTCCCTCTGAGGAAAGAAATGTCTATCAGTCCCTTACCCAAGATTAACTCACATGTGTTGCACACTTTGTCTGGACTTTTCCCCTTCCTCCTTGCCTCTTTTGGGAACTTGCTCCATTTGTTATTCCCTTTCTCTAATTTCTTTGGTCCCTCCTTACTCTGCCCCAGCCCTCACTCCACCCTATATTCAAATCATCTTCTCATAATAAAAGAAACTGTGCTAGAGTCCCAGCTCCATCCAAGAGAACTGTCTGCAGTGATGGAAATGTTTTGTATCTGTGCTGTCCAACGTGGTGGTCACTAGCCGTATTGTCACTAGTAGCCATATAGTCACCAGTAGTCAGATGTGACTGCTGAGCACGTGAAATGTGGCAAGTGTGACCGAGCAACTAAATTTCTGATTTTTGTAAAATTTCAATTAAATTCAGTTGAAATAGTCACCTGGGGCTGATGGCTGCTGGACTGGGCAGCGCAGTGCTGCACCCTGCTCCTCTGTTGAACTGTCCTCAGGTTTCCCCGCCTTGGACTGCCCACTTACTCCTTCTGGCCTCAGCCCCACCTTTCTGTTGAAACTGCTGTCGCATAGGGCTCCAGCAGAGGTGTCCAGGTTGCAGAGCTGAGGCCTGTACCCTGTCTCCCTGCTCCTTGGTCTCTGCCCCGCATCTGGTGCCAGCGGGTACCCTTTTTCCCAGCCTCTCTCTTTCCGCGTCTCCTTGTCACTGGCTCTTCAGGGGCAACTCAGACCTCACTTATCTCCTTTCTCTTCCTGACTTCTGAATGGGAGGTTCAGTGGGATCCTGTCCTGGGCCTTTTTCTTACCTGGCCTCCTCCCTTCTCCCAGCATCAACCCCATCTCAGGGCCAACATTAGTCGCTAATGGACAGTTACCTTGTGCCTCACGGGGCACCGTGGTTCTCTTGTTATCATGTCCTTCAATCCTCGCTCCACGTCTGTGAGGCAGATAGCCTTATCGTTGCTGTTATGGAGTGAAGAAATTGAAGCAGAGAGAAATGAGAATAACTTAAGCAATTGTTACTACTGCTGGTTGTTAAGGAGCGAACTGAGAGAGCAGCCCTGGCAATCTGCCTTCGAGCTCTGCTTTTAACCAGGTTTTACTCAGCCCCCCCAGACGCCTTCAAACCTCCATTTCCAGCTTTCTGAATCCCATTCAGAATTTAATACCCAGAAGCCCAGCTCTTTTGTCTCTAAACAGCTCTTCATCCTAGCTTCCTTAATCTTTTTTCCCCTGTTAACTTTTTATTTTGAAATAATTCAGATTTACAGAAAAATTGCAAGAATCATTTAAATAATTTCTATATACTTTTCATCCAAATTCTATAAATAATAACTATTCACCACACTTGCTTTTTCTCTCTCACACATTCGCTGTCTTTTTCTACACACATACACAAGCACGCACACACACATACATGTGTTGTGATTTTTTTTGAACCTTCAGAGTAAGTTATGGACATGATGCCCCTTTACCTCCACCCTCAGATACTTTAGTGTATATTTCCTAAAAAATACAAGGGCATTTTCTTGCATAACGAACGTCAAAATCAAACATTGACATTGATTCTGTACTATTATCCAATCTACAGACCTTATTCAGGTGTCACCAAGAGTCCTAATAATGTTCTTTAGAGCGAAAGAAGGAAAAAAAATCTTAAAAAAAAAGCCTCTTCCTGGTCCAGGATCCAGGTCCAGGGTCTTGTACTCTGCTAGTTGTCTTGCCTCATTAACTTCCTTTATTCTGGGCAGTTCCTCAGTCATTCTTTGTCTTTCATAACCTTGCCACGTTGGCAGGGCGAGGCTGTTTATTTTGTAGAATACCCTTTAACTTGGGTTTGTCTGGAGTTTTCTCGGAGTAGGTCCAGGTTATCCATCATCAGAAAAGCATCCCACGGGGAGAGAGACATCACGTCCCTGTCGGTGCATCTGTCATGATTTTCGTGCTGTCATCATCCTCTCTGTGACCTGCTTTTGCTCTCTTGGGTTATTCTGACTTGTCTCCTCTTCACACTCCTACATCCAGTTGGCTGTTGAGTGTTGCGGCGCTCCCTGCGCAGCCTCCTTCAATTTGTCCCTTCCTTTCCATTCCTCCTGTCTCTCCTGTTGTGGATTCAAGGCCTCCGCGCATGGTCCTGGCAACTGTTGATCATGGCTTACCAGCAGGAATCCGTGTGTGCGGTAATTTTCACTGGTCAGTACTTCCTCTGCTCTGTCCTCCCCTCCACCCTTTCTCGAGCCATCCTGCATTTCCTTGACCCACCCCTTTGAATAGCCCACTCGAATGGCTGCTTCTCAAATGCATTTCCTGCTGGCCCAGTTCAAACTGATCCTGCCCCTGTCTGGAGGCCCTGCGTGGCTTGTGCCACCACTTGGCACCTACCAGCCTCTTCACTCTTGCATGGTGGCTCGTCTGTTCTAGTTCCCTATTGAATCGAAGCTCTTGAGTGCGGGAGCTGTGTCTTATTCAGCACTGCAGAGGCTCAGTGTATATTTGTCGACTGGACAAAATGACTTGATTAGAATCATTAAGCGAACGCGCAGGCTGACCTTAGAGTTGTCGGCTAGCGTGCCGTACGTGGTGGTAGGCGTGAGGCCCGTGCTTTACTCTGAGGGTCAGGTAGGTGTTGGTTCACAATAGGGCCTGTTAGCAAAACGATACGTAATTCAGAAAGGTATTTCCATGTTGTAAGTGGAATCAATGATTCCCCCCCCCATGACATCTTAACTTTGTGTATATGTGTCAAGACAAAGAAAGGGCAGGTTGGATTTTTTAAAAAAAGAAGAGAGAGAAACCTAACAGCATATTAAAAAGTGGCCCATCTATTTCTTCACACTCCAAGTGAACAGCTGAATGTGTGAGGAGCAGTTTCTCAGGCTCACATCCTCCCTTCGAGCCCTCGAGCCACCTGTTCTCTCCTCTCCATTGTCACCCCGACTCTCTCTCTGCTCCCGTCAGCGCTGCCGCCCTTCCTCCATGCTCCCTTCACTGTTTCTCCTCTTCCTTGTTTCACTCTTTCTGCCTGTTCCTTTCTCTTAATAATTCTTCTATTTTCCTCCTTCTCCCTAGATTGATTCTTTTCTTTCTTGACTTCTTGGATGTGGTTTCATGTCCCACAGGTTTTTAACCTAAAAGCAGGTGAAAAAAGGATAAAACAATGGCTTTGTACTACTCGGTGGGCTTTTTTTGATTCCCCGCCTCTCCCCGCCACCGAGGGTCAGTAGATCTTGGTATTGTAAAAACGTAGTCATCAGTGATAATAAAATGGTTTATGTGATTACCTTTCTGCTACAGCAAGAGAGTTCCTGGGAACATGCTGATAAACATCAAAAGGGCTGAAGTTTTCAGTCTGTTAAGGCAAAATTGGTGCTTGAGGTCAGCAATCCGACCGCAGGGTGGTGAGTTGTTGAGGTTACTGGAACAGGAGTATTCCTCCTTGAGGTGTGCCTGCACTTGCTGGCTACGGTCAGCCTTTTTTCTCTCCTGAGAACGCTTTTGTGCCAATAACATCTCTGGACAAAGTAGCTGCAGAAGTGAAGGCAGGAGATTCTGCTGCTCAGCTGAGTGGGGCTGAAATAACAAGCGTGTTTACGTGGGAGAGAATGAGGGGGGTTGCTTTTGCATTATGGAATTCTTAAAATTGTTTAACCGGGAAGATGTTATTCAGAAACCCCTGGTGCCTTCAGCTTGTTTTTTGTTTATTTCAGATTTCTTTTTTTTTTCCCCCGTTTTTAATTATCTCTAGAAGAGCTCAGGAGGCCTCCCCTGCCCTCTCTAAAATAGTTATAATATTAATGTGCTGAACTCAAGTCGTTACTCCAGACAAAAGAGTCTCTCACAGACTCCTGTGTTCGACGGGGAAGTCCAGGCCCCTCCCGCCATGTATGAGGAAAAGGGCAGAGACAGGAGGCTGGATCTTTCTTTCCAGCCCAAATGCTTAGCTTTTCAGCCAAAGACTGGTGTCGGGTATGAACCCAAAAGTCACGACTAGCATTGTGTCCGCGTGAGTATACAGAGTCATGCCTTCCCCTCCTCTGTACTATCCTGGATGCATCGGGGGTGTAGGTAGTTTGGGAGGGAGAGAGTTTACGCAGGCTTTTCATAATACTTTTTCTGTTCTAGCTGGTGCATTCGGCAGATTCCTTTTTTAACATGTGGTAATGTGTCTTCTCTAATGCTAGAAAGAAAAGTTGCCAAATATAGCTGTGGATCATAATAAAACACCCTAAAGGTAATACGAACACACTTCTGGTGTGGGTGCGGGCATGGGTGAGCGCCCGTGCTCACTGCAGGGCAGCCTGGAGAAGAGCTCACGGCTGGAAGGCACCTTGAGTCAGCAATTGATATGTCATTTGGCCAGAGCCAGTCAGTAATTAAAATGATGGGCCTTACCAAAGTAGAACAAGCAAATGAACCAATGTTTACGAGCATCTGTGAAGGGGCACTGCACCCGTCTCAGGGGGGTTCCAGATCCACGTGGTGTGTAGTCCCTGCTGCCCGACCGCAGCTCAGCTGGGGAGACAGAACCCACGAAAAGTTCAAATTAACAATAGAAGATTTAAATAGCATTTCAAAATAGCTGTTATTAATAGATGGGAACAGAAACCAATCTGTTTTTGCAGGGATTCTCCTAAAAATGTTAGCATCGTTCCAAGCTGTGCAGAGTGGATTAGAGCAACATCGGTGGCCACTCCTTGAGTTCCAGGGGTCCCGATGATTTCAGTCCACTCGTGAATCCATCTGGACCTGTCGGAGGCCACGTGTATGTTGCAGATTTACAGGATCCCATCAGTGATGCAGCAGTCCCTGCCCTGACTGCAAGGCCACCGTAAATGATTTGAACATTTTGAAGTTCGTTTCCGTATGGGTCAGAAATACAGCCACCCTTCCCCTTTCTACCATCGACAGAGTTCCCCTGGTGAATGCACTCATGCGGAGCGGAAAGGACACAGGTCTTGCAAGGTGGATTGAAGGCCATTTCCACAAAAATGATTGGAAATAACTGCCTTGGGACCCTGTTGGTGGCGGGGTGGGGGAAGGACTCACTCTCCCTGGAGCCGAAGCTGTTTGGAATGCTGTGCTGGTGGTTCCCACTGATGGCAGCCCCGAGCCTGATAGAAGGGCAATCCAGGGCTCCACGGGGGCTTTCACGCGGATCCTGGGCTCAAGCCTCCTTATGTACCCACAGGGAATGGGTACAAATTAGCAAACTGGGAGTTGTGCAGTCGATACAGAGTTTCAGTTTTGGAAGGTGAAAAAGTTCTGGAGATCTGTTGTACCACAGTGTGCATGTAGTTAATACTATACTCTAAACTTAAAAATGTTTAAGGTGGTCCATTTTATGTTATATGTTTTTAACCACGGTAAAACAAAACTTAACAGCAAACTTACTTTAACTGAGCCATTGACTCTTTTACACCCAGAATCAGTCGTGTCTCTTTGGTTTTGAGAGCTAGAAATGGGCAATTTCTGCATTTTCTGTTTGTTAGTGTGTCTTTTCTCATTGGTTCATTCTTTTATGCAAGAAGTTTTCACTTAAATTTTTGTCTTGAAAATAGCATACTCATTGAAGTATTTTGAAAAGAAGGAAAAGTAGAATAGAAATGTACCCAGGGCCATTGTTTTATTTCTTTGCACTGTTTAAAAAAATATTATTATAATAGTACTTCTAGCACAGGAACCCCTGCCACACTGTCTCCAGGATGGCTGAGGGATTTCTGGGTTGCTGGGGTAATGTGCTATTGAAAAAATATATATATCAGACTGTGTCAGGTAAGCTTCATTTGCTGTTGACCTAATGCGTCCAGAGAGGGACGTTTTGTTGTGAAGATGCCCAACGTCGTAGAGGCCGTGTAAGGCCTTACAACATTCCTTCCTTTGGAGACTTACCCAAGATTTCCCTCAGATCCACCTCATAACCATAATGCCATCTACATCCCAAAGTATGCTAGCCCAATATATTTCTAGTAAGTGATCTCGGAGGGACAGCAGTGAGCGGTCCTGAGGAGAGATCTTAGTTCCCTGCCCAGCAACTGAACCTGGGTAGCCTGGATGAAAACCAGGAATCCTAGGTGCGAGTCCACCAGGGGCTAGAGGCTAGAAGCAAATTGGCCCTAGCTCTTTACCCCGTTTGAAAGCAAGAATGTTTCAAGGAGGCAAAAACTGTAAAAACAGGGTTTCCCTGGTGGCGCAGTGGTTGGGGGTTCGCCTGCCGATGCAGGGGACACGGGTTGTGCCCCGGTCCGGGAGGATCCCACATGCCGCGGAGCGGCTGGGCCCGTGAGCCACGGCCGCTGAGCCTGCGCGTCTGGAGCCTGTGCTCCACAACGGGAGAGGCCACAACAGTGAGATGCCCGCGTACCGCAAGAAAAAAAAAACAAAAAAAAAAAACAAAAAAACTAAAAACAGGTACAAAGTGTATTATTAAAGACACAGTACAACGTATGGGAGAGTACACAGAGAAGCAGTTTGTTTATTTAAGACAGAAGCAAGGCAGAAATACACACCTGGAGGGGAGTGTGGGAGTCCCGGATGAGGAGCGCAGTGAAGAGGGGATTTAAGTCACTTACAGGGGACAGCCCTTCTGGTCTTTGTTTACATTTGGCCAATTATCTCGTTTCTTTTTTCACATCTGACTGGGCCTAGGACCCTCCCCAAGATGTGTGCGCAACTTTTTGCTAAGATGGATCCCTCCGCAGAGGCCTGTGGGTGCATTCCACACTCACGATGGGGTGACACCCCCTCCCTTTTTGACCCCCAAGGCGCCTTCCTGCGCATGTGCAGACAGGGAAGTTTTCCTTGACCTCAGGAGTGGGCACCTTATCTCTTTACTTTAGCAGAACTCAGCTTCTGCCGCAAGCTTTGTCCTTGGAGTGTCTGGGTGAGAACAAAGCTTCAGTTTTACTCCACTTGACAGACACCAGCTGTCTGGCCCAGGGGCCCATCTATCTCCTGCCTCCTAAAGATGGCTCATCCCTTCTCCAAAATTCCGGCCAGATATAGGGAGAGGTGAACTGCCTCTTAAGAAGGAGACAGGGTGTGCTTATTTATGCTGTTTCATTTTCTTTGTACATAGTTAGGAGTCACTCCCCCAGTCTGAGCCCCGTTATTAATTTATGGAAAGTTCCTGCTATTACCAGTGGTCCTTCTTTGACCTTCTTATCAGTGCTTTGGCTTTTGAATTCGTCATCCCTGGCCTCAGTTGCACAGCCCTCTGCCTCCTCTTAGTACTGAAAACACATCATTTACGCAGATACCGGCTCTTCACGCTATAAAACAATCTTAGCGATTTGACGCAAGGGTGGGGTAGGGAAGTAGCATAGAAGGTAGCCACAAGTCAAGGGAGCATGCGTTCTTGCAGAGAGGGGCCCCTGGTGGTCAGATGGGAGAAGGGTGAAGGCAGGGGAGGGTGGCCTATGCGCACAGAAGGGCTTGTCCTTGATAACTCATCCATCTCTGCTGGCCCAGGGTCGGGCAAGCTCCCCACCTTGGAGAGGAAGATGGCAGGGGTAGAACTTAAAAATTTGAAGGGTCCTCTAAGCTCATAAAATGTTTGCACCACCTAAATTGTGCCCCAGGGCAAAGCTCTGTTCCCAGGCCCTGGTTATGGTTCTATATAGTACGGAAAATCCAGTTTCAAACCTTGTTCTTAAAAATAAAAAAAAAAAAAGATAACATTATAGCTAGTAAATATTTTCTATGTTACTTCATACTCTTTGTAACCATTATTTTAAAGAGCTATTGGTATCCTTTTGAGTGGATGTTCCATGTTTTAACTACTCTTTTGTTGTTGGACATTTAACCAATAACCATTTATAGAAAATGTTGACATCTAGATAAGGTCACATATTCAGTATGGAAAAAGGCGTGAAGGGTAGAGATTTGATGGACATTAGTTACTGTTGCCCTGTAATTCTAATTTGGTGGTCCTCAGAATGTACAGGGCAAGATTGAGTTCTGTGCATGTCCTGAGGGACTAACAGTTGGACTCCCTTCAAGCTCATGGTCTTTGCAGATTTGGGTTTTTTTTTTTTTTTTGCGGTACGCGGGCCTCTCACTGCTGTGGCCTCTCCCATTGCGGAGCACAGGCTCCGGACGTGCAGGCTCAGCGGCCATGGCTCACGGGCCCAGCCGCTCCGCGGCATGTGGGATCTTCCCGGACCAGGGCACGAACCTTTGTCTCCTGCATCCGCAGGCGGACTCTCAACCACTGCGCCACCAGGAAAGGCCAGATTTGGGTTTTTTTAAGTGAGGGCAGGAAGAAGTAATTTTCTTTCTTTTTTGATGATATAATGAAAAATAAATGGAAGAAGTTAAACAGTATGCATTTAGTTGAAGCCCCCTGTAGTCCTCTGTCTCCCACTCAGAGATGAATATGACGTTGATTTGGTGTTTGTCATTTCTACATTCGTCTTTAGATGTTATAGATTTGGCATATTATTTGGCATATTTTAAACTTTTATGAAAATGTCATCATAGTGTCCATACCCTTCTTCAGCTTGCTTTTTTACTTAATGTATTTGTGAGAGTGGTTCGTGTTGGGACTTGTCATTCTAATCCAGTTATTTCCACAACTGTTTGTTCTTTCACTGCATGAATATATCACAGTTTATCCATCCATTTGCCTAATGATGGGTGTTCAGTACCCCCTCTCTGCCCACTTTTTTGCTCGTAGAAAACAGTGCTGCCTTAAGTACTCTTCTAAAGGTCTGCTGTGGACATGTGTGAGAAGCTTTCTGGGTATTTCTTAGCAGTGGAATTATTGGGTCATGAGGTTTGTTCATCTTCAGCTTTACTAGATATTGAGGATTACTTTCCAAAGTGGTGGTACTTCCCATTCCCACCTGGTGTTCCCATTGTCCCACATGTGCTCCCGTCTATACTCAGTCTGCCAATCTGATGGGATAAATTGGTATCTCTTGTGTTTTTATCTCTTGCAGCAAGTTAGATTTATTTTATAATTTTCTTCCACGGGCCAGAACAGAGCCAGTGTTAGGAAAGAAACTGTTAAAGTTCTTATTCTTTCTATAATATCCTTTTTTAAAAATTTTTTATTTTTAAATTTTATTTTTGGCTGCGTTGGGTCTTTGTTGCTGCGTGCGGGCTTTCTCTAGTTGCGGTGAGCAGGGATTGCTCTTCATTGCATTGTGCGGGCTTCTCATTGTGGTGGCTTCTCTTGTTGTGGAGCACGGGCTCTAGGCGTGCAGGCTTCAGTAATTGTCGCATGCAGGCTCAGTAGTTGTGGCTTGCGGGCTGTAGAGAGCAGGCTCAGTAGTTGTGGTGCACAGGCTTCGTTGCTCTGCGGCATGTGGGATCTTCCCGGACCAGGGCTCCAACCTGTGTCCCCTGCATTAGCAGGCAGATTCTTAACCCCTGTGCCACCAGGGAAGTCCTTCTACAATATCCTTTTGAGATTTTTCTAACACAACCATTTAGATATCTATTAAATGACTTAAAAGTTAGATTATGAAATAAATATTCTCTTCCCAGTAATCAGAAGTATACCCTATATAATTTGGTGTCAGAGTCCCAGCTGACTGCACCTACCGACGGGGTCCAGGTGACTGCCCCTTGGCTGGTCTCTGCTGTATTCTGTCGGTTAGGAGCAAGTCCCAGGTCCCACCACACTCAGGGGAGGGGTTTACCCAGGTATGAATTCCCGGAGGTTAGGAGCATGGGGGCCACCTCTGCAGGAATCTGGCCTTCACAATAGGTCCCATGTTTCAGTGTCATGGTTTAAATACTCAGCACTGTTAGGACAGTCAGAGACGTTCAGATTTCAGAAGACTGACTTACCCAAGTGCAGTTCTCATCAGAGGTGTCACGTCAGAGTACTAATTCATGATGAGAAGGGAAGCTGGCAGGTAGCTTGGGGCTCGAGTTTGCTGATTCCTGTGTTTTCTCCTTTTGTGCACATCCACATGGGAAGCTAAATGATGTGCTTGGTGAGTGCGGGCTCAGGCAAGAGGAGTGACAGGATCATCTGAGTGGCCAGTGTCATTGAGCCCTGACAGCTTCATGCATCCCTGTCCATAATAGGGTTCTTCCTGCTACCCCAGTTTCTTAGGTTCTTGGAAACACTGATCAACTTTGCCTCTCCATACTCTGCTTTTACTAGACATGCTGTGTGTCCCATCTCCCTTTCTGGTTGCCCATTAAGTCTCTAGTTGGAATATAATTCAGTTGATTAAATTCAGCATTTTGAAATGACTTCATCGTAGTCATCTCTCCTTGAGATTCATTCATCCAGCAAACACTTATTGATCAGCTATGTGCCAGGTGCTTGCGACTGTGCTGTGGACAGTACAACTCCTCATGGAGCTCACAGTATAGAGCCGAAGACTGACAGTGAGCCAGTGAGCACAGGCGTGATGACTGCCTTGTTTCTGCTGGGAGTATTGGCGGTATCTTGGGTTGTTCTTACAGATCTGCTGATTTCATCCCTCCTTGATTCTTTAGGTTTCATTGTCAGTGTCTCACCTTAACTTCAGTTTTGAAAGTAGATTGCAATCTGCCCCACTGACTTTTTATACCACCTGTGTCATTTTGTAGAACAAAGGAAAGAAAAGGAAAACGAGACCAAAAAGTTGAACTAAACCTGGACTATAAATAGTATTTCAGTGTAGATATCCATCAGTCAGGGGCTGCCTAACGAGTATGATAGGTCCATTTAATGGAATATTATGCAGGCATTAAAAATTGTGATATGTATCTTTACATATTGACAGAAAGATGTTCAGGATATAGTGTTATTTAGGAAATGCAGGGTACACATAGTATAGAGTAGGATTTCATTTTTTTTCATAAAGGAAAATTATATGTATCCTGAAGAGAGATCTTAAAACAAGGTAAATTGATGTACATATCAACACTCTCTGAGTGGTGATTTTCAATTTATTCTTCATACCTTTATGTAGAGCCCAAATTTTTAAATTATATTACTTTATTAATCACAAAAAGCATTTTTCAGTTTAAGGAAAGGTGTTTTTTAAAATGTTCCAAATTTCTTCATACAAAGTATGTGTGTTGCAATGTGTGTGTGTGTGTGTGTGTGTGTGTGTGTGTGTGTGTGGCTTGTGCTGCGAGGCTTGTGAGGTCTTAGTTCCATGACCAGGGATCAAACTCGGGCCCTCGGCAGTGAGAGTGCAGAGTCCTAACCAGTGGACCGCCAGGGTATTCCCACAAATTGTTTTTTTCATGTATGGGCTCTGGTTTCAAAAACACGAGTTACAGTAGCATGGCTTCAGTCCAGCTGTAACCTCAGCACACATCGGTGCCGGAGGGACAGCTTTGGCCAAATGAAAAGGTAATAGCAAGTACCTAATGATTTCCCCACTAACCCACCACAGTAAACAATATAATAGGGCTTTAAACAAATGAATACTATATTTGCTGAACCTTTTACATAAAGTTTTACTTTAGAAAACAGATCTATTTTCTGTCAGATGTGATGAAAGGACATTAAGCAGGGAAGAGAAAGGAACAGCCCTTTTTGGAAGCATATCCAGTGCCCTGAGGCCAGACTCTGTTCTGGACACCCCACCACCTCTCTATGGGTGATGCCTGCTGATGAAAAGGCCGGGGCCCTAGGCTCAGATCCCTGATCTCTTCCTTCCTGTGACATCGGGCCAGTTGCTGAACATTTCTAGGTCTCTGTTTCCTCTGGTTAAATGGAGGTGATAAGATCAGACCCTTCACGAATGATCGTGAGGATGAATTCCCTTAATGCCCACAACCATGCTGCATGAATGGGGTCATGGGGTCAGCACTCCAAAGAGGGAGCGGCTGTTAGTTCTGTGGTCCCCAACCCGACAAGCCCACTAGGATCTTAGTTATTGGGGAAGCCGGGTTTCAAATAAGGACCTTCCTGACCCCACCACCCATGTCTCCCACGATGGAAAAGTATGTTGGACTGTAGCTGTGGGAAGGGAGAGCGCAAAGGAGGGAAAGGAGAGATGGTAGGGGGAAGGAAAATGGACTGTGGAAAGAGAAAGTTAAGAAGAGGGAAAGAGCAAAAGAAGATGAATGGAGAGGGGTGAGTGGGAGGAAAAGAGAAAATCAAGCGAGAGGAGGCAGTGAGAGGGGAGGGAGAAGAGCTGAATAGCAATGGAGAGAAAGGAGTAAAGAGGCTCTGAGGGAACCCTCAGCCCCTCTTCCCTCCTGGGCCCCATCCTGTCCCTCCCAGGAGGGATTCCTGGTCCAGCATCTGCCACTGCAACCTCTCCCCTATTCTGACATGCTCTCGCCGCTGGCTGTTCACTGCCCTTGAGTTTCCCAACCCTGATCAGTCCTTGCTGCCCCAGGACAGAGTCCAAGCGTGAGCCTGGCCTCAGAGATCAGTTAAGGAACACTCCCACCTGTCTTCCTAGACACGCCTTCCACTGTTCTCCGCCCTCTCTCCTTTCACTCTATTTTTAACTATAAGGAAATCAGCTTTTTTTTTTCCCCACCACCACATTACAACGACTTAATTCATAAATGCTTTGCCTATTTTTTAAATTCTGACACTCAGCAGAACACATCAGTGCTGTATTGTAATAGTAAACTGAAAAACTAAATTTTAATGTTTCTGTAAAAATTGTCATTTTAATTTGTTAAGTTCATGTATCATTTTACATTAAAATGATATACAGGTATTTCTATCCAGTGTCATCTTACTTACAAAAATAGAACAATTTATTGGGATTAATGTTTCCTTTTGTCATTAAATACTATATATGTATCTGAGAATATCTCAGAATCCTTATAATCAGAAATAAATGTTTTGGTTTAGATAATAGCATTTCCCTTTACTCTTCTTTTAACCTCCAAATTCTGTTGATGTATCGCATATTTTGGGCATTGTAATTTTACTTTCTCTTATTTCTTTCAATTCTTCTGTCTTTGCTCTACCTACCTGTCCCTTCCCCTGATTTCCCCAAGTTTTTAAACTCATAAACTGGAGATTGATATTATAACAGCAAAATATGGCACGAACAAAACAGTGTACGACCCAGACCTGCCTGATAGTGTTGCAGACCCACTTGTGGTGCTAGAGATGAGATTTATAAACATGCAAGAGCTGATGCCCTCAGGCAAGGGAGCCAGAATTAATAGGAAGATCTGGAAACAATTTTTGATAAGTCACTTAATCCAGTGACATTTATTTTTCATCCTTATTCATTAGGAATATAGATCCCTTTGTTCTGGCAAAGAATCATGATACTAACCGACCAAGAGACCTAACAGATAAACACTTGCCCACCCACCACACTCATGAAAAGGGCACCAATTCCGGACAGACGTCAGTGTGTGTTGTGGACTCATGCCATGTGACATTTTCTCTCGCAGAGTGGATAGTGCTTGGTTTGTTACAGGGAGGTGTGTTATTGAAAAGCAATCTCAGACAATGAGTGGTGGGTAGACTCCTTTTTCAGAAAGGGGATGTAGCTGGGCTTCTGTAGCTCAGGCAGGATAATTCCAGGTGGATGAAATGACTTTCAGAAGAAGGCATTGCAAAGGTCTCCATTCATTCCCAGGTATTATATTGAGTGACTAATGTTTGGGATTCGGTCTCCGTAGAGAACTATACTTTTAACTAAACCGTATTCTCTGATGCCTTTATTGCTGCAATTTCTGATACTGGAACGCTAATCATGCTCTCATTGTGTGGATTCTTTTTCTAAAAAAAATATTTATTTATTTATTTTTGGCTGTCTTGGGTCTTCGTTTCTGTGTGAGGGCTTTCTCTAGTTGCAGTGAGCGGGGATCACTCTTCATCGCGGTGCGCGGGCCTTTCACTGTCGCGGCCTCTCTTGTTGCGGAGCACAGGCTCCAGACGCGGAGGCTCAGTAGTTGTGGCTCACGGGCCCAGTTGCTCCGCGGCATGTGGGATCTTCCCGGACCAGGACTCAAACCCGTGTCCCCTGCATTAGCAGGCAGATTCTCAACCACTGCGCCACCAGGGAAGTCCATTGTGTGGATTCGCGTAGGTCAGCTCTGTGTCCGTTAGGATTTGAAACGTGCCCTGAAGGAGCATATAAGTTAGTAGGGGAGACAGACTATTAAACACCTAAGAATAATAGGACATAGTGAGTAGTATAAAACACACAGAATAAAGAGCTAAAGGATACACACGAGGGAGCCATTTTATTGAATTGAAGGGCTGGTGGGGCCTTACAGGATTAGTACGAGTTTTCTCGGCAGGCAGAGGTGGGAAGAGCATTTCTGATAGAGCACACAGGCAAAGGTATGATGGCAGCAACGTGCTGCAGGACGGTGGTAGGTGGGGCGGCTTTGGGGAAGGTTAGAGTTAACTGGGCTCTGGTATGGAGTGGCCAGGGATGAGGCTGAAGAAGGGGTTAGGCTGGGGTGTGTTGAGAGTAAAGGAAGTAGAGGGAATCCCGGAGTGTGGCACAGAGAAAGTATGGCACGACCTCTCTGTTCTCTACTTTGGGAACTCCTACTCATTCTCATCAGTCCTTCCCTGAGCTAGTTGCTACCCAGGAAAAAAACAAAGCCCTCTCCCTTTTTCCTCCCCATTTTTTTTTTTTAATGTTAAAATTTTTTTTTCTACATTGAGGTATAATTGACATATAGCATTATATTAGTCTCAGGTATACAACGTAACGACTCTGTATTTGTATATATTACAAAATGATCACCACCATAAGTCTGGTTGACGTCGGTCAGCACAATGGTTACAAAATTTTTTGTGTGTATGATGAGAACTTTTAATATTTACTTTCTTAGGCTCTTTCAAATATGCAATACAGTATTATTAACTATAGACATCATGCTGACATTACATTCCTATGGCTTATTTATTTTATAGCTGCAAGTCTGTTCCTTTGACCCCCTTCACCTATTTTGCCTACTTCCCAGTGCCTGGCTCTGGCAACGATCATTCCATTTTCTGTATCTATAAGTTTGGTGGGGTTTTTGTGTGTTTGTTTTGTTTTTTAAGATTTAAAGTAAGATCATACAGTTACAAATGACAAGATTTTATTCTTTTTTTCTGGCTGAATAGTATTCCACTGTGCATGTGTGTATGTATTTGCGTGTGCGTGGGTGTGTATCTGTGTGTACATCTCACATTATCTATTCATCACACTTAGGTAGTGTCCATATCTTGGCTATTTTAAATAATGCTGCAGTGGACATAAGGGTGAATACAACTTTTTGAGTTAGTGTTTTCTCCCCATGCGTTTCTGTTCATATGATTAGTTAGCCAGTTATCCCAGTGTTTCCTGGTTGGTGGGGATGTCTACCTTTCTCTGTAGGCTGTGAAGCCCTTGAGGGAGGGGATTTTTATCTTACCTGTTTAGGTTGTCTACATAATAGATGCAAAATGTCTCTTAGGTTGGGTTATTCTATAGATTAACACTCCAACTAAGTTATTTTACAACTTCAGAATTGTAAAGATTCTGTGATTCTAAATATTAACATCTTTCACACTGGCTTAATTTTTGTAGTCTAAATGGCAAAAATTATTATCTTTAATACTGAAGAACTCCTTTGGCATTGTAGATTGTTTGGCCTGAATCACTTTTTTTCTTAAATGCATTTTGTTTAAATTCAAACTTCTTTGTCTAGAAAAGTAAATGTTCACATTTTGAAACTCTAAAAATAACATACTGGATAGATGATGCCAAAACAATGGTTTCAATCAGAAATGCTTTTTGAATCCAACATCTAAATGAGAACTAATTACTGAATCAGATCACAGTTACTAGGCATTGTTTTAAGGCAATTAACAACAGTATTGAGAAACCTAAGTAATGAAATTTTTTTGAATTTTATTTTATTTATTTTTATACAGCAGGTTCTTATTAGTTATCCATTTTATACACATCAGTGTATACATGTCAATCTGAATCTCCCAGTTCATCCTACCCCCCCATCGCCCCCGCTTTCCCCCCTTGGTGTCCATACATTTGTTCTCTACATCTGTGTCTCTATTTCTGCCTTACAAACTGGTTCATCTGTACCATTTTTCTAGATTCCACATAGATGTGTTAAATATACGGTATTTGTTTTTCTCTTTCTGACTTACTTCACTCTGTGTGACAGTCTCTGGGTCCATCCACGTCTCTACAAATGACCCAATTTCATTCCTTTTTATGGCTGAATAATATTTCATTGTATATATGTACCATATCTTCTTTATCCATTCGTCTGTTGATGGGCATTTAGGTTGCTTCCATGACCTGGCTATTGTAAATAGTGCTGCAGTGAACATTGGGGTGCATGTGTCTTTTTGAATTATGGTTTTTTCTGGGTATATGCCCAGGAGTGGGATTGCTGGGTCATATGGTAATTCTATTTTTAGTTTTTTAAGGAACCTCCATACTGCTCTCCATAATGGCTGTATCAATTTACATTCCCACCAACAGTGCAAGAGGGTTCCCTTTTCTCCACACCCTCTCCAGCATTTGTTTGTTGTCTGTAAATTTTCTGATGATGCCCATTCTAACCGGTGTGAGGTGATACCTCATTGTAGTTTTGATTTGCACTTCTCTAATAATTAGTGATGTTCAGCGTCTTTTCATGTACCTCTTGGCCATCTGTATGTCTTCTTTGGAGGATTGTCTACTTAGGTCTTCTGCCCATTTTTGGATTGGGTTGTTTGTTTTTTTAATATTGAGCTGCATGAGTTATTTATATATTTTGGAGATTAATCCTTTGTCCGTTGATTTGTTTGCAAATATTTTCTCCCATTTTGAGGGTTGTCTTTTCGTTTTGTTTATGGTTTCCATTGCTGTGCAAAAGCTTTTAAGTTTCATTAGGTCCCATTTGTTTATTTTTGTTTTTATTTCCATTACTCTAGCAGGTATGTCAAAAAAGATCTTGCTGTGATTTATGTCAAAGATTGTCCTTCCTATGTTTTCCTCTGAGAGTTTTATAGTGTCCCATCTTACATTTAGATTTCTAACCCATTTTGAGTTTATTTTTGTATATGGTGTTAGGGAGTGTTCTAATTTCATTCTTCTACATGTAGCTGTCCAGTTTTCCCAGCACCACTTATTGAAGAGACTGTCTTTTCTCTATTGTATATCCTTGCCTTCTTTGTCATAGATTAGTTCACCATAGGTGCGTGGGTTTGTCTCTGGGCTTTCTATACTGTTCCATTGATCTGTATTTCTGTTTTTGTGCCAGTACCATATTGTCTTGATTACTGTAGCTTTGTAGTATAGTCTGAAGTCGGGGAGTCTGGTTCCTCCAGCTCTGTTGTTTTCTCTCAAGATTGCTTTGGCTATTTGGGGTCTTTTGTGTCTCCATACAAATTTTATGATTTTTTGTTCTAGTTCTGTAAAATATGCCATTGGTAATTTGATAGGGATTGCATTGAATCTGTAGATTGCTTTGGGTAGTATAGTCATTTTCACAATATTGATTCTTGCAATCCAAGAACATGGTATTTCTCTCCATCTGTTTTGTGTCATCTTTGATTTCTTTCATCAGTGTCTTATGGTTTTCTGAGTACAGCTCTTTTACCTCCTTAATTATGTTTATTCCTAGGTATTTTATTCTTTTTGTTGCAGTGGTGAATGGGATTGTTTCCTTAATTTCTCTTTCTGATCTTTCATCGTTAGTGTATAGGGATGCAAGAGATTTCTGTGCATTAATTTTGTGTCCCACAACTTTACCAAATTCATTGATTAACTCTAGCAGTTTTCTGGTGGCATCTTTAGGATTCTCTATGTATAGTATCATGTCGTCTGCAAACAGTGACAGTTTTACTTCTTCTTTTCCAATTTGTATTCTTTTTATTTCTTTTTCTTCTCTGATTGCTGTGGCTAGGACTTCCAAAACTATGTTGAGTAAGAGTGGTGAGAGTGGACATCCTTGTCTTGTTCCTGATCTTAGAGGAAATAGTTTCAGTTTTTCACCATTGAGAATGATGTTTCCTGTGGGTTTATCATCTGTGGCCTTTGTTATGTTGAGGTAGGTTCCCTCTATGCCCACTTTCTGGAGAGTTTTTATCATAAATGGGTGTTGAATTTTGTCAAAAGTTTTTTCTGCATCTATTGAGATGACCATATGGTTTTTTCCTTCAGTTTGTTAAATGGTGTATCACATCGATTGATTTGCATATATTGAAGGATCCTTGCATCCCTGGGATAAATCCCACTTGATCATGGTGTATGATCCTTTTAATGTGTTGTTGGATTCTGTTTGCTAGTATTTTGTTGAGGATTTTTGCATCTATATTCATCAGTGATATTGGTCTGTAATTTTCTTTTTTTGTAGTACCTTTGTCTGGTTTTGATATCAGGGTGATGGTGGCCCTGTAGAACGAGTTTGGGAGTGTTCCTTCCTGTGCAGTTTTTGGGAAGAGTTTGAGAAGGATGGGTGTTAGCGCTTCTCTAAATGTTTGATACAATTCACCTTTGAAGCTATCTGGTCCTGGACTTCTGTTTGTTGGAAGATTTTTTTGTGTGTGTGTTTTTGGTTTTTTTTTTTTGTAGTATGCGGGCCTGTCACTGTTGTGGCCTCTATAGTTGCGGAGTATAGGCTCCAGATGCGCAGGCTCAGCGGCCATGGCTCATGGGCCTAGCCGCTCCGTGGCATGTGGGATCTTCCCGGACCGGGGCACGAACCCATGTCCCCTGCATCAGCAGGCGGACTGTCAACCACTGCACCACGAGGGAAGCCCTGTTGGACGATTTTTAATCACAATTTCAATTTCATTGTTTGTGATTGGTCTGTTTATATTTTCTGTTTCTTCCTGGTTCAGTCTTGGAAGGTTATACCTTTCTACGAATTTGTCCATTTCTTCCAGGTTGTCCATTTTATTGGCATAGAATTGCTTGTAGTAGTCTCTTTTGATGCTTTGTATTTCTGCGGTGTCTGTTGTAACTTCTCCTTTTTCATTTCTAATTTTATTGATTTGAGTCCTCTCCCTCTTTTTCTTGATGAGTCTGACTAAAGGTTTATCAATTTTGTTTATCTTCTCAAAGAACCAGCTTTTAGTCTTATTGATATTTGCTATTGTTTTCTTTGTTTCTATTTCATTTATTTCTGCTCTGATCTTTACGATTTCTTTTCTTCTGCTAACTTTGGGTTTTGTTTGTTCTTCTTTCTCTGGTTTCTTTAGGTGTAAGGTTAGATTTTTTATTTGAGATTTTTCTTGTTTCTTGAGATAGGATTGTATTGCTACAAACTCCCCTCTTAGAACTGCTTTCGCTGAATCCCATCAGTTTTAGATCGTTGTGTTTTCATTGTCATTTGCCTCTAGGTATTTTTTGATTTCCTCTTTGATTTCTTCAGTGATCTCTTGGTTATTTAGTAACGTATTGTTTAGCCTCCATGTGTTTGTGTTTTTTACATTTTTTCCCTGTAATTTATTTCTAATCTCATTGCATTGTGGTTGGAAAAGATATGATTGATATGATTTCAATCAAATCAAGGAAGTCATTGATATGATTTCAGTTTTCTTAAATTTACCAAGGCTTGATTTGTGACCCAAGATGTGATCTGTTCTGGAGAATGTTCTGTGTGCACTTGAGAAGAAAGTGTAATCTGCTGTTTTTGGGTGGAATGTCCTATAAATGTCAATTAAATGTATCTGGTCTGTTGTGTCATTTAAAGCTTGTGTTTCCTTATTAATTTTCTGTTTGGATGATCTGTCCATTGGTGCCAGTGTGGTGTTAATGTCCCCCACTGTTATTGTGTTGCTGTCAATTTCTTCTTTTATAGCTGTTAGCATTTGCCTTATGTGTTGAGGTGCTCCTGTGTTGGGTGCATATATATTTATAATTGTTATATTTTCTTCTTGGATTGATCCCTTGATCATTATGTAGTGTCCTTCCTTGTTTCTTGTAACATGCTTTATTTTAAAGTCTATTTTATCTGGTATGAGTATTGCTACTCCAGCTCTCTTTTGATTTCCATTTGCATGGAATATCTTTTTCTGTCCCCTCACTTTCAGTCTGTATGTGTCCCTAGGTCTGAAGTGGGTCGCTTGTAGACAGCATATATATGGGTCTTGTTTTTGTATTGATTGAGCAAGCCTGTGTCTTTTGGTTGGAGCCTTTAATCCATTCACGTTTAAGGTAGTTATCGATATGTATGTTCCTATGACCATTTTCTTAATTGTTTTGGGTTTGTTTTTATAGGTTCTTTTCTTCTCTTGTGTTTCCCACTTAGAGAAGTTCCTTTAGCATTTGTTGTAGAGCTGGTTTGGTGGTGCTGAATTCTCTTAGCTTTTGCTTGTCTGTAAAGCTTTTGATTTCTCCGTCGAATCTGAATGAGATCCTTGCCGGGTAGAGTAATCTTGGTTGTAGGTTCTTCCCTTTTATCACTTTAAGTATATCGTGCCACTCCCTTCTGGCTTATAGAGTTTCTGCTGAGAAATCAGCTGTTAACCTTATTGGAGTTCCCTTGTATGTTATTTGTCATTTTTCCTTTGTTGCTTTTAATAATTTTTCTTTGTCTTTAGTTTTTGTCAATTTGATTACTATGTGTCTTGGCATGTTTCTCCTTGGGTTTATCCTGCCTGGGACTCTGTGCTTCCTGGACTTGGGTGGCTGTTTCCTTTCCCATGTTAGGCAAGTTTTCAACTATAATCTCTTCAGATATTTTCTCGTGTCCTTTCTCTCTCTCTTCTCCTTCTGGCACCCCTATAATGTGAATGTTGGTGTCTGCATTTCTTTTCATTCTTTTTTCTTATTCTGTTCTGCGGCAGTGAATTCTGTCATTCTGTCTTCCAGGTCACTTATCTGTTATTCTGCCTCAGTTATTCTGCTGTTGATTCCTTCTACTGTGTTTTTCATTTCAGTTATTGTATTGTTCATCTCTGTTTGTTTTTTCTTTAATTTTTCTTGGTGTTTGTTAAATATTTCTTGCATCTTCTTGATCTTTGCCTCCATTCTTTTTCCGAGGTCCTGGATCATCTTCACTGTCATTATTCTGAATTCTTTTTCTGGAAAGTCTCCTATCTCCACTTCATTTAGCTGTTTTTCTGGGGTTTTATCTTGCTCCTTCATCTGGTACATAGTCCTCTGCCTTTTCATTTTGTCTATTGTTCTGTGAATGTGGTTTTCTTTCCACAGGCTGCAGGACTGTAGTTCTTCTTGCTTCTGCTGTCTGCCCTCTGGTGGATGAGGCTATCTAAGAGGCCTGTGCAAGCTTCCTGATGGGAGGGACTGGTGGTGGGTAGAGCTGGGTGTTGCTCTGATGGGCAGAGCTCAGTAAAACTTTAATCCACTTGTCTGCTGATGGGTGGGGCTGAGTTCCCTCCCTGTTGGTTGTTTGGCCTGAGGCGACCCAGCACTGGAGCCTGCAGGCTCTTTGGTGGGGCTAATGGCGGACTCCAGGAGGGCTCACGCCAAGGAGTACTTCCCAGAACTTCTGCTGCCAGTGTCCTTGTCCCCGCGGTGAGCCACAGCCGCCCCCCGCCTCTGCAGGAGACCCTCCAACACTAGCAGGTAGGTCTGGTTCAGTCTCCTGTGGGGTCACTGCTCCTTCCCCCTGGGTCCTGTTGCGCACACTACTTTGTGTGTGACCTTCAAGAGTGGAGTCTGTTTCCCCCTGTCCTGTCAAAGCCCTGCAATCAAATCCCAGTCGCCTTCAAAGTCTGATTTTCTGGTAATTCCTCCTCCTGTTGCTGGACTCCCAGTTTGAGAAGCCTGTCGTGGGGCTCAGAACCTTCACTCCAGTTGGTGGACTTCTGTGGTATAAATGTTCTCCAGTTTGTGAGTCACCCACCCAGCGGTTATGGGATTTGATTTTACTGTGATTGCGCCTCTCCTACTGTCTCACTGCGGCTTCTCCTTTGTCTTTGGATGTGGGATATCTTTTTTGGTGAGTTCCAGTGTCTTCCTGTCGATGACTGTTCAGCAGTTAGTTGTGATTCTGGTGCTCTTGCAAGAGGGAGTGAGCGCACGTCCTTCTACTCCGCCATCTTGAACCAATCTCCAGTAATGAGAAATTTTTAAAACCATCCGATTTTGTTCAGATTTCTAATGCATTGTGATGATCAACTCTTCCTTATATATGCCTGATGTAATATGAATGATTATATCTTATAATACAGTTTCAAGGTTTTATTTATTTATTTTTTTTAATGTCTTTATTGGAGTATAATTGCTTTCACTTTGAAGGTTTTAATGAAGAGTATCAGTCTCATTCTCTTAGTGGATAGCTAAGTTCCCCCAAATCAGATCCCGTTGATCATGCATTGTTTTGTTAAGATTAATGTTTAAATAATGCTCTTCATTTGCTACGGAATTTGCTAAATTCGCTGAGATCAAATTTCCTAACGTAGTTTCCTGTACATTCCTGTGGAGAAGTACAGGACTGACTAAGCCTATTGAAGAAACTATGTTGTTTCTTTAAAAGTGGTTTCTCAAGCTTGAGATGCAGATACGGGGTGAGAAAACTTAAGGAAACTCCGTTTGACAGTCCTTGTTGATCTATCTAGCAGAAGCATTTTGATGTTTGACTCTTTTCTCCTTATTTAGAGACATCTTCTGTTTCTATTGTATATAAGATATAAGGTATTTAATAATATAATTGATCAGCATGGCAGCATAATTTTTGATCCCCTTAGTAAATCAATAATAAGCTTTAGAGGTCATTTAAGTTGTAGCTATAAACCGTTAAATAATTTAATGCTTATTTTTTCAACAGATGTGAACTATTAAAAAGAAAATGGCCCAACGGAGTACTGTATTTCCTTCTCTTGTCACCGAGGAAAGGTATAATATATGGAAAATATGCATCTAAGGTATACTTTTTCTTTCCACCAATTCCATGAGGGCTGTTAGTGGGTGTGATCATTATAAAAGAAGCCTTGTGGCTGTTACATTATCCAACAATGACTTTTTTCGAGGGCAAGAGTAGGATACTGTGGGCTATTCAGTGACCCTGACAGGTGGCGATTTCACAGTAGCCCTTCAGTACAGTTGCACTTCTGGTCAACAGTGAAACGTACCTCTGGAGGTTTGGGGGCTGATACCCCTGCTCACCCTTTTATGTATTCATTAAAAAAAAATTTATTTGTTTGGTTGCACTGGGTCTCAGTTGCGGCCGGTGGGCTCGTTAGTTGAGGCACACGAGCTCAGTTGCAGCATGCATGTGGGATTGAGTTCCCTGACCAGGGATTGAACTTGGGCCCCCTGCATTGGGAGCGCAGAGTCTTAACCACTGCGCCACTAGGGAAGTCCCCCTGCTAACCCTTTTATTTATTTTTATTTTTTAAAATAAATTTATTTATTTATTTATTTATGGCTGTGTTGGGTCTTCGTTCTGCTCATGGGCTTTCTCCAGTTGCGGCGAGCGGGGGCTACTCTTCGTTGCAGCGCGTGGGCTTCTCATTGTGGTGGCTTCTCTTGTTGTGGAGCACAGGCTCCAGGCGCGCGAGCTTCAGTAGCTCTGGCACGCAGGCTCAGTAGTTGTGGCTCGTGGGCTCTAGAGCGCAGGCTCAGTAGTTGTGTGACACAGGCTTAGTTGCTCCGTGGCAGGTGGGATCTTCCTGGACCATGGCTCACACCTGTGTCCCCTGCATTGGCAGGTGGAATCTTAACCACTGTGCCACCAGGGAAGTCCCTGCTAACCCTTTTAAATCAGAAGTGGCGTGTCCATAGGCCAGAATTGGCTCATAGAAGTACATTGTTTGGCCTGGATCATCTTAAATACTTTTTTAATGAATTGTTAACATTTTAAGAAATCAGGTGACTTCACATACAAGCCTACATTTCCTGCCTCTTGTTGAAATATCACATGACCTGGAAAAATGGATCTGCATTCCCAGATGGTCACTCATGGGTGGAGCAGAATCGTGGCTCCCTTTAGTTGAGGAACGCCCTGTCAGTTCTGCAAAGTCCCCACCACTCCCTAGTGTATTCTCTGTGGTATGCTTCCCTCATTTATGTCCCCTGCCTGACCCTTGTAAGCATTTGAGTTTGTAGCCACTGCTTTAGAGGGAGGGAGGAGAAGGGCAGGTCCAGCAATTTTGTTAATAAGCTTTGATCTTCCAGCCTCTTGCTTTGGGAGGTCATGGAGCCCGCTACCAGCGCACTTAACTCTCTGGGGACCATTGTTTAAAGTTGCTGCCTGGCTCACCAAGAAAACTCTTTGCGAGTAGAAACCCTGCCTCAAATCCCCTTTAGCTCGTAGGGATAGATAATTTGCCTCTCCTTTTCTGGGAAGTCTTGAATCTGGCTTGAAAAATGACTGTTTCCCAATTGACAACCCTAATAATGTGGGGCTCCCTTCCGTAGGCGAGTTAGAACGATGCCCCGACACAGCCAGTCCCTGACCATGGCACCCTACTCATCCGTAAGCCTAGTGGAGCAACTGGAAGACAGGATCCTCTGCCACGAGAAAACCACGGCCGCCCTCGTGGAGCATGCCTTCCGGATCAAAGACGACATCGTCAACAGCTTGCAGAAAATGCAAAACAAAGGGGGAGGCGACCGCTTGGCCAGGCTTTTCTTGGAGGAGCACATCAGAAACATAACTGCCATAGTGAAGCAACTGAATCGGGATATCGAGGTAAGGCGTGTGGAAGTCAGGTGGGCTGCGTTCCTTTCCACAGACCTGTTCCATGTCTGATGCCTTCCTCCCAAGCAGTACTGTGTTCAGACCAAAGCTGTCTGTCTTGTCTAGTCTTAAGGATTGCCAAGGAAACAGCTTGAACAAATATATTAAATGTATTCCAGTATTGGATAGCGGTTACTGTCAGTGTTATTTGTGTTTAATCTCAATGTACCTTGCTGATTACTAAATCACTTTTGTTTTGTTCGGCTCTCAAGGGAAAGAGAGAGAACCAGTCAAATAGTTTCCCTGTAATACCCTTCGTGTAGCTGAAGACAGCTATTAAATCAATTACTAGGTCAGCCTTTGCTGCTTCAGAGTAAATGTTTCTAGGTCATAATGATTATAAATAATACAGTTTATTACTCAGACAATCTAGGGATGTGAATCGCTTCTCGGACTCCCTTTTATTGCTTTATTTTTCCCTAAAGTGAACCCAATAAAAAGCCAATATTGTCTATTTGTAGAGTTTGTAAATATACTGCTTTTTATTGAGCAGTCGCAGGGACCACAGAATTTAATTCAGAAAGCTTAAGATCATTTAGGGCCTGGGCTAACATCACTGAATAATGTCAGTATCCTACATGTGTAGTTTGAAAATGTATGAATAAAAGATATATGACTAGATTAAGGAAAATCTTTATTTCACATCATGGAGTTTTTTTTTTTTTTTTTTTGGCTGTGCCACGCAGCTTGTGGGATGTTAGTTCCCCATCCAGGGATTGAACCCGCTCCCTCAGCAGTGAAAGCGTGGAGTCCTAACCACTGGACCACCAGAGAATTCCCTGGATATTGTATTTTAGTTATGCTTCCTGAAATGAATTATTTCCAATGTCAGATTTGGAATTATTTCCAATGTCAGATTTGTATTTATTTATTTTAATAGCTTTATTGAGGTATAACTTAAAAGCCACAAAAATCCACCCATTGTAAGTGTACAATTTGTGCAACCATCAACACAGTTCAGTTGTAAAACCTTTCAATCACTCTGCAAATTTATATAAGCCTGTTTGCCGATAATCCCTCCTTCCACCCCAGACCCAGGCAACCACTAATCTGCCTTCTGTCTCTATAAGTAATTTGTCTTTTCTGAACATTTTTTATAAATGGAATCTTACAATCTGAAGTCTTTTGCATCCGGCTTCTTGCACTTAGCATGATATTTTTGAGGTTCAGCCATGTTCTGGCATGTATCAATATTTCATTTATATCTATGTCCCAGTAGTATCCTGTTGTGTGGATATGCAGCATTCCTTTTATCCATTTATTAGTTGATGGACATTTGGGTTGTTTCCAGTTTTTAGCTATTGTGAATAAAGCTGCTGTGAACATGTGTACATGTCTTTGTGTGGAGATATATTTTCATTTCTCTTGGGTAAATTGCTAGGCGTGGACTTGCTGAGTCTTGCAGTAAGCTTGTGTTTAACTTTTTAAAACATAGCCAAACAATTTTCCAAAGTGGCTATACCATTTTACCATCCTACCAGCAATGTGTGAGGGTTCCAGTTTCTCCACATCCTCATCAACACTTGCTGTTATCTGTCTTTTTGATTATAGTCATTGTAGTGGATGTGTAGTGGTATTTCATTGCACTATTAATTTGCATTTCCCTAATGACTAATGATGTTGAGCACTTTTTCATGTCCTTATCAGTCATTTGTGTGTCTTCTTTGGTGAAGTGTCTACTCGAGTCTTCTGCCCATTGTTAAAAATTATTTTTTTATTGTGTGTGAGATATTTATCACTTTAACCATTTTAAAGTGTGCAGTTCATTGACATTAATTACATTCACAGTGCTGTATGCAACCATCACCACTATCGGTTTTCAAAACTTTTCGATTGTCCCAAACAGAAACTCTGTTCCCACTAAACAACAATTCCCCATTCCACTCTCACCTCAAGCCCCAGGTGACCTCTGTTCTACTTTCTGTCTCTATGAATTTCCCTATTCTAGGTTTATCACATAAGTGCAATCACACAATATTTGCCCTTTTGTGTCTGGGTCATTTCACTTAGCATAATGTTTTCAAGATTTATCCATGTTGTAGCATGTGTCAGAATCCATTTTTTTTAATTTAGTAATTTATTTTTTATAAATTTATTTATTTAGTTTTGGCTGCGTTGGGTCTTCATTGCTGCACGCGGGTTTTCTCTAGTTGCGGTGAGCGGGGGCTACTCTTCGTTGCGGTGCGCGGGCTTCTCATTGTAGTGGCTTCTCTTGTTGCGGAGCATGGGCTCTAGGTTCACGGGCTTCAGTAGTTGTGGCACATGGGCTCAGTAGTTGTGGCTCACGGGCTCTAGAGCACAGGCTCAGTAGTTGTGGCGCACGAGCTTAGTTGCTCCGCGGCATGTTCGGATCTTCCCAGACCAGGACTCGAACCCGTGTTCCCTGCATTAGCAGGTGGATTCTTACCCACTGTGCCACCAGGGAAGTCCCAGAATCCATTTTTAAATTAGGTTATTTGTCTTGTTATTGAGTTGTAAATTTTCTTTATATAGTCTAAATACAGGTCCCTTATCAGATATGTGATTTGCAAAATATTTTCTCCCATTCTTTGGCTTGTATTTTCATTCTTCCAATGGTGTCTTTTGAAGCACAAACTTTACAAATTTTAATGAAGTCCAGCTTATCAGGTTCTTTTATGGTTTATATTTTTGGTGTTGTGTCTTAAGAACTGTTTGCTTAACCCAAGGTCACAAGGCTTTTCTGCTCTGTTTACTTCAAAAGTTAATTTTAGTTTTTACCTTTAGGTTTATGATCCATTTTGAGTTAATTTTCATGTATGAAGTGAGATTAAAGATCTAAGTTAGATTTTCCTTGAATATCATATGAAAAAAATTTATCATTTTCCCATTTGTCCCTTTGTTAAAAAAGAATGGATCATAAAATTTAAGGGTTAATTTCTAAATTCCTTTGATCTTTATGGCTTTCCTATGGTAATACCACATTGCCTTAATTTCTAGCTTTAGAGAAATCATGATTTCAAATCATATTGAAATCATGTAGTGTAAGTCCTCCAACTTTGCTCTTTTTTTCAAAATTGTTTCAGCTATTCTAGGTCCTTTGCATTTTCATATAGATTTTAGGATTAGCTCGTCAGTTTCTATAAAAGCCTGCTGAGATTTTGACAGAGACTGCTTTGAATGAAATCAATTTGGGGAGAATTTCTATCTTAATTTTGAGTCTTTGATTGTTTCAAAGAATCAATTCTTGGTTTTATTATCTTTTCCTATTTGCTTTTTTGTTTTATATTTCATTGCTTTCAATTCTATATTGTTTCCTTTTTCTCTGCTTGCTTTAGTTTGTTTTTCTTTTTCTAGTTTCTTAACGTGGAAACTTAGGGAATTGGTTTGAGATCTTTCTTCTTTTCTGATAGTGGTGTTTAAAGCCATAATGTGTCCTCTAAGCACTGCTTTGGCTGCTTCCATGAGTTTTGGTATGTTGTGTTTTTGTTTTCATTCAGTTCAAAATATTAAAGTTTCCCTTGTGGTTTCCTTTTTTGGTGCATGTGTTACTTAGAAGTGTGTTATTTAATTTCCAGATGTTTGGGGTTTCCCCAAACTTATTTCTGTTGTGAATCTCTAATTTAATTTCACGTGGGCAGAGCACATACTTTGTATATTTTTAATCTCTTTAAATTTATTGAGACTCTTTTTCAGTTATTGAAATATCCAGTTTTTATTGTTGAATTGTCTATTGCTCCTTTCAGTTCTGTCAGTTACACTTCATGTATTTTGGGGCTTTGTTGTTACGTGTGTATACATTTATAATGTGTATATTTTCCTGAGGTAGTGATTCTTCTGTCATTATAAGATGTCTCTCTTTATCTCTAGTAATATTTCTTGTCTTAAAGTCTATTTTGTCTGATATTAATATAGCTATTCTGGCTCCTTTATGGCTGCTGTTTGCATAGTTGATTTCCTTTTTTGATGATTCTCACTCACCTTATACCTAAGTGAGGTCCTGGTGTACCACATGATTAACAGTTTTCACTGTCCTTTCAGATTACCGCATACACTTTACTAAGGACAGAGATTTACTCAGAGTTGTACTCTAATTGAAGTACATTTGTCTTCAGGGTTCTAAAATTTCTGGTCTATCCTTCTTTTGATGTTTAAAGAAAAGGACCATATGTTTGTTATAAGGGGATGTCATGGATCTTTGTTGTTTTGGAGACTGATGGCATCCATTCCAATTTCTTTGGGTCATAGCAATTTTATTTCCCTTCGGAGCTTGAAATCTGTGCAGAGTGTTCCAATGACAGGAGTGCCATCCCTGCAGCTGTACCTGTAGGATGCTGGGCAGTGGTTCCTGCTGCCTGGACCCTAGGAAATACCTTTTCTTTTCTCTTTTTTTTTTTTTTTTTTGATGTGGACCAATTTCAAAGTCTTTATTGAATTTGTTACAATATTTTATGTTTTGGTTTTTTTGGCCATGAGGCATGTGGGATCTTAGCTCCCCAACCAGGGATCAAACCCATACCCGCTGCATTGGAAGGCAAAGTCTTAACCACTGGACCGCCAGGGAAGTCCCAGAAATACCTTTCGTGTCTTTTTCTCAGTCTGGATCCCCAGCTACCCTGTTGATTGTGTGCACTTCTCCCCTATATCCTTCCAATAAATTCCAGATTTTCCAACTAAGTTAGCCAGAGTCAGGTTCAATTGCCGGCAGCCAAAGAACTCTAATGGTATCCAGGGGGCATAGAACGCTGAAGAGATTGCTGTAGATAATTTACTTGTTTTTGGAAGGTGGTGTCTATATTTAGAATGATCTTTCCAGTTTTATATTTGAGTGCTAAAGCAATTTTATCCCAGAGGCTGAATAACTTGGCAACCCCAAGTTGACACCTTCACAAAATTAAAAAAACCCAACTTAAACATTTCAGTTTTGAAAAGAGAGATATATTAGGGGGCTGATAGCCCTGCTGCACTCAAATCTAGAGAGGGCGATAGATAAAATCAAAGTGATTGGGGATAAATAATGATTCTCAGATTCCTGTTCCCTCCACCAGTGGCAAGAAATGGGTCACAAAAAAATGCAAACACCCCTATGTCTCATGTTAGAAGGTAGTGTGACCTCCCCATTTCTCTATGAGTACTCTGCTGGGTTCTCTTTGTTTATGTGGGTGGCGGACAGACCAGAGACTGGAGACAATCTATTCCACATTACTGTCCTCAGGTCAAAGCAGAGAGTGTAACTCTACCCTTAGAAAGCTCTGGACTGAATTTTTTCTGTCCCCGTAAGAGGGGATAGTGCTTTAGCTGCAGCTGTGGGATCTGGGGAATAACTTTCCCTTTGTACTAATCCAACCATCAGAACCATTTAAAATATATAATTTACAACCTCAGCTGAGCCCTCAGAGCTGTTGAAAGTTCCTTCATTCTAGGAAGCCCTCGCTACCAGTTCCCTCCCTGGCCCCAGTTCTTTTTCCCTTAATGTATCCTGGGCACCCAGCACTTGATGCTGTTACCGTAGTATTTACTGAATAGGACTGACATTGTTTCTTTGCAAGTCTGTATCCCCTGATAGAATGGGAGCCCTTCAAAAAAGAAAAGGGTGGGATAGGGAGGGTGGGAGGGAGACGCAAGAGGGAGGGGATATGGGGATATAGGTATACATATAAGCTGATACACTTTGTTATACAGCAGAAACTAACACACCATTGTAAAGCAATTATACTCTAATAAAGATGTTTAAAAAAAAAGAAAGGAGCTTTGTCTTACTCATCTTCACATTGTCCAGCACAATGTTTAGAGCAAAATGCCATGAATGCTTGTTAAGTGAATAAATGCCTATTTCAGACTGAAGCCCATTGCAGATCTTACGGTAGCAAACAGAACTAGAAGAGACTCTGAGGTCACTTGTGCAAACTGCATCCTTTTCAGATGACGCATCCTAGGCCCAGGGAAGTGAAGAGACTTCTCTGAGATCTCAAGGCCAGTAAGTGGCAGTGCTGAGACAAAACCCAGACTGTTAAACTCCAGAGATAAGCTCCTTTCACTTTTCTGCTTTGCCTCTTGGAAGCTCCTCTAGAACCCCGATCTTAGGTAACCAACTCTCAAATGTGACAGGCAGTGCTTTTCAGTCATTCTTTGCTTTCTGAGTATTTCTACTCCCTCAGGAAGAATTTCTTCATGAAACTAGGTAATTAAAGCTTTAGTTCTCACTGAGTTCTCCCCTGCCCCCTCATTCCTTTGGTGTGAGTTCATTGAACTGCTTAGATAATTACAGTTAATAGCAAACATACCTAGGAATCCAAAGTCATTAGTCATTGAGGCTTTTGCTAATTATTTTTCTTTAAGATGTGTTTTTAACACGATTTTTCAGTAATGTGTATTTAAGACGATTTTTAAATAATTTAAAATGCAGTGAGTTTTTCCATCTGAAACACATTTTATGTAATGATTATTCTTCCCTTAACCAGACAGCACTCTTCCATTTACATATATTTTTGGAGTGTGCAGTTTGCAAATGAATAGATGATTTCCGTTGTAGAGAGGGAAGTCTGAGTAAAATCTAATTCTGGAAAAAAATTTACTTTGCATATATGAGCATTTACTTTTTTGTAGCTGGTAATAATTATATATCATTATAAAGTAACAGAAGAAAGTTTGGAAATTTAATAGACTTTTTTATGAAACACTAATTACATAGTTTTATATGTATTGTGAGCCTAAGCATGTTTACCCAAACATAACCAAAATTAGGATGCTTAATGAGACATCAGAATTGTCACATTGTAGCCAAACTGTTAAAATGAAATCATGGTGTAGATTAAAAGTACTAAGCGGAAGTCTTTATATATAAGCAATATAAAATTAGGAGGGTGGATGTTATGCAAAGGCAATATGCATATTTAAAGCAAAGAGATGTGAAGATACTCAAATTGTATTTAAATGATATGAAAGGTGTATTTTTTGTCTATAGATTCTTAATGAATTTCTTCTGTAAATTGCCTGGTTTTTAGGTTATTTTCATGACTGGTTTACACTGGTTTTTCAGTTCACTCAGTAAAATTTTACTGGGTATTTGTTTTGTAAAAATCTGTCCCTGCAGGTGATTTTGTATTAGAAAACTAAAGCTGAAACCATTCTTGACAGGTACAGCTCAGTCGAGGCTCCTGATAGAGCTAGTCGAATTGAGATATGTTAATACTGTATCTTGGTAAATTTGCCTCAATAAGTCTTTATGGTTATCACGTGGCTCTGTACACGGTTATACACAGGAAGAAAAGTAAAATACGTTGTCAGACCACTAGCCTATGTGATCTTCAAGAACTAGAGCTGAGTCTTACTTTTTCCATTTCTAGCACCTACACAGTACAGTGTCTAGCACATTGTAGGAGCTCAAGACGTCTTTCATAATCAAAGGCTCTGGGGTCCTTGGTTCTTCGAGAATCCTGTACTTATTGCCCATATTCTGTCAGCAGATTCCAGTGTCAAAACAGATGACTCTGTGGGCTAGTGTCTAGTAGGTGCTTGATAAATGTTGAATGAAAGAATCTATTGTTTTAATACATCCCGACTCATTGTCTCTATTGGCAGTTTGCCTTGCTATGTGGAGTATGTTATCAATTATTTATTCCTCAGAAACTTTCCACAGATTATCATCATCATTATAAATTCAAAAGAGGTGATGTAGTCAACTATGAATTATACACGTCTGGATTATCCATACCGCCTTTGATTTAAGCTCATATCAGCCCCTGGGAGCCGAATCCTGGTAAGCAGTCCATGGCTCTTTTGTGGGGTAAGCTTTCCCTTTCATGCCAGTTTGATGGCTTAGGGAAGTGGTTGGGACCCCCATGTCCCCTTGGGGCTTTCAGCATGTCTTTGGCCAGGGTCTGCTACCCGGCTGATTAGAATCTGCAGACCTACTCTTGGTTTCCATGTGCTCAGGCTTCATGATGTCCGGCTGGCTTGGGGTGTTGGCTTTGACTTAGGTGGGAAATGGGAAAAATGTATCAAACCCTCATCTAATTGACTAGATTACACATAATTTCCTAGCTTAATAATTTGCAAATGGGCTACTGAAGAGTTTGCTGAACTCAAGTGATATGTGCAGAGTTGGGCCTTATTGGCAAGTCACAGCAGAGGTGTGGACCATAATGTTAATGTATAGTTGGACGGACAGACAGGACCTTGGTTCAGTGTGAATCTAGGCCTGTCAACGAGGAGAGAATCTTAGCTATTGGACCTCATATAGTTACCTGAAAAGGGAATTTCAGCCTGCAGCTGCATGATCTTGTCCCACTGGAACAGGTATATTAGCAGAGGGACTTCGATGATTATCGTGTGTATTAGTCCGAGACCGCCAAAGACATAGAACCAATAAATAGGATATATTTACTATAAGGTATTGGCTCACATGATTATGGAGACTGAGGAGTTCCACCATCTGCCATCTGCCATCTGGAGAACAGGAAAGCCGGTGGTGTAATTCCAAGGCCTGAGAGCCAGAGAACCAATAGTGTAGATTCCACTCCAGGTCTGAAGACCCGAGACCCAGGAGCGCTGAGGGCTGGAGAAGATCAGTGTCCCAGCTTAGTCAGGCAGAAAGCGAATTCCACCTTGCTTCCCCTTTTATTTTTTTTCTATTATGACACTCAGTGTATTGGATGATGCCTCCCCACATTGGGGAGGGCCTTCTGCTTTTAACTAAGTTCACCGATTCAAATGCTAATCTCTTCTGGAAACACTCTCACAGACACACCCAGGAATAATGTTTATCCAGCTGTCTGGGGATCCCATGGCATATCATTAACTACGATTAATGATCCAATTTTTTTTTTTTTTCTTTTAACTCCACCTGCTAGACTTGGCTTGTCATGTGGCTTGACTCTAGGGGGAGAAGGTAGTGAATGGAGTTTGAATATTTGTTTAGTTCTGAATATTTGATAGAAGTTTTCCCAAAGTAAATTAACAAGTTGGTGTTTAGGTGTCTGCCCTGTCTCTAATACATTTTAGCTTGTCTGACTCCATCTTTGAGGGCCTGAGAAGCTCCAGCCACCAGCTAGATAAGAGTCTCTGAGCCTTCAGTGTAGATGATCAAATCCTGGAACATGGAGCTAAAATAATTGACAAATTACTCAGCTACCTGCTGGGAGCCAGGCCTTATTTAGAGGCACTGGGGCTAAAGCAGCAACCCAGGCATGCAAGGTCCTTGCTTTCAGGCCTGCTGTACATTCTGGTGGGGCTTATAGGAGTAAACCCTAAGTAGCCGAGGTAATTTCAGCCTAAGTCCAGGGCTCTGGTGAGATAATACGATGGAGAGTGATCGTGGGGCTATTTTAGGAAGGGTGATGGGGGTCTAAGGTGACATGTGAACTGAGACTGGGGTGACAGAAGGACCAGCCAAGCCGAGGTGGTGGTGTCGGGGCAGGAGACACACAGAGAAGAGAACATACCAGAGAAAAGGCTCGGCAGCTTCCAAGGCCATAAGACAGAAGAAGCTCGGCCTGTTGGAGGAGCAGAAAGAGGACCAATGGAACTGTAGTGTCATTGGTGGTGGTGGGGGTGGGGGGTGATGGGAAGCCATTATTTAATTTTAAGCAAAAGAATTTAGAGAATTCCTTCATATGCTTGGTGCTGAGGATACACGAGTGAATAAACCAGATTAAAAACCCTTGCCCTCGCGTTGCTTATGGACTGATTTGTGTGTCAGAAAGATCACTCTGGCTGCTGCCTGGAGAAGGGAATGTAGGGAAGCAAGAACAGAGGCAGGGAGACAGGCTGGGGGTATCCAGAGCGGCTTGGATTAGGGTGTCAGGGTGGAGATGGGGAAAGGTGGATCGATTCAGGATCTGTCTTGGAGGTCAAGCTGATAGGACTTCCTGCATGTTGGCGTTAGAGAGACTTCTGTTTAGGACTTGGCAAGCATTAGGGACCCATTGAATATCCAGGTGGAATGCCAAGAAGGCAGTTGATATATGAGGCTGGAACTCTGGGGCGTTTGAAGTGCTAGTGTGAAGATTAAAAATCTATGTAAGAAGATGCTGTCTTATAAGGCCCCCTGTCCTACTGTAATTGGGCCCTTCTCCATGTGATATTGGAGTCGCACTTTCATTTTCAAATCCTCACAAATCCAGGAAGAGTTGAAGAAGGAGAAGCATGGAGGGCTGTTTCTTCTTGGTCATCCCTAGGCACCCCTAGCCTGTCTGGGTGGTGAGGTCCCCGGGTGTGGGTCCTCATCACCTTTGCATAAACGGCATGATAGAATGCTATGAGGCTCACACAATGGTGCCATTTCCTACTGCCTCTGGGAAGGAATCTTCCTTAAAGATAGGCCCTATATTAGAAAAAATAAATGAAGACCCGGGACATCACTTTTTCAAGGGGGCCGGCCTCTTCTCTCTGCTCATGTGGGTTTAGGCCACGCACTTTCCACCCTGTAGTCACAACTGCTGCAGCTGAGCTTCCTGAAGGCAGGCCTGGTGCACAGCACATAGTAGGCCTACAGAAAAGAGTTTCTTGAATTGAATTGGCAGTAATGGAGAGTTGATGATATACTTTGGGTTGTAACCTTTTTAAAGTAAACATATCATGATGATATATCGTCCCAAAATGACAAATTAGGAAATGTTTCTGGCTTTACAGAGGGATTGTTTTTCTAAGGCTTCATCATAGAATTCCTTTAATAGTAACCTCTCTGATCTCTCTGTGCTATATGTATAGCTGATTCACTTTGTTATAAAGCAGAAATTAACACACCATTGTAAAGCAATTGTACTCCAATAAAGATGTTAAAAAATAAGTAAATAAAATAAAGTGACATCCTTCAGATTAAAAAAAAAAAGTAACCTCTCTAATGCCTTCTCTTTTCACATAACTTTTCAGTAATGTGAATATTGTGTTAAGTTCAGACACAATTCTTTTCTGTATTACTCAAAGAAAGCACTTCTAATTTTATATCTTATTCATCTCCATAAGAATTCTGAAAGATAAATGGGCTTTTCTTGTTTCTAAGCAGTAAAACACACATACATATGCATACTTTTTTTTCTGGCTTTAAAAATAGTGTAAGCCCATTGTGGAAAATACAAAAAAGAGGAATCAACCATAATCTAACCCTAGAGATAAGCAAGTCATTAATATTCTAGTATTATTTTTTATGTACCTTATACAGAGCTGGGATCACGCCGTGTATTTATTTTGTACCCTTTCTTTTTGCTTACTATTAAATTGTACATATTTTCTCTTGTTTTTAAAAGCTCCTCATGAACCTCCTACTGGTGCATAATAATGTACCATGCAGATAGCTTGTAAAATACTTGGTATTGCATCACACTATGAAGGCATCTTTGTGCATTCATTTTTGTCATTCATCTTATTATTTGCTTTATGATTAATTTCAAGAACTAGAGTTACAGGGTCAAAGGTTATGAACATTATGAATATATTTTGAAGGATCATACTCTGGAAAAGTTGTATTGTGAAGGGCCAACTGTGCATTTTCAATTTTTGATATGCATTTTAATATTATAAATTTAAAGTATTTCCTTCTTTAATACATGGAAATGGTGTGATTTTAAAAGTTTTTTTGTCTAAATTTTTTTAAAATTATTTTATTTATTTTTGGCTGTGTTGGGTCTTCATTACTGCGTGCAGGCTTTCTCTAGTTGCGGCGAGCGGGGGCTACTGTTCATTGTGATGCGCAGGCTTCTCATTGCGGTGGCTTCTCGTTGCGGAGCACAGGCTCTAGGCGTGTGGGCTTCAGTAGTTGTGGCACACGGGCTCAGTAGTTGTGGCTTGCGGGCTCTAGAGTGCAGACTCATTAGTTGTGGCACACGGGCTTAGTTGCTCTGCGGCATGTGGGATCTTCCCGGACCAGGGCTGGAACCCGTGTCTCCTGCGTTGGCAGGTGGATTCTTAACCACTGCGCCGCCAGCAAGGACTAAAAGTTTTAATAATAGACTTTATTTGTTTAGAGCCTCTTAAGGTTCACAGCAAAACTGAGCAGAAAGAGCAGGGTTCCCATATACATACTCCCAGTCCCCACAAAGGTACAGCCTTCCCCACTATCCTTATCTGCAGCACAGTGGTGCATTATAATGGTATGGTTTTTATTTCCTGTTTCTTTGCTTGTAGAAAGGTTGAACTTTTTTTAAAATTTTATCTTTTTTCAATGGTTATTTTCCACTTATCGTTTTATTTTTTTAATTTATGTATTTTTTGATATGGACCTTTTTTTTTTTTTTTTTTGCGGTACAGGGGCCTCTCACTGTTGTGGCCTTTCCCATTGCGGAGCACAGGCTCCAGATGCACAGGCTCAGCGGCCATGGCTCACGGGCCTAGCCACTCCGCAGCATGTGGGATCCTCTCGGACCGGGGCACGAACCCGTGTCTCCTGCATTGGCAGGCGGACTCTCAACCACTGCGCCACCAGGGAAGCCCCTGATGTGGACCATTTTTAAAGTCTTTATTGAATTTGTTACAATATTGCTTCTGTTTTTAATGTCTTTTTTTTTTTTTTTTTGGCTGCACTGGGTCTTTGTTGCTGCGTGCAGGCTTTCTCTAGTTGCGGTGAGCGGGGCTACTCTTTGTTGCAGTACACAGGCTTCTCATTGTGGTGGCTTCTTTTGTTGCGGAGCACAGGCTCTAGGCGCACGGCCTTCAATAGTTGTGGCTCGAGGGTTCTAGAGCGCAGGCTCAGTAGTTGTGGCGCACGGGCTTAGTTGCTCCATGGCATGTGGGATCTTCCCGGGCCAGGGCTCGAACCTGTGTCCCCTGCATTGGCAGGCGGGTTCTTAACCACTGCGCCACCAGGGAAGTCCTATTGCTTCTGTTTTATGTTTTGGTTTTTTGGCCATGAGGCATGTGGGATATTAGCCAAACCTGACCAGGTGATCGAACCCACAACCTCTGCATTAGAAGGCGAAGTCTTAACCACTGAACCACCAGGGAAGTCCCAGAAAGGTTGAACCTTCAAAAAAATGTGTTGTTTAATTATTTTTAGCACCTGTTTGGTGAATTGCTCTTCATGGTCTTTGCTTAGTGATTTTTTTGACTGAGAAACAACTCAGATGAAATGATTGGTTGGAGCCTTTGTCATTTCGCCAGTGTCTAATGCAGTGTTTCTCCAGGAGTGGTCTGTGGACCATGACCATCTGCATTTCTGGGCCCGTTCCCTCACTTTGATTCCCTGGGAGTAGGGCCCAGGAACCTGTGTGTTTAACAAGCCACTTGGGGATCCTTACACACCCCAAAGGTGGATGAGAACCCACGGTCTTAAGCCTTATTATAAACAAAGATTTGAAGCATTATGTATAAAAAAATAAGTATTACTTTCTATTAACTGTGACAAATAAGCGTTATTTCCTATTAAAAGAGAAAGAGCTCCCCTTTGCCTTCTCATCAGTGGGAGTGTCAGAACCAGATTAGTCAGATCTCAAGTTTTCTTGCAAGAGTGTGTTCCAATGACTAACGTTTTATCATTCACAGGTGATTGTAACTGGTTTGCATTCTTCTATTCTGTTGAGCAGGTTCATTCAGAAAAAGCTGGAAACTACAGCAAATAACAGATAGGTCTAGCAGTTCCAAATTCCTTCCAGTGAAATTTTTTTACTGTCACTGTCAGTATCACTCCGTCAATGGTGACTCCAGCCAGGTTTCCAATAAGGAAAACACAGAATCCTCACATTCCTCATTTCTGCTTTTTACAAGGAAGTTTGAAAATCCTAAAAAACTGTATATAAGTGTACTATTCTGCATATATGTTATACTTAAAAAATAGTTGATAGTGGAACTTCCCTGGCCATCCAGTGGTTAAGACTCCACGCTTCCACTGCAGGGGGCACGGGTTCGATCCCTGGTTGGGGAACTAAGGTCCTACATGCTGCACAGCGTGGCCGATAAATAAATAAATAAAATTTTAAAATATAGTTGATAGAAGGGAGCACAAAAACGATTTATGCAAGCATAAATCTATCGTCTAATAGGGCTTCCCCATTCAATTGCAAATTGGACTGCAAATTGACAGTATACCGGAAATCATCAAACTTCTAGAAATGGTAACAAGTAGCTACACGTGAATGTATCTTTAAACCTCTAGATTGGTGCAGGAGGTGATAGGAAGGTAGTGGCTTAGTGTGCCTTCTTCCCTATTCCCAGTTCCAGTGCCAGCTTCCTGAACAGCTGGGATGGGCAGGCAGGAAGGCCTGGAGGAGCCAGCAGAGACCTTGCTGGGGAGAGCCTGGGAGACAGGTCCTTGATGCCATGGTTTAGGAGTAAGAGAGAGAAGGCCGGTCTCACTGGCCTTGTGCACCATGTGTCTGAGCTGGTCTCCTGTCCTTAACGAGGTGGAGGCAGGCGAGGAGGGGCTGTAGAGATGGGCTGTGTCCCTGCTGGCTCCAGGCTGGGAGGGCTGCAGAGAGAAGGACACAGAGATGCTTCCTCCCGGCACCTCACCTGGATCCTGGTTCTGTGCTCTCATCGGCTGCACCTCCAGCTCATAAGCTCCTTCCATTACACCTAGGACTACCTACTTAATCTCACTCCAATGAGCGGAGAACAAAAAGAAACATCACACTTAAGTGGGCCCAGAAGCCAGAGGGAGGAAGAATAAGCACAGCCCTTAGAACAGACCCAAATGAAATAGGAAACAGGTGGCCCTTGCATGAAAAATAATTAGGGTATGTTATGGCCTGAATGTTTGTGTCCCCTCCCCCAAATTCATGTTTGAAGCTCTAACCCACAGTGTGATGGTATTTAGAGGTGGGGCCTTTGGGTGGTGACTAGGTTTAGGATGAGGTCATGGGGGTGGGCCCTTATGATGGGATTAGTGCTCTTATAAGAAGAGAAAGAGAGACCAGAACTTCCTCTTTCTGGCACGTGAGGACATGGTGAGAAGGCAACAGTCTGCAAGCTAGGAAGAGAGCCCTCATAGGACACGACCATGCTGGCACCTGGATCTTAGAGTTCCTAGCCTTCAGAACTGCAAGAAAGAAACGTTTTTTGTTTATGAGTCACTCAGTCTGTGGTGTTTTGTTACAATAGCTCCAACTGAGTAATAAGACAGAGTGCTTAAGGAGATCCAGGTACAACGTAAAATTTCTTCCTTGAACTTAAATTTTTAAAAGTCAGTAGATGATCTAGAGGCAAGGATGGTTACTTTTATGAATTGAATTAGTTACCCACAAGACAAAGTAGAAGAAGTGCTGAAACATCAGTGCCAGATACAAAGAGAGGGAAACCATGGGGGAAAAGATACAAGACTTAGAGGACAGACCAGGACACCCAGCGTGTGAATAATAGGAATTCCAGAAGGAGACAAAGAAACAGAGGGAAAAGAAAAACCAGTAATTACATAGAAGAAGAAAATTTACCCAAGTTGAAAATAAATCTGAGACTACAGTTTAAAGTGTTCAATGAGTTCTAGGTAGAATCGAATTTTTTAAAAAAAATCCACAATTAGGTACATTCTGATAAAAATCCTGAACTCTAAAGATGGAAAACAAGCATCTAGGCATAAGGAGCCAAGGTGCTTTCAGAGGAAAAAGCATCAGACTTCCTGTCAGCTTCAAAGTTCACTGGGAGAGAAGGCCTTTAGGTCAAGAATTTCATACCCTTTCAGTTTATCACCCACCCTTCAGAGCCAGGGAGGACGATATGAGACACGGCAGGGATCCAGAGAGTCTTTCATCCAAGTGCCTAGTCTGAGGAAAATGCTAGAGGAAGGACTCTAACCAACACACAGAGACTATGCACAGAGACCCTAAGATAGGGGAAAATGAAAAGAAGAAGCACAAAGGTAATTGGTGATCCTTAGAAAAAGACCTGTCATTTCATGTAAATGGATATAAATAAATGCCTGGGACTGGGTAACAGAGTGCTAAAAAAAGAAGAAGAAGGAAAAGATAATTGAAAAAGAAGGCCCTTCTACAAGCAAAATTCTAATTGTATCCCAACTAGAAGTATTGAGTTATTTTAGCAATGCCTAGTTGGTGTGGGGAAAAGCAAGACGGGGAGAAAAGTAAAAATCCTTCCACATAAATCATCTGGGGTTGAAGGATGAAGGAGGGTGGGTGTGAACGTGCTAAATAACTGTCTCTTGTGGAGGAGAGGGGTGCTGTGCAGGGATAGAGCCTGGAGTAGGTGCATACATGGTTATAAATGTTGGGAAAGGGGAGGTAGCCATTCATGGACTAGCAATGGCCAGAACATTCCCCAGTTAACAAGGGGAGAAAAGGCAATGAACGGTAACCTGATTAAACCAGTCAAAATAGGGAAAAGGAGAAGGGAAACAACAACAAAAAGCACCGTAAATTGTAACTCTAAAGTGAGATGTAACAACAGCGTCCTACTGTGTAGCACAGGGAACTATATTCAATATTCTGTGACAAACCATAATGGGAAAGAATATGAAAACGAATATATATTTCTATATATAAAGAATATATATATATCTATAGATACATATATAGATATATATAATGTATAGCTGAGTCACTTTGCTGCACAGAAGAAATTAACACAACATTGTGAATCAACAATACTTCAATAAAATTTAAAAAAAAGAAAGTGAGATGGAAGGACGAATGAAAATATAAGGCAGCATAATGTCATGGTTGAGAGCACAGTCTGTGGGGCCAAGCTCCTGGTGCAAATCCCAGCTCCCTCAGGCATTGCCTGTGGCTTTGGGCAAGTTACTTGATCACATAGAGATTTCACCACCTGTGAAATGGGGATAATAATAGTCCCTCCTTCATAGCGTTTTGTGAGAATTAAACCAGTTATCATACCTATAGCACTTAGAACAGTGTCTGGTGTATAGTTAGACCAAGCAGATATTTGCTTTATTATTTATAAAGTATAGTAGCAATGTTAATAGTAGGTACGATGAAACTTAATATTACAAGCACTAAATCAGATTAAAAAGTTATTATGTAATGGCTATGGCCACTTTGATCATAAATCTGTATGTCCAAATAAAATGGCAGGTAAATATGTAAAGTAAACAGCATTAAAAATGTAAGCAGACCTTGATGAAAGTATCTTACAGTGTAAGAATTCATAACACCTCTTCATCGTTGGAGTGATCTAGTAGACAAAAATAAATAAATAAGTCAGCGAACTCAATCTAATATGCAATATTGAACCTTGAATAGTTTTTTGCATGAAACTTTTGAAAAATCAGTCATGTGCCACAAAGCAAACCACAACACATTCAAAAAATTAAATATATTACAGATCGTATTTTTGATCATAAGCCAGTACAGTTAGAAATAAATAGTAAAAATGATAGAAAAAAATCTCCTTGAAAATGAAGAAATACAATTCTAAGTGATCTTTAGATACCTAGATATCCTTAGACCAAAGAGGAATTCAAAACTGAAATTAAAACAATAAAAAAGAAAACACTTCACACACAACCCGTGGACACAGAAAATACTGTACTAAAATGAAAACGTCGGGGCTTCCCTGGTGGCGCAGTGGTTGAGAGTCCGCCTGCCGATGCAGGGGACACGGGTTCGTGCCCCGGTCCGGGGAGATCCCACATGCCGCGGAGCGGCTGGGCCCGTGAGCCGTGGCCGCTGAGCCTGCACGTCCAGAGCCTGTGCTCCGCAACGGGAGAGGCCACAACAGTGAGAGGCCCGCGTACCGCAAAAAAGAAAAAAAAAAAAAAAGAGAGAAAATGTCTTCATTATTAAGGAAGAAATAGTTAAAGGAACTTGGTACTCATCTTTTAAAATAACAACAAAAAAAAACAAAACAAAGAAAGCAAAAGAGAATAGATACTCAAGTTGACATCAGGCAAATCGGAAATTTTTTTTAAAATGGCTGAAAGGGAAACCATACGAGAAATCAAAAGCTTTCTCTTTGAAAAGAAGGAGGAACTTCCCTGGTGGCGCAGTGGTTAAGAACCCACCTGCCAGTGCAGGGGACATGGATTCAAGCCCTGGTATGGGAAGATCCCACATGCCGTGGAGCAACTAAGCCTGTGCACCACAACTACTGAGCCTGTGTGCCACAACTGCTGAAGCCCGCACACCTAAAGCCCGTGCTCCACAACAAGCGAAGCCACCACACTGTTGGTGAGAAGCAACCACACGGTGGCCTGCGTACTACAACGAAGAGTAGCCCCTACTCGCTGCAACTAGAGAAAGCCTGTGAGCAGCAACGAAGACCCAATGCGGCCAGATAAATAAATAAATACATTTATTTAAAAAAAAAAAAGAAGGAGAGAGTGTGGTAATGGGGTGGCAGGAGTGTGGAGGACAGAATACAGGGAGAGGAGGAGGGAGGGGGAAAGGAGGCGCTGAGCAAAAGGATAAGGAAATGTTCAAAGAAACGTCTGATGCGAACTTTTGCTTTTGAGGGGTCTCCTGTAACCTAGGACTTGGGTTTTCATATCTGTCTGTCTGTCCTTAGTGCTTCTGTCTCAGATTCTTTGCTGGTTTGGCAGGCAGCATTGCAGCATGGTTATGAGCTTGGATTCTCGAGCCAGGCTGCCTGGGTCAGTCCCAGCTAGCCACTTGCTCCCCAGGTGATGTTGGGTTTATCAGTTCAGCTGTCGGTGCCTCACTTCCTGGTCTATAGCACAGGTCTCCTGAGAGTACCTCCCTCACAGGGCGCTGTGTGGATTTGTGCATGTCAGCGTGTATCGCAGCCCTGGGCTCCTCCCAGGACATGCTCAGTAAACGCCACGGATGCCTTCTTCATCTCCATCTTTCCTTTGCAGACTTCCCAGGATGGATGCTCTACCAGTTCATGCTTTTGTGTTGGGTCATTCCATCTTCCAGTAGTTCTGCTTTCATTTAATGTCTTTTCTCTGAGACACATTCTACCATTCCAGTGCTGTATAAATGTTGTTACGAATAGGTACTAGAAAGAATCATTAGCATTTGCTGTATTTACCATGTACTAGGCATTGTGCTAAGTGCTTTGTATGCATTATCTTATGTAATGTTCCCATAAAGTGGCCTTAAGAGTATAATCACCATTACTATCAACAGATGAGGAAAAGGAAGCTCAGAAAACTTGAGACACTTTCCCAGGATCACACAGCTGGAGCGACTGGAATTTGGACCTCTTTGCCTGATGCCCCTCTTCCCCGCCTTTTTCTTGATTTATTATTTCACAGATTTAGGGATCGTTCGCCTAAAACAATGACTATTAAAAAGCACCCTGGCGCGGGGTAAGACCTCTGAACTGTGCTCCACGAGTCCAGGCTTCTAGTCTCAGCTTTGCCTCTTCCTGCAGCGGGACCTCCATCAAGTCACCTGACATCTGAGTCTCAGTGTTTTTACTGGTAAATGCAGGGCCTTGGTCCAAGTGTCATCTCTGAGGTCTCTCTTCTAAGCCCCTGGTTCTCCATGTATATCAGGTGACTATTACAAAGGAGCCTCTTCTGAAAGGAGTTGAACATTCTTGTTTTTACCAAAAGCATAACATGCTTCTGTGGCGGCATGTGAATTCCCGGATGACTCCGTTAGTGTTTTTGTGTGTTGCTCAGGTACTCCAGGAGCAGATCCGCGCCCGGGACAACATTAGCTATGGAACAAATTCTGCCTTAAAGACTCTGGAGATGCGGCAACTCTCCGGCCTGGGAGATCTCCGGGGACGAGTGGCCAGGTAGGTGGTCAGATGTTTGCACCTCTATGTATCAGGAGCGAGTTTTCATCAACTCCATTTTAGTGGGGAATATCTTCATGGAGCCCCAAAGCAAATCCTTTGCTTCTTCTAGTACATCCTCTCCTTTGCCCATAAAATGTAGCAGTGGCAGTTAGACCTTGTTTTGAGCAGCCCTGATTTCTTGCGCTTCTGTATTTGGAGCTGTGTGTGCAGGAGTCGATGAGGGGAGGGCTCAGTTGACCTGAGTAATTTGCTAGGTTAATGTTATGTTTACTGAGCCCAATAATACACAGTTGGGACGTATAGTTTGTGTGTCTTTTTAAAATTTCCCTTTTCTTGTCATTCATTTTTATTTTATTTTCTGAAAGTATTGGTCCGTGGTAGATTGTACATTCGAAAAAGAGATCTTCCCCCTCAGGTAGGAGGAAGAGTGCTGTTCTAGGCACTCACTACTGAAAGGGTGCCCCATGGACCAGTAGCGTCCCTGTCACCTGGGAGCTTGCTGGAGGTGCACAATCTCCAAAGCGTTTGCAGGCCTCTTCTGCCCTCTCTTGCCGTCAAGGGTCAAGCAGGAGTGTACACAGGAGCTGTGGAGATAATACGGGGTTCAAATCATCCTGAGGCGAGAGTGAAAGTGGCCTGCAAAGGGTGGGAGGGGGAAAAGGGGACCACAGGATCCAAGGCCTCTTTGGGATGTTAGGGGGTATTTGTGCAGACAACACATGAAGAGCCCTGAATATTTGGCCTGTGTATTGGGGTCCACTGGATGAACATCTGTCTCACAGCAGAGGGCTCCTGCTTCTACTCTTGTGTGATTTTCTGTCCTCAGCTGGGTGAACTCCAGTCTCAGTATGGCCCTTGGTGAGAGATACCCCGTTGACCCCCTTACCTCTCTCTACCCTCGCACTGTACCTTTCAGCAGTAATCCACTGCTTGCTGTTCCCTGAATGGGCCATGCTCTCCTATATCTGTGCCTTTGCACATGCTGTTCTTGTACCTAGCATGCCTTTTCCCTTCTTTTCTAACTTCTAGTCAGCCTTTAAAGTTCAGCCTCCTCCAGGAAGTCTTCCCAGGTACCCCACTCTCTGTTCTATTGAGTCTCTCTGTTGTCTTGGGGTGGAGTACCGCATCTTTTATTTTTGTACCTTCAGTGCATAGAACAGTCTCTGGAAAACAGTAGGTACTCAATAAATGTTTGTTTGGATGAATTAATGATTTGGAAAATCACTGTAATTAGACTGAGAAAACTTGAATCTTTTCTGTGGAGATCAGCTGAAACGAAACCCCAGCTCTGTTACACCTCTCAGAACTGTGAGGAGTTGAGGAGCTTCAGAGCTACAAGGCAGAGTAAGAACTTCAGGAGAACTTTGGAAATTTTCGTAGTCACTTGAGTTGCAGATGAAGATTAAGCGAGGCGATATATGTAAGAGGCTTAGTGTGTGCATGGGATGGAGTGAATATAGAGCAAATGGGACCTATTATTGTCTCAGGAGCAGCTGCAGTGAAATTATCCTCATAATACTGGTTCTAATTACAAAATTTTGAAATACTTTCAGGAATTTTACATTTTTCTTCTGCAGTTTCTTACTAACTTCTCTACCCAGCTTGTTCTCTCTCTGTAAACAAATGCTTTTACTCCGAAACAATTAAAAAAAACATGTTGGAAGCTCCACATATTTTTGCTTTGTTTTGTGGCTATATTCATCTTTTTCCTGGAACGCTAATGAGACTTTGTTGAAACAAACTCATGTGAAATAAAAATTCCTTGGCGAAGTTTCGGTTTTCTTGCATTGATTATATCATGGTGTTGAAAGGATATGAACTTTTACAGTGATAGTCTGAAATGAGTAGGCTGCAATGTTATTTCAGGTTTTATCTTATAGTGTTCATGGATCCATTGGTGAAGTAATTGATAGGAAACAGGTCCTGATTCCTCCGTGGAGATCCAGCTGGAAAGCGCAAAGGCAAATTATCTATGGAGGTGACAGACACCCCTCCCCCTCTAAGCAGAACACACCCTAAACAGGACTGTCTCAGAGAGTTTCCTACGCCTCCCTAACGCAGAGCTCAGAGTTTAGCTTTCCTGTGCCTAACGAGACATTTGGTCCATTATTTGGCTTATCATCTTCTTTTGTCCAAGACTCAGTGGCTTCATCCACTTTCCTCTATGAGGTCTGTTTGGATGGTGTCAGAGCCTTAGAGGAGAAATACCTGTGTACTGAGGCAGGTGTGCAAGTTCCCTCAGGGTAAGCAAGTCCCGGTGTAAAGAAAAAAATAGGTACTTTGGATATCGTCAAGTTAAAAGTTTTTGGCCATGATAAATAATGCTGTTTTGAACATTCACGTACAAGTTTGTATGGTCATATGTTTTCATTTCTCTTGGATGTGTATTCCTAGGAGTATAGTTGTTGAGTAATATGGTAACCCTGTATTTTACCCTTTGAGGAACAGAACAGCCAGACTGTTTTCCAAAGTGGCTGCACCATTTTATGTTGCCAGCAGCAGCGTACGAGGCTCTGGTTTCTACACATCCTCTTCCACGCGTGTTATATGTCTTTTTGATTATAGCCAAGCTAGTGAGTGTGAAGTGGCATCTTACTGTGGTTTTGATTTGCATTTCCCTAATAACTAAAGGTGGTGAACATCATTTAATGTACTTATTGGTCATCTGTATATTTTCTTTGGAGAACTGTTTATTCAGATCCTTTGCCCCTTCTCAAATTGAGGGGTTTTTTCCCTTAATTATTGAGTTGTAGTAGTTCTTTATATAGTCTAGATACAATTCTCTTGTCAGATAGCTGATTTGAAAAAAATTTCCCCCATTCTAAGGGTTTTCTTTTTATGTTCTTGATTGGGTCTGCTTGGTTCTTTAAAAACAAAAATTCTGTCTCTTTATTGGTATTCTCTGCTTGATGAGACATTGTCAGTATCTCTTCCTTTACTTTTTTTTTTTTTTTTTTTTTGTGGTACGCGGGCCTCTCACTGCTGTGGCCTTTCCCGTCGCGGAGCACAGACTCCGGATGCGCAGGCTCAGCGGCCATGGCTCATGGGCCCAGCCGCTCCGCGGCATGTGGGATCCTCCTGGACCAGGGCACGAACCTGTGTCCCCTGCATCGGCAGGCGGACTCTCAACCACTGCGCCACCAGGGAAGCCCCTCTTCCTTTACTTTTTAAAGCAAGTTTCCTTCATTTCTTTAATCATCTATATTTATGATGGCTGCCTTGAAGTTTTTGTCTTTTAAATTTGACCTCTGTGCTCTCTCACAGGCAGTTTCTTTTGCCTGCTTTTTCCCCTATGTTTATTTCACATTTTCCTGTATCTTTGTATGTCTTACAACTTTTGTTGAAAACTGGATGTTTGAAAAATCTACAAACAATAAATGCTGGAGAGGGTGTGGAGAAAAGGGAACCCTCTTGCACTGTTGGTGGGAATGTAAATTGATACAGCCACTATGGAGAACAGTATGGAGGTTCCTTAAAAAACTAAAAATAGAACTACCATACGACCCAGCAATCCCACTACTGGGTATATACCCTGAGAAAACTGTAATTCAGAAAGAGTCATGTACCAAAATGTTCATTCCAGCTCTATTTACAATAGCCAGGACATGGAAGCAACCTAAGTGTCCATCAACAGATGAATGGTTAAAGAAGATGTGGCATATATATACAATGGAATATTACTCAGCCATAAAAAGAAATGAAATTGAGTTATTTGTAGTGAGGTGGATGGACCTAGAGTCTGTCATACAGAGTGAAGTAAGTCAGAAAGAGAAAAACAAATACCGTATGCTAACACATATATATGGAATCTAAGGGAAAAAAAAAAAAAGGTCATGAAGAACCTAGGGGCAAGATGGGAATAAAGACACAGACCTACTAGAGAATGGAGTTCTCTAGTAGGTCTGTGTATCCCCAATATAATTCTTTTTTTAAAAATTGGCGAATAGCTGATTTACAATATCATGCTACTTTTAGGTGTACAGTACAGTGATATATATATATATATATATTCTTTTTCAGATTCTTTTTCCTTATAGGTTATTACAAAATATTCAGTATAATTCCCTGTGCTATATAGTAGGTCCTTGTTGGTTATCTCTTTTATATATAGTAGTGTGTATATGTCATGTTCTGCTGTTTTTGACAATGTCCTGGGATGTAAATTTCTATGTAGTCTGATTCAATTAAATTATTGCCAGCACTTAAGGGCTTCATGATGTATACATACAATAATTATATATATAATAATTATTATTATATGGAAGATGAGCAACTTAATGTTTTAAGTGTCATTGCCATTTTTTTTTCAATTTACATTAGCTTTATTGCTGTTGCTTGAAAGAGATCAAGCTGGAACTAGAGATATTTCCTACGAATGTCATTCACTACAATTTAATAACTAGCAGAAAGCAAAACAAAGAAACCCCCAAAACCCAAAGCACTCTATCAGTGGTTATGCAGGGATGGGCACCTAGGAATTTAAGTTGATATAGTTGTAAGATGTGTTTCTATATCATGGAACTTCTTGATAATGCCAATATTTTGTTAGGCCATGGATAACACCCATGTTGGAGGCTTAGCTTATGATACAGTAGTCCCAAGGGAATACATTCCAAGACTCCCAGTGGATGCCTGAAACCAAGGATAGCACTGAACCCTATATATACTATGTTTTTTCCTATACACACATCCCTATGATAAAGTTTAATTTATAAAGTAAGAGATTAACAATAATTAATAATAAAATAGAAAATTATAACAATTTACTATAACGAATGTTATGTGAATGTGGTCTCTCTCTCAAAATATCTTATTGTACTGTATTCACCTATGTAAGGTTGCAAGATTATAAAATGCCGATGTGAAGAGATAAAGTAAGGTCAATGACGTAGGCATTATGTAAGTGTCATTGCCTTTTCAGTGCCATACGCCACCATCTCATAAGCTGTAAGAGAAGATCTGCCTAAGCATGGTGCCCAAGTCATGTCTGTTGCTAGACCTTCGGGTCTCTGTTCTGGACTTCTGACCACCTCCCTGCCATTATTGATCAGATAGCCAAGTGATAGAGTCATTCTGCCACCTGATGGCCACAACCAAGAACTGTACCTGGGAGATAACAGCTGCCCAAAGACCCGAAAAGGGAAAATTTGCAATGAGTGCATTATTGGTTCATCTATAATATAACTTCAGGATGAAACAGGACAACTGGTCAGATTCATTGCAAATTCTTGTTTAACTAAAGCACCTGAGTCACACACGCAGCTATATTCGAGCCCCAAGGCTGCCTTTTATGAGTGTGTTTCTAGAAAAGAGAAGAATGATGTCTTTGATTCACTACTAGCTGAGAGAGTAATATTGCTTATCCTTTTTTCTTATATATATATATATATATATTTGAAATAATTTTAAACTTATAGAAAACTTGCAAGATTTACCAATTGTTAGCATTTTACTTACTCTATCATTATTACAAGTAACTTACTCTATTATTCTTTTTAAAAGAAATTTTTTCCTGAAACATTTGAGAATACGTTGTTATTAACCTAAGAAAACCACAGTTGATTTCACTGTGTATATTTCCTGACGGGAGGCTTTGGTATCACACCCTGTGTCCCTCCCTGCATTCCCTGCCTACCCTGCCCTTGTACTTATAAAGGAACAGAAATGGTATATGCTTGTGATAAACAGTCAGAAATACTATGAAATACATGAAGTAGAAGAATGGAGGCTCACCAGCTCCTAGCTCTGTTTTACTTCTTAGAGGTAATTAATGTTAACAGTTTGGTATCTGTCCTTTTAGACTTTTCTCATACATAATTATAAGATAATTTATCACTACAGTAATGTAATGATTTGCGGTGTAATAATCACCTAACAGTGGGATTTTAATTTTACGAAGTATTCTACATGCTATTCTGCCACTTGGTAGTACATAACAATATACTGTGGGCTTCCTTCGAGTGTGCACACAAATCTGGCGTACTTTTTAATTGGATAGAGAGTATTCTGCTATATGTATGTACCATATTTGAACGTATTTAGCGACTCCTGTGTTAATGGAAATTTATGTAGTAGTATTTGTGTTTCCAAGTGAGACAAAATACGAAAGCCAAGCTATAGCTAGTGCACATGTGTGAGCCATGAGCTTCGGGATCCTTCTGAGACCTTTTCAAGTAACTTCTTCAAACACAGTCTGTCCCTCGAACAGCTTTGTAAAGATGGTGAACTGGTCTGATGTAGTGATACCTGACAGTTTCTAGCCAATAGTCTTCTATTTGGATTGGAAAATAATGCCTTTCTATAATGTGTTAAAACCTCAGATTTCCCCAAATACGATTTAAATAATGTTTTGCTTAAAACTTGTGAACTCAAAATTTAAAAGAAGGGTATTTGGTGGTGTTTTTAACCAGCATTTGTGGAGTGGGGATGATTTGTGAGGAGTAAATGAACTAATATAGGTCATGTATCTTGTACAGTGCATGGTATGTAGTACTATTCCTTAGAGTCATTCATCTGCAAATATTTATTGAGCCCCTACTACATGCAAGGCACTGTGCTAGGCACTAGGGTTTTAGTGATGAAAAAAGCGGTTGTCCTTCTTCCTTAAATGCAGCTTATATTCTTTCTAGCAGGAGAGAGAGACATTAAATGAATTATTGCAAAATAATTATTTTATTTCACTTATGATTCTGATTTGTAGATTTGGGGGGGTTCTGTAGAAATGATATCATCTACAAATAATGACAATTTAATTTCTTCTTTTCTGATCCTCATATCCTTAGTCTCTTTTTCTTGTCATCTTGTACAGGCTAAAATGTTCAATACAGTTAAGTAGAAATTGTGGTCGTGGGCATCTTTCTCTGGTTTTCAGCTTTAATGAGAATACCTCCAGAGGTTTTCCACTTTTGGATGATAATCAAACATGGATTTATCAGATTCAGGATGTTTTCTTACATTCCAAATTTACTAAGAATCTTTATAATTTGCATTGAGTTTTCTCAAATGTTTTTTGCATCTGTTCAAGTCATCAGATAATTTTTCTCTCTTAATCTGTTAATGTAAATTTAGCAAGGTGGCTATATATGTTAATGTACAAAGGTCAGTTTCTTTACTGTAAACCAATAGCAAACAACTAGAAAACATACTTAAAATGAAGATTCCATTTAAAATAAAATCAGAGAATGTGTAATAACTAGGCATAGATCTAACAAAAATTATTCAAGACTTCTTGAAAAATTTTTTAAATTTGATTAAGAAATAATAAGAGGGGCTTCCCTGGTGGCACAGTGGTTGAGAATCTGCCTGACAATGCAGGGGACACAGGTTCGATCCCTGGTCTGGGAAGATCCCACATGCTGTGGAGCAACTAAGCCCGTGCGCCACAGCTACTGAACCTGCGTGGCACAGCTACTGAAGTCCACGCGCCTAGAGCCCGTGCTCCGCAACAAGAGAAGCCACCACAGTGAGAAGCCCGCACACCGCAATGAAGAGTAGCCCCTGCGCGCCGCAACTAGAGAAAGCCTGTGTGCAGCAACAAAGACCCAACGCAGCCAAAAATAAATAAATAAATTTATTAAAGAAAAAGAAATAATAAGAAAACATTAGTAAATAGAAATGGGTATTATATTCAAGGGTAGGAAATCTTAATATCTTTAAAAGTATCAGTTTTCACAAATTAATCTTTAGAATCAATAGAATTCCAATTAGAATTCAGAGTTTTACAGAGAAACTTGATAAGATGATCCTAATGTTTATATGTCAGGGTTAAGAGTAAAAATTATCCAGGACACTTCTGAAGATGACCAAGGAGGGGAGAATTGCCCTACCAGATGATAGCAAGACTTGTTATGAAACTACAGTAATTAAGATGGTATGTTGTTGGCTTAGGGATAGAGAAACTGAACAATGGAATAGGATAGAAAGTCCAGAAATCGAACCACACATGTCTGGGACTTTGGTATATGTGATAGATGGCACAGCAGATCAGTGGAGAAAGGAGGGATTGTTCTGTAAATGGGGCTAGAAAATTTATTATCCTTATCAAAAAAGATCCTTTGTTTCCTGCCTCACACCAGATACAAAATCCACTCCAGATGAGTAAATGCTAAACATAAGACTTAAAACTTTTAATAGAAGTATATAGATGGATATATTTTAGGCCAGCAGTCCCCAACCTTTTTGGCACCAGGGACCAGTTTTGTGGAAGACAGTTTTTCCACGGACCGGGGCAGAGGGGATGCGGTTTGGGGATGATTCAAGCACATTACATTTATTGTGCACTTTATTTCTATTATTATTACATTGTAATGTATAATGAAATAATTATACAACTCACCATAATGCGGAATCAGTGGGAGCCCTGAGTTTGTTTTCCGGCAACTAGATGGTCCCATCTGGGGATGATGGGAGATAGTGACACCCGAAGTGTATTGCTTATGTCTAGTCTACTCCGTAATCTTGTTTCGGTTGCTGTCACTGCAGAAAACTCTGCAGGATGTTGGAAATGGAAGCAGGCTTTTCAGTGCTTTTGTGGCAATCTCAGGCTATTCCACTTTCACCTTAATCCAGATCATATGAAGTTGTCTCAGACATACTTTTAAGGCCACCGTCATTTGCAGTCTTAAGAAGTTGATCCTCTTCTAGCATGGACAAAGGCGCTTCACCTGGCTTATTCACAAATGGGTCGCGGATCCATTCCTTCCCAGTTTGGGGGTCTTTTGTGCTTGAGAGGTAATGCTCACACTCTTCTGAAAGCTGAGATAGGTGATCATGCACCAGCTGGGAGAAAGAAGGCCCTGGCTCAGTCTCTTTCAAAATCTCTGCTAATGTTTGAAACATGTCAAAAATCCTAACATTCACTCATCGCCCCCATAATTCCAGTTTGGCTTTGAATGCAGCCACCTTATCTGCCGACTTGAACACAGTTGTGGTTCTCCCCTGAAGTGACAGATTGAGTTCGCTGAGCAGGTTGAATATTTCTCGTAAGTAAGCAAGCTTTTTTTGTTTTTTGTGGGTTTTTTTTTTTGCGGTACGCAGGCCTCTCACTGCTGTGGCCTCTCCCGTTGAGGAGCACAGGCTCCGGACGCGCAGGCTCAGCGGCCATGGCTCACGGGCACAGCCGCTCTGCGGCATGTGGGATCTTCCCAGACCGGGGCACGAACCCGTGTCCCCTGCATCGGGAGGCAGACTCTCAACCACTGTGCCACCAGGGAAGCCCACAAGTAAGCAAGTTTTGTGACCCATTCTGTGTCACTGAAATGTGCTGCCACTGGTGACTGTTTTTCTAAAATCTCTGGAGCGGCTCTCGTAACTCAAAAACTCTGGCCAGTGACCTACCTTTAGAAAGCCATCTCACTTCTGTGTATAAGGGAATACCTCTGTGCTCTACGTCCATCTCCTCATGGAGCTGCGCGAACAGACGTGAGTTAAGGGCATGTATTTTAACGTGGTTGATAATTTTAATCACATCCTGCAAAACGTTGTTAAGTTCAGGTGACATTTTTTGGGTAGCCAGCATTTCTCTATGGGTGACACAGTGTGTGGACTCACATTCGGAAGCGACCTCTTTGACCTGAGTAGTGAAACCAGAAAGCTGTCCAGTCATGGCAGCCGCTCTGTCTGTGCATATACTGACACAAAATGACCAATTCAGTTTTCCTGATATGTAGTCATTCAAAGACCCTAATAGTTCTGCAGCTGTGGTGTTGGTTGGCAACAAAAGTGCACATAACATATCCTCATGCACATCCTCCTGAAAGATGTATCGCACAAAAACAAGCATTGTTGCCTTGTTGTCAACTTTGGTAGACTCGTCAACCTGGATTGCGTACCATGGTGACTCATTAATCCTCTCTAACAGTTGTGCCTTAGTATCCTCTGCTGTTTCATCAGTTCATCTAGTTATGGTGCTAGCCGAAAGAGGAACATGTGCCACCTTTTGAACTGCAGCCTCTCCTGAAAGTTCACGACAAATGTCCGTAGCAGCAGACAGGATCATCTCTTCACCAACAGTAAGGGGCTTCTTAGCTTTAGCAATGCAGACACATTTCATGCTCTCAGTGCAGACGCATTTGATGAAGTGGTGGCCTTCAATACTTGCTTCTGTTCTTCGTGTTCATGTGTTTTTCTTTTGAAAAACTCCAAAGCCTTGTCTTTTAATGCAGGGTGCTTGGTCTCCCCGTGGAGAAGCAGTTTTGAAGGTTTCGTGCCTTTGTTGGATAGCCGGTTGCCACATATTATACAAAGCGGGCTTGGAGAATGTGAATCACCTGTTGCGATGAACCCCTAATTTAAGTAGGACTCTTGGTATTTTCTTTTAAATGCAGCTTTCTTTTTGTTGGCAGTCTTAGAGGCTTCTGCTGTCTCATCATTGGGTCTTTTCAAAGAAGCTCTCCAGCAGCGTTTGTTTATTACTCGTTTTGGCTAGGGTTAGCTTGTGGGCTTACCCAAACTGTGACTGAGATAAGTGCACAGCGTGGGAAAGAGGCGTGGATGGAAGTGGTAAATAAAATAATGGGCGGGCCACGCATGGACTAAAATAAGTGTTGGATTCTGACTTAAAGCCTGCCACCAGATGCAGCTCTACAATTGAAGTACATCAACTCACTTGCCACTGTAAAGCCTGCCACCAGATGCAGCTTAATTGTCACTTACCATTCAGTAATAGGGTTTTTTTTTTTCATAAATTTATTTATTTTTGGCTGGGTTGGGTCTTCGTTGATGCGCGCAGGCTTCCTCTAGTTGCGGCGAGCGGGGGCTACTCTATTTGTCGTGCGTGGGCTTCTCATTGCTGTGGCTTCTCTTGTTGCGGAGCACAGGCTCTAGGCCCGCGGGCTCAGTAGTTGTGGCCCACGGGCTTAGTTGCTCCACACGGGCTTAGTTACTCTGGGGCATGTAGGATCTTCCCGGACCACGGCTCGAACCCGTGTCACCTGCATTAGCAGGTGGACTCCTAACTGCTGCGCCACCAGGGAAGCCAGTAATGGGTTTTTTTTTTTAACATCTTTATTGGAGTATAATTGCTTTACAATGGTGTGTTAGTTTCTGCTTAATAATAAAGTGAATCAGTTATACATATACATATGTCCCCACATCTCTTCCCTCTTGCGTCTCCCTCCCTCCCACCCTCCCTATCCCACCCCTCTAGGTGGTCACAGAGCACCGAGCTGATCTCCCTGTGTTATGCGGCTGCTTCCCACTAGCTATCTTTTTTACGTTTGGTAGTGTATATATGTCCACGCCTCTCTCTCACTTTGTCACAGCTCACCCTTCCCCCTCCCCATATCCTCAAGTCCATTCTCTAGTAGGTCTGTGTCTTTATTCCTGTCTTACCCCTAGTTCTTCGTGACATTTTTTTTTCTTAAATTCCATATATATGTGTTAGCATACGGTATTTGTCTCTGTCTTTCTGACTTACTTCACTCTGTATGACAGACTCTAGGTCTCTCCACCTCAAGTAATAGAGTTTTGATATGAGTCTACAAGCAATTGATTTATTATGGTCTCTGTGCAGTCAAACCTCTCTGCTAATGATAAGCTGTATTTGCAGCCACTCCCCAGCACTAGCATCACCGCCTCAGCTCCATCTCAGATCATCAGGCATTAGATTCTCATAAGGAGTGCGCAGCCTAGATCCCTCCCATGCGCAGTTCACAGTAGGGTTGGCGCTCCTATGAGAATCTAATGCCGCTGCTGATCTGACAGGAGGCGGAGCTTAGGCGGTAATGCAAGCGATGCGGAGCGGCTGTAAATACAGATGAAGCTTCACTCGCTCGCCTGCCGCTCACCTCCTGCTGTGCAGCCCGGTTCCTAACAGGCCATGGACCGGTACTGGTCTGTGGCCCGGGGGTTGGGGGACCCCTGTTTTAGACCTTTAGGTAGCAGAGGATTTCTTCTTGATATAAAAGGCATTGATGGATTTGATTATTTTAAAAGTTAAAACGTTGCTCATCATTCTTAAAGAAGAAAATAAGAAGTTACAAATTGAGGAAGATATTGGATGGTAAAAGGTTAGTGTCAAGAATATATAAAGACCTCATACAAGTTAATAAGAATAATGCCAACAACCCAATATAACAGTGGGTAAGAGACATGAACTGATATCTTAGCAAAGAAGAAACACATATGGCCGATAAACCTGTGAAGAGATTCAACATCACTGGTTAATGTTGAAATGAAAATTTAAAAACATAACAATGTATGCTTTTTTACACCCAGTTGATTGGCATCTGAAATATCTGACAATGCCAAGCATTAGAGAGGGTGTAGGTGCCTAGGATCTCTTACCCATTGCTCGTAGGAGTATAAATTAGTGGGGTCTGATAGTACCTCCCAGTGTTGAACATACACATAGTCTGTGATCCATCAGTTTCTGCCTGAGATACATGGTTGTACTTGTACCACAGGAGAGCATGTTCATAGCAGCATTGTTCACAATAGCAAAATCCCAGAATAACCCAAAGTGCCCAGCAGTGGGAGTATGGACAAATAAATCGTAACAAACAGTAGAATGTTATTCTGTAGTTAAAATGAAGAACTACAGTGGCGTGTAACAATATAGTTGAATCTTAGCAATAAGTGAAAACAATAAGTATCAAAATATTACATATGACATAATGGCTTTTTAAAAGTTGAATTCAACTAATGCACACATAACATACTTTCAAGAAATATATATATATGTATGTATATATGTATATATACACACACATGCATACGTGTGTGTATGTGTGCAATATAGTCTTAAAAGGAGAACAAGGGAATGATGACAGGATTCAGAATAGGAGCAGTTATTAAAAAGTAATTAACTGGGGCTTCCCTGGTGGCGCAGTGGTTGAGAGTCCGCCTGCCGATGCAGGGGACGCGGGTTCATGCCCCGGTCTGGGAAGATCCCACATGCCGCGGAGCGGCTAGGCCTGTGAGCCATGGCCGCGGAGCCTGCGCGTCCGGAGCCTGTGCTCCGCGACGGGAGAGGCCACAACAGTGAGAGGCCCGTATACAGCAAATAATAATAATAATAATAATAATAATAATAATAATTAACTGAATGAAGTGAGCCATGCATGGACTAATGAGAACGTGTCATGAAACAAGGATTAAGAGATTAATGATAATAAATAGTAATAATAATAAATGTTTATTATAAGAAGTTCAGTAAAAGAGAAATGTGGGGCATCCTGAAAGTGTGTACTTGCTGTACCCGATCTACTCTGGGGGCTCCAGGAAGGCTTCCATAAGGAAGTGACTTGTGTGCTTAGCTTGAGGGATGAATAGTAACTAAGCAGGTGAAAAGGGCAGGGAAGAACACTGCAGACGGAGAGAACAGCCTGCATCAAGGCCTTGAAGTGGGAAGGAGTGACATAAGTTCAAAGCCCTGAAGTGTAATCATTGTGGCTGAGGGCAGAGGAAAAACGGGGACAGAATATAGGAGATGATGCAGGGAGGTAAGTGGGTTGGGACCAACTCTTTCTGAGCGTTTTAAAGGATTTTTGTTTTATCCTAAAACAGGAAATTGTTCAAGGAATTTATACAGAATTTAATTAGTTTGATTTTTCTTTGCTCACACTTTTGTTTCTTTGGGGTTAATTCCTAGATTGAAAGGTACATAGAAATATATTCATGTTTCAAGATTTGGGGTATATACTGCCAAGTTGCCCTCAAGAAAGCTTATAAAATATACTTTTCCACCTACAGTGTGTGATATAGCATGATTGTACAAATGCCAGCATTGAGCATTAAACATTAAAAAAGATTTCCAGTATAGAAGGATAGTGACATAATTGTTGCTTTGTGTCTATTTTATTATGAACATTGAAATTTAGAAAGTGCATATATGCAGTTTGTCAGATTGTGTTTTAAAATATTAAAAAATATTTTAGTCAATATTAAACATTTTTTTTTCCTAATACTTTTTTTTTCTGTTACTTCCAAAAAGGACTATAGCATTTTAGCCAAATGATTAAGCTAAACAAGAGAAAATGTGATTCAATACCAAGTAAGGACTCAAGAAGTTTGGAATAATTGAACTGGTAGCTTACTTTCTTCAGAGTCTACAAAACAATACATTTTCCAAAAATTTTCTCAGTTTGCTCACTGTTGTTTCTTACATCCTACTCCTTCTCTCTGGGTGTTCTTTTCTTCGTACTGAAGTCTATTATTTAATGACTTTTTCAGTATGGCTGTGTGGGTGATACCTTTTTTAATCTTTGTATGTCTAAAACTGTCTTTATTTTGTACTTATTCTTGCATGATAGGTTGTTTCCGCTCAATCCTTAGAAGCTGTTTCTCCAACATCTTATGATATTTTTTGTCTTCTGATATCTACTATGTTCTGATATCACTTGTGTGCTGTCAATCTTACAGTCAGTCAAAAAAGTCATTTTGTCTTTAGTCTCTGGTAGGTTTTAAAATCTTTATCATGGGTTATCTGAATTTCACCATGCTCTATTTTTACTTATGCCACTTTGTATTCATTGAATACTTTAAAACACATGTCTTTTTTCAGTTTTAGAAAGTTGTCAGCACTCACACCTCAAATATTGCTTTTTTGCCATTCTCTCCATTTTTTCTTTTGGGACTTCTCAACCTCCCTTTGACTTACGTTAGCATCTCCTTATTTGTCCTCCATCTTTCTTAACTATTTTTTCATGTTTTGAATCTCTGTCTGTCTTTGCTGCATTCTGAGTGAGCTCCTTGCTACTATCTTCTAATTCACTGATTTTATCTTCAATCATGTCCAGTCATGTTTGTCAGCTCTATTAAGAAAACTGTTTAGCTTATTTCTAGGATTTCTCATTTTTTTCTCTTAACCCCTTATTCTTTTTTCATCTTTGCTTTTTAAAAATAGTTTAGAGTTCTCTTGATGGATGTGAATCTATCTTTGATTGTGGAGTACTTTAAACATTTGTATTTTAAGCTCATCTGATCCCAGGCCATACATGTGAGTTGAAGGAAACTGGCAGTAGGAAGAGTAGAGGCCACAGGAGTCTGGGCTCCTGTAATTTACTTATGCCTTTAGGACTGTTAAGCCTGACGTCTGTATATCCCTTTCCCTCCAAGACGGAGTGCTGCCCATATGCCCACTTCTATGGCTTGGTGTTCATGATGGGCTGCCCAGATTGCATGGTCACTCAGTGACTCCTGCTTAGGCATGCAGTCTCTACTGGAGCCCAGTAGCAAGCTGGCTGCTCCTTCTCAAAGCAGGAATGATTGTGTTGGAACAGGGCATGACTTTGCTCTCAATTCCTAGGGGGTCATTCTGTGACTCTGCTGTTAGCGTTTGACAGAGCATTCATAACCCAGCTTATCTGCCGCAAATACTTTGGGCACCTTTGGAACTGCCAAGTTGTACGGCTCAAGGGCAGAGCAGCTGGGACCAGCTGTAGAGCCTTCTGCTCTGGACCACACTTAAAGCATACAGCCTTACAGGTGGTTTGGTAAAAGGTTAGGAATAGTACTTTCAAATGTGGTAGAAGTTGCCTCCAAAATCCAGAGGCCCCGAACCTGGGAGGGCGGAAGTGGTACTACAGAGCGACGGACCACGTCTGGCTCACTGTGTAAGCTTGTTGTAACTGGGCTCTCACTGCATATTCAGTTTTGTACTCGTGAGCCTTGCAGAGGCTTTGTTGCTTTGATGCTTACATCTCTAGTCTTATTAAGCAACATCCCTGTGGTTTAACTTAAAAACCGTAATGAGAGCAGCTCTCTGCATTCATTCAGAACTCTGTTAAAAGGCATGATTCATAGTGCAGTTTCTTCGAGTGCGGTCGTGCACTTTATAGTGTGTAAGGATGCTGTAGCGCGTGTTTGAAGACTTTGATAAGAATTATCTTTGTCGTTTGCCCGGATAGATGTGACGCCAGCATAGCCAGACTCTCTGCTGAGCACAAAACGACCTACGAGGGGCTCCAGCACTTGAACAAAGAGCAGCAGGCTGCCAAGCTGATCTTGGAAACGAAAATCAAAGATGCGGAGGGACAGGTATGACCTGTTTCAGGTACCTTTGTGAAAGTGAGTATTTGTTCTTATCGAAGAATAACGTGGTGTTGATTATTTCCTGCCTGAGAAACTAGGTAGGGCACCCAGCATAAGCATCCCTTTTCTTCTTCCTCCTTCTGTTTCACTGGAGTGGCCCTTTGTGAGTATGTGACCAAAATGCCAAGATTTTTCAGTACAGTCCTAATTTTAAAGATTCTTTCCCCTCCTTCTTCAAACAATTAACATGTTCCAAAACTTCTAAATTATATCTCCAAAACTATCTCTTACACAGGTAAGTGATCAAAGCATTGTTTTACAGGACACTCATCCCAGTTGGGGCTCAGGAAATAGATACTTTATTCATGAGACTTATGGACTGCCTCATCACATAGTTTGTATGTGGGAAAAGATTAAAACAAAGCTAGAGAGTAGGCTGGCTAATAAATTTCAGAGTATTCCACCTTGCAATTCACAGATTAATTTCTCAAAGCAAAACTCTTGGCATTTCAGTTTTTTTGGGGCTTCTTAGAAGTTCCCCTTTGCCATAATGGGGCCTATCTTCTAGGACTTTCCCTACAGTGTCGGCCTTACTTGCTATTCTTCATTTAAAGAGAGACTGTTCAGTAAAATGGAGTATCTAGTCAATTTACTGGGTTAAACATACTTGTGTGCTAGCTACCTCTGATAAGGATCTAAAGCTACTTATGTAAAAAATAGTTATTATAAAACCTTGAAAAAAAGAATAAAATGAAATAAGTCCAATAATTTTCTCTAAAGAAATGTGAGGACAGAATTATTAGATCAGAAAATAGATGCTAAGGAAATACTAAGCTTTCTAGTAGCCAAACCGAGTAAAAAACATATAGAAATCCATAAAAAGAGACATAATTTTTCTTTGTTTCGGATCTGATAAATACCTATTCTGTGAATCTCGAATTAAGGAACATCGAACATCAGAATTTTTGCAAAAAATAAAGGCATTTCATAAAGGGCTAGTTTTATATTATTCAGTACATTTTAGTAAAAAGACAAGGAAAATGGATAGGTAGTGGGAGAAAGGAGTGAGAGGAGTTATAGTTTAAAAATTATATATTCTGGTAACTTAACTTGATACGTAGGTACATCTGGGACCTTGATGGAATCTGTAAGTGATAAGAATTCCATTCTGTGATTAGCAACCACACTAATGGTAGAAATTCCAAGGTAAAAATGACTTACATTTTATGCCAGCAGGGGGAAGTAGTGCTCCTGGGCAGAAGCTGGGCTTGCTCATCAGAGACCTGTAGTTAAAGTGCTCAGTGCATGATGAATATTTTGGCAGTGCTACTGGTCTGATTTTTTTTTTTTTTTTTTTGGCTGTGCCACGCAGCTTGTGGGATTTCAGTTCCCTGACCAGAGAATGAAACTGGGCCACGGCAGTTAAAGCCCAGAATCCTAACCACTAGACCACCAGGGAACTCCTCTGGTCTTGATTTATTTATTTATTTATTTTCGGTATGCGGGCCTCTCACTGTTGTGGCCTCTCCCATTGCGGAGCACAGGCTCCGGATGCGCAGGCTCAGCGGCCATGGCTCACGGGCCCAGCCGCTCCGCGGCATGTGGGATCTTCCCGGACCGGGGCACGAACCCGTGTCCCCTGCATCGGCAGGCGGACTCTCAACCACTGCGCCACCAGGGAAGCCCCTGGTCTTGATTTTTGATGGGTGTGTATAAAAGAAAATGGAAGTGGAGAGATGAGGCGATCTCCTAAATGAATTTATGAAATTAGATTGAATTTAATGCCATTGACGAGAATACAGCTCACTAATGTTTTCTGAAATTACTTCTGAAAAGGTTTGATATGACATTTACAAGCGAAGTTTCTTTTCCAGATTTCTCAGCTTTTGAACAGAGTGGACTTGTCGATATCCGAGCAAAGCACCAAACTGAAGATGTCCCACAGAGACAGTAACCACCAGCTTCAGCTTTTGGACAATAAGTGAGTAATCAACTTAGAAACATCTGTTTTGGTTGAAGCTCTTCATGAGCTTACTCAATACTGTAATTTTTTCCCTTTTGGTTTTCATTTATTGCACAAGCAAAGTGAAAACCATAATGGAAGTTCACGGGAAAATTTCCTTGTAGCCTGTTGCCACTTTACCTTCCTAATTATTGTTTTTAGTGATTGGATAATAACCCATCTGTTTATCCAACATATATTTCTTGAATATGGCCTAGGTGCTGAGGATCCAGTAATGAAGAAAAACAGGCTCTGTTCTTATCCTTGCGGAGTTGATAGTCTAGCGAGCTGATGAGTATTAATCGAATAATGACCTAAATATAGCACACTAAATATGGTGCATGCTATATTATCACTAATGGTGATAAGTGCTTTGAAGGAAAGATACGTGCTTGTGGTACGCTGAATAATGGTTCCTCCAAATATCGCCACGTTCTAATCCCTGTGAATATTATATGGCAAACAGGGACTTTGCAAATGTGATTAGATTAAAGATCTTAAGATGAGTAGATGATACAATGTTATCTATGTAAACCCGATGTAATAGTCCCTAGAGTCCCTATAAGAGGGAGGCAGGAGAGTCGGAATCAGGAGAGAAGGCCATGTGACAACAGAAGCGGAGATTGGAGTGTGATGTGCTATGAAGGTGGGGGAGGGGGCCATCAGCCATGGAAGACAGGCGGCCACTAGGGGCTTAAAAAGGGAAGGAAACTGTTCTCCCCTCAGAGCCTCCAGAAGGGACCACCTCTGCTGCAGTGAAAACTGATTTCAGACTTCTGGCCTTCAGAACCAAAAAGGAATGACTGTGTTGTTTTAAGCCACCATGTGTGTGGTGACGTGTCACAGTAGCCGTGGGAAGCTAATAGGGTGGTGCTGTGAGAATGAGTAACAGAAGTCTGGTTGTGGGACCTTCCGGAGGAGGCGATGTTGGGAGTGAGAGCTGAAGCACGAATGGCATTCACGAGGAAAAGAGTGAGGTGAAGACACAGGAGATGGAATAGCCCGTCGCAGGAGGAATGTGACATGAGGCAAACTGCAGGGTGCAGAGGGGGCTGAACAGAGCGTGCTGGTGGGGAATGAGGCTGGAGAGGAGGTGGGCCAGCATGCAGGGCCCTGTAGACCGTGTTCAGGACATCTTGTTTCTTTCCCTGGAGCAATAAGGAGCTGTTGGAGGATTTTAAGCAGATAGGGTGATATAGTCAGATGTATATGTTAGTTTTTTAAAATGGCCTTGATCGCAGTTGGAAGATGGATCACAGGGGCTGAAGCAGAGATGGGGATGTCGGCTGTGGGGGGGCATTGCTGCAGGCATCTAGGTGAGAGAGGTCTGCACCTAGGGGCTGCTGAGCTGTCTAGTTAAGGACCGTCTGATGTGTTATACTTTGCATTGTGTTTTAGTGACACTTTAAACTGGACTTGCCCCCACTGAAACTCATCTGCTGCTCTTCTGCTCAATCACAGAACCATACACTTTTCCCTGTCATGAATCTTCATGAGCTTGGCATTTTCCTGCCAAAGCAGAGCCAGTAGTGACCATAGATGTGTATGTGTGTGTGTGTTTGTGTATTTGACTTATTATATTTTTTTAAAGATGACTTCAGTATGGAACTTGTTAGAGGCTTGTGGAAGTTTTAAATTTATTATTCTCCTGGTTCTTGTATCTCATTCTCTCCATGCTTAATGCCATTTTAGGGTTATGGCTGATTTAACAGGAATTCTCTTGTGAAAACCATGTTTCCTTTCCTCTAATTATCTGTATTTATATCATTACTGAGTTATGTCACTCTTTCTCATACATTCTGCAGTCTTGCCAAGTACAGAAAGATCTCCCATCCCCTTCCTTCCATCGCACAGGAAGAAAATAAACATCTTAGTATTTTCTCTTCCTCAGTAGATATTATTAGCAGTCATGAACATCTTTCTTTTTCTTCCTACAATTTAAAGTCCAGAAGTCTAGACACAAAGGCTGTTCACAGAGGTAAGGGGACCAAGCCTGGGGCCTGTGTAAGGTAGAAGGACAGATTAGAGTCCCAAAAGGTAAAACCCTGGTTGGATGAACTAGGAGAAAAAAAAAAAATATTCCACAGAGACATCACAGGGAAACTTTCCTGTCGAAATCTTGATTCTGGGTAGAAGGGTAGAAGGCATTCCTTGAAAATTCAGGACCACAGTACAACTTCTACGTGGATTTAGAGCTAGAATTCACGTTACCCAAGCACCTTGAAGAAACCAGAGTAAGTAATTTATCTTAGAATGATCTTGATTTGGTAGTGGCCCGAGATGCCTGGCAGAAACAAATACAAATACTCAGTCTTCAAGTCTTCCCACAGACATGAAACTCTAAGGAACATGAATGTACAGTCAGAAACTGTAGGCCAGGGGAGCTAAGATCCCACATGTCTCGCGGCCAAAAAACCAAAACATAAAACAGAAGCCAAAATATTGCCAAATTCAGTAAAGACTTTAAAAATGGTCCACATCAGAAATTGTAGGCCAACACAAGGGAAAAAAATCACATAAGTAATAGAGTGAGAAGAAACAACAATAAGCAGAATCAGACTTCTAAATACTGCATATGTAGGAATTCTTGGATAAAGTGATGTGTGTGTATATACGTATGTATGTGTACGTGTGGGTATTCACACACGTACACATTTTTGAAGGTACAACTAAGGAATAAAAGCTTACCAAAAATGAACAGTCAGGGGAATTCCCTGGCTGTCCAGTGGTTAGGGCTCTGTGCTCTCACTGCTGAGGGCCTGGGTTCAAGCCCTGGTCGGGGAACTAAAATCCCACCAGTGACATGGTGTGGCCAGAAAAAAACCCAACAGAATTGACCAACAGCCAAATTGAGCTTCTAGAAAATATAATCATTGAAAATAAAGTGTAACTTCTTGCCTCCCCTGACCCGGGAGCCTGAACAGTGACCCAGATGGCCTTGGAGTCCAGCTTATAACCCCAGAAGTGGAGCCCAGCCCATGGCCCCCCTTGACTGCCGAGCAGAGCCTTGGGCTTTGCCCAAGCAAGGAACCCAACCAACAACCCCTCCTAAAAGCAGAACATACCCAGTGACCTTCCCTGACTAGGGAGCCCAGAGAGCAACCCCACTCAACCACAGAGCACAGCCTGCAGCTCCACCTGACTGCAGGGTACAGCGGGTGGCCCTGCCTGACCAGGGATCCCGGCCAGTGACCTTACTCATCAGGGGTGCACAACCAGCAGCCTGCCCAGTTGTGGAGCCTCAGGCCCCATCATGGAGTCATCAACCAGCACCAGCACTATGCTAGGGAACACAGTGACCCCACCAGACCAGAGGGAACTGCAGAGTCCAGCTGGTGGCTCCATTTGACTGTGCGACCCAGCTAGCAGCCCTGCCTTCCCTGGGAGCCCAGCCAGTAGGATCACCTGACCATAGAGCCCAGCCAGCAGTCCCCCACCACTCACACCTCAGCCCTTCCCAACTAGAGACCTAACAGACATATATAGAGCACTCCATCCAACAGCTGCAGAATATACATTCTTCTTAAGTGCACACAGAACATTCTCAGGATCATATGTTAGGTGACAAAACAAGTCTTAACAAATTAAAGAAGAGTGAAATCATGTTAAGTCCCTTTTCAAACCAAAATGGTATGAAACTAAAAATTAATGACAAGAGTAAATTTGGAAAATTCACACATATGTGAAAATTAAAGAACACACCCCTGAACAACCAGTGGGTCAAAGAAGATCAAAAGGGAAATTCGAAAAATCTTGAAACAAATGAAAATGGAAACACAACATACCAAAACTTATGGGATGCCACAAAGGCAGTTCTATGAAGAAAAAAGAAAGACCTTGAGTAAACAACCTACCTTTATACCTCAAGGAATTAGAAAAAGAAGAATAAACTAAGCCCAAAGATAGCAGAAGGAAGGAAATGATAAAGATTAGGCCAGAAATAAATGAAATAGAGAATAGGAAATAACAGAAAAACAACTGGGGGGAAAATCAGTAAAACTAATTGTTAGCCAAATAGACAAAACTTTAGCTAGACTAACCCAGACAAAAAGAAAGAGGACTCAAATAAATAAAATTATAAATGAAAGAGGAGATACTCAAACTGGTAACACAGAAATACAGAGGATCATAAGAGACTACTATGCACAATCATATGCCAACAAATTGGATAACTTAGAAGACATGAATAAATTCCTGAAACAACCTACTAAGACTGAATCATGAAGAAATAGAAAATCTGAACAGACCAATGATGAGAAAGAAGATCAAATCAGTAATCAAAAACCTCTCAACAAAGAAAAGTCCAGGACCAGATAGCTTTGTGAGTGAGTTCTAACAAACATTTAAAGAAGAATTAATGCCAGTCATCCTCAAACTCTTCCAAAAAGTTGGAGAGAACCCTTCCAAACTCATTGTATGAGACCAGCATTACTCTGATACCAAAACCAGATAGACATTACAAGAAAAGAAAATTACTGGCCAATATCCCTGATGAACATAGATGCAAAAATCTCAAAATGCTAAGAAACCAATTCAACAGCACATTAAAAGAATCATACACCATGATCAACTGGGATTTATCCCTGGGATGCAAGGATGTTTCAGTGTACACAAATCAATCAGTGTGATACATCACATTAACAGAATGAAGGATAAAAATCATTCGATCATCTCAATAGATGTGGAAAAAGCATTTGACAAAATTCAACATCATAATAAAGACTCTCGACAATTTGGGTATAGATAGAATGTATCTCAACATAATAAAGTCCACACATGACAAGCCCACAGCTAATCTAATACTCAACGATGAAATTTTGAAAGCTTTTTCTCTCAGATCAGAAACAAGACAAGGATGCCCACTCTCACCAGTTCTGTTCAACATAGTGCTGGAACTCTTGGCCAGAGCAATTAGGCAAGAAAAAGAAATGAAAGGCATTCAAATCAGAAAAGAAGAAGCAAAATTATCCCTGCTTGCAGATGATATGATCTTATAGAGAAAACTCTAAGGACTCCATCAAAGAACTATTAGAATAAATGAATTCAGTAAAGCTGCTGTGCTCCATGGTCAGTCTCCCAGGTTAGGTGGGGCTCCATAGTTGGGCAGGACTGCTGGCTTGCCTTCCTGCCCAGGTAAGGCTGAGAAGCTTTGTTTTTGATGATATGACCAGGAAGTTTACTTATCGCTTCCTCATATGTGTCCCATTGCCTGGCTTAGCCATAGGGCCACACGTAGCTGCCAGGGAGACTGAGAAGTGTAGTTTTGACTAGGTAGCCGTGGATCCAGTTCACATTTGAGGGTTTCTTAATAGGGAAGAAGAGGAGAACAGATACTGCAGAGAACTGGGGGCTTCTACCACAGTGGGTGTTCATTTTATTATTATTATTAAGTTACATATATCCTTGTGTACTTTTATTACTTTCATAATAAAAATAAAAGGGGAGGCAGCAAATGTGGGGTGTTATTTTAAGGTATGTGGAAAGGGAGAGTTATATAGGAATAGAAGTTGGGGGTTTTTTTTTTTTAATCTTCTGTTTGGTTTAAATTAAGAAATATATCTGTATGGGGCAAGAGCAATTTGGAGAACATTAGAGAGCTAGGGAGCCAGGCTCCAGTCCTGGGAGATAAGAGGGAGAAGCAGGAAGAGTCCAGGGCAAGAGGGGAGCCTGGAGGGGAGCCAGGCTACTGTGTCCTTTGAGCCAAGAGCACCCTGGAACCTCTGAACTGCAAAGATTAGTACGTAGCGTGGCTCTCTGTCACTGTGTGACACCTTGGTGTCCACACTGTCAGCTCTGTACGGGTGGGAGTATTACTAGGTGCTTTTCTGTTATATCCTCCTTCTCTCCTCCCTTCCCAATGTAGCGCTAAGTGCAATTCTAAGAAAAAGGTAAGCATGTAATTCTGAGTGAGCTGAATTTAAAGCTGATATATTTCTGAGAGATTTGATAGTCAGAGACTGAGACTGTTTGATGTCATATTAAAATGGTTTTATGACTAACTTGCTCACTTCCTTATTTTAGATTTAAAGGTACAATTGAGGAACTCAGTAACCAGATTTTATCTGCACGGAATTGGTTGCAACAGGAACAAGAGCGGATGGAAAAAGAACTTTTACAGAAAATCGATCAGCTTTCCTTTGTTGTTAAGGAAAACAGTGTAGGTGTTGATGTTCAGCCATAAACATAGTAAAGTTATTCGGTGGGACCTGCAATGTTTGAATAATACCTCGTAACTTATCATTGATTTATTTAGCACCACATTAAGCTGTTACAGTTGTCTCTTGCCTTAGAATCTCTTTCCATGGTTCATATTGACTCTTTGTGTTTGTTATAGAGAGACAGAGCACTTTGACTTATTTTGGTTAACAAAGACCAAGTAGAAATTTTCAGTGCTTTCAGCTAAGACGAAGCCAAATCCAGACCTTCATGAACCAAATTGTCCAGCTGCATTTACGATTACATACTTCATTTAGTTTGTTTTAATTCTGCGATCTGGTAGAAACAGTGTTGACTAGATTTCTCCCTCCAGGCCCCTCCATCAAACTATAAACCCAGTATGAGGCGTCACAGTGCAAGATCTAAACAGAATCCAGTTTTCTTTTCCATGTTCCTTCTCATTTTACCCCGCTCTCCTGCAGAACTAAGGTTTGCAGAACTACTCAAAAATCATATCAAGGAAGCCTTGCATATATAGTATTCAATATCAGTACTTGGCAAGCAGTTGTTTTTTGGTTTGGTTATCTAGCCTGACCATCTCCCTCTCCCTTCTCTTTTCTTTCACTGCTTCCTCCCCTTGGACTTGGACGGAGCATAAGTGACTGGTGTAGATTGCATCTCTGGCTCTGCTCTCTCTCGATGCTGAGCTGTTGAATTGCAGACTGTGCACTGAACACGTCAAGAGAGTTTTGTTATGCTGTAGCCCCCTTACAGCTTGATGTTTGTAGTCTTGGCCTCTAAAGCTTGCCTGCAGACCCAGATTCTCATAAGAACCAAGCATAGTGGAGAGGAAAGGAAAGAAAATATTCTGTTTCAAATATTTCTTTACATGTCTCCATATTTTTATCAGATCTCCTGATTTACCTAGATTCGTAATAATACATTTGTAGGCTTCTAGGTCTTTGGAGCACTACTTTTACATCTAGATAGGCTTAATAACTAACAATAAACTCCAGGATAATGGTGACTTTAATATGATAGAAGCTTATCTATCTTTCACATAAAAGAAGTCTGGGTGTAGGAATCACAGGGCTAATGTGGTAGCTTGTCAGTCCTCAGTGACCCATGATCTTTCTGGTTTAACTCTCTGCCAGTCCTAGAGAGTGACCCTTGTACTCATAGTTCAAGATGGCCGCTAGAGCTCCAGCCATCACCTCTTAGTTCCAGGAACAGAAGAAAGAAAGAAGAGGCAAGGATATGCCTCAGCTATTTTTTAACTTTTCCTGGAAGTTGCCACATACGTTTGTACTTATATCTCATTAGCCAGAACTCAATCATAGGGCCACAGCAAACTCAGGAGACAATAGAAAAGGTAGTCTTTACTCTGGGTGACCTTATAGCCAGCTGAAAATCAGGGCTCTGTTATGGAAGAGGGGGAGAATGGATACTGGGGTGAGCACCAAGCAACCTTTGCAATTCTGTTCCCTGCAGATTGTTCTTAAATGGTATTATGACTGATGCGAATGCATCGGACTCTTTGGAGTAATCGAGTGCCATTCTTATCGTGGATCTCAGGGAGCCAGTGAAAGGGACATGGAGAAGAAGCTCAGCCAGATGTCAGCCAGACTGGACAGAATAGAAGAGAGTCAAAAGAAGAATCTGGAGGTGCAGAGGACAAAACAAGAAGAGGAGAAGGTGCACGGGCGAATCAGCAAGCTTGAGTTACAGATGACCGAGGACATGAAGGAAATGAAAGCAGAAGTTGATGCGGGTAGGCCAAAAAGAAAACGGTTCTCTGGGTCATTTTCTGTTTGATCTAAAATCCAGTGAATTAATATTACCCTACAACTACCACCAACCTGGCTGATGAAGTGTCCTTAGGTGATTTTCTAAATAGCTGTGGTATATTGAACGAAAATGTTGCTTCGTAGCCAAGGACGTGAAGACAGACCTCGAGAGACAGGCAAACAAGCCTAAAATCGCTTAGCTTGGAACTGATGTACATTTTCTTTAGTGCCACCTGCAGATTCTTTTCTGATCCAAGCCGAGGTCAATATGCCTCAGAAATAAGCATATATCTTTTTTTTTTAGGCTTAAATACTTTATTCTGTATTTACTAAATGTGTCTCCCATGCTTATTTGATCCATTATATAATCTAGCAACAAAGAACTAGAGAATATATAGGGAGTAAGACAAAATGAAATCTTAACAAAATTAAAGAGGATATTTTTATTCTTTAAGATTAAATACTATTAAAACTAAAATGCATTGTTTTCTTCTCTGTTAAAAGCATTTTATATGTATCTATATAAAGCATATATCTTTGAGGGGCCTTTGAAGGCTTATTTTATACGGCTGGCAATGTCCCACCATGGCAATGAATGATTCTCCTTTTCTCAAAAGTCCACAGGGCCCATTCCTCCACACTTGTTTAGAAGACAGTGTTAGAGATGATTTTAAGTTCTGAAGTGCTACCAGGTAAAGGAGGGATTCGATTTATCCTCTGAACTCAGGAATACAGAACTGGGACCAATAACTGGAAGTTACCTGAAGACAGACTTTAACTCAGTATGAAGCAGAAGCATCTACAGTTAACGGTCCTAGAAAGACACGGGTGCTTTGTGAGTCTCAGAACTCTTTACTGAAAGTATTTAAGTGAAGACTTGTTGACCATGGTCAGGAAAGAGAAGACAGACGGGTAGTGTGGGAAGGGGAACTATATTATCTCCTGATTCCTTCCAGTTTTCTGGTTCTGTGAATTTTCTTCATGGAATTGTTCTATTTTGGCCACATGGAAATAAAAGCAGTTAGTTATCCCAAGAATAATTTTGTTGTAACCACCACAAGGTTACTATTTTACTTAAGGAGAAGCTGCCATTAAATTTATGAATTTTAGAACTTGTGAAGATAAAAATGAATTTTCTTTCTTGGTCTTTTGGGTAGAATATGGTAGATGAATATTTTATTGATGGTTAACTTTGCATCATTTGCTGAGTGGATTTATTGTCAGCTATCCAACCTATCACTGAGGTTGTGAATAGTTAGTACCTAATAAGAAGCATAGGAGCCTTTTAAAAATCAAAAATATTGACTTTTTCTTGTTACAAAAACAAACTTCTTAGTGGAAAATCATAAAGCACAAAAAAACCCACAAAAAAACCCTCCTATTACCCAGAGTTCTTTTTTATGTATATTACCTTTCTATACATACAGGATATATATATATATATATGCTTTTCCAAATACAGGCTCATGCAATACATGCTGAATTGTAACCTACTCTTTTATTTAGTAATACGTTGTATCTTTTCATTCAGTAAGGACATTATTTTTTTAAAAACTCGCTCATTTTTTATTATTAATATTATTATTATTATTATTATGGCTGCACCACGTGGCTTGCGGGATCTTTAGTTCCCTGACCAGGATTGAACCCAGGCCCTCGGCAGCGAAAGTACTGAATCCTAACCACTGGACCACCAGGGAATTCCCAACAAAATTATTTTTAATAAGGAGTTTTTATACTTCTTTTTCATGAATTGTTACATAAAGAAAATTTTCTGAGAGAAAACTCTAAATATGCTAATGAAGACAAGATGTTTTTGACACTTATTTTAAAAACCAATAGGGGACTTCCCTGGTGGAGCAGTGGTTAAGAATCCACCTGCCAATGCAGGGGACATGGATGGGTTCGATTCCTGGTCCAGGAAGATCCCACATGCCGCGGAGCAACTAAGCCCGTGCGCCACAACTACTGAGCCTGCACTCTAGAGCCCGTAAGCCACAACTACTGAGCCCGTGAGCCACAACAACTGAAGCCCGTTGCACCTAGAGCCAATGCTCTGCAACAAGAGAAGCCATTGCAATGAGAAGCCTGTGCACCGCAACGAACAGTAGCCCCTGCTCACCGCAACTAGAGAAAGCCCATGCGCAGCAACGAAGACCCAAAGAAGCCAAAAATAAATAAATTAATTAATTTTTTAAAAACCAACACGAATATAGAATAATACAAAATTACCTTTTGACTGGGAATTTTTTCTATTTTTAGCTTTTTATTTTGAAATAATTTCAAATTTAGTAAAACCATTAAGACTAGTCCAAAAACTATACATCTTTCACTTAGATTCACCAATTGTTAACACTTTTGAAATTTGCTTAATGTGTGAGTGTGTGTATGAATATAATTTTTTTTCCTAAATCTTTTGGGAGTAAGTTGCAGAAGCCAGAATACCTTTTTACCCCTATATTATTTCAATGTATATACCCTAAGAACAAGGACATTCTCTTAAGTAACTATGGTACAGTGTAATATTGATGAAACATTTTTCTTTTCTTTTTTTTAAGGAATTTTGCCTTTTAAAAAATATTTATTTATTTATTTATTTATTTTTGCTGCGTTGGGTCTTTGTTTCTGTGCAAGGGCTTTCTCTGGTTGCGGCAAGCATGGGCCACTCCTCATTGCGGTGCGCGGGCCTCTCACTATCGCGGGCCTCTCACTATCGCGGCCTCTCTTGTTGCGGAGCAGAGGCTCCAGATGCGCAGGCTCAGTCGTTGTGGCTCACGGGGCTAGTTGCTCCGCGGCATGTGGGATCTTCCCAGACCGGGGCTCGAACCTGTGTCCCCTGCATCGGCAGGCAGATTCTCAACCACTGCGCCACCAGGGAAGCCCCGATGAAACATTTTTCAATACTCAATTTTCAAGTTTCACCATTGTTTCCTTTACAGCAGACCTTCCCCAATCCAGGTTCTAATCCAGAATCACATATCATATTTAGTTACCATGTTTCTTTATTTAGTCTCCTTTAATCTAGGTCAGTTCCACAGTAGTGTTGTCATCATTAAAGAGCACAAGCCAGCACTTTGTGGAGGGTCCCACAGTTTGGATCTGTTTCCTTCCTTTTAATGAGATTCAGGGTGTGCATTTTGAACAGAAATGCCACAGAAGTGATGTGTCCTTCCCAGGGTTTTCTTATCGAGGATACATGATGTTGGTTCCTCCCAGTGTTGGTGAAGTTAGCTTTGATCTCTTGGTTAAGGTGGTGTCTGTCAGATTTCTCCGCTGTAATATTTCCTTTTTCCCTTTGTATCTATCTGTAGGGAGATACTCTGAAACTAGGTAACTATCCTGTTTCCCATCAAACTATTATTCTAGTAGTTTTAGTATCTATTGATATCTTTTGCCCAGATCAATTATTACTATCTGCTGTAGATTTGATCCAGGCTTGTTTTTTAATATTGACTCCTATGAAATTTACCTCTTCTTAAAGGGTTTACAGCCATCTATGAAAGCATAGGATCCCTCAGGCAAGTTCTCGAAGCCAAGATGAAGCTGGACAAGGACCAGCTACAGAAGCAAATCCAACAGATGCAGAAGCCGGAAGCTCCAATGTGAAGGGACTTGGGACATGGACCTCAAAGGTGGTTTTGCCAGTGGGGCCAGGAACTGGATACCTCTGTAGCCAGGCTGTACCTGCATTCAGGATTGTTCTACTCATGGCGTGCATGTGCCGAGAAATGTGTTTTCATGGTTCTAAATGTTTACCTGGAGTCTTGAAAACACTCTCTTTAAAAGTATTACGTACCATTTTTACCACTTTATTCCACTTCTCTAAATTCAATGGAATATCCTGCCCTCCCTGGATTTTGAAAGGCTTTTATCCCTTTCGTTTTATGAATGAGAAAAGACTTAACAATTTTCCTTCGATGCTTGATGCTCTAGCCAAGACTTTACTCTTGAAAAATGTCGTGGTGATTTTTTTAAATTAAGAAGATAATGAATTATCACAGGAATGTGTTGTTCCTCACCCTAAATTAAGAGAATGTCCTGATAGATTAGAATTCAACCCTTGAGTCCATATTTGGATTTTATTATTGTTGTCTGTGCATTTCTTATATTGGTATTTTCTTGTAAATCTGTCTTTTGTAGGGGGAGGGGATTTAACATTTGGAAAAAACCCTACCATTTATGCAGTGAAAATAGTTTAAAAATTGATAACTGCCATATAGATTACAAATTAAAATGGAAACTTATGACAATTATCTAGATAATGCAAGGCACAATTATCTACATCGACCACCTAGTTATACCAGGTTTTAATATTGAAAACCTTTTTCAGTTATCCACCGCCTGTATAGTGATAGCCATATATTCAATAACGGAATGGCGGTTAATAGCCTGTTTATTACACAATTAGTTGTTCATTAATCGTAATGGGATGTGAAAATTTTTCAGGCTCTTTGATCTCCTCTCTAAATTTTTCCAAAATTGACACAAAGTGCTAGGGTTTATATACACTTATTGTAACTATATTCTTGTGCCTTGGTTTTATCACGTCAGTGCACTCTACCCTATAACAGTTTTGCGGACAAAATAGAAGGCACGATAATACATCAGAATTACGATGTAAAAATGGGATCCTATGTATTTTTTAAATGCTCTTAAGAATTTTATCACTGTTAAGATGTTAATCATTCACTATCAGTAACGGAACAGATATTCATACTTTTGTATGGCCAGAGAATCAAATTGATATTGCATTTATAACAATGTTAAGAAACATTCATTTTGAGCAACTTCGTAGATGATGGGTGTTTTATTTTCAATCGCTCTATTTGATTAGTCATTGAAAATGGGCGCCAGTGCTATTCGTTCACCTGTGTCTGTGAAAGCTAATAGTGAGACACACGCCATTCTAAACTACGAGGGTGGCCAGGAAAAAGAAAACAGGGATACTTTGAAAGATTGAAAAACTTTTTTTTTGTTTGCCTAGGACTCAGGAAAATTAAAGCATTTTCTATTTTAGAAGAAATCGTAACTGAAATCTCTAACTGGCTATTACTGTTCACCCATAGAAATTATGCTGCTGAAGTACATAATAGTTTACCCTCAATGGCTTGACAAATTTTTTTTTTTAACTTGGACCTGAGAAGTCGCGTAAGGAATATGTCATCCAACATATATTTCCTTATTTTGTCACCAATCTTTGCATCTCTATATAGGAAGACTATGTCCACTTAGTGAAAAAACAAAAAGGTTAATGCTCTTCCGCAATCAGAAAGTGAGTTTCTTTTTGTGATAGAGTAGCCGTGTTTAGTACAGTTCTCCTGGCTTCAGCACAAACCGCAGCACCGAGAGCCATGGCCCCTCCAGCGTCTCTCTCCTCTGCGGGCCCCGAGGAGGAAGAGTCAGCACGTGTCACACCTGGGAAGAGGGGGACAGAGGACACCAGCTGGACGCAGGTCAAGGGGTGACGTGAGTGGGTGATGCTTCTAATGCTGCCACCACCACGTCACGAGTTCTGGCGGGGGTTCTCCACCCTGGCTGCAAGTTGGAATCACCTGGGCAGTTCAAAAAGCTACCAGCGCCCAGACAGCGCCCCCAGACCAACTAAGTCAGAACCTCTGGGAGGGGATGCAGGCGGCCGCACACGTCAGAGGCCCCTGGGTGACTCACGTGTTGTGAGCCCCGAGCTCCAACGTCCTCTTATCACCAAAGTTTAAATGAGAATCAGCTTCCCTGTAGTTTCCTTTATCAGAAATTTGCAATAAAAAGAATAAAACTTCCAAATCAGTGTGGCGTATGATTTTTAAACTTTTAGACTTTTAGTGTGAGGTGAAATTTAATTAGGTAAAATACCATAGGAAATCTCCTCTTACTTTTCTGGGGAAACCTTTTGGTGGTTGAAATAAAGTGCTCTGCGTCCTGGCAGACCTGCTGGTAAGTGGAAAGTCCTGGGGAGCTGCTCCATCCTTGGGTCTCCAGCTACGGGTGTCTTCTCGGCTCTGGAATAACCACAGCTAGCAGTTTCTAGCGTGTGCTGTGTGCCCACGCTATGACCTTGGTGGATGTTCACTCATTTCATTATAACAACAACGAGTTGAGTTAAATACTGTTTGTTTCCCCATTTTACAGATGAGAAAACTGAGTCATGTAAAGGTGAAGCAGCTTGCCCCAAATCCTGCAGCGGGTAAGTGGGAGGCATGATCAAACCTGGCAGCTTACTTCCACAGTCTGGGCACCTACCCTACCCTACCCTACCTCTAAAGATAACAGCCTTGCCTAACTTTTTTTTTTTTTTTGGCCACGCCGTGCTGCATGCGGGATCTTAGTTCCCCGACCAGGGATCAAACCCGAGTCCCCTGCATTGGGAGCACAGAGTCCTAACCACTGGACCACCAGGGAAGTCCCCAGCCTTGCTTCCCACATAACTCGGACTTGCCAGGCCACTGACTCCAGCCCCATCTCTGCATGACCTTACGGTTCTGCCATCTGAGTCCCTGTGCATTTTAATGCCCCAATTCCAAATATCAAAGAGAGGCAATCTTATTAGCTTTGCTTGGGTCAGATGTCTTCCTCTGGTTGGATCAGTGAAGGTGAGGTAGTTGATGCCACAGGACTGTAGGATCGTAGGCATTTCATCCCGTCCTTGGCTGTCCGAGGTAGTGGACTGTGGCTCTGTGCATTGGGAGATGGGTTGTGTTGGGTGAGTACAGAGCAGAATAGAAAGACAGCGCCCTCTGAATTGTGGTCATCCCACTAGGCTTTCAGCCTGAAAAAAAAAAAAATCACAAACCACTCAGGACATCCTGGAAACTCAATGGTAACTCTGTGGAGTTTTTCTGTCACTGCTGTGTGACCTTGGGTAGTTCTTAACCTCTCTGAGTCTCATTTTCTTATCTGCAGAATAGAGATTAAAATAATTTAAAAGAGGGAGCTGGTTCATCGTTTTCAAAATACTGAAGTAATTTATGCAATACGTATTAGGTATCAGATGGTGAAAAGTGGGGCCTGGGGAGGGCAGAAAATATATGGGGGGGTCCATGTTTCGGTCCAAAGTGTCCCAGTATCTGCGGGGACTGTGTATGGGCAGTGATTAACCTCCGAAGAAAGTGATAGCCCAGCCTGAGACAGAGAAGAGCAGTAGAGCCCGTATGAAGAAATAAGCAGATGGGACCATCATGGAGATAATCCCTGAATGAGGGGAAGGGCTGGGTAGATCCTCAAGCTAGTTGGTCTCATCTGTGGAGCAGGTGTGGCTTCCCCAGGAGCATTGAGAGGGTTGTGATGGGTGGGATCAGAGCTGGGGAAGGACAGACTCCACATCAGGAAGGGTAAAGATAGATACGGAGGTTGAGGATGCAGAGCCCGGAGCTCAAGTTGGGAATTGAGATGCAGAACCGTGGGGGCTGAACCCAAATGGCTGGCTGGCATTTGAGGCCTTTTTATATATAGACTGGAAGACTCAGTGTGTGGCTGGGCTGGATGACAAAAGGTGTGCATCAGAAGCAGACAATCGTCAGCGCTGTGCTAAGGAAAAACTGCCAGGTGAATTCAGTATCCCTTCGAATAGCGGCAGTACCGTAGAATTACACGTAGGATAATGTGCAGAAGGTTGTGTTTCTCGTGCTGAATTTTGGGTCCAGTTAATGTCAAAAACATTTTTTGTCATCCGTAGAAATCGAGAGTTAAAGGACTTTTCTAGGTATCCTTTTATATAGGTACTTGCACTGCAGATCCACCTATTAGAGTCAGAATACTGGCTGTGGTAGGCAGTATGGAACATGTCTCCCAATGATCCCTGCCTGCCGGCATTCACCCCTTGTGCGATCCCCTCCCCTGGAGTATGGCCTGGACTTGTTAACGCACTTCTCATGAATAGAATATGGCAGACGTGGTGGCTTGTCACTCCTGAGATTAGGTTGTAAAAGGATTCCCCCCGACCCCCGTCTTACCCCTTGTGCTGTGGAGGCAAGCTGTCCTGTTGTAAGTAGCCTCGTGGACAGGGCCGTGTGGTATAGTCAAGAACTGAGGCCTTCAGTCCAATAGCCTGAAATGAACCGACACTTTCCAGCCATCACGTGAGTGAACGGAAGTGAATCCCCTCACCCCAAAGAAACGAAAGCAGGAACTTGGACAGTTGTATACCTGTGTTCATAGCAACATTGTTTACAACAGTCAAAAGGTGGAAGCAGCCCAAGTGTCCACTGATGGTTGAATAGATATGCAAAGCATTGTGTATGCATACAGTGGAATACTATTCAGCCATAAAAAGGAAGGCACTTCTGACACATGCTACTACATGGACCTTATGCTAAGTGCAGTAAACCAGTCACAAAAGGACAAATATTCTATGATCCCACTTGTATGAGGTACGTAGAGAAGTCAGATTCATAGGGACAGAGAGTAGCACGATAGTTGCCAGGGGCTGAGGGGTGCTGTGGGGAAGAGGGAGTTAATATCTAATCCACAGGGAGTTTCAAGTGGGGAAGGTGTAAAAGTTCTGGAGATGGATGGTGGTGACGGTTGCACGACAGTGTGCATGTACTGAATGCCGTAGAACTGTACATTTAAAAGTGGTTAAAATAGCAGATTTTACATATAGCTTACCACAATAATAATGTAGAAAAAAAGAACCAAAGAAGTGGAATTAATTAGGAGTGGATTATTTTTATTGATTAAAGTTAAGGTGGAAAAGCGGGGTTGTCCTAGCAGTGCGAAGAAAATAATGCAAGTCCTATTATCAGCTGGGAGGGACGTGGCAATTAAGAGTTATTTGCGGGCCTCAGGCGATGGTATAAGATAAGTTAGTGGTTTTGAGAATTAGGTCTTTAGAATAAAATCCAGTGAGGAATGGTATTCCTGTCAGTGCTAGGCTTCCAGTAATGAAGGCTGTTACAGTAGAAGGTACTGCTTTAAATAGGCCTTCTGTTTTTCAAGTGTCTTGTTCATCATTTAGGCTGTGAATAATAGAGCACCTAAAACAATATGGCCTTAAAAAAGGCGTGTGTGCAGATGTGGAGGAATGCTAGATAAGGCTGGTTAATACCAATTGTTGCCATTATAAGGCCTAACTGGCTTGAAGGAGAAAAAGCGACAGTTTTTGTTTGTTTGGTTTTGGGTTTTTTTTGTGGTACGCTGGGCCTCTCACTGTTGTGGCCTCTCCCGTTGCGGAGCACAGGCTCCGGACGTGCAGGCTTAGTGGCCATGGCTCACGGGCCCAGCCGCTCCGCGGCATGTGGGATCCTCCCAGACCGGGGCACGAACCCGTGTCCCCTGCATCGGCAGGCGGACTCTCAACCACTGCGCCACCAGGGAAGCCCCGACAGTTTTTTTTAATATCATCTTGGGTAAGGGCGCATATTGCTGCAAATAGTGTCGTAACAGCCCCTAAGCATAATGCTATTGTTTGGATGAATTTATTATTTTCTGTTAAAGGGTAAAAGCGGATAAGTAGGAAAATACCTGCTACAACCATTGCACTTGAGTGGAGTAAAGCTGAAACGGGGGTAGGGCCCTCCCCTCTGCTGCTGAGGGAAGTCGTGGGTGAAGACCAAATTGCGCGGATTTTCCAGTTTCGGCTAACACGAGTCCTATTAGAGGTAGGTTTGAGTGGCCTAGGTCGAGTATGAAGATTTGTTGCAGATCTCATGCGTTTGAGTTAAATAGAAATCACGCTATTACTCTAATAAATCCAATGTCTCCGATAAGGTTACATAGAATTGCTTGGAGAGCAGCTGTATTTGCATCTGCTCACCCATACCATCATCCGATAAGAAGAAAAGATATAATTCCGACCCCTCTCATCCAATAAAAAGTTGAAAAGAAGTTGTTCACAGTGACGAGAATGAATATTGTGATAAGAAAGAGGAGTAAATATTTAAAGAATCGGTTAACATTAGAATCTGAGTGTATATATCATATTGAAAATTCTATAATAAACCATCTTCTAAATAATGCTACTGGTACAAATATTATTGAGAAATAGTCTGTTCTGAAGCTAAGTGATAATTTAAGGGTTTGGATGGTAATTCATCATCCGTTTGAGATAATTATTTCTGGGCCTGTATGAATGAATATTATTGTTAGAATTAAGCTAGTAACAAAAGCATATGAGATAGGGGTTTTTACATATGGTGGGTATTTGTGGCTTTTGTAAATGTTGGTGTTTGTTATTATCATTGGTATTGTTAATATGAAGAGTGTGACTAACGGGAAAGAGGAGAATAAGTTTATTACTTTTATTTGGAGTTGCACCCACCCGAGTCAAGACGTCAGTTGAGACGGCAGCCCTGGCAGTTTTACCACAATCTCATGAGAGACGGTGAGCCAGAAATACCCAGCTAAGCCACATGCACATTTTTGACCCACAGAAACTGTGAGGTAATAAAATACATGTTGTTTGAAGTCACTACATTTGGGGGTAATTTGTCATATACGGTAATTAACACACCAGCACTGGGGAATCTTGACAGAATTTTTTTGTGGAAATGCCTGATGTTATGTTACAAATTACATTGTCCACTATATAATCCTATTTAATACACTTTCTGAGCAGGAAATGACCTTAAAAACATATCGAATGGCATATATACCTTATCACATTTAATCTTTGTAATTACCCTATTTGGTATGTACTATTATTTCCATTTTGTGAGGGAGCAGATTATGGAAGGTCATACAGCTAATTCGTGGAGGAGCAGGGATGTGAATGCATATCTATCCTTCTCTAAAGCCCAGGCTGACATTTTGCTCCAAGATAAGCCAACACCAAGACATAACGTGATTGGTTTAATAATCCCAAAGCTGATTGGAATCAGAATCCTCTCTGGATCGGTGGTCTCAGCGTGTTCCCAGACCAGCAACATTGGCATCACCTGGGAAGTTGTTAGAACTATAAACTCTTGGGCCCCACCCCAGACCCACTGGATCAGAAACTCTTGAGATGGGCTCAGCAACCTACTTTAACAAGTCCTGCAGATGATTCCAATGCAAGTGGAATTTGAGAATCACTGAGCTAGAGCTGCACTATAATACAATAGCCATTGGTCACGTCGACCATTTAAATTTAAATTAATCCAAATTAAATAAATTTAAAAATTCAGTTGCTCAGTTGCACTAGCCATATTTCACATGCCCAATAGCCACATGTGGTTAGTGGCTACAGTATTGTCCTGTGCAGATGTAGAACATTTCTATTGTCACAGAAAGTTCTGTTAGACAGCCCTGATCTACAGCAATAATTTCCTCACCTTTTCAACTGACAGCTCTGTCCACAACTCTGTACCTTCGTGGTCAGCCTAGAACGAGATTTGGACCCGGAACTTTCCTCCAGCCTCACCCCTACAATGTTATGTCAGTTGTCCCTAACAGAGATGATTTCCCAGGTCCTTATAAGGTTTTGTCTCATCTGCCAGTCCTGATCAGTAGATATTGCTGCCTGGACTGAGTTGAGAAGGATTCGAAGGCTGGTGCCAGGCCCAAGGGGAGGGGCCAAGGTGTGTGAACCAAGGGCCAGCTGCAGATTCTCACCAGGACATCCCAGGCGTGGAGGATGCCCAGCAAGGGGTTGCCAGCCAGGGGACTTGAGTGATTCTTTTTTTTTTAAACATCTTTATTGGAGTATAATTGCTTTACAATGGTGTGTTAGTTTCTGCTTTATAACAAAGTGAATCAGTTATACATATACATATGTTCCCATATGTCTTCCCTCTTGTGTCTGCCTCCCTCCCACCCTCCGTATCCCACCCCTCTAGGTGGTCACAAAGCACCGAGCTGATCTCCCTGTGCTGTGCGGCTGCTTCCCACTAGCTGTCTATTTTACATTTGGTAGCGTATATATGACTTGAGTGATTCTGATGCCGCCTAGGGAGACGGATCCAGCAGGCCTGGATTAGAGTGAGCCCAAGTGGAAAATATAAAGGGACACCAAATACTCTGTAATTAAGATAAATAGTATGTCAATGCAGTACTTTTTAAAAATCAAAATTAATGCCACAAAATGCACAATGAACAAAATACCAAACCTCCACAAACCATGCTGTGTGGAGCTATTTTGGACCTGAGGCAAAAAGAAAAATGTGTGCCCTATATACATGTTTTATGTAATTTTATTTAAATTTTTGACATTTGTGCATCATGAGATTTTTTTGGTTAATTTAGATTTTTAGAAATATTGCACAAAAATACTATTTATTGGGCTTCCCTGGTGGCGCAGTGGTTGGGAGTCCGCCTGCCGATGCAGGGGATACGGGTTCGTGCCCCGGTCCGGGAGGATCCCACATGCCGCAGAGCAGCTGGGCCCGTGAGCCATGGCCGCTGAGCCTGTGTGTCCGGAGCCTGTGCTCCGCAGCGGGAGAGGCCACAACAGTGAGAGGCCCGCGTACCACAAAAAAAAACAAAAAAAAAAACTATTTATTTTGACGGCTGAGGGTTTTGGCTGCTCTTCTCTTTATACTTAGCATTTGAGATGAGAGCTCACTCACCTCATTCTAATCTCGGCCCTGCCCAGAGATCTAGAAATTTGGAGCTAAATCCAGTTCTCAATTATTGTTATTAGCTTATCTCAGGCATGTCTGATTGCTTTAGGTGGTTTCTGGTCTGTTTTTATCCCTAATTGTCATGCTTTGTTTAATCTTCAAACTTGTGACCCAGTGTTTCTTGGTGGTAGGTTGGGACACAAAGAAAACAAAGCTCTGACCTTTCTGAGACTCAGAGGAGGATGGCAGGGGAGCGGGATGGAGAGGAGTGAAAATGCTTGCATGGTCTCGTCACTCGCTGCTGTCATCCTAGAGAGAGCTCTGCCGCGCCACTTGGCCAGCCCTTGGGATTCACTGTCCTTTGCTGCCCCTATGTGGAGGGAATAGAAACTTCTAGGGAATCTTTTTTAAAAAATTGTGGTACAGTTGATTTACAATATTATAGTAGTTTCAGGTGTACAATATAGTAATTCACAATTTTTAAAGATTATACTCCATTTATAGTTATAAAATATTGGCTATATTCCCCGTGCTGTACAATATATCCTTGTAGTTTATTTATTTTATACATAATAGTTTGTACTTCTTAATCCCCCACCCGAATCCTGCCCCTCTCCCCTGCCCCATAACCACTAGTTTGTTCTCTAAATCTGTGAGTCTGTTTCTGCTTTGTTATATTCACTAATCTGTTTTATTTTTTAGATTCCACATATAGGGAATATGTTTCAATAGGAAGAACCCAGAACGAAGGAATGCCTCTGTGGAAGAGCCCTTGGAGATCCTTGAACTCCACTCTCATTTTCTAGAACAGGAAACCAGAGAAATTAAAAGTGGGCTTTGCAGGTGAGGACGCGTGACAGTATGATAGACAAGCTGTACCCATAATAGTGACTTGGCACCAGCTGTGCACGGGCTGGGACGTGGCAATGAACAAAACAGACCAAAATGTCTGCCTTCATAATTTTTGGCTACGTTGGGTCTTTGTTGCTGAGCACGGGCTTCTCTCTGGTAGTGGCCAGCGGGGGCTACTCTTCGTTGCGTGCGCGGGTGTCTCATTGCGGTGGCTTCTCTTGTTGCGGAGCACGGGCTCTAGACGTGTGAGGTTCAGTAGTTGTGGCACACGGGCTTAGTTGCTTCGCGGCATGTGGGATCTTCCTGGACCAGGGCTCGAACCCGTGTCCCCTGCATTGGCAGGCGGATTCTTATCCACTGCGCCACCAGGGAAGCCCCTGGTTGCCTTTATAGAGTTTCAAGTCTAGTGTGAGGTGGGGGTAGGGAGAGAAAATCAACAGACAAGTAAATCTCAAGCCTGTCAGTTGATGGGAAGTGCTTGGGAAGAAAATAAAGCAGGGGCTGGGGGAAGGGAGGTGCCAGTCGCAGGAGGATGGCCAGGGAAGGCCTTGCTGAGATGTTAAGGTCTGATGGAGATAAGGGAGGAACCAGGCAGCTACCTGGGGGAAGAATTTACCTACATCTTCTTATTTTTATAAAATAACCCTATTTATAGTTCAGACATTCCATATCCATGGAGCTGCTAATATGTTGTCCTTTTGGCTAAACAGTTAGCAGCTTTTCTCCCCCTGCTTTTATGAGCTCCGGATGCCTCATTGTCCCCTATTTGGCTTCTCAGTTTCCATACCCTGGATGACCAATTCTCTGTAGTAAATTCCCTGTGTGAAATACCTAGGGAGGTTTCTGTCTTTCTGAATGGACCCCGGCTGACATAATGAGTAAATTGCACCTGGGATTATCACTTGCTCTGCCCCATCACACACATGCTTTTCCTCCAGTGCCATGTAGATCTTTGTGATGGAAGGAATGTTCACATATTGAGGTATGGGTAAGTCATCCTGGCTTATACGTGATGTGGCTTGAATTCCTGTTAATGAGAGCGGCCTGTCTTTATGGCCTGTTTATCATGCATTGTGCATCTGCTTTAACCATTAAGAGAAGAATGCATTATCCCAAAGTAAAGTATGTCCATTGTGAAGATAGGGATAAATGCCTCTCCCCACCCCTTCATAGCCCCCAGCTAAGTACTCCTTCGAAGATAAGCTTCCCTTCCCAGATACCGAGGTCCTGCTGACTCGCTATGTATGTGCTAATCTGCCTCATCTGAAAGCTTGATGGAATGTACCTCTGTCATATTTGACGTTCTTTGATTCTGACAAGATACAAAACTGTACTGAAAACCACGCTTCTCCAGAGGGCTTGCTTTCTTGGAAAGCAAGCTGCGCTCCCGGGCTGTAATCCTCCGTCTGGCTGGACGCAGCTGTCTTCTGTTCCTGTTATAGATCGTTGATTATTTGCACCGACATTTGGAATTCCCAGGTTTGTGCTTGCCGATAAGCCAACAGCACCTCTGTTAGCTAAGGTTTTGTGAGTGTGCCCCACGTTGTGCTAGGCACTGATCTCTGTATCTGCCAAGAAGTCTGCACAGAGCAGCCCCTTTACCCCTGCCCCAGGCCCCTGCTGGTCTATTAGCAGCTCCCAGACCCTCAGGCGCGCACTCTAGAATCTGGCCAGGAACTCGTATGTCCAACAGCTGCCGTGCTGCTGCCCAAACCGGGATGGACAGGGCCACACACTGAGCTTCTTAAGTAAGACCTCAGCTTGTCCACTCTCTGCACAATGTTCTTAGCATCCTCAAACCCATCTGGACATTGGGACCAGTTTTCCACCTCTGGGTTTCACCCCAAGAGGGAGAAAAGGGAGGGCATGTTTGCCAGCTGTCCTCTCTCCTCCTCATACCCCACTGGATGAAAGAGCAGGCTGGGTGTCCTATTTGTGCTTCCTGTCTGGACTGGCCTCCCACCCTGCCTTGTCCTCATTCCAAGCCCCTGCTGGTAGAAGGGGGTTCTTTCTGCACCATGGAGGCAGGTTTGGTTTATGACCAAGTCCATAGCTGTTGCTCCTACTAGGAAAAGAAATTTAGAAGGTTCTTTCCCTTGTGACGAAGCCTGGCTTTTGAGATGTGTCTAGTTGTGGACATGTATAGCTATTCTGGGTTTCAAAACTGAATGTGGACTACTTTCTCTTGGCATTCCTGCTGTCACCATCCCAGTTCCCTCTTCAGCAAACAGATACTTCCATAGAATAGGGGACAGGTGGAAGGCAAGGTATGCAAATGACACAATTAGTCAATTAGTTTATTTCAAAATATTATCCCATTACATATACCTGAATATCCACCTCCTAGACTGTGATCTACTTAAAGGCATGGTCACGTTTCCCCAAATATCTCAAAATGTCTAAGAGAAGGCAGGTGCTAACCATGAAAAGATGTATGCATTAACTACTGTTTCAGGTTTCCTTATGTTGTCTTCCATTATCACAGCTCCTTGCAGGGTAGCTTCCTGCCCCAGACTAGTTAGAAACTCCAATAAATAGTTCCAGATGGGCTAAGGTCTTTGATGAATGAAAAGTAAAATGAATGACCTGTTTAATTAATGCATGTTTAAAAAACTAATCTTTCTAAAGGGTCTGTGCTTGGGGTAAAATTCCAAAAGGAAGGTAAGAACATTGGGGACCACTGCATTAGTCATTCACTGAGCACATGCTCTATGGAAAGTGACATTTTGCACATTATCTCGTTTACCTGTTATTTCTGGACACTGTGAAAAATAAGTTTTATGGCAGACCTGTCTTAAACAGGCATTCCGAAAGCCAGACGGTAAATTTCTCTGGCTTTATAAGACTCCGGAAGAAGAAATCATTTCAGCTTAGCCTCATTTTGGCTCTTTTTCAACTATAGAAACTAGAGAGCTATGAAGTCTATCATTAGATGGAGCAATAAGGTATATTTTTAAGAAGCAACAAAAAAAACCCCGACACCCCACCACCACCACCCCAACTTTCAAAGGATGTGTGCCCTTGGATAAAAAATATACATTTGTAAAGAGCCCTGTGAATGCATGTATGTCGATGAACGATACATTAATAACAACACCTCTAGACGTCTGGGTTTCATCATTCAGTGTAGGTAGGAATCCTCGAGGCGCTTATTCTAAATGTGTTTTTTTCAGGATCCACCCCATAGAAAATCTGCTTTAGTAGTTGTGGAGTTTTATCCCCATCCCTCAGGTGTGTCTGACTCAGTCCACAGACCACAACTTGAAAAGCCCTGCTCTGGATGACCTGATACACGTATAGGACTTTGTAATTTACAAAACACTTTTGCCTAAAATACTTAGCCCTCATAACACCCCTGAGTTACTATTATTATTCTCATTCTTAGATAAAGAAACCAAAGTTACTAATTTTAATTGAACACCTCCTATGTGCCAGACACTTTAAAATTGCATATCTCATTTAATTTAGACAACAACACAATGAGTAAGAAATTACCTTTTAAATCTTACGAATAGGGAAACTAAATCTCAGAGGAGTTTGGTCAAGGTTCTATAACCAGCGAAGCAAGGCTGAGCACCCACATTCTTTGATACCAAGTCGAATGCATTTCCTACTACCACCTATTAGATCCCTCAAGCTTCTGGAAAGGAATTCCTATGTCAGAGCCTTCCTTTGCACAGGTCCACTTAGGCCTGCATCTCACAGACCTGTAAAGCTGCAGAGGGGGAGAAAGGAACATGAGAAAGAGTTACCATTATAGCATCAGTGTGTAAAACTCATTCGTTTCAGCCTGAAAAAAAAAATCCCTCTTCCGTTTTCTCACTCCTCCTTCTGCCTTTCTCAGGTGTTTTCATGACACGTCCTTTTAGTAGTTTTCTGCTGCCAGTTGTAGGTAGTTGTAGGTAGCTTGGCCTTGGGCCTTTGAATAAAGCCTTGTGGGTGTTCATTATTCTCAGATTGAAAATACTTGGTGGTGGTAAGAAGTTCTTTCTTTACATGGTCATCCCCTCCCCACTACAGCCCTGAATCCCTCTTAAAATATAAATGTATTCTAATGCCTAGAAAATAGACCAGTAGCTAATAGGTAGTTAATAAGTATGGTTGAATGAATGATTATTACTGAACACGTATTGAAATGTAAGAGTGGATGGTGTTGTTTCTGTTTGAAGCGTCACCAAATAACACTGAATGTATGGAACACTCATTATCATAAACTTTACATTCAGGAGTCCTTCTGTGACTCGGCCACCTTCTAAATTATTCTAGAAATGTCGGTTTGGGTGACTGCCCACAACTCTTTAAATGAAATGGTTCTGCACACTGTCTTTTGCCCAGATGGCTTATGCCCCTGGTCACAGCTGATTGGACCAAGGTAGACACCCTATCAAAGACAGCCAATCGGAGGTGAGCTGTTGACTTCTAATATGATTTGGCGCAAAAGGCTGAGTTGGGTCTATAGTTATTTAAACTTGCATGCAATCCCTTCTGCCTGCTAGGGGATGAGGTGGTGAAGGAGGGTTGACATAAATTAGCTAATATCTGGGTTATGTGGATATTCATCCTACAGCTGCTTAGTGTACATTCTATCTCTTGGAAGGGACAGGGAGAGACACTTACAGAGATGGAGTGAGATACAGAGGCCCCTCGTCTTCTAGGAAAGTGACAAGGCTCTCTGGTGTCAAGCAGGTGACTGTGCTTCAGGCTTTGGCCCCGAGGCTTCCGCAGACAAAAGCGAGGCAGCTGATAACACTGGGGAAGGAGCAAAAGGCAAGGAGTTGGAAGGTCTGTGTTTGTATCCTCACTACCGATTACAGGATGTGTGCCCTTGGATAAAACATATACATTTGTAAAGAGCCCTGTGAATACATGTCTGTCGATGAACGATACATTAATAACAACACCTCTAGACGTCTGGGTTTCATCATTTAGTGTAGGTAGGAATCCTCGAGGCGCTTATTCTAAATGTGTTTTTTTCAGGATCCACCCCATAGAAAATCTGCTTTAGTAGTTGTGGAGTCTTATCCCCCATCCCTCAGGTGTGTCTGACTCAGTCCACAGACCACAACTTGAAAAGCCCTGCTCTGGATGAAGGAACTAAAAGCAGGAGACAAGTCCATCTCAGTCAGTGAGCCTCCTTCTGGCTGCTCAGTCAACCATGGCCGCACTGCCTGGGTGCTGGAGCGTCTGTGTATTTCAGAGCCCCGTCACTTAAGGCACAAACGCCAGATTGAGATCGGGAAGGGTCTTCTCGCCTTCCTGAGCATTGCGTCTAGGTGGGAGAGAACGAACCTAGGAAGGAATACGCCAACCAAACAGGAGAGGAGTTGGGTATTTCTCCAGAAACCAGACATGGTTTTCTCTCCATGGATGTGGTGTGGAGGCTTTATAGTTTGGGGGCTTAGCTGGCAAATGTGGGGGAAAAGGGGCCCAGGTGTCCGAAGGAGTATCTGCTGAAAGTGCAGAGGGGCAGAGAAGCAGCCCCAGGGCAGAGGGCTATGAGAGAGCCCTACAGCCTGAGCAGAGAGCTGGTTAGGGTTAGAGCTATGGAGAGAATTCACTCTCACTCAGAGATGGCTAAAGGAGGTTCAGTGCCAACCTAAGAAATTCCCTGTTTCATTCTACACGGTCCTGCCATCTGTCCCAAGATGGCCAACAATTTTTTTTTTTTTTTTGAGAACAGGCTATCCCATGACATTTGCAATTGACCAGGCACTGAAAGAATTGCAGTATAGGAGTAGGGTCCAAATATGTGATCAGTTGAGATGATGGGCTGAATTTAACAGAATAATATGCAATAGAAAAGAAGCACATAAAATGATGGTTAACATCATTAGTCATCAAAATGTTTATAAAATCCACAATGAAATACTTCAATCCTACTAATATGGCTAGAATAAAAATGACAGACAATAACAAGTGTTGGTGAGGATGTGAAGAAATTTGGAACTCTTTTACACTGCTGGTGGGAACGTAAAATGGTGCAGCTGCTGTGGAAAACAGTCTGGCAGTTCCTCAAACGGTTAAATATAGAGTTACCACGTGACCCAGCAGTTCTACTTCTAGGTATAGATCCAAAAATATTGAAAACGCATGTTCACACAAAAATGTGTACAAGAATATCTATAGCAGGATTATTCATAATAGCCAAAAGGTGGAAACAGCCCAAATGTCCATCCACTGATGAATGGATATCCATACAATGGAATATTGTTTGGCCATAAAAAAGAATGGAATTTTGACACACAAAAGGACAAATAATATGATTCCACTTATATGAAATGGCCAGAGTAGGCAAATTTGTAGAGCTAGCAAGTAGATTGGTGGTTGTCAGGGGCTTGGGTGTGGGGAGAAGGAATGAGGTGTGATGGCCAATGGGAATGGGGTTTCTTTTTGGGGTGGTGAAATGTTCTGGAATTTGATGCTGGTGATACTCGGTAAATATATTTAAAAACTTAACTGAATTGTACACTTTAAAAGAGTGGAGTAAGCTGGGACAAAGTGAGAGAGTGGTAGTATATATATGGACATATACACACATACACATATTTTTACCAGATGTAAAATAGATAGCTAGTGGGAAGCAGCCGCATAGCACAGGGAGATCAGCTCGGTGCTTTGTGACCACCTGGAGGGGTGGGATAAGGAGGGCGGGAGGGAGGGAGACACAAGAGGGAAGAGATATGGGGATATATGTATATGTATAACTGATTCACTTTGTTATAAAGCAGAAACTAACACACCACTGTAAAGCAATTATACTCCAATAAAGATGTTAAAATAAAATAAAATAAAAAATAAAAGAGTGGTAGAGTAGATCTCAATAAAGCTGTCATTAAAAAAACACTCAAAGAAGAAATAAAAACTTCCTTCTGAAAAAGTAATAAGAATAAATGCATGGTCCTGCCTTTGGGTCCAAGAATTAAAGGGGCTGAAGTGGACGTCTCCTTTTGTCTGGCCAGCCTCTGCCTTCTTTAGGTGACAGTCTCTGATTTCTCCGGAGAATTAGCTTCCTTCTGATGGTTCTGTTGGGAGCATAAGTTACAGGGCCCCTGACCTGCCACGCAGGGAGCAAGTAACCCTGGCTGAACCAGATCAGACTGTGGCTTGTAAGTCTGAACCCTGAGCCGAGTGGCTCATGGAAGCTGTTGGGACTGAATCCTTCCCAGGACGCCACCTGAACGTTTCCCGCTGAGATCCCTGGGGCTGGTTCCATTCCTGTGCTTAGTTTTGGGCGCGTCTCCTGAGACACTTCTTTTCTGCCTAGCTTAGCCAGAATTGGTTAAACTGGAGTTGCTTGTGAAGGGAAACCTCAGCAGATACGTTGAGTCAATGTGGCGTAGCAGCTGCACATGCAAAGTATCAGGAGTTTTAGCTTCAGTGTTAATAACTGCAATTAACCATGATCGGTCACTTGGTGGAGCTGGCACCGTGCTAAGAACTGTGCCTGCTTTTCATTTACTTCAACCCTCTCAACGACTTCACTTGGTAGGTACTGTCTTGGCTCCATTTTACCCACGGGGGAACGAGGCACCGAGAAATTAGGTACATTTTCTGAGATCACGCAGCTGATTAATGTTGGACTCTGGATTCGAATCCAGCTCTACCTGACTCCAGAATAGTGCTCGTAACCGCTGCTCTGTACTGCCTCAAAAGGCATCGGCATTGTTGTTACCGAAAGTGGGGTCCGGCTGCTCGCCGCTCAGAAGCCAATACCCGAGAGGCAAGGTTGTTGGAAAGAAAAGTTTGCTTTATTTCAGACGCCAGCAAATGGGGGGGAAGGCAGACTCATGTCCAAAGGCCAACTGCCCCCTGACAATCCCCCTTGGGCAAGGGCTTTTAAAGGGGAGTCTCAGGGGTGTATAGGTGGAGGGAGGGGGTCCATGCAGAAACAGCACAGTCAGCTCTGACAGTCATCTTGAAATTAGTCATGCAGTGGTCTGATCAGCGTCATCTTGATTGTTTTAAGTATAGCTACTCTTTAGTTCCAGGGTCAGTTTGTTCCCGTTTCCTTGAAGCCAGTTCTTGGAATTGTGGCAGCTTAAGTCATGGCTACAGTTTGGCTGTCATGTAGTTAACTTCTTCCACCTGGTGTGGGTTTCAGTATCTACAAAACAGCTCAAAGTATATGGCTCAGAATAGTATCTATAGTGCTTGAGGCAGAACTAAAGGCGCTTGACTTTTCTTAATGATTAAACTATTATTATTTGGTCTTGTTTGACTGTTTTCCTTTGCTTCTGCATTTTCTCACTTCTCTGATTAAATTTATTTATTTATTTATTTTTTGCGGTTCGCGGGCCTCTCACTGTTGTGGCCTCTCCCGTTGCGAAGCACAGGCTCCGGACGCGCAGGCTCAGCGGCCATGGCTCACGGGCCCAGCCGCTCCGCGGCATGTGGGATCCTCCCGGACCGGGGCACGAACCCGCGGCCCCTGCGTCGGCAGGCGGACTCTCAACCACTGCGCCACCAGGGAAGCCCTTAAATTTATTTTTTCACTAAAGTTTTTGTATAGACAAAAGACAGGCAGGGGACACGGCGGTGGGGAGGACCATAGGGGTCCTGCTCTGTTTCACTGTGGAGGGTTGCCCTGAGCAAATGGAACCTCCGGCTGTCACCTGAGAAGTTCAAGGTGGCAGAGTACATCCTGCCTTTCCCTGTCAGTGGTCTCAAAGGTAGGGCCTGTGCCTTAAGACACTTGATGGCAGAGTTATCAACCCTCACTGCACATTACAACCACCCAGGAAGGTTTAAAACCGCTGATGCCTGGATCCCACCCTCTTGATGTAATTGGTCTGCGGGGCTGCTGGGCCATGGGATTGTTTTCCAGTTTCTCAGATGATTCTAATATGCAGCCATGGTTGCCAGCTTCTATTTTTTGAAAACTTGAAAGGCATACTATACACCTGTGGATCTTGTTAAAATGCAGATTCTGATTCTGGATGGGACCCAGGAGTCATATCTCTAACAAGCGCCAGGTGATTCCCAGTAGAAATGCCATCCCAGGTGGAAGTCTTCATACTCAAAGTGGTGACCAGCAACAACAGCACCACCTGGAGCTTTTTAGTAATTTAGACTCCTGGGCCCCGCCCAGACCTATGGAACCCAAGCAGGAATGCCAGGGAGAGCCCAGGTGATTTTCATGCACATTAAGGTGTGAGAAGCACGCTGGGCCCGGGGTGTATTTAAAGAAGAGCGAGGAGGCTAATGATGAGATTCAGAACTGAGGCGTCTGGGCAGGCGTGAACGGCATTGAGGATGTGTAGCCAGGAGGAGAGAAGAAAGAAGAGAAGGAGGCAGGTAGGTGTTTTGACCCTCGTAGAGGCTGTTTCAGGATGGAGGAGGGGACTGAGGGATGTGTCATCCAGAGGAAGACCTAGGAGGTCAGGGGGACTCATTATGTCCAGCGGGGTTGGTTGGTTCGTTGGTTGGCTGCCCCTGGGGCTCTGGGGGTGACGCTTCTTGTCAAGGAGGTCACACTCGATTAATGATGGCGGAAGGAATTCAAGCGTTGTAAAGATTTGATGATTTCTAAGCTGTCTTGCTACTCTGAAATTGTGTCTGTGGAGTTGAAGAGGTTGGATTTGTCGGGTCACCTGGGGACCTAGTACCTGTGGAGCTGAGGTGAGATGTGTCAGAACTTGAGTTTGGGGTCCGGGTGAATGCAGTATTTCGGGGTGAAACTGATAAAAACCAACCTACTGTGAGGAGATGCCTACAAAACGGTGTCAGGGAGGAAGACATTTTCCTTTACCCCCAGGGTGCTTCAGGCTGGTCTAAGAATTAAATTGACATCGGGGAGATTAACGGGAGAAAAATCAAACAAAAGCTTAGTAGTGTGTGTATGTGGGAGAGACTCAGGAAAATTGAGTAGCTCGCCAAAATGGCTGAAACCCTCACCTTAAATACCATCTTCAGCTGAAGACACAAGAGGATGTTAAAGCTGGGGAGACTCAGTTATGGGCGGTGACCAGGAAAAGCACAGTAAACCAGGGTAAGGTTACTGTGTGGTTACCACAGTAAACCAGGGTAAGGTTACTGTGTGGATTTTCCTGGGCGGTGACCAGGAAAAGCACAGTAAACCAGGGTAAGGTTACTGTGTGGAGACTCAGTTATGGGCGGTGACCAGGAAAAGCACAGTAAACCAGGGTAAGGTTACTGTGTGACCAGGAAAAGCACAGTAAACCAGGGTAAGGTTACAGTGCCTCTCCACTGATAAATTTCTAGAGATTAGGTCATCCTTTTCTTCCTGGTACAGAGAGGGAGTCGCCTGTAAAAATGGGGATTTCCCTTACGACTCTGTTTCTTGCAAAGGGGCAACTCCTATTTGGTTTTCAGAGCCCTTCCCACATTTGCTGTTTTTCAGAAAATGACCAGCTTAAAACAATATGCCAAAGAGACATACTTTAGGGTGGCAAATTCTGCTCCCCTACAGGGGAGACGTATTTTATACAAGAGCATGTGAGAGGAGACTCTGGACACCTCCAAATCCAGCAGGGGTGACCCCAAAGTCCTGAGGCCCCGTCTCGCTGTGCTCTGGTCTCTGAGGTCATGACGTGTGACCAGAAGACATGGGCTGGGAGGTGGGACCAGGGGTTGGGTTCACGTTGGAGGGGTGTTTATCTTGCACCAGCCAGAGAAGAGGATCTCAGATTGGGGTGGCCTGGTGCTTTAGGTAGAAACAGCTCTAGAAGGGAGAGGGGGAACCATGACGTCCTCGGGTGGAAGGACCGGACTCCCGTGGTTTCAAGCAGTGTGGGTTCACTGTGCCTGTGAATTGAGGACGAGAAGCCGAGCGGGGGCCACGCAGGGAGACCTGGGAAGGAGAGGTCTGGGCCCCCGGGTGGCTTCACAGGTGTTGGCAACTTGGCTTTCTGGATCTTATTTCTCGGGCTCTGTCTTTCCAATGGTTCAGTTCCCCTCTCTGCCCCAGTGTGTGCCTCGTGTCTGCCGGTGGGATCCGCAGCCTCTCTGTGGCTTCCACAACCTCGGGAGGCAGCTGGGAAAGAGGCCAAGAGCCCCAAAGGACAGAGGCTACAGAGGGTGGGGATCCTGTGTCCAGGCGCTTGTGGCCTGAGCCCTCGCTCTTCGCTCACCTGGACGAGACTTGAGGGCACTTTGCTTGCGTGTGAAACACCCAGGAAGACTCTCCTCTCCCACAGAGGAACTTCCTTTATCTTTCTCGAAACCCGGAGCCCTCTTAGGCAAGCTTGCATTTTGTCTGTATTTGGTAGAGAGTGAGATTCAGAGAAACACTTACGCTAAGTGTGCAGGCCCCGGGGCGTTCTGTGTGTGGCGCTTTCCTGCCCTTCCTCAGGGCTTTCTCCTTGGTTGCAGGTATGCTGGGCAAGGGCAGTGCGTGGGGCGCCAGGTTGGGGGACATCCTGTGTGGTGATGGGGGTGGTGAAGGCCAGGGTCGCAGCAGGAACGTGCCGAGGACCTGCTTGGTCTTCCTTAGGAGCAAACCCATCAAGCCTCTGGTGGGTTTCTCGGGCCTTCCTCTCAGACGGGGGAGCTTCAGACTTCTGTAGCCAGCACTTGGGAAAGGCAGGTCAGACGGAAAAGCAGTCAGGTGCTGGGGGCCCTGCCTGGGACCCCGCCTTGGTCATCCTGGATCAGGGGGAGGCAAAGGGAACCTACAAACTGAGTGAGTCCCCATTCTGATCTGTGCCGTTCCTCCCGGTTAGAATCTCGTGGAATCCTCCTAAAACTCTCCATCTGGAGATGACACACTGCATCTCAGAGACATGCCTTGCCCGAGGTTCCCCACTACGAGGTGCAGCCCTGGGACGCCTGGGGGGCTTGTCCATCGCACACAGGTGCTCACAGAGGCTTGGGCCACCTCAGGCGGGGGAGGGGCTCTCCCTGCTCAGGTGTCTTAACTGCTAGGACACGTGGAAACCCTTTCAGACCAGAAGAAAGGGCTATTGTTCTCCAGGCCCTTATCCTACCTTGAGGAGCTCTCGCTTTTAATCACGTTTTAACTGATTATTATGATTCCAGGAAGCCAGCGTTAGATTTCATTTACCTTCCTGTTTGGGCCCACCAGGAAGTAACCTTTGCTCAGAGCTGAGTGTTCCCTGGGCACCCCATCTTAGGAGGAAGTTGATGAAAGTTTTGTTGCATCTGCTGCTTGAATAGTTTCCACCCAACAGTTGGAGCCCCACTCCAGGGGGGTATTAGTCACCCTGTCTTGAGCTGAATCAGATTTTCTGTGGGCTTTGTCAGCTCACCTCTGTGAGGGGAGGAGTGGCTGTCTCCTTAGGTACCCATATTGGTCGGGCTCTGAAGTTCATGCTCTCAGCCCTGCTGACTATTAAATCCCGTGGTTTGTCCTGAGCTAGCAACATGTCGGCTCTTTGCCAGAGATACCACCATAAAGTCTGCAAGAAACTGTACTTACGAGAAACTTCTTGAATAGACAGTTATTCAATTTTTCGAATTCAGGGGATGATTGCAATGGTCTGATCTTCTACTGCGTCCAGCATACAAAGCAGTCCTTCTCATACTTAAGTTAGGTAATGTCATTTTTCCACTCAAAACCCTCCAATGGCTTTTTCTGAAGTACCTACTGTGATCTACCAAGCCCTATGTTACTCGCCTTGCCTGCCTACCAACCATTTCTTCCCTCCCTTGAGGGCTTCTTGACTCACCCTGACTTTTTGCTCTGGTCACATTACCTTGTGTGCTGTTCATCCTACTATTTCCTCCCTATCTCAGGGCCTTTGCACTTGCTGTTCCCCTAGGTATCCACATAGCTTCCTCACTTCTTGCAGGTCATTACTCAAATGTGACCTTCTCACTGAGACCTTTCCTGGCTACTCCCTAGACTCTTCCTCCCTCCAGCACTCCCTTTGATATACCCATCTGATATACCGTATACTTTTACTTTATTGTGTATTGCCCATTCCTTTACTCTAGGATTTAAGCTTTCTGAGGCAGGATGTTATTTGTGCCTGCTTGCTTGCAGAGAACAGTATCAGGCAGTAAGGTGCTCAAATACCTGAGTGAGTAGAGGAATGACCATCTCCAACACAATGCCTTTAGAGGCCAGTTATGTAACAAAAGTATGAAACGACTGGAATAAAAACAAAGGTGGGTGAAGAGTTGAGACATGCACATCCCTGCTAACAGCATTAACTTAAACAACAGCAGTAACAATCACAAAACAGTTCCAGCGAGCTTCCCTGGTGGCGCAGTGGTTGAGAGTCCGCCTGCCGATGCAGGGGACACAGGTTCGTGCCCTGGTCCGGGAAGATCCCACATGCCACGGAGCGGCTGGGCCCGTGAGCCATGGCCGCTGAGCCTGCGCGTCCGGAGCCTGTGCTCCGCAACGGGAGAGGCCACAACAGTGAGAGGCCTGCGGACCGCAAAAAAAACCCCACAAAAAACAAAAAAACAGTCCCAGTTACACCAAGCCCATGTGTGTGCCGCTAGTTTGTGACTATGTCAGATGGGCTGGACTTCCCTAGAATTGCTGTCGGTGAATAGCCCTGAGGAGAGGTGCCCATGGTTTTCCTTGAGGGATCTTCTAAGAAGTAGTTTTGTGAAACTGTCATTTTGAACATTCTAAAGATAACGATGCATTGTTCATTACATTGTATCTGTAGAAGGAACTTTTTTTCTCCTATTGCTATCAGGTCAGGTATGTGTTTCTCAAACCATTTTATTTTTGAATCGGATAGACCCTAGGACTCATGTTACTGATAGTTGTTTTTCCAGGTAGAAAATTTAGAATTGAAACTGTAACCCTCTTAAAGGGGTGAGACGTCCTGACATACATTTTGTATCAGCCACGTTCCTGATTCCATATTATGTCCTGTCCCTTTTGTGCCTTTGCCTCATCTTTCTTTTCTTTTTTTTCTTTTTTTTTTTTTTTTTGCGGTACGCGGGACTCTCACTGTTGTGGCCTCTCCCGTTGCGGAGCACAGGCTCCGGACGCGCAGCCTCAGCGGCCATGGCTCACGGGCCCAGCCGCTCCGCGGCATGTGGGATCTTCCCGGACCGGGGCACGAACCCATGTCCCCTGCGTCGGCAGGTGGACTCTCAACCACTGCGCCACCAGGGAAGCCCTGCCTCATCTTTCTTACTCAATCCTAATCCAATAAGAGAAGAAGTGAACTGAATACTTGCTCAGGCTTCTAGGAATAAACAACATCCAGAATAAGTAGAACAGTTTCCCTTTGTTTTCTTACTAATACCCTCTAACTCAAAGGTGTCACGTGCTATGATAGTCACTGGAAAGTGGGAGAGAAATACAACTGAGGGAGGGAAAGACAGGAGATGGAAGAGGCTTCAGAGAAGGTTGGAAATAAGTGGTGAGAGGAGCAGAATTCTCCAAGAATTAGATCGTCCCTCTTACTATACAAGATCAGACCTCGTGAAACACAAAGAGCATTCCCACAGTGGCCTGGCCAGCCATAGGTGCTTCGCACAGGTATATTGAAGGAAGTGCAGCTTCTTCTATTGGGAGGTTTGGGAATATCTAATGGTCTTGTCTCACATTCAGGTTGTGGACCCCTCTGGTTTCCTCATGACTCACAAGAGTGGGGGTCCCACCCGGCTGTGACTGACTATACCATCCCAAGAAGACTGTCACTCATTGACTTTTAGAGGTCCTCCCTTTGTTCATTTCTCAGAAACTTCATATTTGTGATCAGGACAAATAAAACTCCCATGCCTGAGCCTCTAGCTGGGTGAGCACAGCTATGAAACTGACAGCAATCCTGACACTAGGGATACTACCCCCGTGACATGGTCAGAGGAGAGGTCATGATTGCTTTTTATCTGACTTTATCCAGGAAATGCCCCAGTATCTCCCAACCTCTGATGCGCTAATGCGTTTACTGTGAGTGCAGAGTAAGTGTTTAACTTTGCCTGTTTTTTCATTAGTATCATTAGTCTAATAATTGTGTTGATTCTGTTCATATGTTGCGAGAATGTTTCCTCATTTTTCTCCAGGAGGACTGTGCTCTGAATATTGCCTGATATCTGGAAGCCCTTTATGATGCTTAGCAACTGCATGACTCATGGCTGCCCATCAGCTGTTGTCAGTTTAAGAGAATGGTTCTATTATCTCCTCTAGCCAGTTTTCTTCCTGCTTTCATCACACACACACACACCCTTCCAATTTTAAAAGACTCCCCAAAGGTGGGTGTCCCACCTATCTACTCAAGTTCCTCTTTTCTTCTGGCAGGAAGCTCAACTCATTATTTGATCTTCCCATGGCCAGAATTAAGTAAAACATGATTTATCAAGCACCTTCTACGTGTCACATACTGTTCTAGGGAGCGGGGAGGTAGCAGTGAACAAAACAAACTCTCCTTCCTTCCTGGAGCGAACTTCGCGGTGAGGGGAGAGAGGCAGTAAATGAAATAGGTAAAAGACGTGACGGTAAGCGTTAGGGAGGTAAATAAACCAGGAAAGGGGGTCAGGGCATGTGTGTGCCCACGTGGAGGGACGTAACTTGGAAGTGAGGGTTCAGCGAAGCTTGTCCTCGGAAGGTGGCATTTGAGTCATGACTTGCAGGAGTGAGCCATCCAGGTAACCAGGGACAAGAGTACAGGTACTAGAATACAAGGAAGAATGGAGCCCCTGAGGAAGGGAGGTATTGGCAGGCCAGGAGCAGCGAAGAGACCCACGGCTGGAACCGTGGCCAGAGGTGTGGGAGGACTGGTCTGAAAACCTGAAGGGGTGCAGCCGATAACGAAGGGCGTAGTGAGGAATCTGGCTTTGGCTGATGTGAGAGCCATTAAAAGGTCGTGAGCAGAGCCGTGACATAATCTGGCTTGAGTTTTAGCTGTTCCTTATAACAGCTATGCGGAGAAGGGCAAGGGTCAAGGAAGCAGGGAGCCTGGTTAGATGGCGTCATGGCCTCAGGATGGTGACCCGGCGAGGGGGTGGATAAACCCTCAGCGGCTCACATAGCACCCTAAGATGGTGACTGGTCTCCTGTCTAAAACCATCAAAGTTCTAAAAGTTCTAAATCAGGTGATTCCTATTTAATCGTAGAACAGTGTTCAATAAATGGATATTTGGTTCTATTAAGAAGGATAAAAGGGGTATTGGAGGGCTTCCCTGGTGGCGCAGTGGTTAAGAATCCGCCTGCCAGTGCAGGGGACACGGGTTCGAGCCCTGGCCCGGGCAGATCCCACATGCCGCGGAGCAGCTAAGCCCGTGAGCCACAACTACTGAGCCTGCGCTTTAGAGCCCGTGAGCCACAGCTACTGAAGCCCGCGCACCGTGCTCCGCAATAAGAGAAGCCCATGCACCGCAACGAAGACGCAACGCAGCCAAAAATAAAAATAAAATTAATTTATTTAAAAAAAATGATAGTGGTGAGTTGTTTAAACTTAACAGAAAAGTTTTATACACACAGCTTCATTTAGTCTTTTTAACTAGCTCATGCGCCTTTTAAACTAGATACAATTGTCTATTTTAATTTAAATCATAAGAAAATTAGTACAAGATAAAATTCAGACAGAGCCCGATGGTTTGAAAATGAAAAATAAAGGCTTCCTTGCTCATGTCAGCCCTGTCTCCCTCAGACCATCTCAGCTTTTCAAGAGCCTAGAGAGGAATCATCTGGCACATAAAAGCAGGGAATTTATATCTCCCACCCAAACCAGATCAATCCAGCACAGTTTTCTGTGCCTTGAGTTTTTTCACTTAATAATCCATCTTCATGCCCTTTGCACATTCACACAGGGGATCTATCCCCGGTCTTAATGTCTGCGTAGGTTAGGTTCAGACCTTGGAGTTCTATTTTAAATAACGTGACAGGAAAATCTTGAGAGATGAGCAGAGTTAGTCGTTTTGTAAAACAGGAAACTCTGGTTCAGGGAGAGAAGGTGACTGGCCCCTTGTTTTGCAATGAGTGACAGAACTAAGCCTCAGGTGTTGGGTCAGTTCCTTGTGATTCCCACCGGCACCGAGAAAGCGTCCTCAGGAGTGAGAGGAATAGAAAGCAAATTGGCCTGTTAGAAATGGTGTGGGAGGGGCTCTTGGACTGTTCAGGAGCCACACAGGACAATCTCCTGCAGCCCTCTCCTCCTGCCCTCAGGTTCCTGTCAGTAAAGAATGGCTTTGATCCTTTGATGCAGCTGCTAAGGGCTTAATGGGGAAGCTCTTAAATCAGGGAAGCAATTAAGCTGTCAGGTGGGAGATCACCTAGTAGAGTAATTGCCACAGTCTCAGTGCTGAGCCACTTGCCTGTTTGCATTTCTCTCTGTGTCATTTCCTCTGCTGGGTGGGACGTATGCCTGTCAAAGAAGTTCTCTCCTGTTTTTATACCTTTTATAGTTTCTTAAATTTATTTTATATTGGAGTATCATTGATTCACAGTGTTGTGTTAGTTTCAGGTGTACACCCGAAGTGATTCAGATATACGTATACAAGTATCTATTCTTCAAATTCTTCTCCCATTTAGCTTATTACAGAATATTGAGCAGAGTTCCCTTTGCTATACAGTTGGTCCTTGTTGGTTATCTGTTTTAAATGTAGCAGTGCGTACATGTCAATCCCAAACTTCCAATCTATCCCTGCCCCCCTTCCCCACCCAGTAATTCTAAGTTTGTTCTAAGTCTGTGAGTCTGTTTCTCTTTTGTAAATAAGTTCATTTGTATCATTTTTAAAGATTCTGCATATAAGTGATATTACATGATATTTGTCTTTCTTTGTCTAACTTACTTCACTTAGTATGATAATCTCTAGGCCCATCCATGTTGCTGCAAATGGCATTTCATTCTTTTTAAAGGCTGAGTAATATTCCATTGCTTCCATGTCTTGGCTATTGTAAACAGTGCTGCAGTGAACATTGGGGTGTGTGTATCCTTTCAAACCATGGTTTTCTCCAGATATATGCGCAGGGGTGGGGTTGCTGGATCACATGATAGCTCTGTTTTTAGTCTTTTAAGGAACCTCAATACTGTTCTCCATAGTGGTTGTACCAATTTACATTCTCACCAATAGTGTAGGAGGGTTCCCTTCTCTTCACCGTCTCCAGCATTGTTTGTAGACTTTTTGCTGATGGCCATTCTGACTGGTGTGAGGTGATACCTCATTGTAGTTTTGATTTGCACTTCTCTAATAATTAGCGATGTTGAGCGTGTTTCCATGTGCATCTTGGCCATCTGTATGCCTTCTTTGGAGAAATGTCTATTTAGGTCTTCTGCCCATTTTTTGATTGGGTTTTTTTGATATTGAGCTGCATGAGTTGTTTGTATATTTTGGAGGTTAATCCCTGTCGGTTGCATTGTTTGCAAATATTTTCTCCGATTCTGTGGGTTCTTTTTTTTTGTTTGATTTGTGGTTTCCTTTGCTGTGCAAAAGTTTTTGAGTTTAACTGGGTCCCATTTGTTTATTTTGTTTTTATTTCCATTACTCTCAGAGACAAATTGAAAGATACTGCTGTGATTTATGTCAAATAGTGTTCTGCCTGTGTTTTCCTCTAAGAATTTTATAGTACCCAGTCTTGCATTTAGGTCTTTAATCCATTTTGAGTTTAATGGTATTAGAGAATGTTCTAATTCATTTTTTTTAATAAATTTATTTTAATTTTTGGCTGCATTGGGTAATTGTTGCTGCATGCGGGCTTTCTCTAGTTGCGATGAGTGGGGGCTACTCTTCGTTGTGGTGCACAGGCTTCTTACTGGGGTGGCTTCTCTTGTGGAGCATGGGCTCTAGGCACATGGGCTTCAATAGTTGTGGCCCACAGGCTCTATCTAGAGCACAGGCTCAGTAGTTGTGGCACACAGGCTTGGTTGCTTTGTGGCATGTGGGATCTTCCTGGGCCAGGGCTCAAACCCATGTCCCCTGCATTGGCAGGTGGATTCTTAACCACTGCAACACCAGGGAAGTCCTCTAATTTCATTTTTTACATGTAGCTGTCCAGTTTTCCCAGCAGCATTTATTGAAGAGACTGTCTTTCCTCCATTGTATAGTGTTGCCTCCTTTGTCGTAGATTAAGTGACTGTAGGTGTGTGGGTTTATTTCTGGACTTTCTATCCTGTTTCATTGATCTATATTTCTGTTTTTGTGCCGGTACCATACTGTCTTGATGACTATAGTCTGAAGTCAGGGAGCCTGATTCCTCCAGCTGTTTTTTGTTGTTGTTGTTTCTTTGTTTGTTTTTCCCTCAAAATTGCTTTGCCTGTTTGGGGTCATTTGTGTCTCCATACAAATTTTAAGATCTTTACATTTTATATTTTCAAAATGGATGGATCCTTATTTCTTCTGATTATAAAGTTAGTGAATGTTCATTATAAAACACACACATACTACATATGAACATAAAATAGGAAAAATTTCCATGTAATTCTCCCAGTGCAGCAAAACACCGTTAATAATTTAGGTCAGTTTCTAATGCAGGTGTTTGGTGTGTGCCTGCATACATGTGTGTGAGTGTGTATGCTTCCTTTTTATGCAGATGAATTGTTACTCATATTCCCCTACACTTGTTTTCATTGACAACCTGTCCTGGCTCTTTTCCCATGTATCTCATTCCTTCTATGCTCTAAACCATTTTTTAAAGATTCCAAATGACTCTATTAAAATGGTTTAATGACTTCATAAGCTTTTATAGTCAAGAAGTACCATAAAGTATTCTTATTTTGGTGGCTTTCAATTTTTTACTCTTACAAATAGAATCCCAATACACATACACACATTTTAAATGCTCAGTTATTCAACTCATCAATAGTGAAAAAAACAGATCAGGCTTGTTGGCTAGAAGTGAGGTGAGCCAGGCTTCCTTTCTGGCTCCGCTATCTTGGAAGTATCCTTGATCTGCTGTGTAATGTTAGGCCAATCCCGTCCCTTCTCTGGATCCTTTTTTCTCCCCCAACTCCACAAAAAATTTCAAACTCAAAAGCAGAAAGTGTTTGTTGTGGAGCCCTTGCTACGTGTGTGGAGGCATATCACTGAGCGCTCTGGGGAAACTGAGAAGAACAGAACATGGACCTAGTCCCCCACAGCATTACACCCTGGTGACACGGCACATGCATGTGGTGGGTCAGGTGAATCGGGATCCTTCCCACCATCCTCCTACATTAAAGAAAGGCAGGGTCTTGATAACAATGGGGAAGGGGTGGCGATTCAGGAATAGCATAAACCAAACCACGGAGGTGGGGAAGTGGCAGGAGCATGTGGGGACAGTGGGGAGCACAGTGGGCTGAGAAGTTCAGGTGGTTTAGTGATGAACTAGAAGGGCAGTTTGGTGATGGTAGGGCTTTGGATGTTAAGAAGAGGTATTTGGACTTGACTTGATCTAAAGCAATGAGCAGTCCTAGAAGATGAGGGGGGGCGCTGTTGGGAATTCATACAATTGCAAAGCCCATTTTGTGGCCAAGTAAAAGGAGTGTGTGTGTGTGTGTGTGTGTGTGTGTTGGCCCTGGGATCACACCTTAGAATGTAATTGCTAGATTGGCATGTAGCCCAACTCTTTGGTGTGAAAAGATAACAAAGACCCAGAGGGTGTGAGGGTCTTGCTCCAGGGTACACTGTTAGTGACAGGTGCAGGTGTGGACACAAGCCTGGGCTGTGTGACTGAGTGATGCTCCAGCCTCACTGTCAACCTGCTAAAGGCTTGTAACATAACGGCTTGGAAAAAAGCACTGCGCTTGGCATCTGGAGTTCAGGGTTCCGGTTCCAGCTCTGCCCTGGCTGTCTAGACCCTCCTAGATTGGCAGTTTATATGTAGTTAAATTGAATCATTGGATTAGGGCATAAAGCTTTGTTCTTCTCCACCCACACAGTCTAAATCATAATTCTGTGTTTTGAAAAGCCCTTTTGTACATATTACCTTATTAAACTCTCTTTACATTATTTATTTATTTATTTATTTTTTGGCTGCGTTGGGTCTTCGTTGCTGCGTACAGGCTTTCTCTAGTTGCGGTGAGCAAGGGCTACTCTTCATTGCGGTGTGCGGACTTCTCATTGTGGTGTCTTCTTCTGTTGTGGAACATGGGCTCTAAGCGTGTAGACTTCAGTAGTTGGTGGCCTGTGGGTTCTGGAGCGCAGGCTCAGTAGTTGTGGCGCATGGGCTTAGTTGCTCTGCAGCATGTGGGATCTTCCCGGACCAGGGCTCAAACCCATGTCCCCTGCACTGGCAGGTGGATTCTTAACCACTGCGCCACCAGGGAAGTCCTACATATCTTTTTGTAATGAGCTGCTTTGCCCGTTTTGTTAGGTTCATGTTGTACGTAGCTATAGTTTGTTCACTTTTACTGCTGGGTGCACTATTCCACTATGTAAATATGCTACAGTTTATATATTCTACTCTTGGTGAACATTTGGGTTGTTTCCTGTTCAGGGCTGTGATATTGTGGTATATAAGAAATACATTTTTGGTGTTTGTCTGTGGTTCCTGACTCATTGTTCCTCAAATCCTTGAAATTTCCTGAGCGATAAGAGCAATGGGAATGATGTTTTGTTCTAATGATTGGTCTCTTGTCCTTAGTACCTTCTCCAAAGGCAGAATGGGTGTCTTGTTATTCATAACAAGCCCCTTTCTACCACAACTGGTTTTATGTAAATGAGGTGACTTTTGGAAAGCACCTTAAGAATAGGGGCTGGTTGCCAGGCAACTAATCATATATTGAGAGGGTTGGAATCTTCAGTCCCCCTTCCACTTCCCCTGTCCCATGACCTCCAAGGAGGGGTGAGAGGCTGAAGGTTGAATCAGTCACTAAAGGCCAATGACTTACTCAACAGTGACAACGTAGTGAAGCCTTCATAAAAACACAAAGTGAGGGGGTTTGGAGCTTCCAGGTTAGGAAACCAGAGAGTTTCCACGTGCCACCGTGCAGGGTTTAAAATTTCATGAGGACAGAAACTCCTTTGTTCAGGACTTCACTCTATGTACCTCTTCGTATGGCTGTTGATTTATATCCTTTAATATCCTTGGTAATAAACCAGTAATCTAGCGAGTAAACAGGTTTCCTGAGTTCTGTGAGCCCATATATAAATTGAACCCAAGGCAGGGGTTGTGGGAACTTCTGATGTATAGCCAGTTGGTCAGAAGCTAACCTGGGTTTGTGAGTGTCATATGCAGCAGCGGGCTGTCTTGTGGCACTCAGTCCTTAACCTGTGGAATCAGTTGCTCTCCCTGGGTAGACTGTGTCAGAATTGAGTTGAATGGTAGGACACCCCGCTGGGGCCAGGGAATTGCTTGCTGGTGTGAGGAAAACCCTCCCCAAGCATTGAAATTGAGTGTGCAGAACTTACAGGGGCTATTGAAGGAAAGGCTCCTGAGAATATTTTTGTATCTGTATCTGGTGAACAGGTACACACATTTCTGATGGTTATATACTTAGGAGTAGAATTGCTGAGTCAGAGTGTGAATATCTTCAACTTCAGTAGATACTACCAAATTGTCTTCATAGTGGCTGTACCAGCTTATACTCCAACCAGCAGTGTAGGAAAGTTTGTTACTTCACATCCTCACTGACACTTGGTCTTGTGAGTCTTTAAAACTTAAAGCCAATCAGCAGGTCTGTAATGCTATTTAATGGTGGTTTTAATTGGTATTTTCCTGTCACTCGTGAAGCTCAGCACGTTTTCCTGTTTATTGGCCATTTGGATGTCCTCGCTTGTAAATACCTGGTCTCTTACCATTTTCTTCCTCTTAGTTTCTTGTCTTTTCTCATGGTGCAAAGAAATGTTTTGTTACATTGCAAATGTTATCTTCACCTTTGTGGCTAAGTCTTTACACTCTCAAGCCTGCTTTTTTCACTTGGTAACATATGCATATTGTTCCACACCTTGCCCTTGAAAAATACGGTTGACCCTTGAACATCACAGGGATTAGGGATTCCCCCCTCCCCAATCAAAAATCAACGTGCTGCTATCTGCCTCAGAAACGAAGGAATTGATAAATGATTCACTCAAGGGCAGGAAGCTGAAACAGTTTGGTTAGAATCGGGATTCAAACTCTAGTTCTTGTGATTCCACATGCTGCGATCTCTAATCAAACAAACTTTGCCCCACACTCAGTTGACTTGTGTGTTCATCTGTAAAAGGAAAATACAGGTATTATATTTATTGAAAAAAATTCACCTGTAAGTGGACCTGTGCAGTTCAAACTCATGTTGTCCAAGGGTCACTGTGTATCCTGAGGATCTTTCCATTCTCAGAACATAAAAAACTCCCTCCTGCTTTTTATAGCTATAGTGTGTTCTTACAGTAATTTACCATAGTTGATTTCAGTTAACTTTAATTAGACCCTATTGATGGACACAGAAGTGTTTCTACTACTTGGCAACAATTTACTGCAAAAAATGCTTCAATAGGTCTTATCCTAATATATCTTTATGCATGCTGAAGTACTTCTGTAGGATAAGTTCCTAGAAGTAGCACTGCAGGTCAGAGTCGTTGCATTTTTTATGTTGATAATTAGTGTCACATGGCTCTCTGTAGAGAGAACTCCTTAGCTTCTGCACAGTCTTATCTGTGTGGTTCTGTCATATTTTAAGTTTTTCAAATCTAATAGGGAACAAATGGTGCCTTAATGTAGTTTTAAAAAAAAACTTTATTGTGCTATGACTGACCTAAAATACGGTGCAAATATTTAAAGTGTACAATTTAAGTTTTGCCAACATTTGTGAAACCATCACAACAATCAAGTGAATGAGTATGTCCATCATGCCCTAAACTTGTCTCCTGTCCCTTTTGTATACCCTTCCCTTTCCCTCCCCACTCCTCCCCTCCCTAAGCAATCAAAGATCGGTTTTCTGTCGCTACAGATGGGCTGGCATTTTCTAATTTGTCCATTTACCTGTTGGACATAGGAGTTGTTTGCAGTTTATTTTTTTATTATTACAAAAACTATTGGGTTGGCCAAAAAGTTTGTTCAGGGTTTTCCGAAACATCGTACGGAAAACCCCGAAGGAACTTTTTGGCCAACCCGATATCATAAGCACTTGTGTACAAGTCATTGTATGGACATGTATTTCCCTTTCTTCTGGGTAAATACATAGGAGTGAAATAGGTGGATTACATCATAGGCGTATAACTCTTTAAAGAAGCTGCCAATTGTTTTCTGAAGTACTTGTACTAAATATTTTTTCATTATCACCAGTTGTACTGTTTTTCATTCCTGTTGGGACTTCCAGTTTTTCCACGTTCTTAACAACACTTGATAGGACAAATCTTTTTAATTTTGGCCACTTTAATAGGAATGTAGTGGTATCTTGTGGTTTTAATCTACATTTTCCTAATGATTAAGCATCTTAATGTGCTTTTTTGGTGAAGTGTCTGAATCTTTAGCCTATTCTTAAAGTAGGTGGTTTTCTTATTGCTGAGCTGAGAATTATTTTTTTCTAATGTTTTCTGATTACAAGTCCTTTCAAAATATCTTCGTAAATATTTCTCTCCATCCTATGGCTTGCCTTTTCATTCTCTTAACAGTGTCTTGCAGGGAGCAGGAGTATTTAATTTTGAAGTCCAATTTATCATTTTTCTTTTATATATTGTGCTTTCAGTGTCCTACTGAAGAAATTTTTGCCTAACCCAAGGTCACAAAGATTTCCTATGATTTCCTCTAGACAGGATAGTTCTAGACTTTATATGATTTTGAGTTAGAGGTATGTGTCCAAACTCCTCCCCCCTCCTCCTCCCCCTCCTCCCCCTCCTCCCCCTCCTCCCCCTCCTCCCCCTCCTCCCCCTCCTCCCCCTCCTCCCCCTCCTCCCCCCTCCTCCCCCCTCCTCCCCCCTCCTCCCCCCTCCTCCCCCCTCCTCCCCCCTCCTTCCTCTTTTTTTTTTTGTATATGGATATTCAATTGTTGGAAAGACTATCCTTCCCCAATGCACTGACTTTGCATATGTTGTTGTTGTCTTAAAGCAGTTCATATGTACATGGGTTTTTCTATTCTGTTCCATTGATCTATTTTTCTATCTTTATACTAATATTAAGCTGTTTTCAACACTGTAGCTTCATGATAAGTCTTGAAATCAGAGTGTTAAGCTCTTCAGTTTTTGTTCTTTTTCAAAGTTGTTTTGGCTAATTTGAGTCCTTTGCATGAATTTTAGAATCAACTTGATACTTTCTACCAAAAAGGCTGAGATTTAGATTGGGATTGATTGCAGTAAATCTATATATCAATTTGGAAAGCTAGTGTTAATTGTGCTTTTACCTTATTGCTGATAATCTTAGGACCTTTAAGATACTTTGAGTCCATTTACATCCCATCTGACTTATATGCTATTTTTAAAATAAATTTATTTATTTATTTATGACTGCATTGGGTCTTCATTGCTGCGTGTGGGCTTTCTCTAGTTGTGGCGACTGGGGGCTACTCTTTGTTGTGGTGCACGGGCCTCTCACTGTGGTGGCTTCTCTTGTTGCGGAGCATGCGCTCTAGGTGCACAGGCTTCAGTAGTTGTGGCTCGTGAGCTCTAGAGCACAGGCTCAGTAGGTGTGGTGCACAGGCTTAGTTGCTCTGCGGCATGTGGGATCTTCCTGGGCCAGGGCTCAAACCCGTGTCCCCTGCATTGGCAGGCGGGTTCTTAACCACTGCGCCACCAGGGAAGCCCTTATATACTATTTTTGTCAAATATTTAAGTTCTAATTCATTTAAGACCCCACAAGACATAGCTGTTACCATTTTATATTCATTTATATATAGATTATATTCATTTAGATTTTATATTCATTTTGTTTATTGTTTTTGTTTTTCCTTGCTCCAGTCTTCATTTCTTTGCTTCTACCTGGGGCTGAATTCTCCAGCCTCAAGATGATTCTTTAATGTTTCCTTTAGAGCAGTGAGCCAGTAACATTCTTAGTGTTGGTCTAAAAACTTTTTTCCTTTCATTCTTTTTTTTAAAAAAATAAATTTATTTATTTTTGGCTGCTTGGTTCTTTATTGCTGTGCATGGCTTTCTCTATTTGCAGCGAGTGGGGGTTATTCTTCAGTGCGGTGTGTGGGCTTCTCATTGCGGCAGCTTCTCTTGTTGTGGAGCATGGGCTCTAGGCACGTGGGCTCAGTAGTTGTGGCTTGCGGGCTCTAGAGCTCAGGCTCAGTAGTTGTGGCGCATGGGCTTAGTTGCTCTGTGGCATGTGGGAGCCTCCCGGGCCAGGGCTCGAACTCATGTCCCCTGCATTGGCAGGCAGATTCTTAACCACTGCATCACCAGGGAAGCCCTTCCTTTCATTCTTGAAGTATAATTTTACTGGTTATAGAATTTTAGGTTGGCAAATATTTTCTTTCAGAACCTTGGTGATATCTTTCCATTATTTCCTGGTTTCTATCACTTAGGTTCTATTGTGTTAGCTCTTAGTCTAATGGTTTGGAAAACAATAAGCTTTTTGTCTGTGGCTGCTTCTAGATATTAGGATTTTCTCTTTGCCTTTGGTTCTCAGCAGTATTCCTACCACACGTCTAGGAAAGGGTTTTTATATTTTACTCTTCTAGTGGTTAATAAGGCTTCTTACGTCTGTGGATTAATGTCTTCTATCAGGTTTGGAGGACTCTCAGGTAATACCTTGTTGAAGATCATTTCTATCCCTCTCCTTCTGCAACTACAATTAAACCTGAGAACTTTACACTGTGTCCTTTATCTCTCTTACCTCTCACCTGCATTTTCTATCCTTTGACTCTGTGCTTCAATTTAGATACTTTCTTCAGAATGTGGGTGGTGGTCTGGAACCTGCATATACCAGCTTACAAGAACCTATTGTTAAATTTTGTATGAAGGAAATTTGTGAACTGGTTGGTAAACTATTGATAACTTGAAATGGGACATGATAGGTGTACTGATACCATGGAAATTGGCAAAAACTGTAAATTAGGTATTCCCTTATTAAGTTCTACTTGATTTCATAGCATTGTTAGTACACAAATCTGTTTATCAAAAAGGTGAGGAAATCAGATGTGGCCTGGTTTACTGAAAATTCTATTTTTATTTTTTTATTTTTTTTAGAAGATGTTGGGGATAGGAGTTTATTTATTTATTTATTTTTGCTGTGTTGGGTCATCATTTCTGTGCGAGGGCTTTCTCTAGTTGTGGCAAGCGGGGGCCAGTCTTCATCGCAGTATGCGGGTCTCTCACTATCGCGGCCTCTTGTTGCAGAGCACAGGCTCCAGACGCGCAGGCTCAGTAGTTGTGGCTCATGGGCCTAGTTGCTCCATGGCATGTGGGATCCTCCCAGACCAGGGCTCGAACCTGTGTCCCCTGCATCAGCAGGCAGACTCAACCACTGTGCCACCAGGGAAGCCCTGAAAATTCTATGTAATGGAGACTTTCTATGTTTACTACACATGGGTAATCTGTTTTTAAACAGTGAACCCAGAACTACAGAATGACATTATACTAAAATTAATGGCACATAATTTATTTTGCTTTGAGCTTGATTATGCCTCATAATGCTGATTAACAGCAGCTATTGTACAACCTATAGCTGAAAATGGTGTGGGAGATTGGGCTGAATGAGTTCTGACCTAATGAGATGCCTGAATTAAAAAAAAAAAAACTATAGAAAAGTCCCTATTTCACCTTCTCATTTGTTGTATCTTACAAGAACAGAGGACATAGTTTGGCTGGGTGGGGGGTGTGTGAGAAGGAATGTCACCTTTTATTTTCAATAAATGAAAATATGCCATGATACCCACATCATTGATACCAGATGAACTCCAGATTTCATAATAATAAACCTTGAACTCAGCAATTTCCTGTAACTTGGAAAATAACCATTGTTTTCTGTATTGGAAACATTTTAAATGAATATCTTAGGGTGGTAACTTTTCCTGATTCAATGAAGACAGACATGGGATTTTTTCTACCACTTTTTTTCCCTCTAAGGATTCTGTCAGTTGTCAGTTGACTTAGGAAAAAGTGCCAACCTTATATAATACTATTTGTTAATGTATAAAAATCATTCTAATGTCACATGCCATTGTGCCATTATACGGTTCTGGGTTTTTTTGTTGTTTTTTTTTTAACTCTTTAGACATATGTGTGTACATAAGTACATTGGTATTCTTTTGTGGGTAAAAGTGTTTGCATGTCAAATGTACTAATTCTAAATTAATGGACAGTCACATATGATTATTCACCTAATGACAATTATTTTAAGTATCAAAAAGTCTAAGATGTTGAAACTGGTGGAGCCTTAAGATAGTTCTGAATCACTTTCAGCTACTAAGATAAGAACTCCGGTTGTCACGCCCAGCCCTCACCCGTGCTTGTAATCTCAATTTCTTTAGCACCTTTGTGAATTGAAAATATACTTTGAAGGGTATATTCCTTGAAATGTGTATACTTTCAAGGATAGTGAAAAGCATGGAGAGAGGGGTTACCCGCATTTTCTATTTAAAAACTCATAGATTTTGGTTTCATTAATTGACTTATATATAATGCTAGAAATTAAATGGCTTCTTTTGAAACTCACCTGGATCCTTAACATGGATGTTCAGTCCTGACTGACCATCTTTCAAAATCTTTCCAACTCAGCTAGTCTGAAAAGAACAGGCAATTTTTAGGGCGTCCCTGGTGGCGCAGTGGTTGAGAGTCCGCCTGCCGATGCAGGGGACACGGGTTCGTGCCCCGGTCCGCGAAGATCCCACATGCCGTGGAGCGGCTGGGCCCGTGAGCCATGGCCGCTGAGCCTGCACATCCGGAGCCTGTGCTCCGCAACGGGAGAGGCCACAACAGTGAGAGCCCCGCGTACCGCAAAAAAAAAAGCAATTTTTAATGTTTGCATTGCTAAGCAGTCGTCTGTGTACTTAACAGATTTTTGTTTTAAAACTATCATGACCATAAAGAACGCCTCACTTTGTGGCTTTCCTAACACAAGCGGGTAATGTGAATCCAGCCATGAGAAACATCAGACAAACACAAGGTGAGGGATATTCTGCAAAATAACTAGCTCACATTCTTCCAACATATCAGTGTCGTTAAATACGAAGACTGAGGAAATGTTCAAGATGAAAGGAGATGAAAGAGCTGTGACAATAAAAGTCGGTGCATGATCCAGATTTTTTTTTTGCTGAGGACTTAGGACTATTGGCAAAGTGTGAGTCAGGCCTATAGATTAGGTAACAGCGTTGGATCAGTGTTAATCTTCAGATTTTGGTCATTGCATTGGGGTACTTTAAGAGAATGTTCTTATTTTTTAGCGGTAAAAGGCACCATCTCACCAGTCACGTAACTGACTTTGAAATGGTTCAGGAAGCAAACAAAATATTAAATTTGGGGAATCTCATGAAGGGTGTAAGGGAGTTCTCTGTACTAAATTTTTTCAGTTTTTCTGTAAGTGAATTGTGTCAAAAGTTAAAAGAACACCTGCATAATATCAGTATAATGCCTTTGGAAGTTATTTTAGGACAGAATGAAGAATCCACTTAATTCTATTGTGAGGTGTCCCACAAATGTGGTGAGACATGTCGCAACAGCTGTGCTGCACAGCCAAGTCTACACGTGCAGAGCAGTGACAGTTATCAGTGACACAACCTCAGTGACACAACCCACCCCCCTGCCTAATGCCTATTTGATGTAGGTTGTGAGAAAACAGTAAATACTGAACACTTTTGTTAAGCAATTTCTCTGTTACCCCATTTAATCTTCACGACACTTCTGCTTCTAGGAATATCTCAGTGTTCCTCATGGGTAGCTTTGAGAGGACCTGGTGATACATTGGTATGAGGAAAAAGTGGATGCCAAGAATGACTCTTGGGTTTCTCTTAAAAGCCATCGGTACCCTTTACTGATGGGAGACCTGGAAGAGAGGCTGCTTTAGTTGAGAGAGGAGCTTGTAAATGGAGGGGAAATCAAGATGCTAATTTGAGACATTTTTAGAGTACGGTGAGACACCTGAGGGGAGAGGAATGCACAGATTGGAATTCCAAAGGAGAGGGCTGGGAGTTGAAGAAATTTGCCCCTCACCCAGTCACAGAACTTTTGGGTTGGATATAGGTGTGTGTCATGAAACAATGAGAAACCCTGGTAAATTTCAGTTCCACATGATGTGGGTTTTCAGGGATTCGGCACGAGGACTGAGGTTCTGGAGTGGCTGTGTGTGCTTACCTTGCATCCTTGGCTCTGTACTGAGGTGTATGATGCCTTTGGGGGACTTGAAGGGAGACCGCAGGGGCAAGACTTACTGCTCAGCAAGTTCCCAGCGTTGCCATTTTTCTGGACCTTGAATGCTGGAGTTACGAGTCATACACGGCAGGATCTTGGTCTATATCAGAAACAGAGGTCACTGAATATTGTCCCATAGTAAAGAACTGCTGAAAGATTTATCAGAAAGGATTAAAATCCTCAAAACGATTATGACTCTTAAGACCAATAAACAGCAATGATCTCTGCTCTCATCTCCTATTCTTGGTGCCTCTAATAAGTCAGTCAATACACTGGATAATTGAGCCTGGAATTTCCCAGGGGAAGATGGGACTGTGATGCATACACACACCCCCAATGGAAGACATGAAATATCAAAAATATTTTACTTAATTTGGATTAAATATCAAACAACTAAAAATGAGTAGAGCAAAAACTAAAGTGAAAAAGAGCTGACATATTCCTCACTCCCAGGTGTCATCCTTTAGAGCAAACCAAGTTTTACTTCCCCCCCCTGGAGGTTTCAGGAGATCATGCATTTGCATTGTAATTCCAGATCTCATCTCCTGGGGGTGCGTTATTAAGAAAGGTCGTTCCTGTCTCCATTCTAAGAAACATGCAAGGCCATATTACATGATGTGTTCCCCAACATTTCCCAGCCCCATCTTGGTAGGTAGTGCCATGTAACTGGTTGTGACCAATGAACTAATAAAGTAGTGGTTGAAGCATTTATGAACTGGTGTGGGACCCTACAGCTCTCCCTTCTCTGCCACAGAAATATCAACTTGATCTAACAGGTGATTATAGAATACTCTTCCCAATGACAGCATACTACACTGTTTAAGTACACATGGATTATTTAGTAAGACCATATTCTGGACCACACATAAAACAGCTCTCTATAAAAATTCAAGTATTACAAAGTGTGTTTTCTGGGCACAGTGAAATTGACCTAGAAGTCAATAATAGGGGACTTCCCTGGTGGCGCAGTGGTTAAGAATCTGCCTGCCAATGCAGGGGAGATGGGTTCGATCCCTGGTCTGGGAAGATCCCACATGCCGCGGAGCAACTAAGCCCATGCACCACAACTACGGAGCCTGTGCTCTAGAACCTGCGAGCCATGACTACTGAGCCCACGTGCCCCAACTACTGAAGCCCGCACGCCTAGAGCTCGTGCTCCTCAACAAGAGAAGCCACTGCAGTGAGAAGCCCATGCACCACAATGAAGAGTAGCCCCTGCTCACCGCAAGTAGAGAAAGCCCACGTGCAGCAATGAAGACCCAACGCAGCCAAAAATAAATTAATTTTAAAAAGATCAATTTCGCCACAACCTCATAGTCCCTGCATTGCTGGAACCAGGAGGACAGCACCACCTCTGTGCTCTCCATTTCTGCTTTCAGACAGTGATTTGAGCACCCCTCTTAAGACACCACCAGTCAGCCGTTATTGCCTGCTGCTCATACTTCCAGGTCGCCTCCAGATGCCTTGAGCATCTTGGCCCTGGATCTCGGGCATGCCCGGTACTCAGTCCCTGATGGCCATCCGGGGTGTCCCCAGTGTCCAGATGAGTGACTCATCCATCTAGCGTGTGGCCCAACGTGTTTCTTCCTCTCCATGTTAGCAGCCTGCTTGGACAGGTCCCTTTGCAGAATCTCAAATCACAAACCCTGAAGCTGCTTTCTCTGAAGGTGACCTTTTACCTTTTCTACATCCTCCTTCCCCCTAGACCTGCTCTGCAATAGCATTTCAACTTCTGGCTCCTCAGTGCTTCCTTTTTCTCCCAATGCCTGAGCCCCTGCTGGCTTAGTTTATTTCCCTATCGAGGGTGGACCTAGTGTTCATTTTTCTGCTCTCATGAACTTCCTCTTTTCTTCTTAACCTTTTTTATTTAATACATTTATTTTATTTTATTTTTGGCTGCTTTAGGTCTTTGTTGCTGTGTGCGGGCTTTCTCTAGTTGTGGCGAGCGGGGGCAACTCTTCATTGCAGTGTACGTGCTTCTCATTGCAGTGGCTTCTCTTGTTGCAGAGCACGGGCTCTAGGCGTGCGGGCTTCAGTAGTTGTGGCACGCGGGCTCAGTAGTCGTGGCTCATGGGCTCTAGAGTGCAGGCTCAGTAGTTGTGGAACACGGGCTTAGCTGCTCGGCAGCATGCGGGATCTTCCCGGACCAGGGCTCGAACCCGTGTCCCCTGCATTGGCAGGCAGATTCTTAACCACTGCGCCACCAGGGAAGTCCCTTTTCTCACCCTTTAACTTTCTTTTTGCGAACCTAGTCAATTTCTCACCACAGGTAAGCCTAGTTGCAAATTTCCTGTGCGTGTGCACACAAGCTGATGAGAGAGTGCTGGCGAAAAAAAAACCCAAAAACAGAGAACCATGTTGCCTGACTTCACTACAGAGTCAGGTGATCACTCTTTAGCTGGCCCCCGAATGCTGTTTGGTTCTTTTCTTTACCCTTAGTTACTCTCTCTCATTCCCCCCTGGTGCTTGGAATATTCTCACTTGCAGCCTCATTCTTCCTTGTGCCGTCACTCACTGAGTGACCTAGCCTTCTACTTCTCTGAAAAGACTGTGTCATGAACCTTCCTGACCTTCAGTAAGAGGTCCCCACATCCCCATGCATTCTTTTCAACTCATGCCTTCATGTCTCAGAGGAGGAAATCATCCTTCCTCTTGCCCGAGACCGTCCTGTCCACCTGAGCACTCATGATCATCATCTGCTTCACCAATAATCATCCCTTCTTTATTGTATCTTAAATCCTAGTTCCCCGACCAGGGGTCTAAGCCCCCTTCCCCCAACAGTGGAAGCGTGGAGTCCTAACCACCGGACCGCCAGGGAAGTGCTCCCACACCCTTGAGTCTAACTTTAACTCAAGCGCCCCCATCCTTAAACACAAAACCTCTCTTTCTCTCCTTTCCCCCTCAGGGTACCTTTTCCCAGCACGGTGCTTGGACCTCTCTTTAGCATGTATTTCATGCCGACTTTCATTGTACTAAGCTGCTTCCTGGTTTCATAACTTGAATCTCCTATTTTAATTTCTCGAGAACAAGTATTTTAAACAACTTTGTATATTTTATTTACCCCCTGCCCTGGACTAGATGATGGAAGTAGCATTTATCTTTCTCCAAGAATCACTGGCCCATTAAGCGTGGTCCTGATGTAAAACACTCAGGTCACTGTGCCCTGCTGGGACCTGCTAGGGCTTGTTGTGAGACCTGGTCATGGTGTGACAGCAGGTAAGCACAGGGATAGGGGCAGGATAGCTTCATGTGTTGGTGGGAATTATTGCCGGAAATGGCAATCAAGTGCCACTTTAACCTGGAATCATCACAGGGCAGGAATGCTGTGAGGTGACCTGCTAACAGGTGGCAAACTGTTGGAATTTCTATACTGACTGCTTTCTATCATCAACTGGAGGAAAGAAGAATGAGTCATATTGTAGTAGTATTCGTTACAATGTTGGCGTCACGAGAGTTGTTTAGACAGCAGAATCTCTGTAGTGGGAATAATTCACGTTGGCACATTTGGCCTTTACACGCTTCAGGGAGGCAGGTGTGTTGAGCTGGAAGGATATAAAAGAAAAAAACAGAAAAACTGGGCATGTATTGCGTTCAAATCAAGAAATGTAAATGTCCTGGATAAACAGATCTTTTTATTGTGAAAATCAAATGAAACAATCCTGGTTCAACAGATGTTTATTTGAGTTCCTGTTACAGGCAGTGCACTGCTTTAGGCACTGGGGACACAGCAGAAGCAAAACAGGGTCCCTGCCCTTGTGGTCAGAGAAGGCCTGACTGAGGAGGGGACATTTGAGGAGAGACGTAAATGAAATGACAGATGTAGCAAGAGAGTATGTGGGACAAGGGTATCCAAAGAAAGGAATTGTATATGCAAAGGTCCTGAGACAGGAGGTGCTAGAACGTTTGTGGAATAGCAAGGAGGCTAGTGAGTGAGGAATAGAATGAGGAAGAGGAGAAATGTTACAGATACAGCCAGAGATGGGCCAGCTGTGCCTATCGACCTGGCTAAGGACAGCATGTGTGTTAAAGCACTTTAAAAGTCCCGGTTGCTGCTAAAAAGATTTAAGTAGAATTAACTTACTGAAGTGTTTAATAAATTAATTAAAATAGAATTGATTTATTCTGTTTATGTTCCATATCCCCTGAAGTAAGACCGTTGCCCCACACCCTGTGTACCCACTGTGGGCTGGTCACAAGACACACCCCTGCAAATTTCAGCAGGACGTGGCAACCTCTAATTGTCATGTAGAAGAAGTCATTTATTATGGATGTTAATTGAACATATTCTCCCTGAGCTACTGTTGGTCACTTGACTTTGGTGTCTTGCCATACTGAAATGTTTAACTTCTAGGCTGTTAAACTCAGGAATTTAAAATTTTATTCACAGCTTCTGTTACCTGTCTTTTCTTTTAAAAAAGAAAATCACCTTTCCCTTTAAGCAATACCAATATTATCCTTTGTTTTTCTAACATATTTCTATTGAAACTAAGTTTTAATCGATTTGGATTTATTTTGTATATGGAATGAGGGATGGATCTAACTTTGTCTTCCAGATGGATGGCTAATTACTCCAGAGCTATTTATTAAATAAGTGTCTTGCTGGATATATTGACATGTCTTATTCATAAGTGAAAAGTAGTGAAGTCTAGGTTTTCTTAAAGGTCAAGCTCGCTGCACACTAATAAATTAATTACTCCAGAGATACTTTGGAGAGCTTGCTAAATGCAAGGCCCTGAATGGTACAAACAGGGATAAGGCATGCTTCCCTCTGCTGAAGATGGGATACACACACTGAAGTGCCCCTTCCTCCTCACCTTCTTGGCTGATGGGGGCAATTTACTTGAGAACTCCAAGCCTCTATTTTCTCATCTGTAAAATGGGAATGACAACAACAGCACGTTCATAGGATTGCTATGGAAATAAATGAGTAAAACATTTAGCTATGTCTAAGCCATAAAAAGCACTAAACAAGCGTTAGGTAGGTAACATTTAGAGCGGGTTTTATTAGCAAAGTAGTAGTCCCCGCAATACCCCTCCATATTTTCAAATTCTGAGAGCGCTCGGCACTCAATAATTTGTGGAATGAACAAATGAACCGTGGTTTCTCTGGAACCGCGTTTTACCCACTGCTGCTTCTCTAGCATCAGACCTTTCTTGAAAGGGAAGGAAAGAGTTGACTTAGATCTCAAAAAAAGAATCTGATTAATAGTAACCAACATCTATAGAGCATTTCTTTGTGTCCAGGTACTGGTTGTACTGCTCTTACGGTTTTACATATATTCATTTTTTATTGTAACTCTGTGAAGTAGAACTCATTTTTGATGAGGAAACCAAGGCACAGAGAAGTTATATGACACTTCCAAGTAAGTCATACTGCTGAGAAGTAGCAAAATTGGGATTTGAACCCAGGCATTCTGCACCTGTATCGGTGCCTGTAATTCAGCATTGGGCAAGCAGGGCATGCACTGCAGTGGCCCCTGTGTGGCGAGGTCTCTGAAACTCCCACAGTTGCTGCATCAGAAGCAGTGGCTCTTTCCTCACTGGATTTAGTTACTCCTAATACCAGACCTTCAGATGGTGTGTGAGTGGCTTCTTAGTGGTCCAGTGCCTTTATCTCAGCTTTGTAAGGCCACATACTGAAACTAACATGTGGCAAGAAATGTCAATCTCCTTCACTTGGGGATATCAAGATCACTTCCATGTGGGAACACTTCCTTATCACCATCTTTACTCTTTTGGCAGAAGTAAATGTAATTTCAGATACCTGAAACGATACGAGTAAGTAACATGCTTCCCGTTTTATAGATTAAGAAGCTGAAGCTCAGATAAATTGCTCCCCAACAATTGATTAAATCCTATGACATTTTAGCCAGGGGAAAAATTCCATTGGCAGGGCTTGAACTTGGACTTCGGAGGAAGGTTACAACGTGGACAGGAAGGGTAGCCCAGCAGGTCCAAGGCCGAGTATTGGGGTCCTTAGGCTGAATGACTTAGCATGGTCTAGTCTATTTTGGGGGGTGGGAGGGCGGGGATGGGGAAGAATTCCTGCAGCGTTGTGTGTGGGTAGCATCTGGGTGGGTGTTCTATAATTTATTATTTGACCAGGAGATGCCTGTACGTCTTACTCTTTCCTCTTGGACAACAGAAGGATGTTAGACCTATTACCCTATTTGCTCAAGGCTGTGAAGTGCAGCACCTTAGTTTGTCCAAAACTCTCAGCCAGACCTAAGCCCATGGGAGCTTAAACAAATAATTATTGTCTCAGAAACCTAGAAAATAGAAAAAAATAGAGACATTGTAATCTGTGAATGATCAAACTTAGCGTTTCCCTGCTGGTTGATTTTTTTTTCATTGCTTTAACACAATAAAATTCAAGAACAGCCAAAGAAAAATTGTATTTTAGAGGACAACGCCCCCATTCCTCTTAGCTACAAGCCCCTGGTCTCCACCTGACTATACAGACAAGCAGATGGCAAATACTCTCTGCCCAGTAGGGACCCTTTGATTGAGGAAATGGGCTACAGGATGTCCTTGGGCTGGGACCTCATGCTGCCATTCAAATAATGTTTACAGAAAGGTCTTCATGGCGTGAGTAACTGCCTGGCATAAAAAACTAAGTGAAAAGAGCAGACTCCATGACTGTATGCGTACAGTGACTTTTTTGCATTAAAAAGAAGACCGGAGGTAGAGCAGTATGATTCTGTGTTGGGAGATGAAGGATGAAATTTTTGTCCTTAACTGACCTTTCCAAGTTGTTACAATGAGTAGCTCTCTCCCTCCCCCTTTCCCCCTGCCACAACCCATCTATCTATATTTAGATATATTACCACACAGACTGGAGTTCTTGGACATTGAGTCTATCCCCAACCCTCACTGTAAAAGTTTAAGAATGTCATCCAAACCAGTCTAGCCTCCAGGATCTTTAATTTGACTGTTTCCTTTTTTTTCTCTTTTTATTTAATACAATCCAAGTTGGAGAAACTGCTCATTTTTCCTGGAGTGTTTTGGTGTGCAACTTGTAAGTGAATTTCTAAAGGCTGCGTTGCAACCTAAAACTCGTAAGTGATTCCTCGTACGCCTCAGCCTCCCGATCTCCAGAGCAGAACATTTATCTTGAATAATGTGAAGGACGCTTTCTCCACAAACCCGTTTGAAGTTCTCTCTTGAAAGAGAAAGCTATCTATGAAACGAGATTAACTTACATGCTAAATATTATAATTCCACTTTATACGGAAGGTAACATTTCAAAGCTACTTGCTTGAGAAGAAAGCAAAAGAAATCTTTTAAGTTGTGGAACAGAAACTAACACAGCATGAGAAGCCTGCATAATCTTGGGCAGAACATCAAAGAGATTTGTGAAGTGCTCTATTACCACCCCCCTCCTCCAGATAAAATAGGAACCACCACATGGCAAATTCCTTCCCTCTGTACTGAACCCACCTGAGTCACCCCCTCCATACTCCCTCCTGTCACGAGGTAGGAGCTGCTCGGGTCGTCAGAGTCAAAAAAACAGCAAAAGCAAAATCCCTCCTCAAGGGACATTTCGCTCCCCTCTCCACTTCCCAGCCAAGCTTTTTTACGGAGTTGTCTACACACACTCTCTATTTTTCTACCTTGCTTGGACCCCTTAACCCACTCCCAGTTAATCCACTGCTTCTGCTCTTCCTGAGATATCCCATAAACCTTTCAGACTTTTGTGACTTTCCAGCAGCATTTGGAATGCCCTCCTTGAAATGTCCACAGATGTGGACCATCTTCTGTGCACCTTTGCTCAGTAGGAGGCATTACCTTCCATCCAGATACCCAAGCTAGAAACTTGGGAGTCATTCTTGACTCTTCCCCCTCTCATACCTCATCGACCACAAAGTCCTGTCAATTCTGCCTCCTAACAAGCATCTCTAGAATCTGTTGTCCATTTTTTCCCACCTTCAGGTGAGGACAGGTCATGGTTGAGAGCATTGGTGGACTCTGGCTCTGTCCTCGCTGCTCTGCAGCCCAGGGGAAATGGCTCAGCTGCTCTCTGCCTCATTTCAAATGTAAAATGGAAATACTAGTAATAGCGCTTTCCTCATGGGCTTGCTGCGGAGGTAAGTGATCGATTTAATGTGTAACGTGCTTGGCGCCATGCCCAGCTCTGCGAGTGTGTTAGGCAAGTTCTCATAGTGTTGCTTTCCCAGGCGGTTTTATTTCACTGCCAGCTGGGCTAACATGCTCCTCCCTGGTCCTCCTGCTTCTAGTCTTACCCCGGTTTATACCCACCGCACCAACAGGTAGATGTTTCTACGGCTTGTACTGTGTCCCTCTCCCCTAGCTGCACCCCACAGTGGGGGAGGGGGCCGGAGGGGGGGAGGTAAAATTCTTACCTTAGCTTAAATGATTTTTCATGAGCAAGCCGCTTACTCACATTGTCAGCCTCACCTGCTGCTGTTGTCCGAAATTGATATCCGCAGCCTCCTACCATCTGTCTTCTTGGAAGCTCCCCTCTGTCTTCTCACCTTCAGAGATTTCTATGTGCTGTCCCTCTGTCTAGCAGACCCTTTCCTCCTTTCCATGGTCAACGCTTGGTTTCCAATGTCTCACCTAGGTCATTTCCCCTGGGAAAGCTTCCCAGACCTCCCCATTCTTCCAGGCGAAAGTCAGCTGGCCTATACAGCTCGTATGGGGAACCAGGTTCCTTGTCCCTCCAGGGAATGCCACCATCTCACCCCTGGACCATGTTACACCTGAAAGGATGAGGATAGAACAGATGTGTCCTGGACAGCTACTTTAGGGGTGATTTTGACCTTCTGGCTCTGTTTTTGTTGTCTTTTCATTTTTTGTACAACTTCTCAACAGGGCCAGACTATTTCTTTGCAATTAACTGGGTACTCCTTGGGGACCCACTCTTTTAGGAGAGGCTGTTTGGGATTCCCTCCCAGGCAGACATGCAGCAGCCCAGCCCATTTCTTGGTCTTGTGCTGCTGCAGAGGGTCCATTCACCAGCTGGCTTGGTGGTCAAGTCCGGGGCTGAAGCTCAGACAGCCTGGGGTTGTCTCTTTCTTCCGTCAGTTTCTTCAGCCCAAATCTCAGCTTGCCCTCGGGGTCGTCCTAGTCTAGCCCTTCCAGGTATTGGGGCAGATCTACTCAGCTGAGGTGGATTCCCTTTTCCATCCCTGAGTTAGAGTTTGTGTGCATTGGCTCAGTTGATGGAGGCCAGGCAGGGGGAAACTCAGGGCAGCCAAATGTAGATTTCAAGTCCAAGAGCTGTAATGGGGTCCATGCCACTCTATTTCAGAGTACCCTAGAACCACAGGGCCTGAAGCAGGTGCTCAGCCTCTGACGTGGTTAGGAGGCAACGTTGAGCACTGGAAGCAGCATTGGCAATGTCCCTGAGTCTCTGCTTGCTCTGAGGGCAGCACTCCCAGCTCAGAGCAGGCACGTTTATGATAGTCGCTGTGGAAAACAGGACAAGAGCATGGATCTGCTGATGCAAAAAGAGAGTGGGCTGGGACTTCCCTGGTGGCACAGTGGTTAAGAATCCGTCTACCAATGCAGGGGACACGGGTTCAAGCCCTGGTCTGGGAAGATCCCACATGCCGTGGAGCAACTAAACCCATGCGCCACAACTACTGAACCTGAGCTCTAGAGCCCACGCACCACAACTACTGAAGCCCACGTGCCTAGAGCCTATGCTCTGCAACAAGAGAAGCCACCGCAATGAGAAGCCTGCACACCGCAATGAAGAGTAGCCCCTGCTCACTGCAACTAGAGAAAGCCCGTGCGCAGCAACAAAGACCCAGTGCAGCCAAAAATAAATAAATAAATGTATAAAAAAAGAGACAGTGGGCAAGTAGGCGTCTCCTGGCCTGGTCCATTCCTTCTGAGGGTTGGGCCAGTACCCACTGGGGTTCGGGCTGGCAGCTGCAAGCACTATGGACAGGTCTCAGAGATGTTTCCAAGGAAGGAGGAGCAGCCAGAGTCAGGGCCCAGCCATGCTCTCTGCCCATCTCACTGCCACGCCCCTCCTCAGTCAAGTAGCTAAATTAGGTAAAAATGTAAAACTTAACTGCTTTGCAGAAAGGTGTCCCCATTTATTCTATTGCCACGTAGTGCTTAAGAGTTTAACTTTCAAGGTGTGGCTACAAGCTATTTGGTTTATCAAAAGATTAACTCTTCAGTTATTGGCCCTTCTTTTAATAGGAAGAGAGAGAGCAAACAGCTTTATTGTTGCTTTTTCCCACCCCCAGTCTTAGAAAAGCTATTGGTGCTACTTAATCCTGCTTTATGGAGCTGAACACTTAACATAAGTTCTTGTCAGATCCAGTGACATGTAGAAATTTTCTTTTAATCAAGAGATCATTGGCATATAACATTATATTAGTTTCAGGTGTACAACATTGATTCAATATATGTAATATTGAAAAATGATCATCACAGTCATCTAGTTGGCATCTCTTACCACACATAGTTATACAATTTTTCTTCTTGTGATGAGAACTTACAAGATTTATTCTCTTAGCGACTTTCAAATACACAATTCAGTATTATTAACTATAGCCACCATGCTGTACATGGCATCCCCAGGCCTTATTTATTTCATAGTTGGCGCCCCTTCATCCATTTTTTGCACACCCCCCACTCCGTGTTTCTGATAACCACCAATCTGTTCTCTGTGTCTTTGGGTTTGGTTTTTGTTTGTTTTTAGATTCCACATGTAAGTGAGATCATACAGTATTTGTCTTTCTCAGTTTGCCAGTTTCAGTTAGCATAAATGCCTTCAAGGTCCATCCGTGTTGTCATAAATGCAAGATTTTCTTTTTATGGCTAAATAATATTCCATTGTGTGTATATCTCCGTTCATCCATCAGTGGACGTTTCGGTTGTTTGCCTGTCTTGTCTCTTGTAAATACTGCAGTAACATGGGATTGAAGTTGCCTTTTAAAGTTAGTGTTTCCTTTGGATGAATACCCAGAAGTGGAATTGCTGGATCCTATAGTGGATCTATTTTTAAATTTTTGAGGAACTTCCATACTGTTTTCCATAGTGGCTGCACCAATTGATATTCCCACCAACAAATGCACAAGGGTTCTCTTTTCTCTACATCCTCCCCAGTATTTGTTATTTGTAGATGTTGTTTTTAATTTTTATTTATTTATATTTTTGGCTGCCTTGGGTGTTTGTTGCTGCACACGGGCTGTTCTTCGTTGCGGTTCCCGGGCTTTTCATTGTGGTGGCTTCTCTTGTTGCAGAGCACGGGCTCTAGGCGCACGGGCTTCAGTAGTTGTGGCACTCGGGCTCAGTAGTTGTGGTTCGCGGGCTCTAGAGCGCAGGCTCAGTAGTTGTGGTGCATGGGCTTAGTTGCTCCACGGCATGTGGGATCATCCTGGACCAGGGCTCGAACCCGTGTCTCCTGCACTGGCAGGTGGATTCTTAACCACTGCGCCACCAGCGAAGTCCCTGGATATTTTGATAATAGTCATTCTCACAGGTTTGAGCTGATATCTCACTGTTGCTTTGATTTGCATTTCTCTAATAATTAGCAGTGTTGAGCATCTTTTTGTGTACTTGTTAGCCATCTTTATTTCTTCTTCAGAAAAATGTCTATTTGGAACTACTGCCTGATTTTAATCAGACTTACTTTTTGCTATTAAGTTGCATGAGTTCTTTATAATAATGGATATTAACACTTTTCAGATATATGATTTGTAAATATTTTCTCCCATTCTGTAGGCTGCTTTTTCATTTTCTTGGTTTCCCTTGATGTGCAGAAGCTTTTTAGTCTGATGTAGTCCTACTTTTAAATGATTGCTCTTGTTGCCTTTGCTTTTGGTGTTAAATCCAAAACATCACTGCCAAGATCAATGTCAAGGACCTTACTCCCTATGTTTTCTTCTAGAAGTTTTATTGTTTCAGGTCTTATGGTCAAGTCTTTAATCCATTTTGAGTTGATTTTTGTGTATGGTGTAAGACAGTGGTCCAGCGGCAGCAGGGGGAAAGCATGGAAACTTTCTTCATGCATGTACAAAGGGTGTGATATTAACCAAAGGTGACGGTGAAATTTCTCTATGTGCTCACTCTGGGTGAGGGTGGTCTGTGGTGAAACCTGGAAGTGAATTCCTGAATTCTGGTGCCCAGAATGGGCCCACCATGGGCCAGGAGGTGTGTTAGGGAGGGAGGAACTTGTCCCTTCCCTGGCAGTTGTACCTCACCCAGAGACATTTGGGAAAAAAGTTGCCTGGTCCCCAGTCCTTGGTCCCCGATCTCCAGTCCCCAGTCTCAGTCATGGCCCCAGGAGAGGGATGCACCCCAGGAGGATCAGGAGCAAGGCTGCGTGCCTGGGGGTCCGGCAACGGGTCCCCATCAACCCTGATCTCAATATATGTAATACTGAAAAATGATCATCACAGTCATCTCGTTGACATCTCTTACCACACACAGTTACACACTTTTTCTTTGCGTCCTGCTGACCCTACTGCTGGTTGTCATGTCTTCTTCTTCAGTTTCTTTCATCAACCTTATAATTTTCAGTGTGCAAGTTTTTCACCTCCTTGGTTAAATTTATTCTTAGGTATTTCATTCCTTTTGATGGAATTGTAAATGGGATTTAAAAAAATTTCTTTTTCCGATAGTTCGTTATTAGTATATAGAAATGCAGCTGATTTTTGTATAGTGATTTTGTATCCTGCAACTTTACTGAATTTGTTTATTCTAACAGTTTTTTGGTGGTGTCTTTAGAGTTTTCTCATATATTATAATGTCACCTGCAAAGAGAGAAAGTTTTACTTTCTTTTTGATTTGGTACCTTTTATTTCTTTTTCTTGTCTAATTGCTCTTGCTAGGACTACTAATACCGTATCAAATAAGTGGTGAGAGTTGGCATCTTTGTCTTGTTCCTGATCTTAGAGGAAAAGCTTTGAGCTTTTCCCTGTTGAGTGTGACGTTAGCCATTGGCTTGTCATACGTGGCCTTTATTATGTTGCAGTACATTCCTTCTATACCCAATTTATTGAGAGTTTTTTAAAATCATAAATGAATGCTGAATGTTGTCAAATGCCTTTCCTGCATCTGTTGAGATGATCATGTGATTTTTATCCTTTTGTTAGTGTGGTGTACCACATTGATTGTTTTGTGGATGTTGAACCATACTTGCATCCCTGGAATAAATCCCACTTGATTACAGTGTATGATCCTTTTAAAGTATTGTGAAATTTGGTTGCTTAATATTTTGTTGATGATTTTGCATCTGTGTTAATCAGGGATATTGGCCTGTAATTTTCTTTTCTTCTAGTGACCTTATCAGATTTTGGTATACGGGTAATGCCGGCCTCGTAAAATGAGTTTGGGAGTGTTCCTTCCTCATGTATTTTTCGAAGAGTTTGGGAAGAACTGGTGTTAGTTCTTCTTTGACTGTTTGGTAGAGTTCACCAGTGAAGTCATGTGGTCCTGGATCACATGACTGTTGGGAGGTTTTGGATTACTGATTCACTCTCCTTACTGGTAATTGGTCTGTTCAGATTTTCTATTTCTTCATGATTTAGTCTTGGTAGTTTGTATGTTTTTAGAAATTTATCCATTTGTTCTAGGTTGTCCAATTTGTTGGTGTATAATATAGTAGTCTTTTATGATCCTTTGTACTTCTCTGGTGTCAGTTGTAATGTCTCCTCTCACAGTAATCCTTTTATTACTTTCAATGCTGTGGGCAGAAGTATTTCATCTTGGTGGAAATGGACATGAAAAATTTAACAGAATATCTAGAAAAAGAATCTTGTGAAACTTTGACTTACTTGCCATTGCTCTGGAGGTCACTCCTCAATTTGTTTGGCAGATTTTATGTCATGGGAAAAACAAGGGCAGTAGGGCCAGAAATCCCAAGATAGATTACAGGCGCCAGCCTTGAAAGCAGCATATCTGAGTTGGGTAAAACACAAGTAACCCAGATGTCTCAAACTTCTCCAGCTGGTAGGGGTCGCCTTCCCCTTTTACCCAAATAACACAATTCTCACCTCCATAACGGAGATAGAATTTCCCCTGGGTTCTCCTCCATGAGTATTTCAGAGACTGCCCAGATGCTACGAGCTTCTCTCCCTCTCTGTCCTGAGGTCGTGCTTGTGTCAGCCATGATTCTTGCTTCAGACACTCCCTGGGATACTCTAGCCATCACTAAATAGCCTTTCCAAGCAGTTGCCATCCCTGCCCCCAAGCAAGGACGTAGGCTTTTCCCCTGATAAACAAAGCCTTGGGGATAACAGGAAGGGTCATTTGAAGGCTCATGCTCTCCCTTGACTCCTACTGGCTGTCTGGCTGCAGGAGCCTACTTGCTTTCTTTGATCCAGCCCCTTATCTTTCCTTTGCCCGGTAATGGTTCTGATACCAATTTCCAATGTGTGCGTTTTCCCTCACACCACCAAGAAGTTTTCAAACACCAGCTGGGTGTCCTAAATTGAACTCAATTGGACACTATCTGCCCGGAGATACAGTCATATCCCACAGGTTAAGGACTCAGTCTTACAAGATGTTCTCCCCTACATCGCCCCTCCACTTCAGACACCAATTGCAAGTCTAGGTTATCACCTGTGCTTCTGACCAACTGGCTTTAGATGGGAGATTCCAATGACCCACTTCTTGAGTTTAATTAATTTTCTAGAGTAGCTCACAGAACTCAAACATCTTACTTACTCGATTACTGGTTTATTATATAAGGATGGAACTCAGAAAGAGCGAGATGGAAGAGATGCATAGGGCAAGATACGGGGAAAGGGTTCCGAGCTTCCATGCCCTCTTCAGGTGTGCCATTTTCCCCAAATCTCCAGGTGTTCACCAACCCGGAAGCTCTCCGAACCCTGTCCTTCTGGGATTTTATGGAGGCTTTACTACATGGGCATGATTTGATTAACTCGTTGGCCACTGACAATCAATTCAGCCTCCACCTCCTCTCCCCTCCCCCAGAGGTCATGGCTGTGGGACTGAAAGTTCCAACTCTCTAATCTTATGGTTGGTGTTTCTGGCACCCAGCCCCCAACCTTCCAAAAGTCACTCCATTAACATAACAAGACACCTTTGCTGCTCTCAAAACTTAGAAAATGCTAAGGGTTTTAGGAGCCCAGTGCCAGAAAAGGCGATAAAGACCCAAGTATATATTTCTTATTATAAATCACAATCTCACCCCCAGGAAGGAGGAAATCCTCCCCTTCTGTCCTCAGCACCCCTTTGGATTTGTGGCTCTGTCTTCAAGGATGACACCCCTTCAGATTCAAGCCTCCTATTCTTGGGCAGGATCTGGTTGTTTCCTTTGCAGCTCCGAAATAGCCACGAAGTATTGCAGAATAAATGATTAACTTTAGCCCCAAAGTTTGCATGCTGCCTCTCCTTTAAACATAAGACTCCTGGCATTTTCGGCACAGTGGTCTCCCTGGCTTCTACCTATCAGACTGCCAGAATCGTTGGGTGCATCCGTCACCGTGTGGGTGCCTTGGGAGCTTGAGTCCTCTGGCGGAGGGTCACCGTAAGTTCACTTGCATGAGGCTGAGGAGATGGGCTGACGGGAGTTCACCCAAGGAAAGAGAAGTTCAAGTACAGGGCTGTGGCTGGACATGGGGTAAGAGGAGGAGTGTGGCAGTTGAGAGTACAGCAGCGGTACGCTGTGCCCGGGTCCAGTGCAGAGGATGAGGGAAAGAAACAACAACAGCAACGGTAACAACCAAACCAGAAGAGCTTATTCTTTTGGTTAGGCACACAGTCTCGAAGAGGCTGAGCTTGTATTAAGCCCAGTTTAATGCGGCGGGGCACATGGGTGAAGGAAGCAATGAATTCTTCGGGCTGTATCTTCAAGACCGTCTCAGAGTGTCAACAGGATCAGCTCTGTGACCTGTGCCATCGCCCAGGGCCCTGCACTGAGAAGGGCCCTGTGCTTTTGGTTTAATGCTCTCTGTCACTATTTTGAAATTCTTAATACTTTTTTTTTTCTTGGCAAGGGGCTCTGTCTTATCTAGGCCATGCAAATTATGTAGCCAGTCCTGGGTGTCAGTAAGATGAGAGATGGTGCTGGCACCGTTACACTCCATTTGCCAGCTGTAGCTAAAATGAGCTGTCTTGGTGGAACGTTGGAGGCTCTGGCCTCAGACATCACCACAGGGTCCCCTGGCAGTCCTGGCTCAGCATATTGTCAGCTCAGCACTATCTTAAAGACATCCGCGACTTTCAAGGCGCAAGTAGCTTTAGGGGCGGTGAGCGACAGGAACTTGGCATGGGCAACAGTGCCATTAACAGGGGACAACAGCTACAATGGAAGCCATGAGGTTCTTGCAGGTAGCTCTTCAGCCAGGGTACGGTTCAAAAGAGCGGTTGAAGAAAGGAGAATATGGCATCCCAGTGAGCACAGGACATACTCTCAGGGATGACTTTAAAGGGCAAAGGGCGGTAGTCCTGGTCCCCAAAGCTTGTGGGATTTGGAGCCAGAGACAGACTTCTAAAAATTTCATTTTTACCTCAAGACTGGTGCAGCCTGGGGAAACTGGTGTGATACATGAAAAGTGTAGATTCCAATATAGATCTGTTCACCAAATTCTGCAACTGATCCTTACCAGACCCTAGAAAAGGGGAAACCTCCAACCCATTGCTCTATTTGTAGTGGGGATAAACATAGTTCCAGACTCTAGGCCAAAACGAAGGAGTAATGACAGTAATATCAGTTTATGCTCACGTGCCATTATTGTTTCAAAGTGTTTTCATAAACTTTGGCATAAATGAGCAAGAGAACAAGCCTATGAGGCAGGTCAGGTAGAGATGATGCCCACCGAGGCTGAAAACACCTGATGTGCACACTCTGACCCTGCAGGTAGAATGTGGGTGAGTCTGTGTTGTCGCCTCTCCAGACTGGCTAGGGAAGTGCTTTCTTTATTCAGGCAACCTGGAACCTGGAATAGAAACTGGGGTACAAAGAAGACATTGAGTAAATCCTTGCCAATTTCACTGAACTTGAAGTGAAATGATAACGTGTGGAATCTAGTCCCTAATATTCTGGTTGAGACTTGATACAAAGAACTGTAGTGCTTCCTGGTTGTTGGGGAGTGAGGTCTTATTAAGAAAAACTATGTGAAACTGAGAAATGAGGCAAAGAGTGCTGCACGCCCTTTCAAAATCATATGAGTCACTAAAGCACTGTCTAACACACTTGCTAAGTCATCTGATTCTAAGAGATGAGAGTTTAGCCTGTTATTTGTGACTGATGAGGGCCCAGAGTCCATGAAATTAACGTTAACTTGTGGAGTTTTGTCTTGATTAGATGCAAATGATTTTGTCTGTTAGAAAAGATAACCTGAAAGCTTCCAGTTGATATATCTTGTACGACGTTAACCAGAAGGTTTATTTTGGCGTTCTGTTTTCCCTTAATTATGTATTTACCAATCCTATCCTCCTTGGAACCAGCTGTACTATCCTGCTGATTCCCTTATTAATGAGTTAAGTATGTCTTTGACCTGTACTCACTATTAATTTATGTCATGGCTAAACTTCTTGAAATTTATACTTTGATAGTTCAAACCCATATTACTAAAATTTCACTTGGACTAACTTACATTTTGAATTTTTTTTATATTTTGGATTTTTTAAAATGCAACTACCTTAAAAGTATCAGATTTGGGCTTCCCTGGTGGCGCAGTGGTTGAGAGTCTGCCTGCCGATGCGGGGGACACGGGTTCGTGCCCCGGTCCGGGAGGATCCCACATGCCGCGGAGCGGCTGGGCCCGTGAGCCGTGGCCACTGAGCCTGAACGTCCGGAGCCTGTGCTTCACAACGGGAGAGGCCACAACAGTGAGAGGCCCGTGTACAGCAAAAAAAAAAAAAAAAAAAGTATCAGACTTGTCCATTACTATTCTATTCTTTGGTACATATAATTATAAATTCCAAGAAATAGTTGTTGAGAATTGTAATCACATCAGCATTGCATCAATAACATTGGATTTCATCATTTTTTGATAGTAAATGTACTCTAAAAAACCTTCATTATGAAGGATTTTGAGGACACAAAATGTGGACAGAATAGTGAAATGAACCTCCATGAACCCATCATACAACTTCAGTATTTGTTAACCCATTGTCCAGTCTTGTCCTATTCATACCTCCATTCACTATTAATTTGAAGCATTCCCAGATATGACAGCATCTTATCTGTAAATATATTCTTAAATTAGGACATAAAAGCAAGACACAGTTTACTTATTTGAGTCGTTGTTTTGGGCTACCTCTATTGAAATTGCTTGTCAATAGATCAAATCTCAAATAATCACATACTAGGTTGGCTCAGATAAAGCTAAATGTCTTTCAGTTGACATAACATGAAAATATTTCTCTCACTGTCATTAGAAAACATTGCCTAGGAAAAATTTACTAATAGATGGATCTGATTTTGAAACTATACACATTATATATATATGTAACATGATCAAACGTGGTCATGTTGATTTAAATATTTTTATTTTAAATTTTTAGGTAATAATAAGGGTAATAGTAGGAAAAAAACAAAACAAAAAGAGGAACTTATCTGTAGTTTCTTAACTTACGAGATAGACTAGAGTAGTATAAGGGAACTACTCTAGTAATACAGTTGACCTTTGAAAAACGTGGGTTTGAACTGCGGGGTTGCACTTATATTTTTTCACTAAGTATATTGGAAAATTTTTTGGAGATGAGCAACAATTTGAAAAAGCTAGCAGGTGAATAGTGTAGCTTTCTCTTTCCCTTGGAGAAACAGTATGTCAGCCTGTCATCAAAGGTAAATGGTTTTTTAAAAAAAAGTCTGAGTGCTGCCGTCTAGGTGGGGATGATAAATGACTTCAGGAACCATTGCATCGCTCCCGGGAGCAGTGGGGTGACAGGAGAGAGACAGGGATTGTGCCACCCCTGGAGTAATAGAGAACTGAAGCAGGGAGGCCCACGGCCAGCTCCTCTGACCCCTGACCCAGAGAGGCCCAGCTCCGTGGCTTTACCTGAGGCTGGCCAGGACCTGTGTCCCAACTCTGTCTACGAAACTACCTTTGGCATAAATTCTAGAAATGGCAAATCCCTGCTCCGAAACCTTTGGTTCCAGTCGTCCACTGTATGCACTGGCCTTGCCACACTCTGCGTGTTCTCGAATCAGGGAAGTGAGGTTGGTCAACCCTGGGGGTTCCCAGCCTGGACAAAAGAAGCCCTCACTGAGTATCACATTTTTTTCAAGCAGTGAAGGTTTTGTAGAAATTTGTGCAGAGTTCATATAACTCCATAAGTGACTCCCTTTTCTCTTTCTATAGAAAATAATCTTGATACCATCAAATCAAACTCATGTGACGCTTCACCTTTGCCCTGGCCTGCTACCACGCACAGGAGAGAGACCTGGGGGAGGGAGGGGGAGGGTCCCGTGCCATTTCCCCCCTTCTGCTTCTCTCCCTCCTCCTCCTCTGCTTTTCTGTCCTCTTGGTAGAATCCTTACTGGGTTTTAAAAACTTTTTAGATTGTAATGAAAATACATTCAAACTGCTTTTCTTTTTTAATAAAAAAAATATGTTCAGACTAACAAAAGTTGTAAAAATAGTACCAAAAAATCCCATATGTTTCACTCAATTTCCCTAAATGTTAACATTTCACTACTTTTGCTTTATTGTTTTTTCTCTCTGTCTCCCTCCCTTTCCCCAACTCCCTGGACACAAGAATACACTGTTTTTTGGTGTTCTTTTTTTTCTGTGCATAATTTGAGAGTAGGTTACATACTCATACCCCTGATCCCTATCCCTTAAGACTTACTTCACTGTGGTGGTTTTTTTTTTTTTTTTTTTTTTCCGGTACGCGGGCCTCTCACTGTTGTGGCCTCTCCCGTTGCGGAGCACAGGCTCCGGACGCGCAGGCTCAGCGGCCATGGCTCACGGGCCCAGCCGCTCCGCGGCATGTGGGATCCTCCCGGACCGGGACACGAACCCGTGTCCCCTGCATCGGCAGGCGGACTCTCAACCACTGCGCCACCAGGGAAGCCCCACTGTGTATTTTGTAATAAGAATATCCTCTTCCATGACCACAGCACAGATAGCAAGTTCAGGAAATCTGACCTCCATACTGTAGTTTTATCTAATCTATGGTCCATACTCTAATTTTGTCAGTTTTTCCATTAGTGTTCTTTACAGAACATTTTTATTTATAGTGCATTTTTCTATGCAGTATTTTTCCTGTCCCAGTGCAGGATCATGTGTTACATTTTGCTGTCCAATCTTTTTAGGCTCCTTTAGTCTGGAATGCTTGCTCAGCCTTTCTTTAGCTTTCAAAACATTGACTTTTTTTTTTTTTAAATGCAGGCTATTTATATTACAGAATGTTTCTCAATTTGGGAATGCCTGATGTTTCCTCCTCACTATAGTCAAGTCTGACTGGAACATTATGTAAGAGAGTGTGTGTCCTTCCCAGGATGTTGCATCTGGAAGCAAGTTATGTCTATTTGCCCCTCACTGGTGGTGATAATTATCACCAGGTCCGGGTGTCAAGGTGTTGTCCGGTTTCTCCGCCGTGTTAATATGTTACCCCTTGCAATCGATAAATAATCTGTGTGGGCACTTTAAGATCCTGCAGATATCCAGTTCCTCTTCAAACTTTCTACCCTGTATTTAGAATCTGCCCTATATTTAGAATCCATTGATGATCCCTGCATAGACGAACCTTTAACATAATAGTTGCAAAATGATGATTTTCCCACTCTCCCACTCCCTGCACATTTATCAGCTGGTATTCTACTGTAGGGAAGGGTACTCCCTCCTCTCTCATTTGCCTGCTTGCCTGTGTGTCTGTCCATCCACCCATCCATCTACCCATCATCTGTTGATCTATTTTGTGAATATGAACCTATGGATTCCTATCTTATTCAATTTGTTATACTCTTACCGTTTATATATATATATATATATATATATATAAAATATTATTTGGCTACAATGGGTTTTAGTTGCAGCATGTGGGATCTTTCGTTGCGGCGTGCAGGCTTCTCTCTTGTTGTGGGGCATGGGCTCTAGAGCGTGGAGGCGCTCTAGTTGCAGCACGCAGGCTCAGTAGTTGTGGCGTGTAGGCTTACTTGCCCTGTGGCATGTGGGATCTTAGTTCCCTGACCCGGAATCGAACCTGCATCCCCTGCATTGGAAGGCGAATTCTTAACCACTGGATCACCAGGGAAATCCCTGTTCTAATATATTTTAATGCTCAATTGTTTGAGATAACTCCCTTCAAGTTGACTCCCGTATCCTTTTAACACACTTCCATTATGCTTTGCGCACTCTCTTACTTTCTGGCACAACAAGATATTCCAGTCTTATGTTGTGCCTTCCTTAACCCAGCCCTAGACTCATCCACTTCTCCAAGGAGCCCTGATTCCTTTTAGGGGAGAGTAACGTTTAGAAGCCAAGATCTGGGCACTAGGTGTGTTCATGGTTTGGGGGGTATCATTATTCCCAGACTCTGTCAGTGGATTGAGCTAAGGAAAATATGTATATACATAATGTTTGATTCATGATTTCTAAAATTACACAGATTCTAGAAACCGTGAGTTCACTTTGGTACTTTGAATTTTACCCCACGAGGGTTCTTCTTTTCCTTTTTTCATTCCACATTTATATTTCCCTTCTTCCACAGTGGGAACGCTGGCTGCCAACAGTGTCAACATATTTTTCATGTTGCTTATTTGCTCAGTCCTACAGTGTGCATAAAATAATTTTACATTTTCACGCTCAACCACTGTGTAAAACAAGCTTCCTAGAAATAATTCAAGATCTGTTTGTAGTTCCTTTGTCTTTAGCCTAAAGGTACATAGTCAAAGTACTGCATTCAAAGTCATTTGGATCAGTTCTCCTCACCATCTTCATTGGTTATGTTACTCATTTGAAATACAATGGGGTTTATTTATTTCTATTTGTCTTTATTTTATTCCCCCCACCCTCATCTATTTAATTTTATTTTTTGAACATATGGAACATTATCATACTTCCAACAGTCAAAACTGTTCAAAAATACACACTCAGAGAAGTGTCCCTTTCTCCCATATACTTTCCGCCTTTTTCCTCTTCTGCCTTTCCTTTCAGGCTAGCCAATTTCATTACTTCTTCTATATTAAAAAAAAAATTAGATACATATATTTTTCCCTTTCCCTTTTTTTCTTACAAAGAAAAGGTAGTATTCAATATATGCTTTTTGTACATAGCTTTTTTCACTTGACTGTATATCCTGGAAATCATTCTATATTAGTTGAGGGAGGTCTTCCTCATTCCTTTTTACAGCTGCAGAATATTCCTTGTGTTGATGTACCACAGTACAAACATCTCCTATATTTGGCCACTTACATAGTAATTTGCAATTATAAATAATACGGTACTAAATAACTTTGTACATTTGTATTTTCAAATTATTGGGTATATAACTTCAGGGCAAATTCCTACTAGTGAAAATTGTTACATCAAAAGATAAATGTATATGTAATTTTGTTCGATACTGTCAAATTCCTCTCTCAAACAGATTACACCATTTCACATTCCCACCAGAAATATTTGAGAGGGTCTGTTTCCCCATAGACTCATCAACATATGTGTTATCAAGGTCTGGAGTTGTTAACTAGTATACTTCTTATGAGTGAAGTCAAATATCTTCTCACATATTTAAGGGCCATTTTTATAGCATTTGATTTTTCTGTTTGTGTCTTTTATCTTTCTATAAAATGTTTGGTCTCTCTTCCTTCTATTTAAAAATTTATATATTATGGATATTAGTCCTTTAATTGTGATACCTGTTGCAACTATTTCCTGCCAATTTATTTATCTTTTTACCTTGCTTTTCGTCTACTTTTTCTATGCAAAGCTTTTTATATTTATGTAGTTAAATGTATCAGTCTTTTATGGCGCATGGGTTTTGAGTCATTCATAGAAAGTCTTTCCCTATACCCAGATTATATAGGAATTTATTTATCTTCTACCATCTGAAAAGTTTCTTTACGATTAGATCTCATATTTTAAAATATTTTTATTGAGGTATAATTGATATATAGTAAACGGCTCATTCTTACATGTATCATTCTGTCAGGTGTGATGAATGGATATCAAGGCACAGAACACTTCCGTTGCCCTCTCTCTCTTCAAAGATGTCAGACCTGCTTTGTGGTCCAAAGGCTCTCCCTACCCAGTCTGCTTCCTTCCCCTTTATCCGTCACAGGCATTTCCCCCAACAAAGCTTATAGATATCTAATCTTGAATTGTTTCTGTTTCTTGGAGGAGTTGCACTGACAGAAATGACCAGTCCCAAAGGGGGACTTTGTGCTTGCATCCTCACAGCTCTGGGTCCTGCGGGGCTGGAGGTTCTGGTTCCTATTAGGGATGGACTCTTTTTGGGAGAAAAAGCCTATAATCTATACCAGTCACCAAGACCCTCTGAAGACCCTCTGAACTACTCGAGTTCAAGGACAGTAGGTGAGAAGAGGAGTCATCATCTTAGCAGGAGTGTTGACCCTGATCATTAGAAAGAGTCAAGGCTGCTTTTACACCATAGGGGCAGGTAGAAATATGTATAGAGACTCTGGGTGCTTCCCTTCCTTCATTGTAACATGAACCAACATAAGAAGGGTCTGATTACCAGAAGTGCAGACCCTAGAAAGTGAAGGTTTGTGTCACATCACCAATAAGACACCAAGGACTCTGAGGTCCTTGGTAGATAGATGAAGGTGAAGGAAATTTAGAGTAGACTGTAGATAAAGGACTGAGTGAGTACAAGGTCCATTGCTGAGATGGACCAAAGGGGATCTAATTCATCCCGCCAATCTTCTCCTTTAAGTTTCCTCTCAGGAAGAGAGGCCCATAGGAACCTTGGAAGCTCGCTTCCTGAACAAGTTTGAGAAGTGGCTATGTATTGGCCAAGGAGCACCCCACTCAGATCACCTGTTAAGAGAAGCTGCCGGGAAGCATGGTTGCCGGCAGCCCCAGATGCTGCCTCGTGAATGTCGAAGCTGCACTTCTCCAAGGCTGCTCCAACCTGTGGGCTGCACACAGTGGGGGTATGTGTGCCCACAAATTCCTTCCAAGTACGGGACTCCTCCATCAGGCAACTTTGACTCCCCATCATCCTTGCCAAAAGTTTCTCAGAACCGTACTGTGGGCTGACGCTCTTCCTACATAATCCTTCCTTCTCTCTCCCTTTGACAATAGGACCTAGATTGCTGTTTGAAAGCACCCCCGTCCCCTTTATTCTTCACAGGCAACTTCCCCAATAATGATTGTCTTGCATGTACAATTCCATTTTAGTGTCAGCAGCTCAAAGGACCTGAACCAACACTTTGAGGTTCCTGAAACTGAGCAGTTGATTCTCTTCTGTATTTAAAATTTCCCCTCCCTAAGTGGATGTGGGGATGTATGTATACGTATAGCTGATTCACTCTGTTATAAAGCAGAAACTAACACAACATTGTAAAGCAATTATACTCCAATAAAGATGTTTAAAAAAAAATGCCCCTCCCTAGGGCTTGGAGGTGATATCATTTTTCATGTACTTTCTTTCCAAAGCATAGTTGTCCCTCTCTCCAATCTCCAAGAGGGTAATTATCTTCCTTCTGTGGTCTCTTCTATGATTCAGACAGAATCCTGGCCCATCCTTCTCACCTGTCCTCTAGACAAGCCCAAACAGGGCAGCAGCCCAGAGCTCACACAGAGACCACACACAAAGCAGTCATCTTATACCAGTCACGGAAACCACCTCGGAGGGCTCGGCTACTGAGTGGAAGGCTCACACTCATACACAGTTTGAAACATAAGCTCAGGAAAGCTGGTGTTCCCTAGAAATTAGGGTTCCTACATTATTCTTTCAGGAATCATTGAATTATACAGACTTCAGGGTCTATCTACCCCAGGTCTGTATACTTTGATTTACAAAGGGCCTACATTCTTGAACAGCTCTACAATACTATATATATATATATATATATATATATATATATATATATATACACACAAATAAATACTTACACACAAATATATATAATGGTTATATATGTAACTTATGTATAATTTACATAATTGCATAGAAAATATACACCCTGTATACAGTATACAATTACATCTTTATAGAAGTTTCACAAACATCCCTTTTCTCTTTTTTCTCTTTGTATCCTAACAGGACAGTATCAAAAACTTCGAAGTACAGTAATATGGTCTGTTCAAATCATGTATAATAGAATAATAAAATAATCTTCCTTTATCTCTGCCCACAAACACATCTTCAGAAAGCATAAAGATATTGCACTAAAAATGTAATCACATTTTTATGGTCAAAATCTGAAAGTTTGGACTTTGAGGTTTTCAGGTGGAGGACATTATCCTAAATGAATTATGCCCATTTTGGAAAGCAAGGATCAAAGGTAAAGAACTAAAGCTGCTTTGTGTAATCGTGAGCTATTGGCTATATCTTGAGAGGAAGTTACCTTGCAAAGAATGAGTCAGCTGGGAGATGGATTCTCTTCCTCCTTTGGGATTTATACTCTATTGTCTCAGAACTATTATTTCTCCATGTTGTTCTGTGCTGGACTGCTGAGAGAGGAGAGTGGACTGTCTGAAAATGAAAACTGGAGAGTCTATTCTGAAGGGTTGGAGGTGATAATTGCCTTCACTGAAGTCCTGCTGAGCCACGAACCCCGTGAATCACACACACTGACTTGTGATTCCAGATTGAGACTCTGGAAAATGCAAGTGGAGGGCAGGGGATACTGGAGTAAAAACCAATCCGTACCGATAGGGGGCCTGGTTATTTTGGACAAAAGGCAGAGGCAATATGAGGTGCAAGAGATCCAAATTAGGACTTGGGGAGTGCTTTGAGAGAATTTTAACTTCCCGGATGCAAAGTTAGAATGACACCACTTATAGATTGAATTCCTTTGAGTTTCTTCCAAATCTTTCAGGAAAGCTGGATACACTCGGACAGTATTGTGTGGTGGTTGTTTCTTGGGGGACAGTGAAGTCAGCCTCCTTCCTGGTGCCTGAGGACGGGGAGTGCCATCTTCTCATGGAAAGTAAAGCTCTAGGCAGTGGCTGTGGGGACTGTCCACAGCAGAGCCAGGAGCAGGGCTGAAGAACCACTCACAGTTGGGGCGCTGCTCATGAGAGACACCAGGTGGAAACTCTGACTCTGATATTTACCAGGAAACAAGAGAACCCAATCTGGAGGCCATCATTAATGGTCTCCACAGGGTCAGAAACACCCATATGAGGCACATCAGCCTGTGTGAGCAAAAGAACGGCACTCTTTTCTTTTCTTTTTTTTTGCGGTACGCGGGCCTCTCACTGTTGGGCCTCTCCCGTTGCGGAGCACAGGCTCCGGACGCGCAGGCCCAGCGGCCATGGCTCACGGGCCCAGCCGCTCCGCGACACGCGGGATCCTCCCGGACCGGGGCACGAACCCGCGTCCCCTGCATCGGCAGGCGGACTCTCAACCACTGCGCCACCAGGGAAGCCCAAGAACGGCACTCTTTTTTTTTTTTTTTTTTTTTAAGAACGGCACTCTTGACCGTAGTACTCTGCACGACTTTGGGTGACAAAAAGTAGGTCAGCCTGTTCCATGGTTTGCTGTGGGACAGAAAGACTACAGACTCAATGTCACAGTACTCTGAGATTGCTTCTACGAACTGCATGGTGGGAAGAATGGAGAGGAGTGATCATATACTTGGGCAACCACCACAGACTGGTTTCTTACCACATCAAAGTGACAGAACTTATTTTATTGACGATTATGACCTAAGATCCCTTCTGAGTGTTGTCTTGTGTCTGCAGAGAAGATCACATGACATCAAGGCAAGACAAAGGGACTTTGTGATACACGTTAAGGAAGGGAAAAGTGGATCCTGTAAGTCTAACTTTGGAAACTTCATAAGGGCTCTTTGAAAAAGCAGTTAACGTGTATTTGAAAAAGATTCCAGTGTTAGCCAAATACGTCATTAAGAATCAATTACGTTTTTAAAAGTTTATCTTGCTTTCTCTAGCCACTTACCACTCTGTGTTATTGTAGAGAGGCTGATTTCTTCAAAAAATAACAGAATGGGGCTTCCCTGGTGGCGCAGTGGTTGAGAGGCCGCCTGCTGATGCAGGGGACACGGGTTCGTGCCCCGGTCCGGGAAGATCCCACATGCCGCGGAGCGGCTGGGCCCGTGAGCCATGGCCTCTGGGCCTGCGCGTCCGGAGCCTGTGCTCCGCGACGGGAGAGGCCGCAACAGTGAGAGGCCCGCGTACCGCAAAATAAATAAATTAATTAAAAAAAATAAAAATAACAGAATGTATACTGTATTTATCTAGTATTAAGCATCAGAAATTAAAGGCAGAAACACATATCCTGAAGCTGTCAGTAACTCTTTGTGGTACTGAATTGAAAAACTAATCAAAATTTTAGGTAAAGTGAAGCTGTTAGTATAAGATTTTGTCCTTGGAATGTTAACAAATTGTCAGTTTTTTCATTTGACTGACGTGAATTAAATGCACACTGGACGAAAGAAGCTGAGCCAGGTCTTGCAGGAATATGTGAAATAGTTGGAGGTTAACAGGTCTTTCACACAAGACATATTAACCAGTGAACTTTAAAAAATCATATTTCATTCATTCTAAGATGCACATTCATTCCCAGTTTGAGATCTCTTACCGTCAGCAGTGTCTGTTGATCCTCGTTGGCCTGGCTGCAGTCCTGATGTAGTTGTCATTGCTTACATATGCCTGCAAATATGGGCATCTCTATTCCAATGGTCCCTTCAACTGAGTTAGGTACATTGTTGGAATGAAATGAGTTGAAAAAATTGGCCATTTTAACCATTTTTAAGTGTACAGTTCAGTGGCATTAGGTACATTCAAATTGTGTCAAAATGATCACCATCTATCTCAGAACTTTTCATCATCCCAAACTGAAACTTTATCCATTAAACAATATACTCCCATTCTCTACTCCTTCCAGCCTCTGGTAGCCACTGTTCTACTGTCCATCTCTGTGAATTTGAGTATTCTAGGGACTTCATGTAAATAGAATCATATAATATTTGCTCTTTTTTGACTAACTTATTTCACTTACCATAGTTCTTTTTTTTTTTTTTTTTTTTTTTTGTGGTACGCGGGCCTCTCACTGTTGTGGCCTCTCCCGTTGCGGAGCACAGGCTCCGGACGCGCAGGCTCAGCGGCCATGGCTCACGGGCCCAGCCGCTCCGCGGCATGTGGAATCCTCCCGGACCGGGGCACGAACCCGTGTCCCTTGCATCGGCAGGCAGACTCTCAACCACTGTGCCACCAGGGAAGCCCTACCATAGTTCTTTAAGGTTCATCCTTGTAGCATGTGTCATCATTTTCTTCTTTTTAAGGTTGAAAATATTACATTATAAGTACACCACATTTTGTTTTTATTTTTATTGAAGTATAATTGACACATTGTTACTTTCAGGTATACAACATAATGATTCCATATTTGTATATGCAATCACCATGATAAGTCTAGTTAACATCTGTCACCATACATAGTTTAAAAAAATTTTATGTGTGATGAAAACCTGCAAGGTTTACTCTTTCAGCAACTTTCAAATATGCAATACAATGTTATTAACTGTAGTCATCATGCTGTACATTACATGACTTATTTAGTTCATATCTGGAAGTTTGTACCTTTTAACCTCCTTTATCCATTTTGCCCACTCTCCATCTCCAGCCTCTGGCAAACACCAATCTCTTCTCTGTATCTATGAGGTCAGTTTTTTGTTTTCTGGGGGGTGTTTTTTAGATTCTACATAAAAGTGAGATCATATTATATTTTCATATGGTATTTTTCTTTCTTTGTCTGACATTTCATTTAGCATAACGCTTTCAAGATCTCTCCATGTTGTTGTAAATGGCAAGATTTCATTCCTTTTTATGGCTGAATAATATTCCAGATTTTCTTTATCCATTTGTCCATCGATGAACACTGAGGTGGTTTCCATGTCTTCACTATTTTTAAATAATGCTGCAAAAAACATGACGGTGTAGGTATTTTTTGAGTGTTTTTGTTTCCTTTGGATAAATACCCAGAAGTGAAATTGCTAGATCATATGGCAGTTCTATATTTAAGTTTTCTGAGTAACCTCAAAAACTCTTTTTCCATAGTGGCTGTAGCAGTTTACATTCCCACCAACAGTGCACAAATGTTCCCTTTTTTTCCACATTGTTGCCAACAGTTGTTATTTCTTGTCCTCTTGATATAGCTATTCTAACAGGTGTGGTTCTGATTTGCACTTCCCTGATGATAAGTGATGTTAAACATCTCTTCATGTACCTGTTGGCCATCAGTATGTCTTTTCATATGTATGGAAAAATTTCTGTTCAGATCTTCTGCTTTTTTTTTTAATTGGAGTATAGTTGCTTTACAATGTTGTGTTAGTTTCTGCTGTACAGCAAAGTGAATCAGCTATAATGTGTCATCTGCAAATATTGATCATTTTACATTTTCCTTTTCAATTGGAATGCATTTTATTTCTTTTTCTTGCCTAATTGCTCTGTCTAGAAAATCCAATGCTGTGTTGAATATAGGTAGTCAAAGTGGGCATACTTGCCTTGTTCCTGATCTTAGAGGAAACGCTTTCAGCTTTTCACCCTTAGGTATGATGACAGCTGTGGGCTTGTCATATATGGCTTTTATCATGAGTTGATACGAGTTCTGTTCCCTCTATACCCACTTTGTTGAGAGTTTTTTTTTTTTTGGTGGTTTTGTGTTTCAGTAATCTTTTTTTTTGAATTTTATTTTATTTTTATACAGCAGGTTCTTATTAGTCATCAATTTTATACACATCAGTGTATACACATCAATCTCAATCACCCAATTCAGCACACCACCACCACCACCACCCCCGTGCAGCTTTCCCCCCTTGGTGTCCATATGTTTGTTCTCTGTATCTGTGTCTCAATTTCTGCCCTGCAAACCAGTTCATCTGTTCCATTTTTCTAGGTTCCACATATATGCGTTAACATACGATATTTGTTTTTCTCTTTCTGACTTACTTCACTCTGTACGACAGTCTCTAGATCCATCCACGTCTCAACAAATGACCCAATTTCGATCCTTTTATGGCTGAGTAATATTCCATTGTATATATGTACCACATCTTCTTTATCCATTTGTCTGTTGATGGGCATTTAGGTTGCTTCCATGACCTGGCTATTGTAAATAGTGCTGCAGTGAACATTGGGGTGCATGTGTCTTTTTGAATTATGGTTTTCTCTGGGTATATGCCCACTAGTGGGATTGCTGGATCATATGGTAATTCTATTTTTAGTTTTTTAAGGAACCTCCATACTGTTCACCATAGTGGATGTATCAATTTACATTCCCACCAACAGTGCAAGAGGGTTCCCTTTTCTCCACACCCTCTCCAGCATTTGTTGTTGGTACATTTTCTGAGGATGCCCATTCTAACTGATGTGAGGTGATACCTCATTGTACTTTTGATTTTCATTTCTCTAATAATTAGTGATGTTGAGCAGCTTTTCATGTGCTTCTTGGCCATCTGTATGTCTTCTTTGGAGAAATGTCTATTTAGGGGTTCTGCCCATTTGGGGATTAGGTTGTTTGTTTTTTTAATATTGAGCTGCATGAGCTGTTTATATATTTTGGAGATTAATCCTTTGTACGTTGATTCATTTGCAAATATTTTTTCCCATTCTGAGGGTTGTCTTTTCATCTTGTTGATGGTTTCCTTTGCTGTGCAAAAGCTTTGACATTTCTTTAGGTCCCATTTGTTTATTTTTGTTTTTATTTCCATTACTCTAGGAGGTGGATCAAAAAAGATCTTGCTGTGGTTTATGTCAAAGAGTGTTCTGCCTATGTTTTCCTTTAACAGTTTTATAGTGTCTGGTCTTACATTTAGGTCTCTAATCCATTGTGAGTTTATTTTTGTGTATGGTGTTAGGGAGTGTTCTAATTTCATTCTTTTACAGGTAGCTGTCCAGTTTTCCCAGCACCACTTATTGAAGAGACTGTCTTTTCTCCATTGTATATCCTTGCCTCCTTTGTCATAGATTACTTGGCCATAGGTGTGTGGGGTTTATCTCTGGGCTTTCTATCTTGTTCCATTGTTCTATGTTTCTGTTTCTGTGCCAGTACCATATTGTCTTGATTACTATAGCTTTGTAGTATAGTCTGAAGTCACGGGGTCTTATTCCTCCAGCTCCGTTTTGTTCCCTCAAGACTGCTTTGGCTATTCGGAGTCTTTTGTGTCTCCATACAAATTTTAAGATTTTTTATTCTAGTTTTGTAAAAAATGCCATTGGTAATTTGATAGGGGTTGCATTGAATCTGTAGATTGCTTTGGGTAGTATAGTCATTTTCACAATATTGATTCTTCCACTCCAAGAACATGGTATATCTCTCCATCTGTTGGTATAATCTTTAATTTCTTTCATCAGTGTCTTATAGTTTTCTGCATACAGGTCTTTTGTCTCTCTAGGTAGGTTTATTCCTAGGTATATTATTCTTTTTGTTGCAGTGGTAAATGAGAGTGTTTCCTTAATTTCTCTCTCAGATTTTTCATCATTAGTATATAGGAATTCAAGAGATTTCTGTGCATTAATTTTGTATCCTGCAACTTTACCAAATTTATTGATTAGCTCTATTAGTTTTCTGGTGGCATCTTTAGGATTCTCTATGTATAGTATCAGGTCATCTGCAGACAGTGACAGTTTCACTTCTTCTTTTCCAATTTGTGTTCCTTTTATTTCTTTTTCTTCTCTGATTGCCAGGGCTAGGACTTCCAAAACTATGTTGAATAATAGTGGTGAGAGTAGACATCCTTGTCTCGTTCCTGATCTTAGAGGAAATGCTTTCAGTTTTTCATCATTGAGAATGATGTTTGCTGTGGGTTTGTCATATATGGCCTTTATTATGTTGAGGTCGGTTCCCTCTGTGCCCACTATCTGGAGAGTTTTTATCATAAATGGGTGTTGAATTTTGTCAAAAGCTTTTTCTGTATCTATTGAGATGATCATATGGTTTTTATTCTTCAATATGTTAATATGGTATATCATATTGATTGATTCACATGTATTGAAGAATCCTTGCATCCCTGGCATAAATCCCACTTGATCATGGTGTATGATCATTTTAATGTGTTGTTGGATTCTGTTTGCTAGAATTTTGTTGAGGATTTTGGCATCTATATTCATCAGTGATATTGGTCTGTAATTTTCTTTTTTTTTTTTGTAGTATGTTTGTCTGGTTTTGGTATCAGGGTGATGGTGGCCTCATAGAATGAGTTTGGGAGTGTTCCTTTCTCTGCAATTTTTTGGGAGTTCGAGAATGATGGGTGTTAGCTCTTCTCTAAATGTTTGATAGAATTCATCTGTGAAGCCATCTAATCCTGGACTTTTGGTTGTTGGAAGATATAATCACAGTTTCAATTTCACTACTTGTGATTGATCTGTTCATATTTTCTATTTCTTCCTGGTTCAGTCTTGAAAGGTTATAACTTTCTAAAAATTTGTCCATTTCTTCCAGGTTGTCCATTTTATTGGCATAGAGTTGCTTGTAGTAGTCTCTTAGGATGTTTTGTATTTCCGCAGCGTCTGTTGTAACTTCTCCTTTTTCATTTCTAATTTTATTGATTTGAGCCCTCTCCCTCTTTTTCTTGATGAGTCTGGTTAATGGTTTATCAATTTTGTTTATCTTGTCAAAGAACCAGCTTTTAGTTTTATTGATCTTTGTTATTGTTTTCTTTGTTTCTATTTCATTTATTTCTGCTCTGATCGTTATGATTTCTTTCCTTCTGCTAACTTTGGGTTTTGTTTGCTCTTCTTTCTCTAGTTCCTTTAGGTTAAAGGTTAAATTGTTTGAGATTTTTCTTGTTTCTTGAGGTAGGCTTGTGTAGCTGTAAACTTCCCTCTTAGAACTGCTTTTGCTGTATCCCATAGGTTTTGGATTGTTGTGTTTTCATTGTCATGTGTCTCTAGGTATTTTTTGATTTCCTCTTTGATTTCTTCAGTGATTTCTTGATTATTTAGTAACGTATTGTTTAGCCTCCATGTGTTTGTGTTTCTAACGTTTTTTTCCCTGTAATTCATTTCTACTCTCATAGCATTGTGGTCCGAAAAGATGCTTGATATGATTTCAATTTTCTTAAATTTACTGAGGCTTGATTTGTGACCCAAGATGTGATCTATCCTGGAGAATGTTCTGTGCGCACTTGAGTAGAAAGTGTAATCTGCTGTTTTTGGATGGAATGTCCTATGAATATCAATTAAATTTATCTGGTCTGTTGTGTCATTTAAAGCTTCTGTTTCCCTATTTATTTTCATTTTGGATGATCTGTCCATTGGTGTAAGTGAGGTGTTAAAGTCCTCTACTATAATTGTGTTACTGTTGATTTCCTCTTTTATAGCTGTTAGCAGTTGCCTTATATATATTGAGGTGCTCCTGTGTTGGGTGCATATATATTTATAATTGTTATATTTTCTTCTTGGATTGATCCCTTGATCACTATGTAGTGTCCTTGTCTCCTGTAACATTCTTTATTTTAAAGTCTATTTTACCTGATATGAGTATTGCTACTCCAGCTTTCTTTTGATTTCCATTTGCATGGAGTATCTTTTTCCATCCCCTCACTTTCAGTCTGTATGTGTCCCTGGGGCTGAAGTGGGTCTCTTGTATACAGCATATATATGGGTCTTGTTTTTGTATCGATTGAGCAAGCCTGTGTCCTTTGGTTGGAGCATTTAATCCATTCACTTTTAAGGTAATTATCAATATGTATGTTCCTATGACCAATTTCTTTCTTTCTTTCTTTTTTTTGTGGTACGCAGGCCTCTCCCGTTGCGGAGCACAGGCTCTGGACGTGCAGGCTCAGTGGCCATGGCTCACGGGCCTAGCCGCTCCGTGGCACGTGGGATCTTCCTAGACCAGGGCACGAACCCATGTCCCCTGCATAGGTAGGCGGACTCTCAACCACTGCGCCACCAGGGAAGCCCTGACCATTTTCTTAATTGTTTTGGGTTTGTTTTTGTAGGTTCTTTTCTTCTCTTGTCTTTCCCACTTAGAGAAGTTCCTTTAGCATTTGTTGTAGAGCTGGTTTGGTGGTGCTGAATTCTCTTAGCCTTTGCTTGTCTGTAAAGCTTTTGATTTCTCCATCGAATCTGAATGAGATCCTTGACAGGTAGAGTAATCTTGGTTGTAGGTTCTTCCCTTTTATCACTTTATCATGCCACTCCCTTCTGGCTTGTAGAGTTTCTGCTGAGAAATCAGCTTTTAACCTTATGGGAGTTCCCTTGTATGTTATTTGTTGTTTTTCCCCTGCTGCTTTCAATAATTTTTCTTTGTTTTTAATTTTTGCCAATTTGATTATGTGTCTTGGCATGTTTCTGCTTGAATTTATCTTGCATGGGATTTGCTGCAATTCCTGGACTTGGGTGGCTATTTCCTTTCCCATGTTAGGGAAGTTTTCGACTATATTCTCTTCAAAAATTTTCTCAGGTCTCTTCTCTCTCTCTTCTCCTTCTGGGACCCCTCTAATGCGAGTGTTGTTGCATTTAATGTTGTCCCAGAGGTCTTTTAGGCTGTCTTCATTTCTTTTCATTCTTTTTTTCTTTATTCTATTCCACAGCAGTGAATTCCACCATACTGTCTTCCAGGTCATTTATCCGTTCTTCTGCCTCAGTTATTCTGCTATTGATTTCTTCTAGTGTAGTTTTCATTTCAGTTATTGTATTGTTCATCTCTGTTTGTTTGTTCTTTAATTCTTCTAGGTCTTTGTTAAACATTTCTTGCATCTTCTTGATCTTTGCCTCCATTCTTTTCCCGAGGTCCTGGATCCTCTTCACTATCATTATTCTGAATTCTTTTTGTGGAAGGTTGCCTATCTCCACTTCATTTAGTTGTTTTTCTGGGATTTTACCTTGTTCCCTCATCTGGTACATAGCCCTCTGACTTTTTATCTTGTCTATCTTTCTGTGAATGTGTTTTTTGTTCCACAGGCTGCAGGATTGTAGTTCTTCTTGCTTCTGCTGTCTGCCCTCTGGTGGATGAGGCTATCTAAGAGGCTTGTGCAAGTTGCCTAATGGGAGGGACTGGTGGTGGGTAGAGCTGACCGTTGCTCTGGTGGGCAGAGCTCAGTAAAACTTTAATCCACTTGACTGCTAATGGGTGGAGCTGGGTTCCCTCCCTGTTGGTTATTAGGCCTGAGGCAACCCAACACTGGAGCCTACTGGGGCTCTTTGGTGGGGCTAGTGGCAGACTCTGGCAGGGCTCAAGCCAAGGAGTACTTCCCAGAACTTCTGCCAGTGTCCTTGTCCCCACAGTGAGCCAGTGCCACCCCCTGCCTCTGCAGGAGACTCACCAACACTAGCAGGTAAGTCTTGTTAGGTCTCCCCTGGGGTCACTGCTCCTTCCCCTGGGTCCCAGTGCACACACTACTTTGTGTGTGCCTTCCAAGAGTGGAGTCTGGGTTTCCCCCAGTCCTGTCAGAGTCCTGCAATCAAATCCCACTAGCCTTCAAAGTCTAATTCTGTAGGAATTCCTCCTCCCATTGCTGGACCCCCAGGTTGGGAAGCCTGATGGGCTCAGCATCTTCACTCCAGTGGGTGGACTTCTGTGGTATAAGTGGTCTCCAGTCTGTGAGTCACCCACCCAACAGTTATGAGATTTGATTTTACTGTGATTGCGCCCCTCCTACTGTCTTATTGTGGCTTCTCCTTTGTCTTTGGATGTGGTTTATCTTTTTCGGTGAGTTCCAGTGTCTTCCTGTTGTTGATTGTCCAGCAGCTAGTTGTGATTCTGGTGTTCCCACAAGAGGGAGTGAGAGCATGTCCTTCTACTCTGCCTTCTTCTCAGAGTTTTTGTCATAAATGGATGTTGAATTTTGTCAAATGCCTTTTCTGTGTCTGTTGAGATGATCGTATGATTTTTATCTTTCATTTGTTAATGTGATTTATCACCCTGATTACTCTGTGAATGTTGAACAATCCTTGCATCCCTGGAATTAATCCCGCTTGATCATGGTGTATGATTGTTTTATTTTATTTTAATTTATTTTTTATTTTATATTGGGGTATAGTTGATTTACCATGTTGTGTTAGTTTCAGGTATATAGCAGAGTGGGTTCATTTATACATATACATATATCCATTCTTTTTCAGATTCTTTTTCTATATAGGTTATTACAGAATATTGAGTAGAGTTGCCTGTGCTATACAGTAAGTCCTTGTTGATTATCTATTTTCTATATAGTAGTGGGTGTATGTTAATCCCAAACTCCTAATTTATCCCTCCCCCCAACCTTTCCCCTTTGGTAACCATAAGTTTGTTTTCGAAGTCTGTGAGTCTGATTCTGTTTTGTATATAAGTTCATTTGTATCATCCTTTTAGATTCGAAATATAAGTGATACCATATGATATTTGTCTTTCTTTGTCTGACTTCAGTCAGTATGATAATCTCTGGATCCATCCATGTTGCTGCAAATAGCATTATTTCATTCTTTTTTTATGACTGAGTAATATTCCATTGTATATATGTAGCACATCTTCTTTATCCATTCATCTGTCAATGGACATTTAGGTTGCTTCCACGTCTTGGCTACTGTAAATAGCACTGCAATGAACATTGTGATGCTTGTATCCTTTCGAACCATGGTTTTCTCTGGATATATGCCCAGGAATGGGATTGCTGGATAAAATGGTAGTTCTATTTTTAGCTTTTTAAGGAACCTCCATACTGTTCTCCATAGTGTCTGTACCAATTTACATTCCCACCAACAATGTAGGAGGGTTCCCTTTTCTCCACACCCTCTCCAGTATTTATTGTTTGTAGACTTTTTGCTGATGGTTGTTCTGACTGGTATGAGGTGATTTCTCATTGTAGGTTTGATTTGCGTTTCTCTAATAATTAGCCGTGTTGAACATCTTTTCATGTGCCTCTTGGCCATCTGTATGTCTTATTTGGAGAAATGTCTATTTAGGTCTTCTGCCCATTATTTGATTAGGTTGTTTTTTTAAATATATGTATATATTATTTATTTATTTCTGGCTGCATTGGGTCTTCGTTGCTGCACGTGGACTTTCTCTAGTTGCGGCGAGCAGGGGCTACTCTTCGTTGCATTGCACAGGCTTCTCATTGTGGTGGTTTCTCTTGTTGCAAGGCATGGGCTCTAGGTGTGTGGGCTTCAGTAGTTGTGCAGGCTCTAGAGCCACAGGCTTAGTAGTTGTGGCACATGGGCTTAGTTGCCCTGTGGCATGTGAGATCTTCCTGGATCAGGGATTGAACCCATGTCCCATGCATTGGCAGGCAGATTCTTAATCACTGCACCACCAGGGAAGTCCTGGTTGTTTGGTTTTTTGATGTTGAGCTGCATGACCTCTTTGTATATTTTGGAGATTAATCCCTTATCAGCCGCATGGTTTGCAAATGTTTTCTCCTATTCTGAGGGTTGTCTTTTCATTTTGTTTATGGTTTCCTTTGCTGTACAAAAGTTTTGAGTTTAATTAGGTTCCATTTATTTAGTTTTGTTTTCCTTTTCATTACTCTAGGAGGTGGATCCAAAAAGATATTGCTGTGATTTATGTCAAAGAGTGTCCTGCCTATGTTTTCCTCTAAGAGTTTTATAGTATCTGGTCTTACATTTAGGTCTTTAATCCATTTTGAGTTTATTTTTGTGTGTGGTGTTAGAGAATGTTCTAATTTCATTATTTTACATGTAGCTGTCCAGTTTTCCCAGCACCACTTATTGAAGAGACTGTCTTTTCTCCATTGTATATTCTTGCTTCCTTTGTCATAGATTAATTGACCTTAGGTGTGTGGGTTTATTTCTGGGCTTTCTGTCCTGTGCCATTGATCTATATTTCTGTTTCTGTGCCAGTACCATACTGTTTTGATTACTGTACCTTTGTACAATGGTTTGAAGTCAAGTAGCCTTATTCCTTCAGTTTCATTTTTCTTTATCAGGATTGCTTTGGCTATTCGGAGTCTTTTGTGTTTCCATACAAATGTTAAGATTTTTTGTTCTAGTTCTGTGAAAAATGCCGTTGGTAATTTGATAGGTATTGCATTGAATCTGTTGATTTCTTTGGATAGTATAGTCATTTTGATGATATTGATTCTTCCAGTCCAGGAACATGGTATATCTTTCCATCTGTTTGTATCATATTCATATATATATATATATATATATATATATATATATTTAAATTTATTTTATTTTATTTTTGGCTGCATTGGGTCTTCATTGCTGTGTGCAGGCTTTCTCTAGTTGTGGAGAGCGGGGGCTACTTGTCATTGCAGTGAGAGGGCTTCTCATTGTGATGGCTTCTCTTGTTGCGGAGCATGGGCTCCAGGTATGTGGGTTCAGTAGCTGTGGCGCACAGGCTCAGTAGTTGTGGCACATGGGATTCGCTGCTCCGTGGCATGTGGGATCTTTGCGGTCCAGGGTTCGAACCCATGTCCCTTCCATTTGCAGGTGGCTTCTTAACCACTGTGCCACCAGGGAAGCCCTTGTTTGTGTCATTTTCGAATTCTTTCATCAGCGTTTTATAGTTTTCAGAGTACAGGTCTTTTGCCTCCTTAGGTAGGTTTATTCCTAGGTATTTTCTTCTTTTTGATTTGAGGGTAAATGGAGTTTTTTCCTTAATTTTTCTTTCTGATCTTTCATTGTTAGTGTATAGAAATGTAAACAGAGTTCTGTGTATTAATTTTGTATCCTGCAACCTTACCGAATTCATTGATGAGCTCTAATAGTTTTCTGGTAGTATCTTTAGTACTTTCTATGTATAGTATCATGTCATCTACAAACAGTGACAGTTTCACTTTTTCTTTTCCAATTTGGATTCCTTTTATTTGTTTTTCTTCTCTCATTGCCGTGGCTAGGACTCCCAAAACTATGTTGAATAAAAGTGGTGAGAGTGGACATCCTTTTCTTGTTCCTGATTTTAGAGGAAATGCTTTCAGCTTTTCACCATTGAGTATGATGTTAGCTGTGGGTTTGTCACGTCTGGCCTTTGTCGAGCTAGGTTCCTTCTATGCCTACTTTCTGGAGAGTTTTTATCATAAATCGGTATTGAATTTTGTCAAAAGCTTTTTCTGCATCTATTGAGATGATCATATGGTTTTTATTGTTTAATTTGTTGATGTGATGTATCACACTGATTTATTTGTGGATACTGAAAAATCCTTGCATTCCTGGGATAAATCCCACTCGATTGTGGTGTATGATCTTTTTACTTTATTGTTGGATTCTCTTTGCTAGTATTTTGTTGAGGATTTTTGCATCTATATTCATCAGTGATATTGGCCTGTAATTTTATTTTGTGGTATCTTTATCTGGTTTTGGTATCCGCATGATGGTGGCCTCATAGAATGAGTTTGGGAGTGTTCATTCCTGTGCAGTTTTTTGGAGTAGTTTCAGAAGGATAGGTGTTAACTCTTCTCTAAATGTTTGAGAATTTACCTGTGAAGCCATCTGGTCCTGAACTTCTGTTTGTTCGGAGTGTTTTTAATCACAATGTCAATTTCAATACTTGTGATTGGTCTGTTCATATTTTCTGTTTCTTCCTGGTTCAGTCTTGGGAGATTTTACCTCTCTAAGAATTTGTCCATTTCTTCTAGGTTGTCCATTTTTTGGCATATAGTTGCTTATAGTAGTCTCCTGTGAGCCTTTTTCTGTGGTGTCCATTGTAACTTCTTGTTTTTCATTTCTAATTTTATTGATTTGAGCCGTCTCCCTTTTTTTCTTGATGAATCTCACTAAAGGTTTATCAGCTGTATCTTTTCAAAGAACCAGCTTTAATTTCATTGATCTTTTCTGTCGTTTTTTCCATCTCTATTTCATTTACTTATGCTCTGATCTTTATGATTTCTTTCCTTCTACTGACTTTGAGCTTTGTTTGTTCTTCTTTCTCTAGTTGCTTTAGGTTTAAGGTTAGGTTGTTTATTTGAGATTTTTCTTGTTTCCTGAGGTAAGATTTTATTGCTGTAAACTTCCCTCTTAGAACTGCTTTTGCTGCATGCCATAGGTTTTGGATCATCATGCTTTCATTTTCAGTTGTCTTTATGTATTTTTTTTATTTCCTCTGTGATTTCTTCAGTGATCTTTTGGTTATTTAGTAGTACACTATCTAGCCTCCATGTATTTGTGTTTTTTACAGTTTTTTTTCCTGTAATTGATCTCCAACCTCATAGCGTTGTGGTCAGAAAAGATGCTTGATATGATTTCAGTTTTCTTCAGTTTTCTGAGTCTTGATTTGTGACCCAAGATGTGATCTATCCTGAAGAATGTTCCATGTGCACTTGAGAAGAAAGTGTGTTCTGCCACCTTCAGGTGGCATGTCCTATAAATATCAATTATATCTATCTGGTCTATTGTGTCACTTAAAGCTTGTGTTTCCTTATTTATTTTCTGTTTGGATGATCTGTCCATTGGTGTAAGTGGGGTGTTAAGGTCCCCTACTGTTATTGTGTTACTGTCAATTTCCCCTTTTATGGTTGTTAGCATTTGCCTTATGTATTGAGGTGCTTCTATGTTGGGGGCATAAATATTTATAATTGTCATGTTTTCTTCTTGGATTGATCCCTTGATCATTATGTAGTGTCCTTCCTTTTCTCTTCCTTCCTTTTCTGGTAACATTCTTTATTGTAAAGTCTATTTTATCTGATACCAGTACTGCTACTCCAGCTTTCTTTTGATTTCCATTTGCATGGAATATCTTTTTCCAACCCTTCACTTTCAGTCTGTATGTGTCCCTAGGTCTGAAGTGAGTCTCTTGTAGACAGCATATATATGGGTCTTGTTTTTGTATCCATTCAGCCAGTCTTTGTCTGTTGGTTGGAGCATTTAATCCATTTACATTCAAGGTAATTATCTTTATGTATGTTCCTATTACCATTTTCTTAATTGTTTTGGGTTTGTTTTTGTGAGTCATTTTCTTCTCTTGTGTTTCCCACTTAGAGAAGTTCCTTTAGCGTTTGTTGTAGAGTTGGTTTCATGGTGCTGTATTCTCTTAGCTTTTGCTTGTCTGTAAGGCTTTTGATTTCTCCATCTAATCCGAATGAGATCCTTGCTGGGCAATCTTGGTTGTACATTTTTCTCTTTCATCACTTTAACTATATCCTGCCACTCCCTTCCTGCCTGCAGAGTTTCTGCTGAAAAATCAGCTGATAACTTTATGGGGATTCCCTTATATGTTATTTTTTTCTTTTGTCTTGCTGGTTTTAATATTTTTTGTTTGAATTTAGTTTTTGTTAGTTTGATTGATATGTGTCTTGGTGTGTTTCTCCTAGGGTTTATCCTGTATGGGACTCTCTGTGCTACCTGGTCTTGGGTGGCTATTTCCTTTCCCATGTTAGGGAAATCTTTGACTATAATCTCTTCAAATATTTTCTCAGACTCTTTCTTTTTCTCTTCTTCTTCTGGGACCCCTATAATTTGAATGTTGGTGCATTTAGTGTTGTCCCAGAGGTCTCCGAGATTGTCTTCCATTCTTTTCATTCTTTTTTCTTTATTCTGTACCTTGGCAGTTATTTCCACCATTCTGTCTTCCAGCTCACTTGTTTGTTCTTCTGCCTCCGTTATTCTGTTATTGAATCCTTCTAGTGTATTTTTCATTTCAGTTATTGTGTTGTTCATCTCTGTTTGTTCATTCTTTAGTTCTTCTAGATCTTCATTAAACATTTCTTGTATTTTCTCAATCCACGCCTGCATTCTATTTCTGAGATTCTGGATCATCTTTACTCTCATTACTCTGAATTCTTCTTCAGGTAGGTTGCCTAGTTCCTCTTCATTTATTTGGTCTTGTAGGTTTTTACCTTGCTTCTCTATCTGTAACATATATTTTTGTCATCTCATTTTTTTTTTTTTTTTTTTGGTGGGATTGTGTTCCTGTCTTACTGGTTGTTTGGCCTGAGGCTTCCAGCACTAGAGTTTGTAGGCTGTTGGGTAGAGCTGGGTCTTGGTGCTGAGATGAGGACCTTCGGGAGAGCTCACTCCGATGAATACTTCCTCGGGTCTCAGTTTCTCTGTTAGTCCAGTGGTTCGAATTCAGAGCTCCCACCACAGGAGCTCAGGCCCGACCACTGGCTTGTGACCCAAGATCCCACAAGCCATGCAGGGGTGGCGCAAAAAAAAAAAAGAGAAAGGAGCAGAACAACAGCAAAGAGTGAAAAATAAAATAAGATTAGAAAACTAACGGATATGTTAGAAAAAATAAAAACATAGATGAAACAACAACTGAAAGTTAAGACAGAACCACAATAGCAAAAAAGAGGGAAAAAAACCCCAGAAAGAGGCCTTGGCTGTGGGGAGCTGGGCTTAGGCAGGGGCAAGATTTAGACAGTGGGTGGGGTCAAAAAGGCCCTGGGGGGCGGGGCTTAGGCCCAGAGCAGACTGGAGGGACCCAGCAGTGCCTCTGGCCTCAGGCCAGAGGACCAGGTCTGGGAGCCCAGCAGGCTCCCTGGGCCCAAGTGGGTGGGGGAAATGCTACATGCGTTCCCACAATCCTCTGATCCTAGAGGGTTCCTCCCCATTCACCTCTCCTCTTCTTCCCTGCTCCCTCCCTCCTATGCTCCTAGGACCCACTTGGTCAGAGGGGGCCCTGGAAGGCTGGGGAACAGGCTTGCTGGGGACCAAGCCTGGAAACCCAACAGGCTTCCTGGGGCCCGAGTGGTCAGGGGAAACTAGCCATATCTCCCCTGATCCTCCAATCCCTGAGAGTCCCCGAGAGTCCCCCCACCACTGTCTGCCTCTCCTCCTCTTCCCCCCGCCTCTCTCCCTCCCACACCCCTAGTACCCACATGGCCTGAGGGGGCCTTGTAGTGCAGAGGACGAAGCCTGGGAGCCCAGCAGACTCCCTGAGGCCAAGTGGGCAGGGGAAATGCTAGGTGCTTTCCCCCTGATCCTCTGTTCCTGGGTGGGCACTCCCCATCCTCCTCTCCTCTCCTCTCCTCTCCTCCCCGCCCCTCCCCGCCCCACCCCTAGGACCAACGTAGCCAGAGGAGACCCTGAAAGGCAGAGGACCCAGCCCTGGACCCCAGCAGGCTTCCTGGGGCCCAATTGTGCAGGGGAAACACTAGCTGTGCTCCCCCCTGATTCTCCGAGCCCCTGAGGGTCCCTCCAGGCATGCCCCTCCCCTCTCCCAGCCCCCTCTCAGGGGTGCTCATCCCTTCCGACCTCCACTTCTCCTCCCCCCTCACTCCTCCCCAATGTCCAACCCAATCACTCAGGGGTTCCTCCCATCTCCTTGGGCTTCAAGTTCTCCCACCAGCATCCGGTAGGTGCCTTATTGTGGGGAGACATGACCTCCACGTCCTCCCACTGCACCATCTTCTAATCTCCTTTTCAATAGAAAAGTTTTCTAAGGAAATGACTTGGAGCCTTCCACATTTATCAGATGGATTTTCATTATTTTTTTTCCGTTTTTGCACTTTTGGATCCAAATTTCATGGCCTGTTTCAGAAGAAGAGTGGATATTGTTAGGTCAAGTTTCACTGCTGCAAGACACAGAAATAGTTTTTTACCAATTTCACCAGGTAAAGTCAAGTTTGCCCTTTCCCAAACTTGTAAGGAATTTAGAAAGGAGACATTTTCATCCAGGAAAGGAGATCTTGCTGCTTTACCGTGTTAAGTAATAATTCTGTCATCACAACCAAGATTTCTAGCAGAAATTTGACCCAGTTCCATCTCAATTTCTTTATTCAATCTGTCCATCCCACATGTCTCAAAATGGACATGATGATGAGAATAAGCTACAAGTTGCTCATCTGCACCAGTTCCAGTAAGAACTACCTTTGCATTACTCTGATGTGATTTCTCCTCATCCTGGGTCACTAACCACCCAATTTCTGTAGAACAAGCCAGACAGCACAGCTAATGCCATCATCCAACACTGCATCCAGGTGCTGAATGAAGTGGGATATTCAAATTCTTCTTAATTTTTGCAGTTCCTTTAGAGGAGCATTAATTTCAACAGAATTCCAATTCTGGGAAAGGTTAGCAGCTTGTAGTCCCTTTAGTCCTGCTCTTCTTGTGATTTGATCTGTTACACTGAATTGTTCATCAGGACTGTCATCAGAAGATTGCTGTCTTTTTCTTCCTTTAAGTCTGTTAATATTTGCCCCACATTCTTAGGTATCCATATGTTGGGTGCATCGATATTTACAAATGTTATATACTTTTGTTGGATTGACCTCTTTATCATTATGTAATACTCTTATTTGTCTTTGCTTTAAAGTCTGTTTTGTGTGATATAAGTATAGTTACTCCAGCTTTCTTTTGGTTTCCATTTGCATATCTTTTGAATATTGTTTCCCAATCCCTTCCCTTTTAGTCTGTGTGTGACTTCTGAAGCAAGTCTCTTGTAGGCAGCATATAGATGGGTCTTGTTTTTTATCCATTAAGTCACTCTGTTTTTTCTTGATTAGATAATTTAGTCCATTTACATTTAAAGTAATTATTTTTAGGTATTTACTTATTCCATCTTGTTAATTATTTTCTTGCTGTTTTAGTTTCTCTCTGTTCCTTTCTTCTCTTGCCCTCTTCCTTTGTGTTTTTTTTTTTTTTCCGTTGTGTTTTGATGACCTTCTGTAGTAATATGCTTAGATTCCTTTTTCTTTACCTTTTGATTATCTAGTATGGGATTTTGCTTTATGATTACCATAAGGCTTATATAAAACAACTTATATTTATAACAGTCTATTTTAGATTGATAGCAACTTAAGTTTGAACGCATTTAAAAACCCACATCTTTATTCCCCCCACAATGTTTTATATTTTTGATGTCACAGTTTTACATATTTTTATCTTGTTTATTCCTTAACTAATTATTGTAGCTAGTTGTTTTTAATCTTCATGCTAACTTTAAAAGTGATTAATCCCCTACCTTTACTATTTATTTGTCTTTACGCTTTCAGATGTTTCCTTGTTCTTAATTAGCACCTTTGCTTTTCTGCTTAAAGAACTTCCTTTACTATTTCTTGGAAAGCCAATTTAGTGGTTATGAACATCTTTAGCTTTTGCTTGTTTGGAAAGCTCTTTATTTCTCCTTCAATTCTGAATGATAACTTTGCCAGGTAGTGTATTCTTGTTTTTTGTCTTTTCAGCACTTTAAATATATAGTGCCATTCCTTTCCGGTTGGAAAATTCCTGATAATATTTTCACAGGGAATCCTTTGTATGTAATGAGTTGTTGGTTTTTTCTTGCCACATTTAAGATTCATTCCTTGTCTTTAACTTTAGACATTTTGATTATAATGTGCCTCAGTGTGGGTTTCTTTGGGTTCCTAATATTTGGAATTTTCTGGCTTCCTGGATCTGAATGCCTGTTTCCTTCTTCAGGTTAGAGAAGTTTTCAGCCATTATTTCTTCAAATAAGTTCTCCGCTATTTTTTTCCCCCTCTCTTCCTCCTGGGAGCCCTGTAATGCAAATGTCAGTCCACTTGATATTCTCACATAAGTCACTTAAGCTATCTTCATTTTTATTTTCATTCTTTTCTCTTTTTGCTGCTCTCATGGGATGAGTTCCAGTGCCCTGTTTTGAGTTCACTTATCCTTCTGTTTCATCTAGTCTGCTGTTGAATCCCTCTAGTGTATTTTTTGATACAATTATTGTATTCTTCAGCTCTCTGACTTCTATTTGGTACTTTATTATATTTCCTGTCTCTTTGTTGAAGTTCTCGCTGTGTCATCCATTTTTCTCCCAAGTTCGGGAGCATATTTATGACCATTACTTTGGACCCTTTATCAGGTAAATTACTTTTCTCTGTTACATTAAGGGTTTTTTCCCCTGAGGTTTATCTTTTTCTTTCATTTGGAACATAGTCCTCTGTTTCTTCATTTTGCTTGACTCTCTGTGTTGGTTTCTATGCAGTAGATAAAGCAGCCATCTGTCCCACTCTTAAATAAGGGGCCTCAGGTAGCAGATTAAGCCTTATTATTTAACCCTGCCCTAGCTCTGGGTTGTCTCTCAAACCTTTGTGATTGTCCAAGCAGCTTATTTTATTTATTTTATTTTATTTTTTATCGCGGTACGTGGGCCTCTCACTGCCACGGCCTCTCCCGCCGCGGAGCACAGGCTCTGGACGCGCAGGGCCAGCGGCCATGGCTCACGGGCCCAGCCACTCTGCGGCACGTGGGATCCTCCCTGACCGGGGCACAAAGCCGTGTCCCCTGCACCGTCAGGTGGACCCTCAACCACTGCGTCACCCGGGAAGCCCTTATTTTATTTTTTTAATCGCTGCCAGTAGTTGAGGCTATGCCCAGACCTGTCAGTGTCTCAAAGGGGAGGATCTCAGTCAGCACCTAGATTCAGGATGATTAGAAGCCAGACCCTCAGGCAGCAGTTTTTAAAGTAGGCAAATAAATGGAGTCCTGTGGGACTGTAAGGGTAAGCCTCCCTGTCCACCAGAGCCCGGCAATTTGGAGGTGTCCTGTGGGAAGCAGTTGAAAAATCAGGGCTCCAGACAAGTGTATAAGTTACTTTCTGGGAGATACCAAAATGCTGTAGTGAGGCAAAGGGAGTATGCAGAGATGGTGTCCACCAGTCTGTGTTCTCTGAGTGCACTTCCACCAGCCTCTAGTTGTGAGTCAAACCTGAAACTGCCCCTTAGGCCAAAGCTCCAGGACAAGTAAATAGGCCTCTTTCACAGAAAAACAAGGGTGTGTTTCAGTCTGCTCTGTGCCATGCCCTAGGGGTGTTAATTGTCAAGGACTGTCCCCAGAATTGTTAGTTTCCAGGGACCTAGGAATGCAAGCCTCCCTGGCCACCAGAGCCAGGGGATCCAGAATCATCCCCTGGGCAGCAGACGTAAAACCCCGGCGCCAGATGAGTATAAGAGCTGACTACGTGCTGTAGATGTATCAGAATTTCCTTCCTTTTTTAGGCTGAATTATATATATATATATATAAAATTATATTTTATATATATATAATTATATATAATTATATTATATTATATATATATATATATATATATATATATATATATATATATATATACCAGGTATTGTTTTATCCATTCACCTATTGATGATTTACATTGCTTTTTTTTTTTTTTTTTTGTGGTACGCGGGCCTCTCACTGTTGTGGCCTCTCCCGTTGCGGAGCACAGGCTCTGGACGCGCAGGCTCAGCGGCCATGGCTCACGGGCCCAGCCGCTCTGCGGCATGTGGGATCTTCCTGGATCGGGGCACGAACCCGTGTCCCCTGCATCGGCAGGCAGACTCTCAACCACTGTGCCACCAGGGAAGCCCTACAATGCTTTTTAAAAACAGCTTGACTGAGGTATAATCAACATACAGTAAACTGCACATATTTCAAGTCTACTCTCTCTCTCTCATACAGGCAGACCTCATTTTACTGTGCTTTGCTTTATTGTGCTCAGCAGATACTGCATTTTTTTTCTTTTTTTTTTTTTAACGAATTGAAGGTTTGAACCTAAGTGTCCGTCAACAGATGAATGGATAAAGAAGATGTGGCACATATATACAATGGAATATTACTCAGCCATAAAAAGAAATGAAATTGAGTTATTTGTAATGAGGTGGGTGGACCTAGAGTCTGTCATACAGAGTGAAGTAAGTCAGAAAGAGAAAAACAAATACCGTATGCTAACACATATATGGAATAAAAAAAAAAAAAAAAACAAGGTCATGAAGAACTTAGGGGCAAGACAGGAATAAAGACACAGACCTACTAGAGAATGGACTTGAGGATACGGGGACGGGGAAGGGTAAGCTGGGACAAAGTGAGAGAGTGGCATGGACATATATACACTACCAAACGTAAAATAGATAGCTAGTGGGAAGCAGCCGCATAGCACAGGGAGATCAGCTCGGTGCTTTGTGACCACCTAGAGGGGTGGGATAGGGAGGGTGGGAGGGAGGGAGACGCAAGAGGGAAGAGATATGGTGACATATGTATATGTATAACTGATTCACTTTGTTATAAAGCAGAAACTAACACACCATTGTAAAGCAATTATACTCCAGTAAAGATGTTTAAAAAAAAAAATTGAAGGTTTGTGGCAACTCTACATCAAGTAAGTCTGTTGGCGTCATTTTTCCAACAGTATTTGCTCACTTCGTGTCTCTATGGCACATTTTGTTAATTCTCGTGATATTTCAAACCCTCCACCAGCCAAAAGACAACATGCTGAAGGCTCAGATGATAGTTAGCATTTTTTAGTGATAAAGTAATAATGATGGTATATACATTTTTTTCAGACACAATGCTATTGCACACTTAGTAGACCACGGTATAGTGTAAACATAACTTTTACATGAACTGGGAAACCAAAAATTTTGCATGACTTGCTTTACTGTGATATTTGGTTTATTGTGGTAGTCTGGAACCAAACCTGCAATATCTCCAAGGCACATCTGTAGGGATATATATATATATATATCTCCATAAAGTCATCATCTCAATAAAAAAAAGATTATGCTACAGCATTAAAACAAAAAGTCAAAGTAAAAAAGAGGCATAGATTATATATTAGAGAAGCACATGTTCATTGTTGGAGGAATAATCACAATCCAATATTTTCTTGCCAACATCAGCAAAGTATGTTATGAGAGATAACAAAGAAGTTTAGCTCTAAGGTCATAAAAACTTGTATTTTATTACTGATACTAGGCCAAGCACTGTACCTGAAGTTAGGAAGAATTGACACATTCCTTGAAACAAATTTCAAAGCCATGACACGTCAACGTGATGTGCATCACAGTGAACTATGATTAAGGAGTTGATCGTTAATCGTTGGGAGCTTCCTGCTGAGTTTGAACAGAAGCTGCTCAAAATCCAGAGACAGATGATTCAGTGGAGCCAAAACCCAAACTACAAATGTAGCCAAATATAAAATGCTGACTAAACCCCAGGGCTCTTCATCCTCAAAATTACAATGTAAATGCTCAAAGTTAGAGCACAGGTTACAGGTCATTTGTGTTCAAATATGTTCAAACAGGAAGGAGCTCTTTCTGTAAGCATAAGGTAAACATTCTAAATGACCAGAAAGCACCACAACTACTGAGCCTGCGCTCTAGAGCCCACGAGCCACAACCACTGAGCCTGTGTGCCACAACTACTGAAGCCCGTGTGCTTAGAGCCCGTGCTCCGCAACAAGAGAAGCCACCGCAATGAGAAGCCCGCACACTGCAACGAAGAGTAGCCCCTGCTTGCCGCAACTAGAGAAAGCCCGTGTGCAGCAATGAAGACCCAATGCAGCCAAAAATAAATAAAAATAAATTTATTAAAAAAATAAAAATAAGTAAGGTGTTTATAGGAAGGTTCTACTAGCAACAGCCCTAGTCATGTTTACAAGACATTTCTTTCAACAGCATGAACAAATCTGAGTGGAAAACAAGCTTGTCTAAGGGTCACACTGATTGTCAAGAAATCACAAGCAGGGAAAGAGGAGGAAAATTAATTCAAGGAATTTCTACCAAACCTTTATAGGTAATAATAATAACAATATGACCTCAAAGAGGTTGAAATGAATCAAGAAGATTATTGAGGAAGATACTTTGGTGTTGCTGTGCTAGGTGGACTTACCAAAGGCTATTTCTCTATTCAAACAATGGGGTTTTGTGTTGTTGTTCTGTTTGTTTTAATTTTTATTGGAGTATAGTTGATTTACAATGTTGTGTCAGTTTCAGGTGTACAGCAATCAAAGAATGGGTTTGGATAGGAAAAGAGAAATTGAGAGAACAGCAAAACAGAAAACATAATAGAGGGTATATGTAGATTGTCTCTAAACTCTTCCAGGTTCTAAAATTCAAACAAACCTTCTATTGACCAAATTTACTTTACCATGTAAACTAGTCCATCCAGGATGGGCATTCCAGCTAAGGCAAAGCAATCTGTTTCTATTTAATATAACAGTCCTTGTCATGTAAGAGTTAGATTAATAATGTGAATTTGTACAACATTGCTGCTTCTTTGTTTCTTATCCCATTGAATAAAATGTGTTGTGTTTATTATTAGCGTAACTCAAAAGAATTGTTTTCTGCTGAATTAAAATATGTTATTTGTTAAAATACCTGGCTATAGCTGAAAAGATTCTAAGTTTTTTGAACTAGTAATAGTCTAGAAACACAACAAAGTCACTTTTTATTATTCAGTTTATACTCAAATTCCAACAGTTAAATTATTTTTTAATGATATATGGTAAGCATTACTCACCAGTGTCTCCCTACAGAAATAATGTTGTCTTGTTTTCCTGATATGAAATTCAAACATTTATGTGAAATTATGGAGACAATTTTGATTCTTAACTATCACTGACCAAGGCACAGCCTTTTTGATTACAAAAGGAGAGCTTGCCTGAAATAATTTATTCATTTAGTTGGCTGTACAACTACTCAGTCTTTTCCAGTCACATTTATTGTATTTTGTACAAATTTGCTTGATTCTTGGAATATTTGCATTATTTATGAAAACAAACAACAAAACAAAAAACAGTTCATTGTTTTGATGTACATATAAGCATTTTGAATTGGATGTTAATTAACTACTCCCCATCTTGTACCTGTTGCTTGTCCTATTATTATTTTTTCTATTATTCTTTATCCTGATTATTTTATTTTTTAACATCTTTGTTGGAATATAATTGCTTTACAATGGTGTGTTAGTTTCTGCTTTATAACAAAGTGAATCAGTTATACATATACATATGTTCCCATATCTCTTCCCTCTTGCGTCTCCCTCCCTCCCACCCTCCCTATCCCACCCCTCTAGGTGATCACAGAGCACTGAGCTGATCTCCCTGTGCTATGCGGCTGCTTCCCACTAGCTATCTATTTTACGTTTGGTAGTGTATATATGTCCATGCCACTCTCTCACTTTGCCCCAGCTTACCCTTCCCCCTCCTTGTGTCCTCAAGTCCATTCTCCACATCTGCGTCTTTATTCCTGTCTTGCCCCTAGGTTCTTCAGAACCATTTTTTGTCTTTAGATTCCATATATATATGTTAGCACTAATGTATTATTTACCCTTGGAATATAGAACAAGCAGTCAGTATGACTGAATCTCACTGAGCATTTTGTAATTGAACTGAGAGATTTTTAAAATTCCCTGGAGTATGAGAAGTATGTTCATTAAGAGAGCTAAGTGCTCTGTGATTGTGTTATGAATTAAAATTTAAAAATTACCTTTATTTTCACATCACTAAAATGTGATATGAAAATAAATAAATAAATGACCAAAAAGCTTCGTGTCCAGCTTTATTTGTTGTGGCATTTGTTCTTCCTCAGTGGCTCATAAAAAAACGATGTATCTTTTAATCAACGGAATCTTATATGAAGAAAGGCGGTGCTTAGGAAAAGATGAAAGGGAGTTTCAAGCTTCCACGTGAGACGTTTCTGCTTGTCACTTCCTTCTTGAGATGCCTTTGTGTCCTCCACCCTAGGTCTTAGGGGCAGCTTGGGTACAAGCAGCACAGGATGGGATCCCACCTGGTCTGACGATTCACCTGGTCAACCACACCTAGAGAGTCCTTTTTATGTATTATTACTAGTCCAATCTGAAACATTTCACATGCATTCAAACTACAGTTGACCCTTGGACAACACAAGGGTTAGAGGCGCTGACCCCCATGCAGTCAAAAATCCAAGTACATATAACTTTACAGTCAGCCCTCCGTATCTGCACTTCCACGTCCATGGATTCAGCCAACCACAGATCGTGGAGTACTGTAGTTTGTATTTACTGAAAAAAAAAGTCCACGGAGAAGCGGACCTGTGCAGTTCAAACCTGTGTTGTTCAAAGGTCAGCCGGATAACTTCAAACTCAGCTAGTTTTCCCTGAAATGAGAGAGGTATGGTTAAATGCCCAGCCCTGCATACCTTTCAACTGCTGTGTGAGTTCAGCCTCTCACACACCAATAAATATTTACTGCCTCCTTGTTCATTTCTGGGATTCATACGTAGCACTTGAGAAAGAGAAGGTAGATATGTAGGTTTATTTAACCAGTCTCCATTCTGGGCCAGCTGTGCTATAGAGTGTTTTAAGTGGCAATTGCCTGTGGAAGGGTTGGCTTGGTAAGTTCACTTCAGTGGAGAAAAGGGAAGTCAATGCAATGATTGGACTGAATGGATCTCATTCTTTTTAATTGAAGTATAGCAGATTTATGATGTTTCCGGTGTACAGCAAAGCGATTCAGTTATATATATATATATATATATATATATATACACACACACATATACATATATATACACACACACGCATTCCTTTTCAGATTCTTTTCCATTATAGGTGAATCAATCACTTATTAATTGAATTTGTTCACCAATATAACCACATGATTTCATTTTCCATTCCAGTCTGTTCCAACAACATTTGTTTGGCACAAATACTAGCCACAATCCTAGGTCCTGGGGATACAAAATGAGTAAGATGCAATCTTTATCTGCAACAAGGTGACAGGCCAAAGGAGTGAGGTAGTGGGGTGCAAGGCCAGAGATTAAATGACTCTCTGTGCTGCATTGTGACAAGTGCTAAAAGAGGTTCAGGTTTTGAACTGGACAATCCAGTCTTAATTAGCTTTCTGCTTATAAAACAAAATGAAAAAAATTAAAAGAAACAAACATTAGGTCTCAGCCTAGAAGTGACCTCTTTCACGAGTCCTCTCTGACCCACATACTTGTTTCCAAAGCGCATTATCTGATCACCTAACTCATGGTCTAATATCTGCCTGTATTCTCTAGAAATCTGTTATGTCTTGAGATAAGCCCACGTTTGGTCCACCAAGAACACCCTTGTATGCAATATTGAAATGATAAATGTTCTTTGTGAAAATTTCCTAACGAGAATTTTAGGAACTTGCTTCCCTTGATGAATCTTTTTTCCAGAGAATTTACTCCTCATATTTAGGTTTTTAAAACTCTACCTTTGAATCTGTTAAAGTAGCAACATTTATTTTTTTAAATGAAAAACCTTTTAAAATGTGTTGTTAACCTACAGACATGCTGTCGATGATCATAAATTGTCTTCTCACACTAGGAATATTTATTTGGGGGCCGGCAAGTATTTATCTAGCATGACGGATATGTTAATTGGTACATTTTGATAACCTGCGGATGAGGGAATTGACAAAAATGAGGATGCAGAAAGAAAGGCATGGGCGTGGGAAAGCCTGCCATCTGTCCTGGGAGCCATGAATGCTGCTTTTGGCAGTAGTGTCTGAGCAAGGTGGGTTAAGTATGAAGGAACCTGGTTGCTGTGCAAAGGTGTCTGGATTTTATTCTTTGAGCCCATTCCCTGAGCAAAGGGAAGTTCAAAGTTGTTTTTGGCAGGGGAGCTGTACGGGCAGAGCTGTGTTTCAAGGTGATAATCTGAAAACAGGAGAGGCTAGGCTCGGGCAGGGGAATAATTTAAGAGGCTGCAGCTACAGAGCTTAAAGGCAAGAAAGGAGGGTGGTGAGAATGGAGAGTTAATCAAGGAAGAATCCGAGGGCCTTGGCGATCTGCTGCAAGACCGTTGTGCCTACTGCTCTGTATATACTTGGTGCCTGGGAGTCATTGCTCCATCCATAAATGCCTTACTGAATGCGCGAATTCCTGTAGATGGGAGGGAAAGAAGAGGAAGCTGAGGCGTCATCGCAAAGTCTGGCCTGGGTACCTGGGTAGACGGTAGAGTTGGCCAAGGTTTGGAACAATGGGGCTGGAGCAGGAACAGAGAGGAAGGAGATGTGTCCCAGCTGGGACAGCGGAGGGGTCATCAGCCTCTGTCTTTTCCCAGCTGTACTTCCTGTGACTATGCTTCTGCCCTGCTGCCAACTTCTCCCGGTGATATCAGCACATCTTTTTGGTTGTTGCTTTTCTGGGGGGTTGGATATTCTTGTTTTGAAGAAACTTCCAGGCGTTTGCATGCTCCCTGGAAAAATCCCATAGTCTTTGGACAGCAACTGTAGTAAGATCTTAATAAGACAAAAGGCTCAGTAACTGGGAAGGGGTGTGCTGTTTAACTGAATTTTTCTGATGTCCTTCAGGTAAATTAGAAACCTTTTTAACATACTCAGGTGAAATATTCGTAAAAAGAAGTCTACTTTCCTTTAAAGGCAGATGGTTGACGATTACTATTAAGAAAGATTATTTAGAACTTGGAAATAAGAAAAAGAGGGGGGCAGCATATCTTTGCACAAAGGTATTCTTTTTTTTTTTTTTGGCCATGCTGCACGGCATGCGGGATCTTAGTTCCCTGACCAGGGATCGAACCCGTGCCCCCTGCGGTGGAAGCACAGAGTCCTAACCACTGGACCACCAGGGAAGTCCCACACAAGGGCATTCTTTGAGAAGCTTACCTGCAGGCTCGTTCATTATCTGGGGCAGGACTTCTTACCTTCACTCTACTGACCTTTTGGGCAGGATACTTCTTTGCGTGGGGCTTGGCCTGTGTGCTGTGGCGTGTCCAGCAGCATCACTGGCCTCTTCTTACTAGATGCCATCCCTCTCCCCACTCCCTATTCCTGGCTGAGTTGTGGCCAAAAGTGTCTCCAGATAATGCCAAATGTCCCCTGGGAGGCAAAATTGCCCCTGTTTGAGAACCACAGATGTAGAAGAATGAACATTTGTTATTTGCTATTGAACATTTGCTGTTTGCTGTTAAGGGCTCACACTCAGTCAAGTTACTTCTCAATTTGCAGATCTTACTCTGTTGAGAAGCAAATAATTTTTCCCCAGTAGAAGGGAGATTCCAAATGGTATGGTTTTGTATTATCTTGTAGGGCGTTAACCAGTAGTACATCTACACTAGAAACTTGACTCTAACCTTCCTGTATAAGTGCGTACAAATAGTCAGTTTCGCAAAATGCTCTTGGAACCAGATTTACCATCTTACTGCGTCCATTAAGTAGTGAGCTGAGCATGTGATGCACGTTCAGTGTATATTTGGGGAGCGTGGTTTTTTAACTTTAGGGAAAGTTATGCTTCAGCATGGTTACTTTTCCTGGCAGTCCTATGATCTGGGGTTGCCACTGTGCACTTTGGGCCAGAAGGCTCCTAGCTTTCAGATTGGGTTCCCAAGCCTTCTCAGATGTCTCTCTCTGGTGCTTTTACGTTCTTCCTGTCCCTCACAGCCCTCTCCTCTTGCTCTCCACATCGACCAGCCACCCACCTGCTTGGACCCTCATCATATCCACTTGACCACTGTAATATCTGCCCCCCACAGGCTTCCTCACTGCCAGTCTTCTGCCCCTTCCTTCCATCCCTGGTAAGATCCACCTCCAAATAAGGATTTTTGAACTGTGGCTCTGACATGATGTTTGTAGGACAAAGACAAACAGGCAGCAGGAACACAGAATTTCTTTTTTTCTTTTTCTTTTTTTAAATTTTATTGAAGTATACTTGATTTACAATATTGTGTCAATTTCTGGTGTACAGAAAAGTGACTCAGTTATACATATATATATGTTTTCGTATTCTTTTCCATTATGGTTTGTCATAGGATGTTGAATATAGGTCCCTGTGCTATGCAGTGGACCTTGTTTATCCATCCTGTATACAGTAGTTTGCATCTGCTAATCCCAAACTCCCACTCCTTCCCTCCCCCACCCCCTTCCCCTTCCCCCTTGGCAACCACAGTCTGTTCTTTATGTCCGTGAGTCTGTTTTTTTTCACAGATATGTTGATTTGTATTGTATTTTAGATTTCACATATATGTGACGTCATATGGTATTTGTCTTTCTCTTTCTGACTGATTTCACTTAGGATGATAATCTCCAAGTCCATCCATGTTGCTGCAAACAGGATTATTTCATTCTTTTTGATTGCTGAGTGATATTCCATTATGTATATGTACTACATCTTCTTTATCAATTCACCTGTCCATGGACATTTAGGTTGTGTTTCCATGTCTTGGATATTGTAGATAGTGCTGCTGTGAAAAAGCTGGTCTTTCAGATTCAGGGTTAGGGGTTAGGGTTAAGGTTTAGAGTTAGGGTTCCCACACAGTGAGGAAACAGAGACCCAGTTAAAGTCACACAGGGAGGGAGGGGAATCATTTTGAAGAGGTTAGTAATCAGGTTGAACGTGCTGGGACAGTCTCTGGAAACTGGCTTTGTGCATAAATCCCAGCTATTCCCTGTTCCCCCGTCACTTCCACTGCAAAGTACAGGGCAGAAAGTATTTCCATTAATGGGCATGGAGAAGGGAGTGCCAATTAATCCAAGCTTTTCTGGCTTCAATCAGCACCTCCCAGAGCCGTCCTGACCCGTTTCCTTTGGCTTTAGTATCTTGCCCACTTTTACAACAGAAAGGGCTGGCTTCCTTCTTCCGCCACTCATTGGATCATGTGGCTGGTTTATCCTGATACTCCCATAATTAATTGGTTTTTTTTGCCTCCCACGGTCTGTTTCTGCTTTCTTCCAGCCCTCTGGCCTCCCAGTGCTACTTCTCTCTTCCTCCACGAATACCACCTTCTAACCTCTCCTTTTTGTGGTTCTCCCACAGGGAACCAGTAAGTGAGTTAGTCCCTTAAACTTTTCCCCTACAACTATAATTGAGTCAGCTTTGTGTTACATGCCGTTTATCTTTGCGCGATTGCCTAGATCGCAGTACACATCATATCCACTTTCTTGCAATCGGGGTCATGATTAGAGCCCACAAAAATATTTAAATAACACCTGAGTTATCTGGGCTCTGCCACTCAGGATGTAGCCAAGATTAGATGGTCCCTAATAGAGGTAATACAGTCCCATGTGTAATACCAGCTACGATTTAGTTTGTTTGCTCTCTCTTTCTTTAGCCAGGTTCTGATTTCCCCTCCAAAATCGCCAGCATTGTGTGGTTTTTTCAAAATCACTGACTGGTGTTTACATAATCAAAATAGAATGCATTTTTGGAACTTAGTGACGCCTCCCCTTCAAGCCAGCACTGTGTCCTTAGGTCCCCATGCCCGCTCCTCCCTCCATTCATTGGTGTTTGGCTTTTTCCTGAAGTGCCAAGCCAAAAGGTTCATAGCTTGTTTTCAAAGCATAGCTGTTCGGTCCTAGCATAATCATTGCCTTGACTATTTCATTCCATACATCAAAATATATTCCAGATGGATCCAAAGTTTAACTGTAGCCAATCGCAGAACATTTTTTAAAAGAAAGTGTGGGTGAACATTTGTATGACCCTGGAGTGGAATTGGGCTTTCCAAGGATTATATGAATTTTGGAAGCCAAAGGGAAAAGATAGATAAATTTAACTACATAAAGTAACCGCAAAACTTCTACGTATCAAATGTTGTGCCTTGGAAAGAACCCCATAAAACATAATCAAAGTCAAACAACACACTGGGGTGAAATACCTCCAAAACCAGAACAAAGGATAATTAACTGATAAATTCAAAGAGCTCTCACAAATGAATAAGAAAAACTAACAATCCAATAGAAAAATGGTTAGAAAAAATCAACAGGAAAGAAATTTGAAAAGAAATGTAGGGAATTCCTTGGTGGTCCAGTGGTTAGGACTTGATGGTTTCACTGTTGGGGCCTGGGTTCAATCCCTGGTTGGGGAACTAAGACCCTGCAAGCCACAAGGCATGGCCAAAAAAAAAAAAAAAAAAAATGCAAATGGCCAAAAACATGAAAAGAAGCCCAAGCTTACTAATAATCAAAGAAAAGTAGACGAAAATCATAGTAGGCTATCATTTGTCATCTATTGATTGTGGAAAAGACAAAAAAATGAAAGATAATACCAGGTGATGATGAGGGGAACAGGTACTTTTATGGTTAAAGTGGGTGAAACCTTTTGGGTAGTGCCAATTAAACAATTTTAAATCTGCATCTTTGACCTAGAAATTATTCTTCTAATACATTATTAGGAGTTATTTTTATAGAATAAATTATTCTATAAAAATAACAAATGTACAAAACTATAATTTTTAATGGAGCAATTTTTTTTTTTTTTTTTTTTTTTTTTTTTGTGGTACGCGGGCCTCTCGTTGTGTGGCCTCTCCCGTTGCGGAGCACAGGCTCCGGATGCGCAGGCTCAGCGGCCATGGCTCACGGGCCCAGCCGCTCCGCAGCATGTGGGATCTTCCCGGACCGGGGCACGAACCCGTGTCCCCTGCATCGGCAGGCGGCCTCTCAACCACTGCGCCACCAGGGAAGCCCTAATGGAGCAATTTTTATAATTGAAAATGTGTTGGAAATAACTTCATTTACATAGATAAAAATGTACTGACATTGAATGACTTTCAATGTGTATTGTAAAGAGAAAAAGCAAGATTCAAAAGGGCAGGTAAAACAATCCAGTTTTTTGCATCATCATTAGAATAATATATTTTGACTGCTGTTGATATGCATTCTTCTAGAAGATTCCTACAAAGATACCATGAGTCAATAATTAGGTTGCTGGATTAATAGCTCTTAATAGGTTCAGTGATCCTCCGTCCCTTCAGAGAGGGTCAGGGTTCAGCCACTCAATCACCTGCTCACTCACTAATTGCACAAATTTTCGTTGTGCACCTGAGGCAGTGAGTGAGGTTAAGTAAAGTGACTCTGAAATGGGATTGCCTAAGTGTGAACCCATCACATGGCGCTCTTCTCGGGCAGGTTAATTTCTTCCCTTACACATGATCCACTCTACCTTCCATCATGGGTGGCGAAACTGAGGCCCAGTGAAGGTACAGGCTGCATCCTAGGTGGCTTCCCAGTTAGGGAGAGGCAGAGGCTGAGCTAGAACTATCCCAGGAGAGGCAGCCTGGCTAGGAATTGTACTCCTAGTGTGGGCAGCTGGCGTGCAGAGGTGATAAGGGGGTGGGAGCCGGGCCAGACATCAGGGTACAAATTCTGGCCCTGCCACCTACTAGTTGTGTAGTCTCGGGTAAGTTATTCAGTGTCTCTGTGCCTTACAGGATTTGTTGTGAGAGTTAAATGTAAAGTGCTTAAGATGGTGCCCGGCACACAATATGTCTCAGTCTATGCTGATGATTATTATTTGCAAGGTACTAGGGATTAAAAGGTGGACCAGAAAGCACAGTCCTTGTAACTGAAGGCATTTATGACACAGTGGAGAATAGAGTGTGGGAAATACTATGATGAGGTAATGTTTCAGGATGTTAAGAGAGCAAGGATGGGGGGCCCTCCAACCCAGGCTTGGAGGGTCAGGGGAGGCTGCCCGGGGAAGCCACAGCCAAGCTGAGACCTAGAGGAGGCAGAGGTGGTCGTTCCCTCTGGGTGGACAGAACAGCCGGGGTCAAAGTCCAGAGCTGAGATTGAGCCTTGTTATTTCCAGGAATTGAAAGTAAAGCAGGAGAAATCCCTGAGCACAGGTATCATGATTTTGAGGATAAGGCGACTAAGGTGGACCTTCAGCCTGGCTGTTTCCTCTACCCCTACTATTTGCCTGACTGATCTCTTTACCCATCAAGTATTAGCCTAAATGCCACCTCCTCCAGGATGTCTTCCAGGGATCCCACTTTCCCACAGAGCTTTATGTCTACTTGGTACGAGTACCCTTGGTACTTTGCAAACTTTATTGTCCCTGCTTGTTGATTGCTCTTCCTACCAAACTGGGAGCTCCTCCATGGTGATATTTGCATGGCACTTGTTTACCAATGCATACCTGTTAGTATGGATGAGCTAACAGAGGCCAGGAGAGGGTCCAGGAGCTTCCCAAGGATAAAGGGAGATAGAATTTTCGCTCGAGTTCTTAAATTCCACAACCGTTACGCCATGGACTCACGTCCACTACCAACTACGGGAAGCAGGTACATACCCAGGCCAGATGTGGGCTGCAGCCGAGCTTTGCTGGTCAGGGCAAAGACAAAGCTCATTATGCAATATTTTGTAATAACCTATAAGGGAAAAGAATCTGAAAAGGAATAGACATATATGTACACATACATGCATCTATATATAAAACCGAATCACTGTGCTGTGCACCTGAAATTAACACAACATTGTAAATCAACTAGACTTCAATTTAAAAAAAAAAGGTAAAAAGAAAAAAAGACAAAGCTCATCTCTGATGAGCTGGAACTACAGTATTTGAGGGCTTGAGAGGTACCGAGGACCAAGTTCAGTCTCTTTGGCCTCTCAGTTGCTCAGGAATCCGTTCTGCCTTCCTGACTGGTAGGTGTGGGTTGGAGAGAAGTCCTAGACGCCACTGGTTCCTACAGGCCTGCACTCCCCCCCTCACCTTTCCATCTGCTCCCCACCCAAGAAGGGAGATTCTCTCTGCCTGGGGCCCAGTATGTTGTCTCAATGGTCTATGCCTGAAAGATGGCAATGACCATAACCACACACGTGAAACCTTCTAGGGGTCCAGAGTGTACACAGATGATGGGACCTTATGGGCTAAGACAGCCTAGAGAGGGCCCTACCCTAGAAATACTTTCTTCACGTGCTATCCAGAAGGATGGCATGAAGAGCAGGTAGTTTCCTTATTTCTATTCTGTTTTTTAAGACCAAGAAAATAGAACTAAGATGTACCGTGTGTTGTTTTGTCATTTAATACATTTTTATATTTTCATATTAGTTGGCATGGCGGTCATTTTCCTTTAAAAGATCATATGAGTAAGTGAAGTGGCATTCTGTGAGTGTGAGGTGGTGCAAGTATTTCAATTATCTTGTTTAAGTTGCTCTCATTATAAAAACTTCCAGTTTTGCATTCATTAAAAAGGTACTTCTATTAGTATCCAGCTAGACATACACACATGCACACGATCCTACTTTCCCCCCCAAAATAAAGACTAGATCTGTTCACATAGACCTGAAAAGAGGTAAAATCATGGTTGACTTCTGCAATCAAAGACAGCATGATTTTTTTTTATTGAAGAATAGTTGATTTACAACGTTACGTTAGTTTCTGGTATACAGCAGTGATTCAGTATATATATACGTGATATGTCACATATATATATATATATATAAAATACGATTCATATATGTATATATATATTTTTTTCATTTTTAAATTATGGTTTATTATAGGATACAGAATATAGTTCCCTTTGCTATACAGTAGGACCTTGTTGTTTATCTATTTTATATATAGTTGATTGTATCTGCTAATCCCAAACTCCTAATTTATCTCTCCCCCACCCCGTTTGCCCTTTGGTAACCATAAGTTTGTTTTCTATGTCTGTGAGTCTGTTTCTGTTTTGTAAATAAGTTCACTTGTACCATATTGTAGATTTCACATATAAGTGATATCATATAGTATTTATCTTTCTCTTTCTGACTGACTTCACTTGGTATGATAATCTCTAGGTCCATCCATGTTGCTGCAAATGGCATTATTTCATCCTTTCTTTATGGCTGAGTAGTATTCCATTGTATAAATATATACCACATCTTTTTTATCCATTCCTCTGTCAATGGACATTTAGGTTGCTTCCATGTCTTGGCTATTGTAAATAGTGGAAGGCATTATTTTGTTTTGCTTCCTAAGATGATTCTAAAATAGCTTTTTTTAAAAAAATTAAAAAATATATAATACCTGTGCATTCTAGAAACTGATGAGACAAAAAAAAGGAAACGGAAAACCAGTAGCAATCACACAACCCAGAATACCGTGCTTAATATTTTAGTGCATTCCTTTCCAGACTTTTTCCTGAAATGTGTTTTTAAATAAGACACAAACAGTGGTGGTGGTGGTATGGGGATGGGAGAAGTGGTGGTAGAGAGAATGGGAATTAGATCTCCTCTTCTGTACTCTGCAGGCGTCAGACTAACTTCTTTTTACTTCCCTGAAACCTATGCCTTTTTCATACCTATGTGTCTAAATGTCCCTGAATTAGGAAACAGCTTCTGCATGGGTTAAGAATTTGTGACTCATGTAAGAGACCTGAAAAAGTAGTGGCTGTATAAGGCAGAAATTTGTTTCTTTCTTATATAAATGAAACCCAGAAGTAGGCAGTCTAGAACTGGTGAAGTGGCTGTATGGTATGACTGTCTTTCAGCTCATGACTTCCTTTCTCATTGTTGCCTCCAGGTCCTAGATAGCTGCTGGAGCTCCAACCATTACATCTGCATTCATGATAGTAAAAGAAGGAAGGGAAGAAGGGCTTAGCCTCTCCCTTTTAAGGAGCTTTCCCAGAAGTCCCCTTTTTATACTTTTAATTGTAATTTTATTTATGGTTTCTTCATAGTCAAATCTATTTCTTTTTTGTTTATAATTTTCAGGTTTTGGTGTAATAGTAAAAATATCTTCCCAACCTAGTATCATTAAAGTATTCTGTACATTTTCTGGAATTTTAGAACTGTTTTTTCTTTTTAGTTTTAATCTGAAATTTATTTATGTTTATAGCATGGGGTAGAGATCTAACATTCTTTTTCCAAATGGCTGCCATAAAGGGACATTTTCTTTAACCCACAATATCTGTTCCTCTTGTAGCCATTAGCCAAGATCCTTCCCTAGGCAGTACAAGAGGCACCCAGACAAATTCTTAATCTTTTTTTCCTAGGTTTCATTCAGACCTACACTCATTTGTTCGCACTTGTATTGCTAACCATTCCCTTTTTAGTTTTAACCTCTGGACCTCCATTGTATCCAACACGTGTCTTTTTTTGCACTCATACATGGCATTATAATCCATATGCAAACATTTCTCCCACACAGGACTGTGAGCACCTTGAGAGTAGGGACTGTCTTAATCCACTTGGTATCTCTAACATTGAAAATTTAGCAGCTTCCTCAATCAATGTTAAACTGACTGAACGAATGAAAGAGTGTCATGTTACATGCCATTTGTTACTAGTTCCCTTTAAAAGGTTACTTTCTAATGACTCAGTAGGAGGTACCTTAATCTCTTAGTTAAATCTCATTTTTGGGAGGTTACTTTTGAGGAAGTTTCTTCAACAAAATTAATCCCATTAACGCTGTTTGGATTTCAATTGGTTTCAGCTCCGTGGCATTGTACTTTTGTGGACAATTGGAGGGCACCTCCATACATCAATTCCAGTAACTATTAGTAAGCCAGGGTTTCAAGACTCCAGTACTTAGAGGACCTCTCAGGGACCCTGGGGAAGCTGTTCATTCAGGAAACATTCCTGGTGCATCTGTCACTTGGAAGTTCTCATGCTAGCTGCTCTAAGGAGGCAGAGCTGAGTTAGAAATGGCCTTTGCCCTTGGGATCAGGACACCACAATGAGGATGAGTGAGGTTTGTTTTTTTTTGTGGTACGCGGGCCTCTCACTGCTGTGGCCTCTCCCGCTGCGTAGCACAGGCTCCGGACGCGCAGGCTCAGCGGCCATGCCCCGAAGATCCCACATGCCGTGGAGCGGCTGGGCCCGTGAGCCATGGCTGCTGAGCCTGCGCGTCCGGAGCCTGTGCTCTGCAACGGGAGAGGCAGCAACAGTGAGAGGCCCGCGTACCGCAAAAAAAAAAAAAAAAAAAAAAAAAGGTCGGATCCCTGTTGCCTGGGCCTTCCTCTGACCCTCTTGTTGGGATTGCAGGGTCCCCTGTACCTCCATCGATGTTAACACCAAACTCCACTGGATTCTTTCAGATCCACCCTGATGAGCCTGGCTTAGTCTCCCCATTATTGGAACGCTTAGACCATTTCACAGACATACAGGGATTTACAGTTCAAGATAGCAGAAGGAGGCAAAACTATCTGCCCAATAATCAGACTAAACTCATGATTAGGAGAAAAGGATTGAGGGGTCTGAGCGGGAAAAGTCTGCTATTTCAGGAACGACACCATAGCAGTACTCATTGTGGGAACTCTGGACTGTGTTAGGCTTATACTTATTATCAGGTTTAATGTTGCTTTTATTCTCAGTACTTGAGGGAGCTGAGTGCCCTCATCATTTTCAGTGCTTGGGACTTGTAAGTATCTTCATGTAATCCTGGACCCTTGGACACATTTGCCCCCAGGCTCACCTGGCGCTGTTGGGCCTCAGCAGGGCTAAAAGAAACCCTCATGAAGGGATTCATTCCTTAGGTCTGGGCTCCTAGACCTTGAAACTTGCCTGGTCCCCACCTTGTCTTTATGGCCAGCATGGAGTTAAGGTGTGGAATCTGCTGCTTTGTGATCTCTGCGGCTTACCTGGCTCCTGATCTTCCTGTGCCTCTCTCCAGCTATTCTGTTTCCTCTCTTGCACTTCCCTGGGGTCAGCTGCAGCTCACCTCTCCCCTCTGCACTGCTAACACTGACCACTTAAACTGAGCCTCTTTCCAGAGCACAGAGAAGGGGACAATTCCAGGTCTCTTCCCGTATCTACCCACATCACCAGCATCAATACTTTTCCTTGATCCAGAATTAACACTATTTGTACCCTCCTTGAGCTATTCTGTGAGCAAAATGGCCTCTGTGGGCTGGTACTGGAGACTACTTAACAGTAGTTAAGGGCCAGGGCCTGCATATGCCAGGTTTTAAGTCTCCCATATGTGTTACCTTTTTTTTTTTTTTTTTTTTGCGGTATGCGGGCCTCTCCCGTTGCGGAGCACAGGCTCCGGACGCGCAGGCTCAGCGGCCACGGCTCACGGGACCAGCTGCTCCGCGGCGTGTGGGATCTTCCCGGACCGGGGCATGAACCTGTGTCCCCTGCATCGGCAGGCGGACTCTCAACCACTTCGCCACGAGGGAAGCCCCAATATGTGTTATCTTGTTTAATCTTCACAGCAATCCTATAAAATAGCTATTTAGTATTAGCCCCAGTTATACCAAGGAAATCACTGAAGCACAGAGGGATTACAGAATTTTCCCATGGTCACACAGCTAGAAAGTAGCAGGGCTAGGATTCAGACCCAGCTCTCTCCTGCCAAAGCCTAGGTGTGCCCATAACTACTACCCATTTGGTGTTACTCATATGTAGATTATCTTAACAAAATATATCCACAATTTGTTAATGTTACATTAGCATATATTTAGCAAATAAAAGTGGATACCTGTTTTGGTTACCTTAAAAATCAAACATTTAAATTATTTTCTCTCTATTGAGAGATTCTTTGATTTTTTTTATGGGAAAGAAGGTGGGACTTTGAGGTGGCCAGCAAAGAGAAGTAAGATATAAACAAATTGGAAAGATTTTGCTAGATTCCGATACTGGAGCAAGTGTTTATCCTTTAATCGTTTTTGCCCCGGAGTGACCAAAGCTGACAGAAGACAGAGCCGGTGGAGCGGGGTCAATAAAAGAGCGGGCGCACATGACTCCATATGGCTCTGTGCCATTGGTCTGTCTTCATCTACAGTCAGAAACAGGCAGAGGAGGTCCAAAAAAAGAAAAGACCTAAATTCCCGGTGCTTTGTTGCGGGCTGCATAAACAATTCTTGCAGGAGGAAGGCAACGCTAACTCATCTTCGTTATTAAGCTGTTGTCTTCAGATGAAGCCTGCCCTCCTGGACTCAGCTTTGTGATGCTGGATGAGGGAAGTCTGCAAATCACGTTTGTGCTTTGCCAGCTGGCCCTTATTAGGCTCTGCCAATAGGGGGCGGTGGAGGAAGACAGACTGGAGGCGGGACTTCCTGTTGGCTTCGTACATATTTCCTGCTTCTGTGAGCGTCACTATGTCAACGCCCTTTTCCTTCGCAGTTGTGGTCTCTCTATGTAGCTGCACTGAATCTAGTTTACAGTAACGGAGCACAGAGACACCAGGCTCCTCAGGAGAGGTCTGGATCTCAGCCTAGGAGGCCCTCCTCTGAGCTCAGAGACCCCAGCACCAACCAGAGGTCTGAGTTTCCGCTTGTTGGCATCCCCTTACCAAATTCTCAATAATCCCCCAATATTTTCCTCCTTCTTCCAGCCTAGGGGTGGTAGCTACTTACAGCAATTGTTACTTCCTTAATAATTTAGCATCATCTACCCCTCCCCCTGCTTTCCGTTATCTACTTAACTTGATACCTGGTTAAGTTCTTTATGTAAAATTATTAAATTTGTTATTTCAAATATTTGGCCAGGAATGCTGCATATTTGGAGGGGTGCTTTGGGGGTGATGGGGAGAGGCAAACAGTGGCAAACAATGGCAGCAGTTTTGAAGAAGTAAGTTTTCACACTGTATTGCCAAAACCACCCATGGGGTGCTCACTGAAGTCCAACCACCCTTAGTGTTAGCCTTGTTCAGACTGTCAGGAACCCTAGACTCACAGACATTAGTGATGGAGATCTACAGTCTGGAGCCCCGAGGATATTTCTCCAACTTACAAATTATTAACAGTCATGGAAAGACAGACAAATTAATTTTTTTTTGAGTAGTTGCCATGGAAGAGCAAAGTCTGTTTTTCACTGACTTTTCCTTTAAAGTAAAAGAACAAAAAAAATAATCCTTGAAGGTCATTTTTATTGCTTCACTCTTCAGTGAAATTCAGGGAGTATTCAGGGAACATAAGAGGAGAGATATTTGAACTCCAGGCCAAAAGAAGATAGGGGCATACCTGTGTGTTTCCACGGTTCCTTGTTAAGGGGGAAAAAAGCTTTCAAGTTCTTGTATGAGTATTGACAAGTTTTTATGAGTGGTTTTGTGGCAGGAGAACATGAGTACAAACTGGGCTATTCTGGATGAAATAGCTGCTTGCCTTCTTACGCATTGCCAGCATGTTTTTCCTGCTTGCTCACCTCCCTGAATGACTTGTTCTTGAGAATATGCTCCTGAATGATATATCTGAGCTGGCTCTCTTATCTGAGAGCAGGAAGCTAGAAGGTCAGTGACAGAGCCACCTGCTGCTCTTTACTTTGCAGAGATTAAGGAGTCTGACACAGTTTCTTGGACATCCTATGAATGTTAGAAAATATGTTTTGGAGAGGCTGAAGAAAGAAGAGACATGGTGTTCACATTTGCTTCCATGGAACCCAACAGATCTTCCCTTGGGAAAAAGATCTTCCCTAAATAAGAAGGAAGCTATTAAAGGTGAGAGTTTTCTTTACTTTTCATTTTTTCATCCTCTTTAGATTCCCATAAGTTATTACTAAAGAGGATACAGTCTTATGCTTTGAACAAGATTGCGACAAGGGAAAAGAATTATTGCCGGAAGGATATGTCACATTTTGTTCCTCTTTTTCTCCTTTTGGGGATTATTTTTTCCCCTATACTATCTGGTTTTCTTTGTTGGTACTAAGTACCCTTAGTGATTCAGATATACATACTTCTTCATATTCTTTTCCATTATGGTTTATCACAGGATATTGAATGTAGTTCCCTGTGCTATATAGTAGGACTTTGTTGTTTATCTGTTTTTTACATAGTAGTTTTAGGTACCCTGTATTGTATTTAAAAGGTAGCTGTGGTTTGGAGGAACAAGTATTAGGCTTACAGACACACGCCCCCTCCCAAAAAAAAGATTGGGGGGAAGAGGGAGTATGGAAGAGTCCCAGATTTGCTTCCTATAATGTATATGACATTTGGCAAGTTATTTAGCTTCCGTTTTCCTCTCTATAAAAGAGGCCTAATATTACTATGTTTTAGGCATGTTGTAAAGATTCAATGGGAAAATGTAAAGAAATTTCTGGCTCAAAGAAAGTTCTCATTAAATATTGCATATGCATAGCTTTGTGTGTCTCTGTGTGGATATATTTTAAATTTGGATAGACTGAGAGTTATCTGTATGATTACAATGTATTTTTGGAATTACATCCAATTTTTTGTACTTGTTTAAGAACATTTTCTTTAAAGCGTGGCTAGATGCTACAGCTAACCAATGAATTATATGTGGTGAAAGCATCCTAAAATATGAACTGCCAAATAAGAGCAAGAACTGTACTTTATCTTTTTTTTTTTTTTTTTTTGTGGTACGCGGGCCTCTCACTGTTGTGGCCTCTCCCGTTGCGGAGCGCAGGCTCCGGACGCGCAGGCTCAGCGGCCATGGCTCACGGGCCCAGCCGCTCCGCGGCATGTGGGATCTTCCCGGACCAGGGCACGAACCCGTGTCCCCTGCATCGGCAGGCGGACTCTCAACCACTGCGCCACCAGGGAAGCCCTACTTTATCTTTTAAAAGGACATTTCTAGAACTGAAGCTGAGAGTTTGAATTTCATGGATTTTCTCTCTAGACCGATCAGAAATTCTATCCCCCAGTTAAGAGCTATGTTAGAAACAGGGTGGTAAGGTTTGGAGGGAAGAAGGAAAAAGGAAGGGTGGGGAGTTCCTCTTATTAATTACAGCTCTACAGCAACAGGTACTTAGCTCTCTGCTTCCCTTACTCTCTCCTGAGGTGGAGGTGGACCCAGATCCTGATTCCAGTGCCAGCATGATCAGCTGGTTTGTAGTGTCAGGCTATAGACCTCCATCAGTGAGCTGGGTGCATGAAGTTCCTAGGCAGGACTTGACTGAGGGTATTTGTCTAGAGAAGAAACCTGTTTTTGCCATCACTTTGGAGTTGAACTTGATGTTCCTTGAGCATGTTCCAGGTTAGTTTGTAACTGAAGGCATTGTGTTCTGTCCAAGGATTTCATCCTCCTCCTTCCCTGTGCCCAAACTCTACCGATCTCCCATTCCATGAAGATGATTGGGTGGAAGAAGAAACTCTGCAGGGGGCATCACCTGTGGGCCCTGGGCTGCTATATGCTGCTGGCCGTTGTTGCTCTGAGACTTTCTCTCAGGTTAAAATGTGACATAGATTCCCTGGATCTGGAATCCAGGGACTTTCAAAGCCAGCGCTGTAGGGACATCTTGTACAAGTCCCTGAAGCTGCCAGCAAAGAGATCCATCAACTGTTCTGGGGTCACCCGAGGGGACCAGGAAGCAGTGGTCAAGGCTCTCCTGGACAATCTGGAGGTCAAGAAGAAGCGGGAGCCTTTCACAGACACCGATTACCTCAACATGACCAGAGATTGTGAGCAGTTTAAGTCCCAAAGGAAGTTCATACAGTTCCCACTGAGCAAAGAAGAGTTAGACTTCCCCATCGCATACTCTGTGGTGGTCCATGAGAAGATTGAAAACTTTGAACGGCTGCTGCGAGCTGTGTATGCCCCTCAGAACATATACTGCGTCCATGTGGATGAGAAGTCCCCAGAAACTTTCAAAGAGGCAGTCAGGGCCATTATTTCCTGCTTCCCAAATGTCTTCATGGCCAGTAAGTTGGTCCGAGTGGTTTACGCCTCCTGGTCCAGGGTGCAGGCTGACCTGAACTGTATGGAAGACTTGCTCCAGAGCTCGGTGCCTTGGAAATACTTACTGAATACATGTGGGACAGATTTTCCTATAAAGACCAATGCTGAGACGGTCCTGGCCCTCAAGATGTTGAATGGGAAGAACAGTATGGAGTCCGAGATACCTACTGAGTACAAAAAGTCTCGCTGGAAATACCACTATGAGGTGACAGACACATTGCACCTAACCAGCAAGATGAAGGACCCTCCCCCTGATAACTTACCCGTGTTCACAGGGAATGCCTATTTTGTGGCTTCTCGAGCCTTTGTCCAACATGTCTTAGAGAACCCCAAATCCCAACGACTGATCGAATGGGCAAAAGACACCTATAGCCCTGATGAACACCTCTGGGCCACCCTTCAGCGTGCACCGTGGATGCCTGGCTCTGTCCCCTACCACCCGAAGTTTCACATCTCAGACATGACCGCCATTGCCAGGCTGGTCAAATGGCAGTTCCACGAGGGAGACGTCAGTATGGGGGCGCCTTATGCACCTTGCTCTGGAATCCACCAGCGGGCTGTCTGCATTTATGGGGCTGGGGACCTGCACTGGATTCTTCAGAGTCATCACCTCTTGGCGAACAAGTTTGACCCAAAGGTGGATGATAATGTTCTGCAGTGTTTAGAAGAGTATTTACGTTATAAGGCCATCTATGGGACTGAACTCTGAGATACACCGTGAGAGGATTGCTACCCAGGGGGCAGGAACATGTACAGACGTGCCCAGAACATGCTGGGACAGTGTGGGGTGGGAGAGCAGGGCTCTGGAATCCGTGGCATCTCCCTGGGTCAGGGGGCTGCTCTTGGAGTGTGATGAGTAGATTTGTTGCCTCGCAAATTGCTGCCCTGGGTGAACACTGTTGTGTCCTCACCTCACTTCCAATAGCTTCTCCACTGACTTTCCCACCGAGTTGGGAATAAGAACCAGCTCTTTGGATGAATAAGGGAGGGAAGTGTGGCAGGAGACCCTGGATTTTAGTTCAATTCTTGGTATTGGCTTTTTCACTCTTTGGAGATGCCACTCCAATTCCACTCTTTGGAGATGCTTGGTAGTAGGGAGGGGACTTTGAGGGAAAAAAGGCCTTGTATTTTGTACTATTAGCTTCAAAATAAAGAGCTTCTGATTCAAATCCCTGACTCTACTCTTTGTCTAGTAAGCCAGAGATAAGATAAAACTCTGAGACGTTTTCTCATAACTATCGGTGACATTTAAAATCCCTGGTGGCTAGCAAGAGAATCCCCATTGTTCCGGAATGATCATGGCAAGCTGTATAAATGGCAGATGCAAAAGAATATAGAGGAACACAGCTGACTCTTTCATTATTGAAAGCCCTCCTCACTTTGTTAACATCGCCAGATTCATGACTTTTCTGTAAGGGAAAAGGCAGGGTGATTTAACCAATATGACCCTCCATACCCTTATGGGAAAATTACAGCACTAATTTTGCAAGCTTCACAACCAAAGCTTAACGTTCCATGAGAAAGATGGTAGTTGCCATTAAGTAAGGTCACCGTATAATTTATTGTCAAAACTGGAACACATTTTATTTGGGGGTGGGTGGGTGCTGTAATATTAATAATTATGTTAGATAACAAGAATAAACTAGGTCTGGTTATTCTATCTTTATGCGTCTTGAGTCAAAACTCTTATTTAAGTATGTGAATGGAATGGTCACTGTTCATAGTTCTGTGGCTTATACATTTCCGTGTGGGGAGACAGTTGTGTGTGTGTGTGTGTGTGTGTGTGTACATGTGTTCTCTGCCCCACACTTCCATCCGCCTGCCTAACAAATGTTACCTGGCGAAATAGTTTCCTTTCTAAAGCTAGAGATAATTGTCAGGTAATTGGAAGGCAATTAGCTGTTATATTCTTCTGTGATGGGAAAAGGATACCTCATAAACAGATAAGCATATCTTGTATATGGTAGAGCTGGCCTTCTGCATACAATCTGCTCTGCAAAAGTGATCTATATTCCAGTTAATTTGTGACATTTGAATGATGTTCCCATTAATATGTCGTGATGTCATTAGTGTGTTTCTTTCCTGATCTTGATTCAGTTAATCAAGTGTTCTCTCACAACCAACTTTCCCTGCAACCCATGTACTCTGACATAGCTCTCACTGTGTCTGGTACAGTGACTTTTCTAAGTTAGTGATTGCTTTTTGTAAGGTTGTACTCCTTTGGTAATGGGCATTGCCACCACCAACTTACCTGCACTGTCACATTGAGTCCTCTTCACTTTGCTCTCAGCCCCATCATGGGGATGACTAATGAACAGCTGGTGCTCCACAGATGAGCCCTGTAAGGTCTGTCCCTAGCAGTGGTGGTTGTGAACCTCTCCACCTGCTAGCCTTTGTGACTGTCCTTGGTCCTCCTCTGAGAGGGCTGCAAGGGGGCAGAAAAGTTTCCGAGTGCATGTGTTCTGAGAAAAGAACGTGGGTTTTTGGCTTCATAGTCAACTTCCTCTTTAAATTTTCACGTGAAATAAATAAGGTTTTATATAAATACGTTAAAAAGATTAAAATGTGAACTTGTCATTTTGGGGGAACAGGTTCTCCAAGCATTGAAATTTCCTCTAGAAATACATTCAAAGGTGAATAGGAAGTGCTCTTTATTTAATAAAAAAACCTAAGGTCTTCTTATCAGAAGGGTCAATTTTCTCCCTCATTTGGTGAGTGTATTTTAGAAACCGTACAATTAAACCAACACATCTGTTGATTTTTCCTTCCCTCTGAGTCATATCTGTTTCTGTACCCTTTCTCTGGAAAGGAAAAATCTCATTAAAGAATTGAGCAACTATGTTTATATTCTCAAGGTTTGAGTTTCCTCTTTATTTTTGATTTGTGGCCTGTTGGTAAATGATTTTTTTTATTTTTAATTTCAACTGTGTTGGGTCTTAGTTGCGGCACACAGGATCATTCATTGTGGTGTGCAGGCTCTTTGTTGAGGTGTGTGGGCTTTTTTCTAGTTGTGGCGTGCGGGTTTTCTCTTCTCTAGTTGTGGCACACAGGCTCCAGGGCGCATGGGCTCTGTAGTTGTGGCGTGCGGGTTCCAGAGTGCGTGGGCTCTGTAGTTTGCTGCACGCAGGCTCTCCAGTTGAGGTGCGCGAGCTCAGTAGCTGTGGCACGCCGGCCTAGCTGCCTCACGGCATGTGGGATCCTAGTTCCCGGACCAGGGATTGAACCCGCATCCCCTGCATTGCAAGGTGGATTCTTTACCACTGGACCACCAGGGAAGTCCCGATAAGTGTTGTTTTAATAACTATAGTTTTTGTTGCACACTCTGCCTATTGTAATCTTTGCTCTTTTCTTGACTGAGCGAAAAGTTAAGAAAGGAAGAACAGTTAACCCTGTCTGGCAACAGAAGATATAATTTATTTGAGGAGAAGAAGTATTTCAGTTAAAAAATGGAAAGAATAATTAAATCCATTGCCTGCCTTAAGTCCTTCAATTGAACTGAATACCTATTCTTACTTCTTCCCCTTAGTCGGTCCGTCATCACAAAGATTGTTCCCACCTCTGTGACGCTTGAGTGTATGAGCGATGAAATAACTTTCATTCACTCCACAGATATTAAGTAAGCTCTAACTATTTACCAGGTATTGCTTTTGACACTGGGGATAGTGCAGTCAACAAAACAGGAATCCCCATGCTCATGTTGGTATGTGCATACCAGTGGGAAAACAACTACAAACGGATAAGTAATGTATATGTATATTAGGAGGAGACGAGTGCTGGAGAGAAATTGAAGGAAGTGAATGAGACCTTAGGAGAGTGGAGTGGGGAGGAAAATCTTAAATAGTGTGGTCAGGGAGGCCCTTAATGAAAAGGTGACATTTGAGTCAACATTTGAAGGAGATGAAGGAATGATCCGTGAGGATAAATGCGGGAAGAGCATTCTAGGCCAAGAGGAAAGACTTGCTCAGCACTGAAGCACGACCACACCTGCCACGTTTGAGGAACAGCAAGGAAGCTGGTGTAAACGGAGCAGAGTAAAGGACGGGGAAAAGACCTAAGAATACAGGGGAGGAGGATATATTGTAAAGACCTTTGTGCCCCATTACATGGACTTTGTCTTCTCTGAGAGATATTATAGGCCCCTGGCAGGTTTTGAGCAGCGGGCTGACGTGATCTGACTAACATTTTAATGCTGCGTTGAGGACAGACTTGTTGGGAGGTAGGGGTGGGAGCAGGGAGGCTCGTTAGGAGGCTATGGTACTAATCTCAGCACGAGCAGTAGAAATGGTGAAAGTGGTCAGATTCTGGAAATGTTTTGAAGGTTCAGTCTGAGAGTTTGCTGACAGATTGAATTTGTTTATGAGAGCAATGGAGGAGTCAAGAATGACTCCAGGGCTTTTGTTCTGATGATAAGTTAGAAGGACAGAGTTACCGTTAACCAAGAGAGGAACACTGTGAAAGAGTGGTTTCTTAGGGGAAGATCAGGGGGTTGATTTTGAACATGTTAAATTGGAGATGCCTATTAGACATCTGAGTAGAGATGTTGAGGAGATGAATGTGACAGGAATCTGGGTTCAGGAGAGAGGTCTAGACTGGAGACACTTATATGGTATTCATCAGCTTATATGTAAACCCATGAAACTGGATGAGAGTCCCAAAGGAGTGGCAGAAATAGAAAAAAAAGAGCCTCCCAAATGAGTTCTGAGGGCTCTCCAAAATGCAGAGGATGGTGGAGTCAAGATGGCGGACTAGGAGGATGCAGAATTCGCATCTCTGTACAACTAGGGCACCTGCCAGGCACCAGTGGGGGACCACGGACACCTAAGGGGTCAGGAGGAATCCACAGTGACCAGGTAGGACATGGGGCGTGGGGGGGAGTGAGGGGGGAGGAGAAGTGGAGGCGGTACGGGACTGGCGCCCCTGAGGGGCGGCTGGGGGACACGAAGGGATCCCATGCCCGAAGGGGGAAATTGGGGGACCACTGGGAGGGCAGAGGATCAAAAGGGAGTGTGGACAGGTTTCCCCTGCCCACTTGGGCCCCTGGGAGCCTGCTGAGATACCGGGCCTGATCCTCTGCCCACCGAGGCCCCCTCCAGCCGCGGGTCCTGAGGGAGTGGGAGGGAGGGAAGGGGGAGCAAAAGTAAAAGCCGGACCTCCCGGACCGGCATCCCTGAGGGGCGGCTGGGGGAGGGGAGGAGTTCCTACACCCAGCGGGACCCACCCACGGTTAGGGGTCTAGCGGTGGCAATGGGGGAGACCCTGGGGGAGACCCTTGGGGGAGACCCTTGGCTGGGGTGGTGGGGGGAGCAGAGAAACGGAAGGGAACGCAGCCAGCTCTTTCCCTGTCCACTTAGGCACCAGGGAGCCTACTGGGCTCCTGGGCCTAATCCTGCCCTCGGAGCCTCCCTCCTGACACGCAGACCTCAAGCCCCGCCCCTACACCCCCACCCAGGGCCCCACCTCTACGCTCGGAGACCCCCTCCCTCCAGCGTGCTGGGCCTAAACTCCACCCACAAACCCTCACTCAAGGGCCCTACCGCCAAACCCTGGAAGTCCACACTCCAGAGGCCCCACCCCATGCTTGAACGTCGCCCCACCTAGGCACTGTCCCCAAGGCCTTTTCCAGCTGCACCGGCCCTGAGCCTAGGCCCTGCCACATGCTCAAACATCACCCTGCTGCCTGCCTAGGTCCTGCCCCACCCTAAACCCCGCCCCTAAGTTCCACCCCCGCCTAAACTCCACCCCCGTAGCCAAGGCCTTTTTTTTCTTCTTTTAGGTTGGGGTTTCTATTTTACCTTGTTGTTGTTGATTCATTTATATATATATTTTTCTAATCTTTTATTTTTCTATTCTCCTTTTGGCTTGTCTTCCCCTTTTTTTTTCATTTTTTTGTTGTGGTTTTGTTTTACCTTGTTGCCATTGTTTCAATTATATTTATATTTTTCCTAATATATTTTTTATCTTTCTAATTTTATTTTATTTTTTATTCTTTGTTATTGTACTGCCCTTATTTTCCTTTGTTTTTTGGGGTTTTTTTTTGCTGTGCCATGCGGCTTGCAGGATCTTTGTTCCCAGGCTGGAGGTTGGGCCCGAGCTCCTGTTTTGGGAGCACTGAGTCCAAACTTATGGACTAACAGAGACCTCAAACCCCAAGGAATATTAATTGGAGTGAGGCCTCCCAGAGGTCTTCATCTTGGCACCAAGACCCAGCTCTACCCAACTGCCTGCAAACTCCAGTGCTGGATGCCTCAGGCCAAACAACCAGTAAGCCAGGAATACAGCCCCACCTATCAAAAGAAAAGAAAAAAAAAGGCGCAGATGAAGAAGCAAGGTAAAAACCTACAAGACCAAATAAATGAAGATGAAATAGGCAACCTACCTGAAAAAGAATTCACAGTAATGATAGTAAAGATGATCCAAAATCTCAGAAACAGAATGGAGAAAATACAAGAAACGCTTAACAAGGGTCTAGAAGAATGAAAGAGAAGTGATGAACAACACAGTAACTGAAATTAAAAATACTCTAGAAGGAATCAATAGCAGAATAACTGAAGCAGAAGAATGGATAAGTGAGCTGGAAGATAAAATGGTGGAAATAACTGCCAGGGAGCAGAATAAAGAAAAAAGAATGAAAAGAATTGAGGACAGTCTCAGAGACCTCTGGGAAAACATTAAACGCACCAACATTCGAATTATAGGGGTCCCAGAAGAAGAACAGAAAGAGAAAGGGTCTGAGAAAATATTTGAAGAGATTATAGTAGAAAACTTCCGTAACATGGGAAAGGAAGTAATCAAGGCCAGGAAGTGCAGAGAGTCCCATACAGGATAAACCCAAAGAGAAACACACCAAGACATATATTAATCAAATTATCAAAAATTAAATACAAAGAAAATATATTAAAAGCAGCAAAGGAAAAGCAACAAATAACATACAAGGGAATCCCCATAAGGTTAACAGCTGATCTTTCAGCAGAAACTCTGCAAGCCAGAAGTAAGTGGCAGGACATACTTAAAATGATGAAAGGGAAAAAGCTACCCAGCAAGGATCTCATTCAGGCTTGACGGAGAAATCAAAAGCTTTACAGACAAGCAAAGGCTACAAGAATTCAGCACCACCAAACCAGCTTTACAAGAAATGCTAAAGGAACTTCTCTAAGCGGGAAACACAAGAAGAAAAAGATGCACAAGAACAAACCCAAATCAATTAAGAACATGGTAATAGGAACATACATTCAAGATAGTCACCTTGAATGTAAATGGATTAAATGCTCCAGCCAAAAGACACAGACTGGCTGAATGGATACAAAAAGAAGACCCTTATATATGCTGTCTATAAGAAACCCACTTCAGACCTAGTGACACATACAGACTGGAAGTGAAGGGATGGAAGAAGATATTCCATCAAATGGAAATCAAAAGAAAGCTGGAGTAGCAATACTCGTATCAGATGAAATAGACTTTAAAATAATGAGTGTTACAAGAGATACGGAAGGACACTACATAATGATTAAGGGATCAGTCCAAGAAGAAAACAACAATTATAAATATTTATGCACCCAACATAGGAGCACCTCAATACATAAGGCAAATGCTAACAGCCATAAAAGGAGAAATCAACAGTAACACAATAGTAGTGGGGGACTTTAAAACCCCACTTACACCAATGGACAGATCATCTAGACAGAAAATAAATAAGGAAACACAAGCTTTAAATGACACAATAGAGCAGATAGAGTTAATTGATATTTTTAGGATATTCTGCTGGAAAGAGGAAGAATACACTTTCTTCTCAAGTGCACATGGAACCTTCTCCAGAATAGATCACATCTTGGGTCACAAATCAAGCCTTGGAAAATTTAAGAAAACTGAAATCATATCAAGAATCTTTTCCAACGACAAATGCTATGAGATTTGAAATTAATTACAGGAAAAACCCCACAAATACATGGAGGCTAAACAGTGCGCTGATAAATAACCAAGAGATCACTGAAGAAATCAAAGAAGAAATTCAAAAAAACCTAGAAACAAATGACAACAAAAACACCATGATCTTGCTGATCCAAAACCTATGGGACACAGCAAAAGCAGTTCTAAGAGGGAAGTTCATAGCAATTGAAACTCACCTCAATTTTCTCACCTTTTATTTGAGAAGAATCTCAAATAAACAACCTAACCTTACATTTAGAGCAACAAGAAAAAGAAGAACAAAGAAAACCCAAAGTTAATAGAAGGAAAGAAAGCATAAGGATCAGAGGAGAGATAATGAAATAGAAACGAAGAAAACAGTAGCAAAGATCAATAAAACTAAAAGTTGGTTCTTTGAGAAGATAAACAAAATTGATAAACCTTTAGCCAGACTCATCAAGAAAAAAAGGGAGAGGGCTCAAATCAATAAAATTAGAAATGAAAAATGAGAAGTTACAATGGATACCACAGAAATATACAAAGGATCATAAGAGACTACTACAAGCCACTATATGCCAATAAAATGGACAACCTGTAAGAAATGGACAAATTCTTGGAAAAGTACAACCTTCCAAGATTGAACCAGGAAGAATTAGAAAATATAAGCAGACAAATCACAGGTAATGAAAATGAAACTGTAGTTAAAAATCTTCCAACAAAGTCCAGGACCAGATGGCTTCACAGGTTAATTCTATCAAACATTTAGAGAAGAGTTAACACCTATCCTCAAACTCTTCCAAAAAATTGCAGAGGGAGGAACACCCCCAAACTCATTCTACAAGGCCACCATAACCCTGGTAGCAAAACCAGAGAAAGGTAACACAAAAAGGAAAATTATAGTCCAATATCACTGATGAACATAAACACAAAAATCCTCAACAAAATACTAGCAAACAGAATCCAACAACACATTAAAAGGATCATACACCATGATCAAGTGGGATTTATCCCAGGGGTGCAAGGATTCTTCAATATATGCAAAACAATCAATGTGATATACCACATCGACAAACTGAATAAAAACCATATGATCATCTCAATAGATGCAGAAAAAGCTTTTGACAAAATTCAACACCCATTTATGATAAAAACTCTCCAGATAGTGGGCATAGAAGGAACCTACCTCAACATAACAAAAGCCATATATGACAAATCCACAGCCAACATCATTCTCAATGGTGAAAAACTGAAAGCATTTCCTCTAAGATCAGGAACATGACAAGGATGTCCACTCTCACTACTATTATTCAACATATTATTGGAAGTCCTAGCCACAGCAATCAGGGAAGAAAAAGAAATAAAAGGAATACAAATTGGAAAAGAAGAAGTAAAACTGTCACTGTTTGCTGGTGACATGATACTATGCATAGAAAATCGTAAAGATGCCACCAGAAAACTACTAGAACTAATCAATGAATTTGGTAATGTTGCAGGATACAAAATTAATGTACAGAAATCTTTTGCATTCCTATACACTAACAATGAAAGATCAGAAAGAGAAATTAAGGAAACACTTCCATTTACCATTGCAACAAAAAAAATAAAATACCTAGAATAAACCTAAGGAGGCAAAAGACCTGTACTCAGAAAACTATAAAACACTGGTAAAAGAAATCAAAGATAACATAAACAGATGGAGAGATACACCATACTCCTGGATTGGAAGAATCAATATTGTGAAAATGACTCTACTACCCAAAGCAATCTACAGGTTCAGTGCAATCCCTATCAAATTACCAGTGGCGTTTTTCACAGAACTAGAACAAGAAATTTTACAATTTGCATGGAAACAGAAAAGACCCCGAATAGCCAAAGCAATCTTAAGAAAGATAAATAGAGCTGGAGGAATCAGGCTCCCTGACTTCAGACTATACTACAAAGCTACAGTCATCAAGACAGTATGGTACTGGCACAAAAACAGAAATATAGATCAATGGAACAGGATAGAAAGCCCAGGGATAAACCCATGCACATACGGTCACCTTATCTTTGACAAAGGAGGCAAAAACATACAATGGAGAAGATAGCCTCTTCAACAAGTCGTGCTGGAAAAAATGGATAGATACATGTAAAAGAATGAAATTAGAACACACCCTAATACCACACACAAAAATAAACTCAAAATGGATTAAAGGCCTAAATGTGAGGCCAGCCACTATAAAACACTTAGAGGAAAACATAGGCAGAACACTCTATGACATAAATCACCACAAGATCCTTTCTGACCCACCTCCTAGAGGAAGGGAAATAAAAGTAAACAAATGGGACCTAATTAAAGTTAAAAGCTTTTTCACAGCAAAGGAATCTATAAACAAGACAAAAAGACAATCCTCAGAATGGGAGAAAATGTTTTCAAGTGAAACAACAGACAAAGGATTAATCTGCAAAATATACAAGCAGCTCATGCAGCTCAATATCACACACAAAAAACAACCCAATCCAAAAATGGGCAGAAGACCTAAACAGACATTTCCCCAAAGAAGACATCCAGTTGGCCAACAAATACATGAAAAGATGCTCAACATTGCTAATCATCCGAGAAATGCAAGTCAAAACCACAATGAGGTATCACCTCACACCGATCAGAATGGCCATCATCAAAAAATCTAGAAACAACAAATGCTGGAGAGGGTGTGGAGAAAAGGGAACCCTCTTGCACTGTTGGTGGGAATGTAAATTGATACAGCCACTATGGAGAACAGTAAGGAGGTTCCTTAAAAAACTAAAAACAGAACTACCATGTGACCCAGCAACCCCATTACTGGGCATATACCCTGAGAAAACCATAATTCAAAAAGATACATGTGGGACTTCCCTGGTGGCACAGTGGTTAAGAATCCACCTGCCAATGCAGGGGACATGGGTTCGATCCCTGTCCGGGAAGATCGCACATGCTGCGGAGCAACTAAGCCCATATGCCACAACTACTGAGCTGGTGTGCTAGGTGAAGCCCATGCACCTAGAGCCCATGCTCTGCAACAAGAGAAGCCACCGCAATGAGAAGCCCACCCACCACAATGAAGAGTAGCCCCTGCTCGCCACAACTAGAGAAAACCCACGCACAGCAACGAAGACCCAATGCAGCCAAAAATTAATTAATTAAAAATAAAAAGATACATGTACCACAATGTTCATTGTAGCACTATTTACAATAGCTAGGACATGGAAGCAACTTAAATGTCCATTAATAGATGAATGGGTAAAGAAGATGTGGCACATATATACAATGGAATATTACTCAGCCATAAAAAGGAACAAAATTTGAGTTATTTGTAGTGAGATGGATGGACCTAGGATCTGTCATACATAGTGAAGTAAGTCAGAAAGAGAAAAATATTGTATGCTAATGCATATATATGGAATTTTAAAAAGTGGTACTGATGAACCTAGTGGCAAGGCAGGAATAAAGACGCAGACGTATAGAATGGGTCTGAGGGCACGGCGGGAAGGGGGATGCTGGGGTGAAGTGAGAGAGTAGCATTGACATGTATACACTACCAAATGTAAAATGGATGGCTAGTGGGAAGCTGCTGCATAGCACAAGGAGATCAACTTGATGCTTTGTGATGACCTAAGAGGGGTGGGATAGGGAGAGTGGGAGGGAGGCTCAAGAGGGAGGGGATATGGGGGTATATGTATACATATGGCTGATTCACTTTGTGGTACAGCAGAAACTAACAGATTGTAAAGCACTTATGCTCCAATAAAGATGTGAAAAAAAAATGCAGAGGTTACAGAGGTAAAGAGGAACCAACAAGAGAGAGTTGGAAAGGAGCAGCTAGTGTAGTAAATAGAAGGAAAACCAGAATAATATTCCGGAAGTGTAAAGGGGAGGGTGATTCAGGAAAGAGGAAGTTGATGACTATGCCCCAAACTGGTTAATCAGGTAAGGTGAGAATGAAGAAGTGACTGTTGGATTTAACAATGTGGAGGTGACCTTGATAAGATCAGTTTTTGTGGAGTGGAGGTGAGAACATGATTGGAGGTGGTTCAAGGAGAATGTTAGAACAAATCTGGATTCAGCAAGCATAGATGAATTGTTTGAGTCTTGCTTTAAGGCAAGAGAAGGAGAATAAAAGTAATGGAAGGTTAAGAGCAGTTTGTCCTAAAAATTAGGAAAGTGATAGCACGTTTGTAGGTTGACGGGAAAGATCTAGTCAAGAAGAGAAGATGTAGGAATGAGATGGGATACCTGCCAGGGTGACATCCTTGTGAAGAAGAGGGTAGTTATGTGGTGCACAGGAGAAAGGGCCTGTCTCTGATAGAAGCATGAACAACAGTTCACCCACAGTAACAGGAGTGCTGACAGGGTAGTTGGGCTCAGATGTTCATAGATGGGTCAATGTGGTGGTTTGTGAAATTTGTGGAGTTCTATTTTTCTATTCTTTAATAATTTATTTTAGGTATAATATCCATCTAGAAAAGTACAAAAATCCCAAATATATAGCTTGTAATTTTTACAAAGTGAACAAACCTGTGTTAACTAGAACCCAGATAAAGAAACAGAACATTACCAGCAACCCAGAGGGCTCCTGTGTCCCTTTCCAGTTACTACCCAAGCTGCAGCAAGGATAACCACTGTCCTGACACTGAAACTGAGCAGGACCCTGCAGGGCGCTCCTGGGTGCAAGCCCTTCTGTGTCTCCAGTTCTGGTTTGTAGAAAAAGCTTTCCTTTCCTAGGCCTTCCTGAAGTTTTGAATAGCAGACTCAAATTAATGATTAGAGAAGTAGAAAATGTGAAACAAAGGGCTTGAACAATAGAGTCAGAGGACTCCTAGTTCCTCCTGAAGGGATATAGATAACAGTCTGATGCGTATCTTTGAGTTGTTCTGCAGAAACTAAGATTCCCATCTGGTGGAGTGTGTTGACTACATGTGGATCACAAGATCATAGACCCTAGACTGGTAGGAACCAGAAGATTAATGATTAATATTCCTGAAACTTCACCCTGTTACCTCACCACCAACAAATCAGAAGAATGTCCGCAAGCTGATCATGCATCCTGCAACCCTCACCCCTAAAGTTGCCTTTAAAAACCAAAAGCCATTGGGAAGTTTGGGTCTTTTGAGCATTAGCTGCTAATTCTCCTTGCTTGGTGCCTTGCAAATAAATGCAGTACTTTCCTTTATTACAGCCTGGTGTTCGATTGGCTTTGCTGCGTGTCAGGTGAGTGGACCCAAGTTGCGTTCAGTAACAACACCGTAGGTTTTTTGGCCTGTTTTTGAATTTTTTTATAAATACTATGTTCTTTTTTGTTAAGGGCTCCTTAAACTCAAAATTGAGGTTCACCTATGTTGTTGTGTGTAGCCATAGCTCAATGATTTTTACTACCGTGTAATATTCCCTATATGAATATACCATACTTTATTCTATTGCTGCTGAACATTTGGGTTGTTTTCAGCTTTTATCTATATATTATGAATTGTGCTCTATGAACCTCTTGAAATGTTTTGTAGGGAACATATGCATACATTTCAATTGAGTAGGTATGTAGGAGTGAAATTGCTGGGCCATAAGGTATACATATGTTTACCTTTGGTAAATACTGTCATATAGTTTTTACAACATGATCTACCAATTTAACTCTCACCAGCAAGGTGTGAGAGGTGTATTTGCTTCACTTCCTTGCTAATATTATTAATCTGTCTTGGTCATTCTGGTGGGTGTTGGTGGTATCAGATGGTGGTTTTAATTTGCATTTCCCTAATGACTGATGATGTTAAGTATCAGTTTGGCCAAAAAGTTCTTTCGGGCTTTTCCGTAAGATGGCACAGAAAAACCCGAACGAAATTTTTGGCCAACCCAGTAGCTTTTCATATGCTTATTGCCATTTGGTTATCCAGGAAATTCTCTTTTGATTACCTTTGTTTTGTTCAGTGAAATAAAGATGACTTTATGAGATGTGTATGGGGGAAGAGATATTGGAGGTTTAGAAAAGAGGAAAATGTATTAAATGATTATTTCAGGTTGGAAACTGGAAAAGAAGCCAGATTAAGAGGGAAAAAATGATGCCTGGCAGTATTAAGAACCCAATGACATTAGGGAAAGTGAGTTTGAAAAGAAATCAGCCACTCATTCACATTCAGCTGCAAGAGTACAGGCATACAGTAGGCAGAGGGTAGCATTTACTCAGGTTTGTGATTTATCCTAGCAAGTATGAGAGAGAGGCAAAGGAGTTGAGGTTACGTTAACGGGAGTGATCATAATGATGGACCATAGAATTTTATCTGAGTAACGTGGGGAGGGGAGGGGATGATGATGGGATGATATAAGGGGTGTACTGGAGTGTCATGTCCATGATGTGTTGGGATTGCTTTGAAGTGAGGGATTAATCCTACTTCAAGGAGTCTATTGAAGTGAGGGAGTAGTCCTATTTCAAGGAGTCTATTAAAGATTTTTAGAAACAGTGACACTTGAACTAGGTCTTGGAGTTCACCAAATGATGAAAGTAATGAAGGGTTTTCCAGGTAAGCAAATGGGATTACCAAATGCACGAAAATACAGGGTATGTTCAGGGAAATAAATGTAGCTCTTTATAGGTAAAGAGGAGGTAGCTGGGAATGAGGCCAGGTGAAGATGAGCCTAGAAGGTGGCCAGATTACAGAAAACCTCGTGTTCTGCTTCTGTCAAGTAGTTTGGACTTTATCTGTAAGCAATGAGGATCTGTAGAAGATACTTTTAAAAGAAATCTTTAATATGGAAATCTTCAAGCATATACATAAATAGAGAGAATAGCATAATGAAACTCCCAAGTACCCATCATCCAGTTTCAAAAATTATCAACTCCTGACCAACCTTGTTTTATCTACCCTTGGCCTAAATTTCCAACCCCAACTGAGCTATTTTGAAGTAAAGCCCAAATATGTTTTTCCATTCATTCTTTAGTATGTATATCACAATTGAGATAAGTAATAAACATTTAAAAAACTCAACCAACTATATCATACCTAAAGTAGTAATAGTAATTCCTTAATGAGATACCAAGTGTTTTTAAATTTCCCCCACTGTGTCATAATTATGTTTTACAGTGGGTTATTTGAATTAAGACACGTTGGGTTGATATATCTCTTAAATCTCTTTTAATTGTAGATTCCTCCCTCTACCTTTATTGTATTGGCAGTTTATTTGTTGAACAAACTCGGTCTTTTTCCTCAACAGTTCCGCATATTTTGGATTCTGCTGATAGGATCTCAGCAATATTATTTAATATATTCCTGTCCCCAGTATTTCTGGTATTTAGATTTAGAAGCTTGAAGGGATTCAGGTTTGAATTTTTGTCAAGAAAATTTCATTTTGGTATTTTGTATTTCCTATTCCATCACATCAGGAGGTACATATGTCTGTTTGGTCTGTGTTTTCTTCTTATTCTTCTTTTTTAATGTTGGGATTGAACTGTGGGGTTTGGAAGTTGTCAGCCCAATTATACATTTCCCATAACCTTTTTACCTAATCGTTTTAGTAGCCATTGATGATCATTGTTTAGTTCTTTTATTTCATAACAAATTGCAAAATGGTGGTATCCTCATTCTACAAATCCTTTTTTTTTTTTTTTTTTTTTTCGGTACACGGGCCTCTCACTGTTGTGGCCTCTCCTGTTGCGGAGCACAGGCTCCTGATGCGCAGGCTCAGCAGCCGTGGCTCACGGGCCCAGCCGCTCCGTGGCACATGGGATCTTCCCGGACCAGGGCATGAACCCGTGTCCCCTGCATCGGCAGGCGGACTCTCAACCACTGCGCCACCAGGGAAGCCCTACAAATCCTTTTTTATTTAAAATTTTTTATAAAGCAAAACTTTTCCTTATCAACAGTATTGCTACTCTGAAGAACAATTATTTCTTGTTACCGGTTTTCAGAACAATGAATTGGTTACCTAATGACAAACAAATTTATGTGTATTCATTTAGCACTCAAGAATTGTTAAAAAACAAAACACAAAACACCACATACTTCATATGCTGTGATTCACTGCAATTATTTGATGAAGCTCAAAATGCTCCATCTTTGGCTAGTGTATTTTCCTATGGCTACAGTACCAAATTATCACAAACATAGTGGCTTAAAACCATAGAAACTTATTGTTTCACAGTTCTGGATGCCAAAAGTTCAAAATCGGTTTCACTGGGCCAAGTCAAGGTGTTGGCGTGGCCACACTCCCTTTGGAGGCTTTAGGGGAGAATCTGTTCCTTGTCTCTTCCAGCTTCTGGTGGTTGCCAGCATTCCTTGGCTTGTAGCCACATCACTCTAATCTCTACCTCCATGGTCATATTGCTTTCTTTTCTCCTGTATGTCAAATCTCCTTCTGCATCTCTCTTGTAAAAATACATGTGATTACACTTAGGACCTATCCTGATTATCCTATACTCTCCCCACCTCAAGATCCTTAGTAACATTTGCAAACTTTTTACCATATAAGGAAACATTTACACATTCTAGGGATTAGGAGGACCTGATATCTTGGGGGACCATTATTCAGCACATGAAAACTAGTGAGAATCCTTTAAAGATGGCTCCTGTTTCCTTGTGACATGACTCCAGTAATTTTGGTTAACTTCCTTATTTTCTCTTACAAGAAGACTTTCGAAGCTTATTATATTTCCTATCCCTTACCTTTCATCAGCCGTTCTCATAGTTTTTTTTTTTTTAAAGTGTGAATGGTATTTATAAACCACAATTCGTGCATTAGGGATGCTCTCTGCTAATGGGTTGTCATTGAATCAAAAGGTCCAGGAATCAAGGGGGTAAGTGAGAATGACACTTGGCAATGTTACATCTAATAACCCACTCAAAGAATTTTTGCTTCCTGTACCTGTAATTTTGGGCTCTGCTGGTTGGGTCCCAAAGGAAGAACACATCCACTAGGAAACCAACAATGCTCCCAGTGAACTGGAAATTGAGACTCCCATTTGAGCATTTAGGGTTCTTGTGCCACTGGACCAATGGGAAAAGAAGGGGGTTATTATATTGACGGGGGTGCTTGATCCTAATTATCAAGGAACATATGGCTGCTGCTAAACAATGTGACTCTCTGGAGTGCCTCCTTAGTGTCCCCATATTCAGTTGTAAAAGTTAAGGCTATAGCAATTCACTAAAGGAAAATTCACTAAGAACTTAAATACTTCAGGAATGAAGTTTAGGGTCTCCCCACCAGGTGAAGAACCCCAGTCAGCTAAGGTGCTGACTGAAGGCAACTGGAAAATGATATGGGCTATGAAAAGAAAGATCAGTCTGATGGCTATTTAATTTATAAAAATGAGGACTATGCTGTCTGTTCCGTGTGTGTGTGTGTGTGTGTGTGTATGTGTATAAACATTACATGTTAATCATTTCCCTCTCTCTTGTGTTGTTACGTACAAAAGTTTCAGTGGCGACTAATTTTTATAACTTAGTCTTAACAGTACAAAATATCTGGGGAGTGGGTATGTGTGTTGAATTAACTAGGAAAGGAATTAACATCTCTAGCAGATGTTCATAGTGGTAGGAATTTGTGTCTTTCTTGTGGGGGACAGATTAAGCATATTTTGTAGAAGAGATAGTTTGTTGTTGTATGTAAATCTCAAAACAGGCAAAAGGATGGGACTATGTACTGAATATATATATATCCAGCACCTCTCAAAGGAGGGTGCTGGATATTCTCTTTTCTTTCAGATGCATATCAACTCTTCTGTATTTCCCTTTGCACTGCTGTGGCAGGAGGAGATCCACAAGCTACATTTCCCAGACTCCCTGCAGCTGGATTTCTGTTTAGTTCTGCCTTTGAGAGGCACTACTGGGATACTGGCAGGTGAGAAGAAGGGAGAAACTACCTTTCTTAAACATTCTGGTAGTGTCACAAGCAACGGCAGTGATAGCAGAAGTGACAGTAGATGCAGTGGAAGCTGTGGCTGGTTAGCGTAGGACAATTAGTTTCTGATCAGGCACATGGTTCAACAGTAGCAGCCTCAGTGGCATAGTGACTGTGGGCTCCGAGTCATACTGTTTTCCTCTTTGCTTCCTCCAACACTGGGGATGTTAGCTGCTTCCTCAGTTCCTATTCTTTAGACACACTTACGTTTCATCTGTTGCTCAAGCTGTTTGAACACCTTTGTAACAAACTCCTTGTATTAAATTCCTTCCGTTTGAAATACTTAATGTGGTTCTTTTTCCGAGTGGACAATGACTGATACATTTCCTCTAAAGTAGGCACAGGCTTCCCTGGTGGCGCAGTGGTTGAGAATCTGCCTGCCAATGCAGGGGACACGGGTTCGAGACCTGGTCCGGGAAGATCCCACATGCTGCAGAGCAGCTGAGCCTGTGCCTCACAACTACTGAGCCTGGGCTCTAGAGCCCATGAGCCACAACTACTGAAGCCCACGCATCTAGAGCCGCAACGAAGAGTAGCCCCCGCTCACTGCAACTAGAGAAAACCCGCACGCAGCAACGAAAGACTCAACACAGCCAAAAATAATAAATAAATTTATTAAAAAAATAAAGTAGGCACTAGAGGGGCCCCCAAACAAGCTGAAGACTTGGCCTTTTTCAAGGCTCCTACAGGTTAAGTTTCAAGACAGGTAGATTACATAGCACTATGTATGGTGGTCTGGGAGTTCAGGAGAGGTTAAGAAATGTGTGAAGCAGAATGGTGAGGAAATCTTAGAAGTGGTGAGGCTTGAGTAGAGCAAACAGATCTGTGATAGGCAGGGAGAAGACAGATTTTTCCCTCAGCATTTTTTATAAGTTTAATAACAGTTGTAAAATAGACACAAAATTTACCATCTTAATCATTTTTACGTGTACAGTTCATTCTTGTTGTTGAGCAACCAATCTCCAGAACTTTTTCATTTTGCAAAACCAAAACTTTACACCCATTAAACAACTCAATCCTCCAGCCCTCAGAGCCTGACAACCACCATTCTTTCTTTCTCTAATTTGACTGCTCTCTATATAAGTGGAATTATATAATGTTTATCTTTTTTTGATTGGCTTATTTCATTTAGCATAATGTCCTCAAGGTCCATCCATTTCAGCATGTGTCAGGATTTCTTTTTAAGGCCGAATGATATTTCATTGTATATGTATATACGATTTTGTTTATCCATTCAATTGTTGATAGACACTTGGGTTGCTTCCACCTTTTGGCTATTGTGAATAGTGCTGCTATGAACATGGGTGTACAGATATTTCTGAGTCTTTGCTTTTACTTCTTTTCGGTATAAATGCAGAAGTAGAGTTGCTGGATTAGATCAAAATTCTATTTTTAACTTGTTTAGGAACTGCCATACTGTTTTCCATAGCAGCTGCAACATTTTACATTCACACCAACGGTGTACAAAAGTTCGAAGTTCTCTACATCCTCACCAACACATATTTTGTGTTTCTGTTTTTGATAGTGGCCATTTTAATGGATGTGAGGTGGCCCTTTTTAAGCACTTCTAAGATTTTGTTGTATTGTTTTCTAAGTACATGGTTTTTAACAAGAAACCCATGGGTTTGTTATCTTCGTCTCTGTGGTTACAAAGTGACTTTTACCTCTGATTACTTAAAAAAATTTTCTCTTTATCACTGGTTTTTAGCAATGATATTATGAGGTATGTGGTTATCCTGTTTAGAGTTTATTAAGGCTTCTTTTCTCTGTTGATTTATCATTTTCATCAAATTTGGAAACATTTGACTATTTCCTAAAAATTGTTCCTTTCCTTCTTGGGTGGGGGGGGGTTGGCACACAATATGTAGAAATCTCCACTTGATATGATCCTGCACGTCACTGAGGCTCTTCATTTTCTCCAGTCTTTTTGTCTCTGCTGTATTTTTTTTTAATTGGAGTATAATTGCTTTACAATGTTGTGTTAGCTTCTGCTGTACAATGCAGTGAATCAGCTATATGTATACCTATATTCCCTCCCTCTTGGACCTCCCTCCTACCCACCCCCCCCCCCACCACATCCCACCCATCTAGGTCGTCACAAAGCACCGAGCTGAGCTTCCTGTGCTTTATAGCTTGTTCCCACTAGCTATCTATTTTACTCATGGTAGTGTATATATGTCCATCCTAATCTCCCAATTCATCCCACCCTGCTCTTCCCTCCCCCGCAACCCCGTGTCCACATGTCCATTCTCTACATCTATGTCTCTATTCCTGCCCTGTTCATTTGTACCATTTTTTTCTCGGTTCCACATATATGCATTAATATATGATATTTGTTTTTCTTTCTGGCCCACTTCACTCTGTATGACAGACTCTAGGTCCACCCACATCTCTACAAATGACCGTTTCATTCCTTTTTATGGCTGAGTAATATTCCATTGTATATACGTACCACACCTTTATCCATTCATCTGTCATTGGACATTTAGGTTCTCCATAGCAGCTGTATCAATTTACATTCCCACCAACAGTACAAAAGGGTTCCCTTTTCTCCACACCCTCTCCAGCATTTATTGTTTGTAAATTTTTTGATGATGGCCATTCTGACTTGCGTGAGTTGATACCTCATTGTACTTTTGACTTGCATTTGTCTAATAATTAGTGATGTTGAGCATCTTTTCACGTGCCTCTTGGCCACCTGTATGTCTTCTTTGGAGAAACGTCTGTTTAGGTCTTCTGCCCATTTTTGGCTTGGGTTGTTTGCTTTTCTGATATTGAGTTCCATGAGCTGTTTGCATATTTTGGAGATTAATCCTTTGTCGCTTCATTTGCAAATATTTTCTCCTATTCTGAGGGTTGTCTTTTCGTCTTGTTTATGGTTTCCTTTGCTGTGCAAAAGCTTTTAAGTTTAATTAGGTCCCATTTGTTTATTTTTGTTCCTATTTTCATTATTCTAGGAGGTGGGTCAAAAAAAAAGCTTGCTGTGGTTTATGTCAAAGAGTATTTTTCCTGTTTTCCTCTAAGAGTTTTAGAGTGTCTAGTCTTACATTTAGGCCTTTAATCCACCTGGAGTTTATTTTTGTGTATGGTGTTAGGTAGTGTTCTAATTTCATTTCTACATGTTGCTGTCCAGTTTTCCCAGCACCACTTATCAAAGAGGCTGTCTTTTCTCCATTGTATGTTCTTGCCTCCTTTGTCATAGATTAGGTGACCATATATGCGTGGGTTTATCTCTGGGCATTCTGTCCTGTAGCATTGATCTATATTTCTGTTTTTGTGCCAGTACCATACTGCCTTGGTTTACTGTAGTTCTGTAGTATGGTTTGAAGTTGGGGAGCCTGATTCCCCAAGCTCCATTTTTCTTTCTCAAGATAGCTTTGGCTATTCAGGGTCTTTTGTGTTCCCACACAAATTGTGAAATTTTTTGTCCTAATTCTGTGAAAAATGCTATATATATAAATGTTTTGACAATTATTTATTAATCAGTTTGATCCCCTCAAGTCCTGTTTTTCACCTTAGCTAGGGTGGTTCTAAGCTAGAGTAGCTTTTACTCCATTTTAGCCTACTATTGAGGCATGACCCTCTGGGGTCTCACTCTATTTGATGCCTTAGGTGACTACTGAGAACAGTTTACTCTGGTTCCCCACCCTATGTGAGCTTTGGGAATTGCTGTTTATAACTAACTCCCTAGCTACTCTTTGCTTGGGTTTGTAAGGCGTCATTCTACTTATGTGCAACCAAGCACACAGCAAACACTCTAGGGGACCACTGTTTTGATTCCTTTCTAGAATGCTGCATCTTTCAATCACCTCAGCTTTCCTAAACTCTGATCTCAGTGTCTTCTCAACTCAGCAAGGTTGTCAGGCTCTGTTTAGGTTACCCTCTCCCTGTGTCTATAGTCTGGGTATTTAAAAAAAATATATATATATATTTATTTATTTGGCTGCATCAGGTCTTAGTTGTGGCAATGCAGGATCTTCGTTGCGGCATGTGGGATCTTTAGTTGTGGCATGCAGACTCTTAGTTGCGGCATGTGGGACCTAGTTCCCTGACTAGGGGTTGAACCTGGGCCCCTGTACTGGGACCCAGTCTTAGCCACTGAACCACCAGGGAAGTTCCTATAGTCTGGGTATTGCCTCTATGCAGTGAGATGGAAGGTTGTAGACCTCAACTATTTCTTTGCCCCCTTTCTCAGAGATTACAGCCTTGTGCTGCCTGTTTTCCAATGTCTGGAAAACACTTTCATATATTTTGTCTACTTTTCTAGTTGTTTTTGGAAGGAAGTTAAGTCCTGTCCTTGTTATTCTGGAATGACTAGAAGTCTCTGAAGATGGGAACTTAAAAAAAAAAAAAATGAGATTAAAATTGACATATAACATTAGTTTTAGGTGTACAAAATGGTGATTTTATATACATGTATACTGCAAAATGATTACCATAATGTTAATATCCATCACCATACAGTTAGAAATCTTTTTTCTTATGATGAGAACTTCTAAGATCTACTCTCAGCAACTTTTAAATATACACAGTTGACCCTTGAACAATGAGGGGGTTAGGGTTGCTGATCCTCTGCAGTTGAAAATCCATGTATAACTTATAGTTGGCCTTCTGTGTATGTGGTTCTTTTGCATCTGTGGTTCCACGTTTGTGGATTCAACCTACTGTGGATCGTGTAGCATTGTAGTATTTACTGTTAAAAAAAATTCCTGTATAAGTGGACTCACACAGTTCAAACTGGTGGTGTACAACACAGTATTGTTAACTATAGTCACTGTGCTGTACATTACATTCCCTGGATTCATTTATAACTGCAAGTTTGTATCTTATGAGCACTTTCACTCATTTTGCTCACCCTGTCACCATCTGCCTCTGGCAACAACCAATCTGTTCTCTGTATCCATGAGTGCAATTTATTTGAGATTCCACATATGAGGTCATACAGTATCTTTCTCTAACTTATTTCACTTGGCATAATGCCCTCAGGATCCATCTGTTTTGTTGCAAATGACAGGATTTCCTTTTTTTAATGGCTGAATGATCTGGTCCTTGTGGGCCATAGATGACACATTTTCTTTATGCATTCATCCATCAATGGACATGTATTTTCCTGTCTTGGCTATTGTAAATAATGCTGCTTTGAACATAGATGCAGGTATCTTTTCAAGATAGTGATTTCATTCCCTTCACGTAAATACCCAGAAGTGGAATTGCTGGATCATAAGGTAAATTTATTTTTAATTTTCTGAGGAATCTCTATACTTTTCCATACTGGTTGTACTAATTTACATTCTTCCCAGCAGTGCACGAGGGTTCCCTTTTCTCATCTTCACCAATGCTTGTTGTTTTTTGCCGGTAGCCATTCTAACAGGTGTGAGGTGATGTCTTACTGTGGTTTTGATTTGCATTTCCCTGGTTAATGATGAGCATAGTTTCATGTACCTGTTGGCTGTATTTATGTCTTCTTTGGGAAAATGTCTATTCAGAACTGTTTTTTAGCTATTGTCTGAATTCTTTATATTTTGGATATAAATCTATCAGGTATATAATTTGCAAATATTTTCTCCTCTTCTGTAGGCTGCCTGCTCATTTTATTGATGGTTTTTCCTTTGCTGTGCAGAGCTTTTTAGTTTGGTGTAGTTCCACTTAATTTTACTTTTGTTGCCTTCGCTTTTGGTATCAAATACAAAAAATTCACTGCCAAGACTGATGTCAGGGAGCTTTACACATGTTTTCTTCTAGTTTTATGGCTTCAGGTCTTAGGTTCAAGTCTAATTTAGTCCATTTTGGTTAATTTTTTGTGTGTAGTGTAAGAGAGTGGTCCAGTTTTCCCAACACCATTTATGGACAAGACTGTCCTTTCCCCATTGTACATTCTTGCCTTTGTCATAAATTAATTGACCATATATGTGTGGCTTTATTTCTGGGCTCTCTATTCTGTTCCACTGATCTATGTGTCTGTTTTTATGCCAATATTATCATGCTGTTTTGATTACTATATATTTGTAATATAGTCAGAAAGCAGGAAGTGTGATGTCTTCAGCTTTGTTCTTGCTTTAGCTATTCAAGGTGTTTTGTGGCTCACTTTGGTAAACAGAATGCGTAAAAGCAGAGGAAGAAAGTATCAGAGAATAAGAGTTGGGACATCCACGAGAGAATACTGTTGACAGTTTTCTAGCACAATGCTCTCTTGAACTAATGCTGCTAAATCTTTTGCTGTATGTTGCAAAGTTCTTATACCTCTTACAAGGTAGAATGCCTTGCCCCAAACCCCAAGCACGTTCTATCTACCTATGTACTAGAAAAATAAGATTCTATTATTACTACAGCATATAAAAAAATAGCTGGATGAATTTTCACCAAATTAGGGGGCAGTTTTAGAATGGATTGACAGAACCAATGTTGCAGATTCTTATGGAGAATTTGCACTTTCCCTTACCATGCATTGTTTTATTGATTCCAAATTTTATAACTATGCTACAAATAATTGCTTCTCCAGTTGAGTGAAAACACACACATACATTCCAATATATGTATGTATTTTACATATTTTACTATTAGTGATTCAATTATGACCCACTCAAAACTGACGATAACATACCTTAAGACACTGGGATTGATGTCAACCAAGAGATAAAATACTTTTTTCCCCCTTAACATCAGCTGAAGACAGATCACTATAAACAAACCAAACAATGACCAGTCAGGCATCAAACCCAAAGAAGCTATTCTTTGTCCACTATTTGGGTGTTAAAGTAGTACTCAGTAATACATTGAGACAGGACCAACTGTACGTTACCACACAAAGTCCAGATTTTACAGTTAGTTCTACTAATAGATGAATTAATGGTCTTTTTTTCTTCTTCCACATTAACAGGCAAGTAAGCTTATCACTGGAGTCTGCGGCCAGGTGGGAGAGCTTATACCAAAGTGGTGTAAGCTCTGGCCGTGTCTCTCCTGTAATTTCCAGTGAAGTCCAAGTGCTGCTGTGGGAAGATTAGAACACCTATATCACTATGCAGATGTTAGCCATGGGTATGCAAGTAATTAGAACTGAGAGGAGGAAATGTCAGGCTATGACTTCTGTACTCCTGCCCAGGCGAAAAGAGAGGTGTGTATGTGGTGGCTGTCTAAGTACAAGAATTGGTTTCAACTGGTGGAATGTGGTATAATCCTAGGGTTTACACCTAGGGACACTATAAACCCTAGGTATTCCACACCAGTTACCTGGATGAGTATGAGTGAGTACTGAGAGTGATGTAAGTTCTTCCTGTCCTTTGCTGTGTTTTCTCATGACTCCTTTGTTAAGAGCTCACAAGGGAAGAGCTCAATATGGGTTGTACTCAGATACAAGTGTGTTTAAGTTTTGAATGATGGATAGGATCTTGATTCTGAAAGGAAAGTCATGAGAAATGAAGGAAACAGCATAACCAAGACAAAAGAGAAATCTGACTTGTTTCTTTCTCAAATTTAATTGGAGCAGACTATGTGCTCATTGGTAGGGAAGGTCACAAAGAGAACACTGGAATAGACTCTGCAGAATGGGCTACAAGGATGAAAGTTAGTTTTAATTTAAGAATCAAGGACTACACTGACGTGCTGAGGTAATACTAGGAGCACGAAGGCATTAGTCCAATTAGTAGGTCGTGGCAGTCAACCATTTCCTGTAAGAAACTCATCATCTAGGTCATGTTACTTTTGTATGTTTGAAAGCATAATCTAGTGACATCATTTATAGGATCTAAAATCCCCCAAAGTATACACCTCCAGCCCTGTACTTTTCTTAAGATCGCAGTGACTGTTAATAACATGAAAAAAGTTTAAACCATAATTTACTCCTTAAGAAACAGAAATTTCTACAACCATTGTAAGTTTACTATCAATATAACCTGTCTCCTAACCATTATGTGGAACCTGCAAAATAAAAAGGTATTGATCTTGACCCACTGCAATTAAGAAAAATCCTAATTAGGAAACCTTTGGTAACTAAGCTTCTAAATCTGTAAAAAGGGTAACAAAGTTCTTCCAGGGCTGTTGTGAGGATTATCCAGAAGAATATATGTAACACAGCACTGATAATGAAGTTAGTGATGTTGGCCATTATCTTACATAGATCAGACCTGAGCACTGATTACTTAAAAATGATGAAACCTATTATATAACATGCTTCTACAACTAAAAAAATAGGGGGACGGTGTGCAATATAAAGGTCTTTTTTAGTACTTTAATAGGTTTATGAAAAGCTATTTTGCTGACGATTACTGCCAACTCCATTATCTCTCAGCAGAGTGAGAGTGAAAGGACGGCTTCACATTGAAAAGGGTTGAACTGGGAATGACCGCAGGATGGGGCTGTAAAAGCCTACTTCTACTAAATGATAAACATTCTCCCTCTGTGACATTTTAGAAATGCCACTTTCTTCATCATATATTCCTAGATTGACAAAGGAAACTGTTTCCTTCAAGTACACAAAGATATGGGATACATTTAATAGGACTTTTTTTTTTTTTTTTTTTTTCAGTACGTGGGCCTCTCACTGTTGCGGCCTCTCCCATTGCGAAGCACAGGCTCCGGAAGCGCAGGCTCAGCGGCCATGGCTCACGGGCCCAGCCGCTCCGCAGCATGTGGGATCTGTTCAGACTGGGGCATGAACCCGTGTCCCCTGCATCGGCAGGTGGACTCTCAACCACTGCGCCACCAGGGAAGCCCTTAATAGGACTTTTTATTGAAAGTCTAATAACTGGTAAGATGTAGAATATTCTAAAAATGAAACCTGACTCATATGGACAATTTAAGAAATAATTTACATGTAAAGACTACATGTTGTTGTTTAATTTTTCCTAGTTGAGTTCTACTTAGATTTTTCACACCAATAATTACCCTTGGTTTTGTACTTAAAAAAAAATTTTTGTAAGGAAAGTTCTAGTCTGGAATTTTGGTCTTGCCCCTGCTAATGCTTTCATCAGTTAAACTAACAAACAATTGATAAAAACTAACTTTACTGAAATGAATGCATTTTCTAATTTCCTTTGCAAGGAACACAGTGCTCTGTCAAAATGCTTATCTAATATCTCCATATTGCTCAGTAGCTCTAGCAGTTATTACTCACATTGAGTTTTAAAATGAATTTATTAAAGAATGGTCTTAGGAAGGCCACAATGTTTGATTTGTCATTAAAAAAAAGTTCTGTTTCTTCATGCTGTATAATAAGGTAATGTAACAAGGTACAGAATTATAAGCTTCTTTCTACTGGAATTCTCTGATAGTACGGCACAGTGTAGTCATTTCTGCAATGCTAGAATAAATTAAAAAAAAAGTCTCTTCTATGCTTCTCTTCAAAAAGCGATGAACAATAACAGGATGGCATTAAAAAGCCATTTTTTTCCTATTCATTCTGTAGTATTGGAGCCAGTATCTAGGAAACAGAGGAGAGACACAGTAAATTCAAGCAGCAACTTAAATTTAAATATGTTGAGAAAAATCTTTCTTTCAAAAGTAAAACAGGAAGTAATGGTGGTGAAGAAGGGGAGACAAGGGTGGAAAAGAAAAGCTGACCACAGTAATATCTTGTGCACGTAAATGTCTTTTTACCTCTGCCTTAAAAGGCAAGTTAACGCTTAGTCTCCACATTTATGTTAAGAGAAATCAAGTTATACTACATTTGGTTCATACAGCTGCTATACTTTTTTTCCAGTCCTCTACTGTCCACAAATTTAAGACCACAAAGGACTATAACATAGAACAGAATAGTTTTAATTCCTGGCGAGAAAAAGACCAAAATTCTAGCCACTATCAATCACTTTCTCTGCTTCTCTATTTGGAATTGAACTTTACTTCAGAAAGCTGACTTTTAGAAGAAATGGGCTTATTTCGCAGTAGTACTGCATTTATCTGGTTACTAAGGAATGGTATTAATTATTACTTAAGCTTCTACCTCTAAATGCACAACTATTTATACTTTAATGATTGATTGTATTTTCTGCTGACACGAGTGCATGGAACACAATCTAAGCTTTTCTTGAATACGCAACAATCGTTTCTTTGAAGAACAATGACTGTACTGTGCTGTAAGTGGGGCAAGTTCCTCAGAAGCCACTGCAGTAGGTAAGGCTGATTTGTACTTTATATACACTGAGGTGTGAAAAAACAGACAATCTTATATCTTTAAGAAGCAAGAGAAATACACTCTAAAGACTACCTCTAAGTAAAATACATATGTTTACATGGACTCTTTGATATTATTAAGCTTGCTGAGGGGGGCCTTCACTGACTTTTTGGTTCTTAGCTGTTTCAAATGATTGATCGATTGACACTCTACTAGTCTACATCTGTGCTGTCCAATGTGGTAGCTACTGGCTAACCACATGTGGCTATTTAAAGTTAAGAAAATTAAATAAAAATTAAAACATTAAATTTCTCACTTGCCCTAACCCATTTCAAGTGCTTAACAGTCAGATGTGGCTATTGGAGAGTACAGACAGGAAACATTTCCATCAGCATGCAAGTTTTATGAACAGTACTGATCCATATCATTATTAACTCATTTTGATAGTGGTCTAGAAATTATACATTAATGCTTAAATTCTATAGTCTAGTAAAAATCTGAAAACCTAAGGGTTATAAGGGTACTATTAGCCTAAATTATAAGAAAGACATGAAAAAAAGTATACATTATCTGACATACAGAAATGTTATCTGTGATCCAGGAACTATAAAATTATAAACATAGATTTTTTTGTTGTTGTTACAGCAAAGAACAAGCTATTTGGTAATTATATAAAAAAGTCATCTTAAAGTTCTTAGAATGATTATCCCTAGTTAACCTTCCGAAATGAAATGTATGAGCCACTGTAACATTGCTAGTTTCAGAGACTCTGACATCTGGAAGATATGATTTCTTTAAAAAGGGATAACGGTATATAGTTCTAGGCAGCTATCAAAAATCAGGTTTAAGAGAACAGTTAATGACTTATGTGTAAAAAATGATATATTTGCAAATGAGTACGTGCATACATAATTACTGTAAAGATATGTATAAATAAAGACTAGAAGGTTACACATTAAAATATTAAGTGATATGTTATCTCCAGATGACGTTACAAATGATGTTTTTCTTCTGTGTGGTTTTCTGTCTTTATAGCTTTTCAGTGATAGGGCATTTCTTTGAAACCCAAAACATAAAAACAAAAAAACCTAACCTACAACCTGAGAAACGGAGGGTCCTGCTTTCTACATTTCTCTTTCTCTTGCTTTTCAAAATTCCCCTTCTTGGAAAGTGACAGTATTCTCTATTTAATTTCAGGAATAGCTGCTTTAAACACAAATTGTTCAGATTACAAAGTAAAAGTAAGTATAATTTATATATTTAAAATTCAATTAGTAAAAAGAAAATAATCATGGAACAGAAAGCAGAGATGTATAGTTTTTGAAACATTTAAGGACCTGAAGAAGTTCTTAGGTCTGCTGTAAAAATATCTGCATGTAACAGATCAGAGGACTAGATATTTACCATTATGACTGATAAGGCTCTTATGGTTATTTAAAGTCTTTTAAATAATCATTTTTAAAATGTATAGGTCTCCAACAAAACAGAAACCATAGGATAAAACTGTTGAAATTAAACACTTCCTTAAAGAAAAAGAAAAGCTTTAGAAACACTTCAACTGAAATAGGGAAGAAAAGCTTATTAATATGTTTCCCCCCCCCCCCCACCGACCCTGCACACAAAGTCAAGCTGTGGAAGTAGTCTATGTGTCATATGAAATGTTTATACCTAAAGTTAGTAAGAGGACTATGTGAGATCTGGAATCCAGAATCTAGCTGAGAAAGAAGCCTGGTCTCTCTATCTGGGAGTGGATCACTGGCCATTTTCTCCCTAAATGTCAGATGAAAGTTTTCTAAAGACTCATGAAAACAAGATTTCAAGTAGCTTTGCTTTCACAGTAATTAGGGCAAACACTTACTTTTACCATCACAGGCTACAATTTTCACTTTATCCACTTTAATAAGTTCTGTCACCTCTCTGAATTCAACATCATTCAATACAAAAGTCCACACATTATCGCAGAATCTGTATGTATTTAGAGAGCCCTTTAAAACAAAACATTTAGACAAACCATGAAAAGTCATTTTTTCCCCCTCACATTTTTCTCCAGACAATTTAAGAAAACCTAGCTACAAGTACATAATTCTCAAAATAGGATGAAAATTAAGGAAAATCTTAAGCAAGCAATCTTAAGTGTTAATCACTTAAAGAAAAAAATTGTAGATAAATTTGCTAAGGGAAGAGTTAAAAAATATTTTAGTTAGCAGACTACTTTCAGCACTGGAAAAGCCTGCAAATTACTTACCTGAAATCTTAAGAAAAATTGAATGGAAATCTGAATCTGTATTTCTACTGCCCTCATGTGGCTAAATTATGAAAATGCATTTGAATTTTTTTATATAAATACTTAAAAAAAATACTTTTTAAAAGCAACCGATTTTACTGTGTATGTTGATTCTCTGAATTTGTACAAAAGCAGGGAATTCCTAGAAACATTCATTTTCATCCTGTGACTTATAGCTCAGATGAATTACTGTATTAGCCACTAAAATTACATTATTGTCCTCTGCAACTCACATTCTTATAATTAATATCTATTCCTCCTAAAAAAATTTTATCTGAACATTAAAAGGAACTTTTTGCAAGGGTGGACACCAACAGAATATAATCAAAACCTGAGAGAGATATACATGCACAAGTATTTACATATGAAATTTAGTATTCAATGAGACATTTATATGCCTTCAGAAAAAAAAATTCAGCACAAAACTGTTCCCTGCAGTGTTACTTGTAATATCAAAAACTGAGTTCTCATTAATGGCTTAAGTTAGAATGATTATGGGAATTTGAATAATTACTATTTGTTAGACTATACTAGGCACTGAGAATACAACGGTAAGCAATACACATATGATCCCTGTCACCCAAGAAGGTTAGCAGGGGAGATCACTAAAACAAGTAAATACATAGTGTAACAGTGCTATGAAAGATTGTCACTGGGTACAATGGGAGTACGGTAGAGGCAGCCAAGTAGGACAGAGAAAGCTTGAGTCCCAAAGAATGAAAAAGAGTCAACGGAAAGGTGGGACAGCAGAAAGGAAGACAAACACTTGGAATGGGATAGTAAGTTCCTGAAAGGAGAATATGACAGGAGGTCCTAAGGTGAAAGAGATCATGGAGAACCTTGGGAAAGCTTTTCCCTATTGTGAGGGCATTAGGACGTCAATGAAGGATTTCAAGCAGAGGAGTAACATGATGAGATTTGCATTTTTGGTGATAACATGAACAAACTAGAGGGGAGTCTGACTGAAGGAAGGAGAGACACTAAGAAGCCGATAGCTTTTAGCTGGCTGAATCAGACAGGTGAAAGTGGCTGGGCGATAACAGAGGCAACGGGGGTCCCGGGAAGTGGAGAGATTTTAAAAGGTAGATCTGTCAACGCTTGCTAACCAACTGGATACGGTAGGGTGGGCAACAGAGAAATCTTTGATATTCCCAAGTTTCTGGCTTGTGTAACAACGCATTCATAGAAAAAACTGGTTTGGGAGGAAAGTTAAATTTGAGTTTCAGCTACATCTTACCATATCCAATAAGCAGCTGGAGTGTAGAAGCAAGCATGGGAGCATATCAATTTTAAAGCCAAGGACTGGATGAGATCATTCAAGGAGAATATGTGGAGCCCTAGATAACCCTTAAGGAAAACCAGCAATTAAGTGATACAAAGTAGCCTGAGAAGAGGTGCCAGAGAATAGAAGAAAAAAGCCAAAATAGTAAGATTTCAAGGGAAGTATGTGTTTCAAAAGAGACTAATCAATAGTATCACTAATTATGCATTAGATTTAGCAATAAATAACTTGGCAAGAGAAGTTTCAGTGGAGAGGTGGGAGTAATGCATAGAAAATCACTCAGGACATATTAAAAAGATGCAGTTGTAAATGTAAAAAAAAAATTTTTTTTTAATTAGATCTCTTCCTTGAGTATAGTTTGAGCCGTTGGAAGGCTGAACAACCAAATGCCAACCTCAATGTTCATTTCTGGCTTGTGTATAATCAGAGATCTTATAAGTGTGTGGGTTACTGTCATATCCAGTTAGTGGCAGATATGTCAATGACTTGAACCAGGCAAGTCACTGCTATTTATGATTAGCATGTGAACATTCAACTATGCTGAAATTCTGTTCTTTATATTAAAAATTTCCTTCTATATGATAGATAACATGTGGCTAAACTGTATCTTTAATGCACCACTAATAAATACATATATTTTTTACATATATCTACTGAATAACACTTTTTTACAGTTAATTTACCTTTAGCTAAGGACATCCAAACTAGAAACCTACAATAATACAACTAGAAGACCACTCAGGCCTTGTGAACCCTACGACTCTGATAAGTAGTCAAACAAATTTTCTACATGGGCAAGTACGTATCAACATGGATCAATTTAGAATTAAAGGATCAGGTTCTGAATGACAAAGTAGGCACATTTGTATGTATGGTTGTACAAAAAGGAAGCTTTGCCAGCATTATTACTGTTAAAAATTCAAGAATCCACTGATAAAATTTTATAAAGCCACGTTTTACTCCAGATAATTGTTAGGCATGTGAAAATCATGTGACTTATTTATATGAACATAAAATACATGCAGATTTTACCCCGTCACTAAAATAAGTCAAACGGGGCCTGTCTTCTTTTGCCCTGTATACCCAATATCCAGAACAATGCCTCGTATTTAATAGGCATTGAAATGTTCGTTGAATAAATGATAAATTTTTCTTTTGTGCTTTTCATCACAAACTAAAACCAAAAACCCCAAACACTGATGTTCTCTTAAATGCAAATTAACATCTATATTCTTTTCATTTGTTGATTTTCATATCTTGTAATCTGAATTTACCATCGAATTGAGAAAGACAGTTTTGTTCAGTTTGGGATTACTGTTCAAAGTACAAATGATTCAAATGAGACCAAGCTACCAGAAGAGACCATTATCTGCCAACAGGTCAGGTCTTTATAAGCCATGTTATCTAAGAGTAGGTGGGCGGCAACGTGAAGTTTCTAGAAATAACTCTGAACTTCCCTGGTCAGAGTTTAAAAAACATAACTGATCCTTAGAGATTACTCTCACTTACCTTCAATCCTGCAGATAATGTTTCAGACATTTGAAATCTCAGTAACTCTTCAGGGAAGGTAGCCAAACATACATAGGCTGATTTGTGAAAAACAATGGAATAAGAATCTAAAAACAACTCTGTATCTAACATTAAGTGGATGAACTTAATATACAGATTTAAACATCAAGCAGGATTTAGTTGTTATCAAACAAGGTCCAAAGTTTGATTAAGCGATCTCTTTTTATGATTAATAAATATGTAGGTGTCCTAAAAAGCACTATTGTAACAACCATGGTGCAGCTTCTAGATTTAAGAAAATATCCTTACCCTGAAATTGACTCGGTTCCTGACCCTCTGTGCCAACGCTGAATTTATAGCCTTATCAAACTGAAGTAGAACTTGAAGGGCAAGCTGGGGGGTAATCTGTTGAGACTGAGAAAAAATAAAGGTCATGAATCTTCTTAGAGAAGAATATTAAAGAAAAAATAAAACAAAAATACATGAATTATAGGGCTTCCCTGGTGGCACAGTGGTTGAGAATCTGCCTGCCAATGCAGGGGACACGGGTTCGAGCCCTGGTCTGGGAAGATTCCGAGCCCTGTCTGGGAAGATCCCACATGCCGCAGAGCAACTAAGCCCGTGAGCCACAACTACTGAGCCTGCGCGTCTGGAGCTTCTGCTCCACAACAAGAGAGGCCGCGACAGTGAGAGGCCCGCACACCGTGATGAAGAGCGGCCCCTGCTCGCCACAACTAGAGAAAGCCCTCGCATAGAAACGAAGACCCAACACACCCAAAAACAAAATAAAATTTTTTAAAAAGCTAAAAAAACAAAAAATCATGAATTATCATCTAAAATTTAACTGAGGTTGACCAGAGCCTCTAAACTAGAATCCCTTATTCTTTTTGCCATAACTGACAACTAAGAAGCAAAGGCTGACAATATTTTCTTGCATTATCTTGACACAAACATAATTTTGAAAAGAAAACATGCAGTGATGTTACAACACCAGGACAAAACTTTGTCTACCACTCCTTCACAGTATCTGGAAAGAAGTGTTCGATAAATTGAAGGAACCAAGTTTCTTTTTTTTTTTTTTTTTTTCCAAGTTTCTTTTAAATAAAAAACTTGGGACCAATAATACGTTAAAAAAAAAAAAAGTCTAATCTTATCAAAGCTCAAAATATATGAAAATAAATGGAAAAATGTAATATGTTCTTGGATGAGAGGTTTACATAAAAAGGTTAATTTTCCTAAAATTAAAATATAAATTCAAAATTCTAATTTAAATCTCAAGACTTGTATTAACTTATCCAAAGTTATCTTAAAGCTATGTAGACTATGCCATTCTCATAAGTATGAGAACAAGAATTATTATAGATCCATCTAAATAAAAATGTTGATTTTTTACTCCCTCACCTGTATAAGCTCATCGAGGCTCTCCTGAAGACTGTTTCCCAAAGTGGTATTTCTGTACAACTGATATGCCATGGCTTAGGAGGGAGAAATTCTTTTGCTTATTCAGGCTTGCATTGATATCCTAAAAATTTAATATGAAAGTATTAAAAAAATTATAAATTACATATGTAACATAGTCTACTTCATATTTTCTAATATATACTATTAGCATACTATATAATAACTGAGGAATTGCAAGGAATAGTTAAAAATAGTTTTTCTATATACTTTTTCTATTATTTCGACGTAGGCATTTATACTCCTTTGTACAAAGTACAGATATATATATTAAAATGTACATCTTTACCATTTCTTTCAAATATCTACCTTTTGACCTAGTCTAGAATTTACCATGTACCATTCTTTTCTACTTACTGTCAAGTCACTGATCCAGACAATCTTCAGCTCACATTTGAATGCCTTCCCCTTCATTTTCCTGTTCTCTTAAAATTCAGTATTTAGAGTGCCTACCCAGAAGATAGCACTGTGACAGGTACCATGGAGAGGAAGATAAAGATACACTTCTGACCCTAAAAAATTTATACTTTAGAAAACGTAACAGACACATAAAAAAGTTAGAGAATAAGAACTGTGATAGAGATTATATACAGTTATTATGGAGGCTGCCTGTGGACTGAATGAGTTGGCTCACAAAAGCTTCCTGATTCTTCAAGCTAGACTTTAGCCAAGCAAAGGAGGAAAGTCATCTTAGGCTGAAAAAATAAATAGAATGAGTAAAGCCATAGAAGGATGAAATAATACAGTCTGTAGACAGAACTATAAATTGTTCCATATTAGGGTATAGGTATGAATAGGAAGTGGTAGGAGATGAGGCTGAAAAAGATGACATGGATGGATTTGTCAGGAGAGGTGCCAGGATTTTATAATGCAGGTAATGGGGAGCCCCTGAAGCTTTCTAGACAGGAAAGGTCAGACAGATGGGCAGCAATGTAAACAATGTACTCAAGTGCAAGATTAGAAAGAGATGAGGGCTCGAAGAAGGTGCCAGTAGCACATATTCAGCAAATACTGAGCTTTACTACATGTCACGTATTAGATACCTGACCTCATGGCACTTTCAGTTTGAAGATGGACAGAAGGAGACAGGTGTATTCAGGAGTAAACATCAGGGAAAACTCAGCAAAAATAATAGTTATCAGTCTTCACATTACACACCTAGTGAGCATTTGATACACTTGATCATGTCTGCCTTCTTGAAGTCTTTTCCTTGGCTTCTGGGACCCCACACTCAGTGTTCTCCTCCCACCTCACTGGATAGTACTGTTTCTTGTTTCCTTCTGTTGGTTGCTCCTCAGCAATCTAACTTCTAACTAACTACTTGAGTGCCCCAAAGCTTCTCATGTCTTCTCTATATGCTTTACTCCCTTAGTTACCTCATCTAGGCTTATGGCTTTTAAAATATGTTCTATTTATCTGCTGATGATGTGCAAACTTACATTGCCACTCCTGACCTTTTATATGCCCGTGTTGCCATGTATAAAACTGCCTGCTTGACACACTGGATGGAAACATAAAGTGGTAGATCAAATTAAATTTGTTACAAACCAAATTCTGAATACTCCTCCAAACCTTTTCTGCCCTCGGTTTGTCCACCTCAATTAACAGTAAATCTAGTCTTCCAGTAAGACAGCCCCAAAACCTTATAAGTCAAATTTTCTCTCACCCTGCATGCAATCTGTCAGCCAATCCTTTCAGTTCTTCCTTCTGAATATAACCAGAATCCAACAACTTTGACCATCACCACTGCTAGCACTAACTAAGTCACCATCAACCTGTCACTAAGATTTATGGTGATAGCCAAGTAAGGCGTATCCTTCTTTCTACCCTTGTCTATCCCACCCCTGCCCCCAGAGAAGCCACGCTGAGCCTTTTAAAACACAAATAAAATCACATCACTCATCTGTTCAAAACCTCCCAAGGCAGCATCCTATCTCAGAGTAAAAACCAAGGTCCTCCTAATGGTTTATGAGGCCTGCATGATCTGGGCCCCCCTCCCACCACTACCTCTCTGAACTTGACTTCTTCCACCTACTCCCTCATTCACTCTGCTTCAGCCATACTAGTCCCTTGCTCCAATATGGCAAGATGTTCTTGCTTTAGGGCCTTTGCACTGGCTGTTCTTGCTGTTTCAAATGTACTGCGCAGACACCTGCAGGGTTTACCTCTCATCCGATTCAGATCTCTTCTCAGATGTCACTTCATCAGAAGTGACTTTTGTGACCAACCTATAAGAAAGAACTACCTCCCTTCCCCTTTACACTGCTTTATTTTCATTTATATCACTAATCGAAGCTGACATATATATGCTTATTCTATTTCCATCCACTAAAACAGACGTTCCCTCAAGATAGGACTTTTGCTCAGTTATATATTTACCATCTAGAACAATGCCTAGTATGAATTCAATAAGTATTTGTTAGTGAATAAATAACCTGGTGATATGTCAAAATGCGAATATCAAACTGTGTTGCACTTAGATACATTTAGAATAGGTTTTCTACTTTACTGAGGAAAGTGAAGCAATGAAAACTTCAACTCTCAAAACTACATCTAACCACCTACCAATATCTACACCCACATACTCTGCCTGTCACTATAGTCAAACTATCCATGCTGTTACCTAAATACAATCCTTCTAACTGTGGATCTGGTCCTATCCCCCCTGTTACAGACAGGGTATTTTTCCAACAATTCAATTATTCCTTCTATCCCTATCAAATTTCCCATCTCTACAGATCCTTCCCATCAGCAAACAAACAGGCAGCACTTCTCCCATCTTAAAAAAAATAGTCTCAACTCGCTTCTCTGGCCAGCTACACTCTATTTCTCTATTCCTCTTTGCAGCAAAAACTCCTGAGTTGTCTGTACTCACTGTCTCTCTTTCCTTTTCTCACATTTTCTCTTAAACTCACTCCTTATACATTTGCCTCAAGCACTCAAATGAAACATGGTGAAAGTCACCGGTGGCAATGCTAAAACTAATAATCCTCAATTCTTAGTTCTCACCAGACTTAATCATTTGACATGGCTGATTACTCCCTCCTCTTTGATAAAGGATCTTGGCTTAGCTTCTGGGACAGTACACTTTTTGGGTTGTTCTCTTAAACGCACTGGTTCATCCTTCTCAATATTGTTTGTTGGTTGAGGCTCTTCTCCCTTAACTCTTAATGTCACAAGACACCGCTTTGGTTCTCTGCTTTCCGTCTACACTTGTTCCTTGGTGATATTGCTTTGTGTCATGGTTTTACATACCATTGCTGATGATTCCCAAATTCATATACTAGAACCGACCTTGCCCTGAACTCTCACTCCTGGATCCAACTGCCTACTCAACATCTCTATGTGCTGTCCTTCCCATCTCCGCTGATGTAACTCCATACCTCTATGGGCTTAGGCAAAAACCTTCGAAGTTATTCCCGACCACCCCTCCCTACCCCCAGCCTGGCCATCTTACCTCCACATCCAATCCCTAGCATAACCTGTAAACTCTACCTTCAATATGGATTCAGAATCCAACCATTCCTCACCATGTCCATTGTTATCACCCTGGTATGTGCCACCATCACCTGTCATTGGGATTCCTGAAATGCTTCCTAACTGCTTTCCCTGCTTCCATGCTTGCCCCCGAGATTCTAATCCCAATTCAGCAGTCAGGTGATCTTTTAAAACACAGGTTAGAACATATCTCTTCTCTGTGCAAACCTCCCATGGTTTCCATTTCATTCAGTCCTTATAATAATCTGGCTACCCATTATCTCACTGACCTCATTTGCCATCTCCCCCTTGTTCTTGCCCTTCTCCAGACACACTGGCTTCTCCTTGTTTTTCTTAGAACATGACAGACATGTTCCTGCCTATGTAAGCCTTTGTAAAGACTGTCCTTTTCACCCGGAATGCTCTTCTCCCAGATATCCTCTTGTTTTTCTTAATTCCTTCAAGTATAGCACATACTTAATGAGGCCTAAACAGACCACCACATTTAAAACCCCAACTCCCACCTCCACTCTGGAACTGCCCAATCCCCCTCACCCTGCTATGTTTCTTTGATGGCACCATCACCTTCTAACATGTTATACAGTTTCCTTAGTTTATGTTTATTTTCTGCATCCTTCAACAGACTGTACGACCTTACCAGGACAGGGACTTTTGTCTGTTTTTGTTCACTGAAGTAAACCAGGCGTCTGGAACAAACACTACGTGAGACGTTAATAGGAGACAATGAAATATTTCTTCAATAAATAAATGAACACAAAAAAATCAGTTAGTAAAATGTATGTGGGTAGCTGAGGGGGGATAAAAAGGGCAAGAAGGGGTCCCAGTAAGAAGATATAAACTTGACAAAGTGAGAGTACAGAATCTTGTGTCCTGCCCATTTAACAAAAGTCTTAGAGTTACCAGAAAATAACTATAAGTTAATAATGAATTATCAGAAAGAGAAATAAGCCCATTTACGATTGCATCAAAAAGAACAAGATACTTAGAAATAAATTTAGCCAAAGAGAAATAAATTTAGCCAAAGAGATGAAAGACCTGGACATTGAAAACTATATGACAATGATGAAAGAAACTGAATATGACACAAATGAACAGAAAGAAATTCCATGCACGTGGACTTGAAGAATCAGTATTATTAAAATATCCATACTACCTAGAGCAATCTACAGTTTCAACACAATTCCTATCAAAATTCCAATGGCATTTTTCAAACAAATAGAACAAACAGTCCTAAAATATATATGAATCCACAAAGACGCCAAAATGCCAAAGCAATCTTGAGAAAGAAGGACAAAGCTCGAGGCATCATGTTTGCTGATATCTAATTCTATCACAAAGCTATAGTAATCAAAACAGTACATTACTGCCATAAAAACAGATGTTAGATGAATGGAATAGAATAAAGAGCCCAGAAATAAACTTACACATGTACGGTCAAGTAATTAACAACAAAGGAGGCGAGAATGTACAATTGGGGGAGCTTCCCTGATGGTGCAGTGGTTAAGAATCTGCCTGCCAATGCAGGGGAATGGGTTCGAGTCCTGGTCTGGGAAGATCCCACATGCCGCGGAGCAACTAAGCCCATGCGCCACAGCTACTGAGCCTGCGCTCTAGATAGAGCCCCCCGCGCCACAACTACTGAGCCTGCGTGCCGCAACTACTGAAGCCTGTGCGCCTAGAGCCTGTACTCTGCAACAAGAGAACCCACTGCAATGAGACGCCCGTGCACCGCAATGAAAAAGTAGCCCCTGCTCGCTGCAACTAGAGAAAGACCGCGTGCAGCAACAAAGACCCAACACAGGGAGGGAGGGAGGGAGGGAGGGAGGGAGGGAAGGAAGGAAGGAAGGAAGGAAGGAAGGAAGGAAGGAAGGAAGGAAGGAAGGACAATGGGGAAAGGACAGTCTCTTCAATAAAGGGTGCTAGGAAAACTGGGCATCCACATCCAAGAAAAAAGACACTGGACCATTATCATACACCATACACAAAACTGAACTCAAAATGGATTAAAGGCTTGAAATGTAAGACCTAATACCATAAAACCCCTAAAACTCCTAGAAGAAAACATAGGTGGTAAGCTCCTTGACACAGGTCTTGGTGATGATTTTTTGAATCTGACACCAAAAGCAATAAAAGCAAAAATAAATAAATGGGACAGGATAATACTAAAAAGCTTATGCACAGCAAAGGAAACCATAAAAAAAATAGGCTACCTACTGAATGGGGAAAAATATTTGCAAATCATGTATCTCATATAGGCCTGATATCCAAAATATATAAAGAATACATAAAACTCAATAGTAAAAAAACAAACAATCCAATTAAAAATTGGACAGAACATTTGCAGCAACATGGATGGACCTAGAGATGATCATATTAAGTGAAGTCAGACAGAGTAAGACAAAATATCATATGATATCACTTACATGCGGAATCTAAAAAATGATATAAATAAACTTATTTACAAAACAGAAATCAACTCACAGACAGAAAACAAACTTATGGTTACCAAAGGAATTGGGGAGGGGAGGGAGCAGGGGATGAATTAGGAGTTTGGGATTAACATATACACAATACTACATATAAAATAGGTAAGCAACAAGGACCTACTGTATAGCAAAGGAAATTATACTCAACATCTTGTAATAACCTATAAGGGAAAAGAACTTGAAAATACATATATATTTATAATATATGTATAACTGAATCACTTTGCTGTACACTTGAAACTAACACAATGTTGTAAATTAACTATACTTCTATAAAAAAAAATTGGGCAAAGGATGTGAACACTTTTCCAAAGAACATATACAGATGGCCAACAGGTACATGAAAAGCTGCTCAACATCACTAATTACCAGGGAAATGCAAATCAAAACCACAGTGAAATATCACCTCACACCTGTTAAAATAACTATTATCAAAATGACAATTAATAGCAAGTGTTGGTGAAGATGTGGATTAAAGGGAACCCTTGTGCATTGTTGGTAGGCATGCAAAATGTGGTGCAGCCACTATGGAAAAGTATGGACGTTTCTCAAAAAAGTAAAAGAGAACTCCCATATGATCCAACAATTCCACTTTGGAGTACTTATCCGAAGAAAAAGAAAACACTAACTGGAAAAGATATATGCACCCACATGTTCACTGTAGCACTATTCACAATAGCCAAGATATGAAAACAACTTAAGTGTCCATCAAAGGATGAATGGATAAAGAAACTGTGGGATGGGAGACAAGATGGCAGAGTAGAAGGACATGGGTTCACCTCCTCTCACAAAAACACTGAAATCACAACTAACTGCTGAACAACTACTGACAAAAAAAGACTGGAACCTACCGAAAAAGATATCCTATATCCAAAGACAAAGAAGAAGCCACACTGAGATGGCAGGATGGGCACAATCGCAATAAAATCAAATCCCATACCCAATGGGTGGGCGATCCACAAACTGGAATATAATGATTACCACAGAGGTTATCTCATAGCAGTCAAAGTTCTGAGCCCCACATCAGGCTCCCCAGCCTGGGGGTCTGGCAATGGGAGGAGGAGCCCCCAGAGCATCTGGCTTTGAGCGTCTGTGGCGTTTGACTGCAGGAATTCCACAGGACTGGGGGAGACAGAAACTCCACTCTTAGCACACACAAGGTCTTGTGCACACCAGGACCCAGGAGAAAAAGCAGTGAACTCACGGGATCCTGGGCCAGACCTACCTGCTGGTATTGGAGGGTCTCCTGTAGAGGCAGGGAGCAGCTGTGGCTCACTGCAGGTACAAAAACACAGGTGGAGGTAGTTCTGGGGAGTACTCATTGGTATGGGCCCTCCTACAGGCCGCCATTTTCTCACCAACAGTTGGCCCCACCCAACACCCTCTAGGCTCTAGTGTGGGGACACCTCCGGCCAAAGAACTGACAGGGTGGGAACACATCCCACCCATCAGCAGACAGGCTGCCAAAAGTCATCCTGAGCCCACAGCTGCCTGCTAAACACACCTCTTTTTTTTTTTTTTTTTTTTGTGGTACGCAGGCCTCTCACTGTTGTGGCCTCTTCCGTTGCGGAGCACAGGCTCCGGACGCGCAGGCTCAGCAGCCATGGCTCAAGGGCCTAGCCGCTCCGTGGCATGTGGGATCTTCCCTGACTGGGGCACGAACCCGTGTCCCCTGCATCGGCAGGCGGACTCTCAACCACTGCGCCACGAGGGAAGCCCTAAACACACCTCTTGACACAGCCCTGCCCACCAGAGGGACAAGACCCAGCTGCACCCATCACTGGGCAGGAACCAGTCCCTCCCACCAGGAAACGTGCAAAAGCCTCTTAGATCAGCCTCATCCACAAGGGGGCAGAAGCAGAAGCAAGAAGAACTACAACTGCAGCCTGTGGAACAGGCCCACAATACAGAAAGTTAGACAAAATGCAATATTGGAGAAATATGTCCCAGACGAAAAAACAAAATAAAGCCCCAGAAGAACAACTAAATGAAGTGGAGATAGGCAATCTACCCAAAAAAGAATTCAGAGTAACTATGGTGAAGACGATCCAAGATCTCGGAAAAAGAATGGAAGCACAGACCTAAAAGATGCAAGAAGTGTTTAAGAGCAAGCTAGAAGATCTAAAGAAGAAACAAACAGAAATGAACAATAAAATAACTGAAATGAAACTACACTGGAAGGAATAAATAGCAGAATAAATGAGGCAGAAGAACTGATAAGGGAGCTGGAAGAAGGAATGGCGGAAATGACTGCCACAGAACAGAGAAAAAAGAATGAAAAAAAAATAGGACAGTTTAAGAGACCTCTGAGACTTTGTTAGATGCACCAACATTCACATTATATGAGTGCCAGAAGGATAAGAGACAGAAGACACCTGAGAAAATATTTGAAGAGATTAATAGCTGAAAAATTCCCTAACATGGGAAAGGAAAAAGTCACCCAAGTCCAGGAAGCACAGAGTCCCATAAAGGATTAAACCCAAGGAGGAACACGCCAAGATACATAGTAATGAAACTGACAAAAATTAAACACACAAAAAATATTAAAAGCAACAAGGGAAAAGCAACAAATAACATACAAGAGAATTCCCATAAGGTTATCAGTTAATTTTTCAGCAAAAACTGCAGACTAGAAGGGAGTGGCAAAATATATTTAAAGTGATGAAAGGTAAGAACCTACAACCAAGAATACTCTACCCAGCAAGGCTCTCATTCAGATTCGACAACAAAATCAAAAGCTTCACACAGGCAACAGCTAAGAGAATTCAGCACCACCAGACCAGCTTTGCAAAAAATGCTAAAGAAAGTTCTCTAGGTAGACAAGAAAAGGCCTCAATGAGAAACAGGAAAATTACAAATGGAAAAGCTCACTGTTAAAGGCAAACATACAGTAAAGGTAGGAAATCATCCACACACAAATATGATATCGAAATCAGCAATTCGATATATCAAAAATATGATATCGAAATCAGCACAAATACAGGATATGGGAAATACATTTGAAATTAAGACCAGCAACAGAAAACAATCTTGTTTATATATAGACTGCTATATCAAAGCCTCATGGTAATCACAAACTGAAAATCTACAATAGATACACACACAAAAAAGAAAAAAGGATCCAAACACAACACTAAAGTTAGTCATCAAAAGAGAAGAGAACAAAAGAGGAATGGGAGAAAAAAGACCTAAAAAAAAAAAATCCAAAACAATTAAGAAAATGCCAATAAGAACATACATAAAGATAATTACCTTAAATGTAAATGGATTAAATGCTCCAACCAAAACACAAAGACTGGATGAATGAATACAAAAACAAGACCCCATATACACACAGTCTACAAGAGATCCACTTCAGACCTAGGGACACATACAGACAGAAAGTGAAGGGATGGAAAAAGATACTCCATGCAAATGGAAATTAAAAGAAATCTGGAGTAGCAATACTCATATCAGATAAAACAGACTTTAAAATAAAGAATGTTACAAGAGACAAGGAAGGACACTACATAATGATCAAGGGATCAATCCAAGATATGACAATTGTAAATACATATGCACCCAACACAGGAGCTCCTCAATATATGGGGCAAATGCTAACAGGCATAAAAGGGGAAATCAATAGTAACACAATAATAGTGGGGGACTTTAACACTCCAGATTCATCAATGAACAGATCATCCAGACAGAAACTCAATGAGGAAACACAGGCCTTAAATAACACATTAGACTTAATTGATATTTATAGAGCATTCCATCCAAAAGCAGCAGCATATGCATTCTTTTCAAGTGCACATGGTACACTGTCCAGGATTGATCACATCTTGGGCCACAAAGTGAACCTCAGTAAATTTAGGAAAACTGAAATCATATCAAGCATCTTTTCTGACAACGCTATGAGATTAGAAATCAACTATAAGAAAAAAACTATAAAAAACACAAACACATGGAGGCTAACCAATATGCTACTAAACAACCAATGGATCACTGAAGAAATCAAAGAGGAAATCAAAAAATACCTAGAGACAACTGAAAGTGAAAGCACGACGATCCAAAACCTATGGCACGTAGCAAAAGCAGTTCTAAGAGGGGAGTTTATAGCACTACAATTTTACCTCAGGAAATAAGAAACATCTCAAACACCTAAAGCAACTAGAGAAAGAAGAACAAACAAAACTGCAAGTCAGTATAAGGAAAGAAATCATAAAGATGAGAGCATAAGTAAGTGAAATACAGATGAAGAAAATGACAGAAAAGATCAATGAAACTAAAAGCTGGTTCTCTGAAAAGATGAACCTGATAAACCTTTAGCCAGACTCATCAAGAAAAAAAGGGAGAGGGCTCAAATCAATAAAATTAGAAATGGACATAGTGAGAGAATGGCATGGACATATATACACTATCAAACGTAAAATAGATAGCTAGTGGGAAGCAGCCGCATAGCACAGGGAGATTATCTCGATGCTTTGTGACCACCTAGAGGGGTAGGATAGGGAGGGTGGGAGGGACGGAGACGCAAGAGGGAAGAGATATGGGAACATATGTATATGTGTAACTGATTCACTTTGTTATAAAGCAGAAACTAACACACCATTGTAAAGCAATTACACTCCAATAAAGATGTTAAAAAAAAAATGAAAACTGAGAAGTTACAATGGACACCACAGAAATACAAAGGATTGTAAGAGACTACTACAAGCAACTATATGCCAATAAACTGGACAAATTCTTGGTAAGGTACAACTTTCCAAGACTGAACCAGGAAGAATTAGAAAATATAAACAGACCAATCACAAGTAGTGAAATTGAAACTGTAATTAAAAACTTCTAACAAACAAAAGTCCAAGACCAGATGGCTTCAGAGGCAAATTCTATCAACCACTTAGAGAAGAGTTAACACCTATCCTTCTGAAACTATTCCCCAAAATTGCAGAGGAACACTCCCAAACACATTCTATGAGGCCACCATCACCCTGATACCCAAACCAGATAAAGATACCACAAAAAAAGAAAATTACAGGCCGATATGACAGATGAACATAGATACAAAATTCCTCAAGAAAACACTAGCAAACCAAATCCAACAACACATTAAAAGGATCATACATCATGATCAAGTGGGATTTATGCCAGGGATGCAAGGATTCTTCAATATCCACAAATCAATCAGTGTGATACACCACACCAATAAATTGAAGCATAAAAACCATATGATCATCTCAACAGATGCAGAAAACACTTAACAAAATTCAACACCCATTTATGATAAGAACTCTCCAGAAAGTGGGCATAGAGGGAACCTACCTCAACATAATAAAGGCCATCTATAACAAACCTACAGTTAACATCATACTGAATGGTGAAAAGCTGAAAGCATTTCCTCTAAGATAGGAACAAGACAAGGCTGTCCACGCTCACCACTTTTTTTTTTTTTTTTTTTTTTGCAGTACGCGGGCCTCTCACTGTCACGGCCTCTCCCGTTGCGGAGCACAGGCTCTGGACGCGCAGGCTCAGTGGCCATGGCTCACGGGCCCAGCCGCTCCGTGGCATGTGAGATCCTCCCGGGCCGGGGCACGAACCCGTGTCCCCTGCATCGGCAGGCAGACTCTCAACCACTGCGCCACCAGGGAAGCCCTCTCACCACTTTTATTCAACATAGTTTTGGAAGTCCTAGCCATGGCAATCAGAGAAGAAAAAGAAATAAAAGGAATCCAAATTGGAAAAGAAAAAAAAATAAAACTGTCACTGTTTGCAGATGACATGATACTATACATAGAAAATCCTAAAGATGCTACCAGAAAACTGCTAGAGCTCATCAATGAATCTGGTAAAATTGTAGCACGTAAAATTAATACACAGAAATCTGATGCGTTTCTATACACTAACAACGAAAGAGCAGAAGGAGAAATTAAAGAAACAATCCCATTTACCATCGCATCAAAAAGAATAAAATATCTAGGAATAAATCTGCCTGAGGCAAAAGACCTGTACTCTGAAAACTATAAAACGCTGATGAAAGAACTTGAAGATGACACAAACATATGGAGAGATATAACATGTTCTTGGATTGGAAGAATCAACATTGTCCAAATGACTATACTAACTGGGACAATCTACAGATTCAATGCAATCCCTATCAAATTATCAATGACATTTTTCACAGAATTAGAACAAAAAATTTCACAATTTGTATGGAAACACAAAAGACCCCGAATAGCCAAAGCAATCTTGAGAAAGAAAAATGGAGCTGTGGGAATCGGGCTCCCTGACTTCAAAGTGTGCTGCAAAGCTGTAGTAATCAGAACAGTAAAGTACTGGCAAAAAACCAGAAATATACATCAATGGAACAGGATGGAAAGTCCAGAAATAAACCCATGCACCCATGGTCAACTAGTCTATGACAAAGGAGGCAAGAATATACAATGGAGAAAAGACTGTGTCTTCAGTAAGTGGTGTTGGGAAAACTGGACAGCTACATGTAAAAGAATGAAATTACAACACTCTCTAACAGCAGACACAAAAATAAACTTGACATGGATTAAAGACCTGCATGTAAGACCGGATATTATAAAACTCTTAGAGGAAAACATAGGCAGAACACTCTCTGACATAAATCACAGCAGTATCTTTTTTGACCCACCTTTTAGAGTAATGAAAATAAAGACAAAAATGAACAGGTGGGACCTAATTAAACTTAAAAGCTTTTGCACAGCAAAGGAAACCATAAACAAAACGAAAATAACCCAGAGAATAGGAGAAAATATTTGCAAACGAGGCGATCTACAAAGGATTAATCTCCAAAATATCCAAACAGCTCATGCAGCTCAATATACAAAACAAAGAAAACAATCAAACAATGGGCAGAAGATCAAAATGGATGTTTCTTCAAAGAGGACATACAGATTGCCAAGAAGCACATGAAAAGATGCTCAAGATCACTGGTTATTGGAGAAATGCAGATCAAAGCTGCAATAAGGTATCACCTCACACCGGTCAGAATGGGCATCATCAAAAAAATCTACAAACAATAAATGCTGGAGAGGGTGTGGAGAAAAGGGAACCCTCCTACACTGATGGTGCACCCATTATGGAGAACAGTGTGGAGGTTCCTTAAAAAACTGAATATATTGGGCTTCCCTGGTGGCACAGTGGTTGCGAATCTGCTTGCCGATGCAGGGGACACGGGTTCGTGCCCCGGTCCGGGAAGATCCCACATGCTGCGAAGCAGCTGGGCCCATGAGCCATGGCCACTGAGCCTGCGCGTCCAGAGCCTGTGCTCTGCAATGGAAGACGCCACAACAGTGAGAGGCCCGTGTACTGCAAAACAAAACGAAAGTGAATATAGAGCTGCCACATGATCCAGCAATCCCACTCCTGGTCATATAATTGGAGAAAACTGCAATTCAAAAAGATACATGCACCCCAGTGTTCATTACAGAATTATTTACAATAGCCAGGACACAGAAGCAACCTAAACGTCCACTGACAGAGGAGTGGATAAAAAAGATATGGCATATATACAATGGAATATTACAGCCACAAAAATAGAATGAAATAGGGAGAGAGGGGGAAGATGGCGAAAGAGTAAGACACGGAGATCACCTTCCTCCCGACACAGAGATCACCTTCCTCCCCACAGACACATGAGAAACACATCTACACGTGGAACAACTCCTACAGAACACCTACTGAACGATGGCAGAAGACCTCAGACCTCCCAAAAAGCTAGAAACTCCCCCACGTACCTGAGTAGGGCAAAAGAAAAAAGAATAGAGACAAAACAATAGGGACAGGACCTGCACCAGTGGGAGGGAGCCATGAAGGAGGAAAGGTTTCCACACACTAGAAGCCCCTTCACGGGCGGAGACTGCGGGTGGCGGATGGGGGGAGCTTTGGGGTCGCGGAGCAGAGCGCAGCAACAGGGGTGCAGAGGGCAAAGCGGAGAGATTTCTGCACAGAGAATCGGTGCCGACCAGCACTCATCAGCCCGAGAGGCTTGTCTGCTCACCCGCCAGGATGGGCGGGGCTGGGAGCTGAGGCTCGGGCTTTGGTCGGAGCACAGGGAGAGGACTGGGGTTGGCGGCGTGAACGCAGCCTGCATGGGGTTAGTGCGCCACAGCTAGCCGGGAGGGAGTCCGGGAAAAAGTCTGGACCTGCCGAAGAGGCAAGAGCCTTTTTCTTCCCTCTTTGTTTCCTGGTGCTCGAGGAGAGGGGATTAAGAGCACTGCTTAAAGGAGCTCCAGAGACGGGAGCCAGCCGCGGCTAAAAGCGCGGACCCCAGAGACGGGCAGGAGACGCTAAGGCTGCTGCTGCCGCCACCAAGAAGCCTGTGTGCGAGCACAGGTCACTATCCACACCCCCCTTCCGGGGAGCCTGTGCAGCCCGCCACTGCCAGGGTCCCGGGATCCAGGGACAACTTCCCTGGTAAAACGCACGGCGCGCTTCAGGCTGCTGCTGCGTCACGCCGGCCTCTGACGCTGCAGGCTCACCCCGCGCTCCGTACCCCTCCCTCCCCCCAGCCTGAGTGAGCCAGAGCCCCCGAATCAGCGTCTCCTTTAACCCCATCCTGTCTGAGCGAAGAAGAGACGCCCTCCGGCGACCTACACGCAGAGACGGGGCCAAATCCAAAGCTGAACCCTGGGAGCTGTGCAAACAAAGAAGAGAAAGGGAAATCTCTCCTGGCCGCCTCAGGAGCAGCAGATTAAATCTCCACAATCAACTTGATGTACCCTGCATCTGTGGAATACATGAACAGACAACGAATCATCCCAAATTGAGGAGGTGGAATTTGAGAGCAAGATTTATTATTTTTTCCCCTTTTCCTCTTTTTGTGAGTGTGTATGTGTATGCTTCTGTGTGAGAGTTTGTCTGTATAGCTTTGCTTTCACCATTTGTCCTAGGGTTCTATCCATCCATTTTTTTTTACTTAAAAAACTTTTTTTCTTAATATTTTTTATTTTAATAACTTTATTTTACCTTATTTTATTTTCTTTTATCCTTTCTTTCTTTCTCTCTCTCTCTCTCTCCCTCCCTCCCTCTCTTTCTTTCTTTCTTTCTACTCTTTCTCCCTTTTATTTTGAGCCGTGTGGATGAAAGGCTCTTGGTGCTGCAACCAGGAGTCAGTGCTGTGCCTCTGAGGTGGGAGAACCAATTTCAAGACACTGGTCCACAAGAGACCTCCCAGCTCCACGTAATATCAAACGGCGAAAATCTCCCAGAGATCTCCATCTCAACACCGGCACCCAGCTTCACTCAATGACCGGCAAGCTACAGTGCTGGACACCCTATGCCAAACAACTAGCAAGACAGGAACACAACCCCACCCATTAGCAGAGAGGCTGCCTAAAATCATAATAAGTCCACAGACACCCCAAAACACACCGCCAGACGTGGACCTGCCCACCAGAAAGGCAAGATCCAGCCTCATCCACCAGAACACAGGCACGAGTCCCCTCCACAAGGAAGCCTACACAACCCACTGAACCAACTTTAGCCACTGGGGACAGACACCAAAAACAACAAGAACTACGAACCTGCAGCCTGCAAAAAGGAGACCCCAAACACAGTAAGATAAGCAAAATGAGAAGACAGAAAAACACGCAGCAGATGAAGGAGCAAGATAAAAACCCACCAGACCTAACAAATGAAGAGGAAATAGGCAGTCTACCTGAAAAAGAATTCAGAATAATGATAGTAAAGATGTTCCAAAATCTTGGAACTAGAATAGACAAAATGCAAGAACATTTAACAAGGACCTAGAAGAACTAAACATGAAACAACCAATGATGAACAACACAATAAATGAAATTAAAAATACTCTAGATGGGATCAATAGCAGAATAACTGAGGAAGAAGAACGGATAAGTGACCTGGAAGATAAAATAGTGGAAATAACTACAGCAGAGCAGAATAAAGAAAAAAGAATGAAAAGAACTGAGGACAGTCTCAGAGACCTCTGGGACAACATTAAACGCACCAACATTCGAATTATAGGGGTCCCAGAAGAAGAAGAGAAAAAGAAAGGGACTGAGAAAATATTTGAAGAGATTATAGTTGAAAACTTCCCTAATATGGGAAAAGAAATAGTTAATCAAGTCCAGGAAGCACAGAGAGTCCCATACAGGATAAATCCAAGGAGAAACACGCCAAGACACATATTAATCAAACTGTCAAAAATTAAATACAAAGAAAACATATTAAAAGCAGCAAGGGAAAAACAACAAATAACACACAAGGGAATCCCCATAAGGTTAACAGCTGATCTTTCAGCAGAAACTCTGCAAGCCAGAAGAGAGTGGCAGGACGTATTTAAAGTGATGAAGGAGAAAAACCTACAACCAAGATTATTTTACCCAGTAAGGATCTCATTCAGATTCGACAGAGAAATTAAAACCTTTACAGACAAGCAAAAACTGAGAGAGTTCAGCACCACCAAACCAGCTTTACAACAAATGCTAAAGGATCTTCTCTAGGAAAGAAACACAAGAGAAGGAAAAGACCTATAATAACAAACCAAAAACAATTAAGAAAATGGGAATAGGAACATACATATCAATAATTATGTTAATTGTAAATGGATTAAATGCTCCCACCAAAAGACACAGATTGGCTGAATGGATACAAAAACAAGACCCGTATATATGCTGTCTACAAAAGACCCACTTCAGACCTAGAGACACATACAGACTGAAAGTGAGGGGCTGGGAAAAGATATTCCATGCAAATGGAAACCAAAAGAAAGCTGGAGTAGCAAATGTCATATCAGACAAAATAGACTTTAAAATAAAGACTATTAGAAGCGACAAAGAAGGACACTACATAATGATCAAGGGATCGATCCAAGAAGAAGATGTAACAATTGTAAATGTTTATGCACGCAACGTAGGAGCACCTCAATACATAAGGCAAATACTAACAGCCATAAAAGGGGAAATCGACAGTAACACATTCATAGTAGGGGACTTCAACACCCCACTTTCACCAATGGACAGATCATCCAAAATGAAAATAAATAAGGAAACACAAGCTTTAAACGATACATTAAACAAGATGGACTTAATATTTATAGGACATTCCATCCAAAAACAACAGAATACACATTTTTCTCAAGTACTCATGGAACATTCTCCAGGACAGATCATATCTTGGGTCACAAATCAAGCCTTGGTAAATTTAAGAAATTTGAAATTGCATCAAGTATCTTTCCCGACCACAATGCTATGAGACTAGATATCAATTACAGGAAAAGATCTGTAAAAAATACAAACACATGGAGGCTAAACAATACACTACTTAATAACGAAGGGATCACTGAAGAAATCAAAGAGGAAATAAAAAAATACCTAGAAACAAATGACAATGGAGACACGACAACCCAAAACCTACGGGATGCAGCAAAAGCAGTTCTAACAGGGAAGTTTACAGCAATACAATCCTACCTTAATAAACAGGAAACATCTCGAATAAACAACCTAAGCTTGCACCTAAAGCAATTAGAGAAAGGAGAACAAAAAACCCCCAAAGTTAGCAGAAGGAAAGAAATCATAAAGATCAGATCAGAAATAAATGAAAAAGAAATGAAGGAAATGATACCAAAGATCAATAAAAAAGCTGGTTCTTTGAGAAGATAAACAAAATTGATAAACCATTAGCCAAACTCATCAAGAAAAAAAGGGAGAAGACTCAAATCAATAGAATTAGAAATGAAAAAGGAGAAGTAACAACTGACACTGCTGAAATACAAAAGATCATGAGAGATTACTACAAGCAACTCTATGCCAATAAAACGGACAACCTGGAAGAAATGGACAAATTCTTAGAAATGCACAACCTTCTGAGGCTGAACCAGGAAGAGATAGAAAATATAAACAGACCAATCACAAGCACTGAAATTGAGACTGTGATTAAAAATCTTCCAACAAACAAAAGCCCAGAACCAGATTGCTTCAGAGGCGAATTCTATCAAACATTTAGAGAAGAGCGAACACCTAGCCTTCTCAAACTCTTCCAAAATATAGCAGAGGGAGGAACACTCCCAAATTCATTCTACGAGGCCACCATCACCCTGATACCAACACCAGACAAGGATGTCACAAAGAAAGAAAACCACAGGCCAATATCACTGATAAACATAGATGCAAAAATCCTCAACAAAATACTAGCAGCCAGAATCCAACAGCACATTAAAAGGATCATACACCATGATCAAGTGGCGTTTATTCCAGGAATGCAAGGATTCTTCAATATACGCAAATCAATCAATGTGATACACCATATTAACAAACTGAAGGAGAAAAACCATATGGTCATCTCAATAGATGCAGAGAAAACTTTTGACAAAATTCAACACCCATTTATGATAAAAACCCTCCAGAAAGGAGGCATAGAGGGAACTTTCCTCAACATAATAAAGGCCATATATGACAAATCCACAGCCAACATCATCCTCAATGGTGATAAACTGAAACAATTTCCACTAAGATCAGGAAGAAGACAAGGTTGCCCACTCTCACCACTCTTATTCAACATAGTTTTGGAAGTTTTCCCCACAGCAATCAGAGAAAAAAAGGAAATAAAAGGATTCCAAATCGGAAAAGAAGAAGTAAAGCTGTCACTGTTTGCAGATGACATGATATTATACATAGAGAATCCTAAAGATGCTACCAGAAAACTACTAGAGCTAATCAATGAATTTGATAAAGTAGCAGGATACAAAATTAATGCACAGAAATCTCTGGCATTCCTATACACTAATGATGAAAAATCTGAAAGTGAAATCAATAAAACACTCCCTTTTATCACTGCAACAAAAAGAATAAAACATCTAGGAATAAACCTACTTAAGGAGACAAAAGACCTGTATGCAGAAAATTATAAGACACTGATGAAAGAAATTAAAGATGATACAAATAGATGGAGATAATATACCATGTGCTTGGATTGGAAGAATCAACATTGTGAAAATGACTCTACTACCCAGAGCAATCTACTGATTCAATGCAATCCCTATCAAACTACCACTGACATTTTTCACAGAACTAGAACAAAAAATTTCACAATTTGTATGGAAACACAAAAGACCACGAATAGCCAAAGCAATCTTGAGAACGAAAAACGGAGCTGGAGGAATCAGGCTCCCTGACTTCAGACTATACTACAAAGCTACAGTAATCAAGACAGTATGGTACTGGCACAAAAACAGAAAGATCAATGGAACAGGATAGAAAGCCCAGAGATAAACCCACGCACATATGGTCACCTTATCTTTGATAAAGGAGGCATGAATGTACAGTGGAGAAAGGACAGCCTCTTCAATACGTGGTGCTGGGAAAACTGGACAAGTACATGTACAAGTTTGAGATTAGATCACTCCCTAACACCATAGACAAAAATAAGCTCAAAATGGATTAAAGACCTAAATGTAAGGCCAGACACTATCAAACTCTTAGAGAAAAACATAGGCAGAACACTCTATGACATAAATCACGGCAAGATCCTTTTTGACCCACCTCCTAGAGAAATGGAAAAAAAAACAAAAATAAACAAATTGGACCTAATGCAACTTCAAAGCTTTTGCACAGCGAAGGAAACCATAAACAAAACCAAAAGACAACCCTCAGAATGGTAGAAAATATTTGCAAATGAAGCAACTGACAAAGGATTAATCTCCAAAATTTACAAGTAGCTCCTGCAGCTCAATAACAGAAAAACAAACAACTCAATCCAAAAACAGGCAGAAGACCTAAATAGACATTTCTCCAAAGAAGATATACAGACTGCCAACAAACACAAGAAAGAATGTTCAGCATCATTAATCATTAGAGAAATGCAAATCAAAACTACAGTGAGATATTATCTCACACCGGGCAGAATGGCCATCATCAAAAAATCTACACCAAAAAAAAAAAAAAAAAAAATCTACAAACAGGGCTTCCTGGTGGCGCAGTGGCTGAGAGTCCACCTGCCGATGCGGCGGACACGGGTTCGTGCCCCGGTCCGGGAAGATCCCACATGCCGTGGAGCGGCTGGGCCCGTGAGCCATGGCCGCTGGGCCTGCGCGTCCGGAACCTGTGCTCTGCAACGGGAGAGGCCACAACAGTGAGAGGCCCGCGTACCGCAAAAAAAAAAAATAATAATCTAGAAACAATAAATGCTGGAGAGGGTGTGGAGAAAAGGGAACACTCTTGCACTGCTGGTGGGAATGTGAATTGGTACAGCCACTATGGAGAACAGTATGGAGGTTCCTTAAAAAACTAAAAATAGAACTACCATACAACCCAGCAATCCCACTACTAGGCATATACCCTGAGAAAACCATAATTCAAAAAGAGTCATGTACCAAAATGTTCACTGCAGCTCTATTTACAATAGCCCGGAGATGGAAACAGCCTAAGTGTCCATCATCGGATGAATGGATAAAGAAGATGTGGCACATATATACAATGGAATATTACTCAGCCATAAAAAGAAACGAAATTGAGCTATTTGTAATGAGGTGGATGGACCTAGAGTGTGTCATAGAGAGTGAAGTAAGTCAGAAGGAGAAAGACAAATACCGTATGCTAACACGTGTGTATGGAATTTAAGAAAAAAAAAGGTCATGAAGAACCTAGGGGTAAGACAGGAATAAAGACACAGACCTACCAGAGAATGGACTTGAGGATATGGGGAGGGGGAAGGGTAAGCTTGGACAAAGTGAGAGAGTGGCATGGACATATATACACTACCAAACGTAAAACAGATAGCTAGTGGGAAGCAGCCGCATAGCACAGGGAGATCAACTAGGTGCTTTGTGACCGCCTGGAGGGGTGGGATAGGGAGGGTGGGAGACGCAAGAGGGAAGAGACGTGGGAACATATGTATATGTATAACTGATTCACTTTGTTATAAAGCAGAAACTAACACACCATTGTAAAGTATGGATGGACCCAGCGATTGTCATACCGAGTGAAGCAAGTCAGACAGCGACAAACATCATATTGTATCACTTATATGTGGAATCTCCAAAAATGGTACAAATGAACTTATTTACAAAACAGAAACAGTCACAGATGTAGAAAACAAATTTATGGTTACCAGGGGGAAAAGCGGGAGGATAAATTGGGACATTGGGATTGACATATACATATTACTATATATAAAACAGATAACTAGTAAGGACCTACTGTAAAGTACAGGGAACTCTACTCAATACTCTGTAATGACCTATATGGGAAAAGAATCTTAAAAAAAAAAGAAGTGGATATACGTATAACTGATTCACTTTGCTGTACACCTAAAACTAACATAACATTGTAAATCAACTATATGCCCCCCCGCAAAAAAACCCCAAGAAGATACATGCACTTTTCTTTCACTGCAGCATTATTTACAATAGCCAAGATACACAAACAATCAAAGTGTCCATCCAGGGATGAATGGATAAAAACAATGCGGAATATAGAATGGAATATTATTCAGACATTTAGAAAAATGTAATCCTGCCATTTGGGACAATGTGAATGGGCTTTGAGGTCATTACACCAAGTGAAGTCAGTCAGAGAAAAAAACACCATATGATCTCACTTACATGTGGAAACTAAAAAAAAGAAGAAAATTAAGCTCATAGATAGAAAATTGAGGGTTGGGGAAAAGGATGGGTGAAACTACAAACTTGCAATTATAAAATAAGTAAGTCATGGGGATATAATGTACAGGATGGCGACCAGAGTTACTAATACTGCATTGCATATTTGAAAGTTGCTAAGAGAGTAGATCTTAAAAGTCCTCATCACATGAAAAAAAAATTTTTTGCAACTATGTTTGGTGACGGATGTTAACTAGACTTATTGTGGTGATCTTTTCACAATGTATACAAACATTGAATCACTATGCTGTACACCTGAAAGTAATGTAGTTAAGTTATATGTCAATTATACCTCAATAAAAAATAATTTTAGAAATAGCTATGTTATTTAAATGTTTGTTTAAATTACTTGCTTTAATTAATCTCAGATTTCTAAAAATTCCTTGTGAAATGTTTAATTCTTTCAGATGTGGTATGAGCCACGTAAATTTAGTACTACTCCATTTTGCAGTTTAGAAAATTAAAGTAGAAGGCTCCACATTCGGAAGTAACCTCACAGTCCTAGTCTTTCTTGAGCAAACCATCCAGTTTAAATTCATTCCGGTACGAGTTCACATGAGGTTGGAAAGCGGACTTCAAGCACCGAAGACACACAAGAATGAGACACTTAAGAAACGGGCCGCCCCCCCCACCCCCGCAAGCCCGCCCCGATACTGTGGGGAAAAATCACCATGTAAGCTTTAAGACTTTCACCTGGCTAAAAATACGGTGCTGGGCTGAGGACCCCTGCCCCCCAACCCCCCACCCTCCGGGCTGTTCACATGGCGCCCCGAGTACAACAAGCCTCCCGGCCGCCTCCTTTTCCTTCCCTTCCCACCCCGGGAAGCGCCGCGAGGCCATCCCGGCAGCGAAGTCGGTAACGGGCCGAACCCAGGGCGAAAAGGTCCTCGCAGAAGACCCAACGGACGCAATGCCTGCTCTGAATGGTGGCAGGGAGCGCGGGCAGGCTCACCAAGTACCTGTGGAAAAGGCGCTTCCCGCGTCGGAGGCAACAGAAGTGGTTCGGCCAGGAACCCAGCAAGAGACACCTACTTCGCCAGAGTACCTCTCGTTCCGCCGCAGATAAAGCGGCGCTGGGTCGGCGTCCCGGAAGCACTCGCAGAAGCTGGAAATGACGTAGGCCCGTGAGCCCCGCCCATTCCTGCTCCCGCCAGCCACTCAAGTCTTGCGAGAGGGGAGGGATGTGGAGAGAGGAGCGTGGGGCCGCAGCTTTGAAGCCTCAGACCGCTAAACAGGTGTAGCTCCCAAGTAATTCACCAGGTTCAGTAAATCGTTAATGAGAGAATTACAATTTTACAGACTCTTCTCCACTGTTAGACGCACAATTAGAAAACGTAAGGCAGTCACATTTTATGCCGCTAGTGTGTTCAGCGTAATACTGTTGAAGACCCAGTAATACAGAATTGAAGCCAAATTCTGAAAAGTTTATAGCCAAGTATTTAACGAAACAGTGCGGCAATTCATTTAACTCTGCAAGCGTTTAGTTTGTGAATCACAGAATTTCAATTCGGGAGAATCTGTATTTAAAATTTATGCTTAATGCAAGACAAATACTTCAGTTTGTATTTGCGTTTACGTAATCCCAAACGGTATTCTAACTGGATTAAAGGCAGCAGTAATGTGCGCAGCTGTTTGCCGTTAAGCAGTTGAACAGTGATTAAGGAGTAAATGCAAAACAACTGCAACCAACTTGAACCTCTGCGCAGGTCCATAGAGTAAACAGGTTATTTTTTATGCCATGTTTTCAGCCACTTATTGAACTGATTTCATTGGTGGATTCCCCATAACTAAAATAATTCTAAACTATGAAATACAAAGTGTGCTTATAGTTAAGATAATGTTTAAAATTGAAGCAGGATGAACTCTTCACCCCCTTGAATAGGAAGCAGCACCCAAACTACAGAAACAAAAGGTTTAAAACTATTTGAAAAGCTTACAAGATAAACTTTGTAAAAATTCAGTAGTGAAATGGGAGACAGAAAAATGTGACAAATGAGTCAAAACCAAAACTTTCCAATTAATTTATTTCAATTCATTAACGTTGCAAAAATACGATGTGCAACAAATCAGGACACAAGTTATTGTATTCCTAACAAGTCAGAGAAAAAGAAAATATTACATCTTCTTAGTAAATCAAGACCAACCTTAGTATTTCTTACAGGGACCACATCAACATCTTGCACACACAGTCTTCAGAACTGAATTTCTCTCACTGTAAAAGGAGAGCACTAGGCTATGCAACATTATCTGAACAGTGATAAAATGATCACAGTACATTAACTGTGTCTAAATGACAGCATGTGAATTTATGGTAAGAAAAATGTATTAATCTTTGAAATATATATCAAAGTGCATTAGTGTCTAACGAACTCTGAATTGTGTTCCATGTGCCCCAAGGGCTGTGCAAGTCAGTGCCCTGAACACCACAAATATTTACTAGCTAGTTTATGTATATAAGCTGTTTAAGGGACATAACTTCAGAAAATTCAAATACAAAAAGTGCAGTAGAGTAGCTAATTAACATTATTTTCCAAGTTCCTCCTTAGCTACACTGAATGTGAAAACGCATAAAAGTTTCAAAATGCAAATGTTTTAACCTCTTGTAGAATGTCTTATAAAATAGAATTAGACAGATATTATAATAATTCTTTAGTAAATGAAAGCATTAAACTTTGATTTTCTTCTGGTGTTTGATGTGTTATATTAAGTGCTTCATGTAAACTTTTCATAAAAGTAGTTCTCAAAACATAAGAAATTAAGTAGATCTATCATATATAGCTGCAACAAAGTAACAGTTCTGTTCAAATTTTTGTGTCACTCCTTGCTGGTCAACACATTATTTTCAATTACCATTAAGAATTTTAAAGGATCACATTACTGGGACTCACCACTGATATGATTCTAACTCATTCAGAATCTTGGGATGGGAAGAGGGGGATGAAAGACTCTCCAGGTAATTCTTCCTTACTATTAGAACACTGAGAATCTCCCACTTCTCTTACCAGCTGACCTTCTCATGCAAGTCTAAGTCCTTAACTCTTTCTCCCAGCAACTCAAATTACGCAATCCCTGTTCCTACAAGATAAACTCTAACAGAATAGTTGGTCTAACTTTTAAGTACATTAATTCCTCTAGCTATCCCACCCTTCTGACATTTGTGATCCACTTCTCAAATAGCTATACAGGATGAGAAAAAACAGGCATGAAAACAAAACAGAATGTGGTAGCCATAACTACCTATTTTCAGTCTATTTCCTCCTCCTCCTGTAGGAGCAATGTTAGCAATTTTCCACGTATCACATGGGGAAAAGGATGAAGCTGCTGTCACCTTATATACAACTTTACCAATCTCATTAGGAAACTGGACATATCCTAAAGCTAATTTTTAACTATCAATTGAAGAAATCTAAAAAGCCCCTTCTCCTCTAATTCAAACACTTTCAAATTCCCTGAGCAATCACGTAAAAACAGCCAGAGTAACACAGTCATTTAAAAGAAGACTCTCAAAAAAGCAGATTCCTTACCTTTTTAAATTCTGGAATTGCAGTTGAAGAAAGTCTAGCAACCTATATATACCTGTCAATCAGCAAATTTCAGTATTCAGTATAGTTACTAAAGAGTGATGTCCATTTTGGAACAATACATTAAATGTTTACCAGCTATGTCAAAAGTAACGTAACCCTACACTTCAATCTGAGCATTGTAATTGCTGACCCCCCCTGTTTAAACTTGCTTTTGTATGAAGAGACAAAGCAGAGGAAAATATGAATTTTCATTGTAAGTATTACCAGCCTTTGCCCCCTTCACTCCACAGTCTTATTCACATATTCTGTATGTAGCCTGCAGGTCTTCCTGATTGATACAAGAAATGGTACCAACTGCTGCCATATACAGCACTCCCCTTAACAAGGACACATTCAGTGGAATCTTAGCTAACTCATTATCCCTTTATAGTTTTCTTTCTCTTACTTCCTTGTTTTGTTATCTTCCTTTCCAGGTCCTGCCAGGCCCTACTTGGAATCATATTTCTTTATACTCCCCCCACCCCCAGTTAAAGACTATTAAGCTTAAACTGTGGGATCAATATAGTATCTTCCCTTGGTGCTAGTAAGGAATATGACCAAGGAGAACACAATCAGATTACTTTATAAGAGAAACTTTTGACTAAGAAGAGGCACTCAGAACCTAAACACAACAAAAAATAGTGGCATAAGCATCAAATTAAACAAGTTAGAACCATGATCCCAGCAGAAAGATAAAATAACACAATTTTATGTACTTTCACCTCAATCACTAATGGAAAATTAAAACTGAATGATATGGGGAAAATGTCACATAGCTAGTAATTACAAATAACCAGTTTAATAAATGCTTTTCCTCTGACCTACTTGTTATGATCTTAAGTCTCACAGCTATGAAACATTACGGGGCATGTCCCTATACCAGATTTCATCAAGGTATAGGTTAGAACAGGTATTCTTTTAAATCTAGTGATTCACAGCACATCCCTTTGGTTATATCCCAAATGGTATCACTGTTCCCTCTAAATTTTAATGTTCTGATAGAATATAGGCTATCTCTACTTTAAAAAAATATGTAGGAAAATGCACCACTTTTGCAACGAGTTGTATCTATAATCAGGGACGATGCTTGCAAATGCAAAAGTCAATAAACAGTGACGTGTTGCAACTGAAGAACTGGGTACTTAATGTGGAGGAAAGCCACCTATTTAAAAAGCTCAGCCAGGTTTGACTGAGACACAAATTTATAGATGAAAGACTACTTTTACTGATGAAAGGTCACTTAAAGCACTCTACAAATATAGACTCTAATCACAATTAAATTCAATATGATCTTTTATTCGTATATTCAGAAGGAATGCCTAAACTGTTACTGTTAATTTGCTTTTTGAACACAAAGTATTTCTAAGATCTGAGCAAGCAATAATGGTTTTAGCTTTATTGACTATAGTGACATTAGTTCAGGATCTGCCTACAGCAGCTGGATCCAAGTGAAGTCAGGAGGCTGCTAAAGAAAGTCTCATCCTGGGAATCCTCCAGCATCTGCCATAATTGGACTTGGGTTACTGTGTCAAGTTTATGACTGAGGAGGACAAAAAGTAAAGGAAATTCTCTTTTGTAATAGAAAACTTTACACTAAAAACAGCAATGATAAAAGCCAGTCTAGGATAAAATAAATCCTAGAGGTTTAGCTCCTGCACTTCAATTTTACTACTCTTTTGTAAATTACCTTATAAGAAGGGCTGGAGTGTGGTGTGACCCTTAAATCAGGCAGGTACTAAGTTTACCAAATGTATAAGTCACACAAGTATATGACACAGTATTAGACCAATCTGTTGTTTTCGAATGATTTTGTGGGTAATTAAGTTCTATCTGGGGCATAAATACAATTTCAATGCAGAGTCAAGGTACTTACCAAATTAAACAAGGAGTTCATATGCTTACACCAAACGCAAAACACCATAATATGATGATGCTCTAAGACTTACAAAATAACTTAATTTACAGTACTGTTAACATAATTCAACAGAAAATGGGAAAACACACCTTATCTGACTGGGTCAAACACCTGATATGAAAGTATTTTGGTAAAGTGCCCACATTGAAAGTAGTTAAAAAAGCAGCCCCTATTTTCTAAAGAAAAGTAGTGACAGTGAATAACTCATCACATTCTCTGAATATTACACTGCACTCACACCAATTCAGGAGAGTGATACCCTGGACACACAGCTTATTTCACATTAGTGAACAAACCTACAATTTTTATGAAGTTCTGACTTTTGGCCAGAAGATAAAATGTCTGATATATACATATACACAAGCCCCAATTCTTAACCTCTTAAATTCTCTAATTCTAAAAATGGCTTTTTGACTTGTCTTTATGTTTAAAAAAAAAAGTGTGCAATACACTTGTATTTGTGTCTGAATTAAGAAATAAATGTTAAGTGAGAAAAAAACTCAGAACGGTACTAATCTACTTAGATTATGTATATGACCTTTGGGTATTCATGAGAACCAGTTTAACTGTCCCTCACCTTATGAGCGTATTTTCTAAGTGACCCAGGAAGTGTATTTAACCATTTACAAAAACAAATATTTTAACATGCATTTTACAAAATCATGGTCTTATTTACCTGCATATTCTTCCATAAGAAAGGTATACATTAAAAAATACTGCTCAAAAACATAAAAATATATATTATCTCTTTCCTTTTCCATTTAGGCATATAAATATTTTACTGAAGAAAATGCATCATTTAATAAACAAATGCAAAAACTGCTTTATATAAAGTGTGGTTCTCTGCTATTTAGCAATATAAAATATAAAATGATTACAATATAATTAGCTAGTAAAGAGCTAAATTCAAGAGATCTGCAAACCAGTACAGCAGTGAACAGTCCCTTATACAAAAGTCCATTAAGAAAAAGTCAAGTCAGTTTTGTTAACAGGTTACATAAAAATCAGGACCAATAAATGCATTATAAATGCAAAAAAGCACTGCTTCATCAGCACATTCTTCAGTGTTTGGACTAGATGCCAAACTTACTGTTCACTTTTCGGTTCATCTTGTTTTCCATTAAGCTCTTGATCAACTCTATTTAATGAAAAACAATATAGATAATAAGATATCAGCAAATGAACAATTCTCTTTCTAAAAATAATGGCTGATTTTACCATAGATTATTATTCTGTTATAAACAAAGCTTTGCAAAGAAGCAGACATAGTAAAAAGGTTACCAAACATTTTCCCAACCAGGAAAGATAATTTTTAAAGGCAAGAGGACACTGGCAAGAATGTGATTATTGTTTTTTTTTTTAAGATTGTAAGATACTTTATATACAAATGCATATAAACTTTATTAAAAGTTCAAATTACAACAGGCATATTAAAATGTTGAACTGTAGCATGGCTGAGGCAGGGAGCTAAGTGATCTGAGTGGCAGGAAAAATAATTCCCTCAAAAATGATGTTGTTAACTGAAATATTTAAATGCCACTAATGCCATCAACTGATCAACTTTTAAGTTCAGTGGTAAAAGTACATATTTATGGATGCCATAATTATTCTCCAAAATTTATTGGTACACTTAGAATGTGAATACTTTTTATTTATCTTGATAGTAAGAAGCCACAGAATTTAATAATCAGAAGTATCTAGATGTAGATTAAAAATATGATTGGATCAGGAGTGGGATGCATAGAGATCACATCAAAATTTAGGCAAGTGGGGATTAGAAGAATTATGTAATTACCACACAAAAATTATAGACAACCCTTCACAGATAATGTACAACAATCTCTTACTATTATACTTGTATATTTATATTTGTAGTAGTTTGAATCACTGATGGAGGAGAGTTTAAAACAACTTGGTATGATATATGAAGATACTTTTCACACTTGTTTCCATTACTACAATCACCTGAACATTAGTGAGTCAGACCTAAAAGCCTTGGCCTGTGGTAAAGCCAGATTAACAACATTTTAAAATATTTTTTATATTGGTAACAAAAATCTGAAAGGTACATATTCTTGATAAGGCATGCAAAACACATCAATCTTTTCAACATGTGAAATATCGGTATGAACTAATTTCATAATCACTTTATTTTTAAACTCTGTTCAAATATTTTAACAATCAACATCTACCTGGCTACACTTGCACTGAGTTAGTTGAAACAAACATCTAAAACATTTAAAACTGCTATATTTCAGCACACTCAGTTTTGAACCCTTATCACCAGTACTCATAGAAATTTCACCTTGGGTAATAAGCTCCCCCATGCAGTTTCTGTTAACTTGGTTTTAAAAACATGCCCTTCTATTTTTAAAACTTGAGTGTTACCCTTTTCAAGCTGACAAGGATTTATTATTTTTCAAGGCTAAAGAAACTCTGTACAAAAACTCAGAAGTGCCTAAAAGATATATGTAATGATTCTATTTAAGATTAAATGAAACGAAAGTAAAAAAAAAAAAAATCAAGATAAAATAATATTGGTAGGTTTCAAACAATACATTTAAATAAGAAGTACAATTCTACTTTTTTTCTGATGCCTAAGTTACTTAACTAAGAATTTTGTAAAAAGGCACAACATAGCAGATTTCATCAACAAAGGCAATTCATTTTGAAATCCATGAAGCAGCTGGCTTCAAAATACTCTACAATTATAGACTACATTTTAAACTTCAGCCTCTTGTCTGGCAAATTCACACCAATGTCTTGAGAGGAACGAGAAATTAGCAAGATTTAAAATCACTGTCCTTATCTCTATCTTAAAATGTTTAGCTGTAAAGTGTCACATAGAAATGTAAAGCTATGACTCTATCACATGGTCAACTGAATTCTTGCTCATCAACAGAGCCAAAATGTGTTCAAAGTTAAGAATATTCCAGCTCCAGTTCCTTACAATGGTCCAAATGATAACTACATACAAATCTCTCACCTTAACTCTTATGAGACTGTATCAATCTGTTTTGCTAATTTAGTTGTTAATATTTTAAAAATCCATTAACAAGTTAGATCTAAATCCTATAATTTTCTAAATTACTATATAAAATGGTAACTATTTTTACACTTGCCTTTCATCTTCTATGCCAAGATATTAACAGATGACAGTTTGTTATGCTCAAAGCAGAAGTATTCAAAATTAAATTAAAGATGGAAAGCAGAGTGTTTTAACTATTAAATGGTACATTGAACTTTTAGGTATTTTATCACATGTAGAATTTGACTAGTTAGCAGGCCATTTAAGCATACAAGAAAATCAATGTTGGTTAGCCAAAGAACATGTGCATTGCAAATATAATCATCAACCCCAGGGGGGAAAACTGATACATTAAAAAAGTGCACAAATATTTCAAAAGCGCAACTTAGAGATTTAAAGTATGGTGAAACTGGTAAGGTATTATAAATAATTGGTTTTCCAAACAGTATTCTTAGGAATTTACTGTCAGTATTTATACCAAAAGCAGGGAGGAGGAGGTGTGGTCTTTATTTTGTAACTGAGATTATTATGGTGTTAAAACAGAGTGAATCCAAGGCATACTCAGCATCAGGAACTTTGGATTCACTCTACATTTGAATCCTGGGGTATATTTATATTTACAAATGCTATTATCTTTGTCTACGAGCTAACCAACCAATAAGGAAGAGTTAGTCTGTGCAATGCAAATGGACTAGTCTAGATGCAACCCAGTCAAGGTGTGCATATACCTTTTCTGTTTCTTTTTAAACTTTTCTTCTTCATACCTTGGTAGGGAAGAGTTATTTTAGTAAACATACATGTTATGAAGATGAACAAAAACTCAAAAAAAGGCACTAAAAATAAACTCAAAAGTTTGCAGGCAAACCCAAAAATATTTAACATACTATACAGGAAGTCAGAACTGACTTAAGAAATGTGGTTTTGACACATTCAACAGACTAAAACATCACATTAATAGAACAAAGAAACATTTTTCTATATTATAGCACTGTGATACTCAAGTATTTATGTTAACAGTCTTCTACCAATTCCTTTTAGAAGTTAGATAAGTGAATTTGGTAAACAGAACAAACTCCAGCCACTGGAAAGTATTAAGATTAGACAGATATAAATATTTTACTTCCCTAATAATATTATTTGATGCCATGACAAGCTTACTCAAATTTGGAGACCAGCATGTTCAAGTCTGGAGAATGTTCCTTAGTACTAACCAATCAAGAGACCATCTCTGAAGACTGTAACTATCTTTAAAAATATAAATGAACCAAACCAGAAACAATTCCTCCTACTCAACTGATAGCCTGAAGAAAATGGTGACTTATGGGGAAAGTGTTGGAAAGTGTCTTCTTTCCCCTTTTCTTTGTTATAAAAACAAGAGCAGTTATAAAATAATTATAATATATGAAGGGAGAAAGAATGGGTACTGAAATGTTTACCTCTTGCACATCAAAATATAAAGATCCAATACAATTAAAAAAATGAAACAAAACATACTGTTTTATGCATTCTGGTATTCCAACATATTCCATGGGGACAAGTTCCGCTAGTTCTGCCAAATTAAAGACGTATCTAATTTTTTGGCTGAATTTTGAGCTATGGAAAGAAATAAAGATAATTACCTTAATATTTCTGACCAACAGAACTGACAAGAAATTCATACAAGGAGTCTGTGGGGGTTTCTTTAAGAGTCAATGGTTCTCAGAAAATTACCTAATAAATGGTCTTGTAACAGCCAGAAGTGTTCTGATAAACCAAGAGGGATGTACAATAATGAGAGACTTTAGGTTTTTCCGTAACCTGGAGTTTAAAAGAAAAAGAAAAATTTTAAAGTTCTACAAATTCTAATGCTAGAAGAAAAGCTAAGACATCAGTAAGTATGTGCAAATTTATACAAAAAATTGAAAAAATCCTCATTCAAGAGCTGTCATTTGGATATGATATTCCTAAAGACAACAAAAGATAACAAACAAAAGAAAATGCATTCCTGAATTCCAATGGTCCTTCCCACTGCCACAAAATGAACTCTACTTCATTTACCTAAATTTATGTTCACAGTGTAGCCTGTTATTAAATGTCTCCTAATATACATTCACTTGTCTTCAAGACTGTCAACCAGGGGTAGAAGCCAATACTGAATATAAAAGTAAGCTCTTTTCATTTTTCAGGATGGAGGGGAAACTGTTTTTAATTTCTTCAACACCATGAAAGGCACTGGGCAGGCAGAAAGGTGAGAGGAGAGATCACCACAGGAACAGGCAACATGAATCAGATCTAATGTATTCTTATGGAGTCTAAAATTTTTATTGAAAGTTAAAAGCATTATCCTAGGGCTTCCCGGGTGGTGCAGTGGTTGAGAGTCCGCCTGCTGATGCAGGGGACATGGGTTCGTGCCCTGGTCCGGGAAAATCCCACATGCCGCGGAGCGGCTGGGCCCGTGAGCCATGGCCGCTGAGCCTGCGCATCCAGAGCCTGTGCTCCGCAACGGGAGAGGCCGCAACAGTGAGAGGCCCGCGTACCGCAAAAATAAATAAATAAATAAATAAATAAATTTTAAAAAAAGCATTATCTTAGACAACTTAAAATGATGAAATAAAAACTGCTGTTTTTATCATCATATTTCACACTTACAGTGATGACTAAGTATTAAAAAAAAAAAAAAATCACAAGAACCAGCCAATGTCATGTTCAGGTATGAAGAGAAACCTGTTACTGGATCTGAGTTGATTAAACCTAGTTTGAATTAGCTGTGGTCAAATCAAACCAAATAGAGGATCAAAATTCCTTTCATTAGCATGGATGACTAACTCCCAGGAGAATACATTTCTAGAACTCATTCCAAAGAAAGATTACAGCTAAATAAGCATCTTAACTAACAAAATATACTAAGCACTATAAATGAGGCAAAATCCAGAATGTAATAAAATAGGAAATGTACTAAATTCTCCATCCTTTCCCAAAATGTAAATTATAGGAAAATGTTTGATGTGGTACAAAGGAGAAATAAAGAGCTATTTTATAAGTTTGAAAATAGAAACTTGTTATGAAATTAATAAATGTAATTTCTGAAGAAATACATGGTGACTTTAAGTGGCAACAGAAATAAAGTTTAATCTAATAAGGACATAATAAACATTATTCAGACTAGCTTTCCACTTGCATTTACAATACCTTCTATCAATTTGTTGATAGCATTTCCTGAGCCATCCCAGACTGGGCATTTTTCTTCGAGTTGTTGCACCATTTAAATAAACGATCATGTAGTTTTCTGCTACTAACAGCTCCAAAGTGCCAATAACGTACCTGTACAAATAAAGTCTTAGAAACATTGCTATGCAGAACCAAACCAGCTTATCCAAATAACACAATTCCCTTCCCTCCCCTTCAGTGAGAGCAAAAATTTAAAACAGCATTAGTTGGTATTATGGTTATTTAAAGAAAAAAAGTTCTTTTCTTTTAGAAATACATCTTAAAATGTTTATAAATGATATGATGTCTGGGATTTGCTTCAAAATTATGCCATGGGGAGGTATTTGTGGGAATAAAGTATAAACTGATAATTGTGGAACTGGGTGATTGTTACACAAAGATTTAATATACTTCTCTCTGCCTTTGTATATGTTTGAAATTTTCCCCAATAAAGCACTTAATGTGTCCTCAAGTGTAAAATGAAGTTGGAACACATAATCTGTAATATCTCTTCCAGTTTTAAAATGACAATTCTTCTGTTGAGTTGGAAAATGGATAGTTTTTATAATGCCAAGGAATAGACGTAAGGAATCAGAACTAGGATTATTTATATTGGGTTGGCCAAAAAGTTCCCTCAGGTTTTTCTGTAACATCTTACGGAAAAACCCGAATGAACTTTTTGGCCAATGCAATAATTTCTACCCAGCTAAATAAAGTTCTCTTCCTTAAACTGGAGATCTAATGTACTCAATTCTGTCCAAACATTTTTGTGATGATCTACTTACTTAAAGAGATTGTCCATCAGGTATCTATAGTTAGGTTGACCACTTTCAGGCATAAAACAGACAGCAAACACAACAATAGCATTTAATCCATCCCCATAATATCCTGAAAAAGAAACCAGCATGATTATACTCTGAAGATGTTTCAGGGGATATCATTTATGGTTGATAAATTATAGTGGTGCATGTTCCACACATTTCTGAATCAAAAAGTATGGTTTTTTTTGTTCTGACCCTGTATAGTCTTACAGAGCTCTTTAAATCCTCTCTTCTCAAAAAGAGAACAATAAAATTTAAAGAGGAAAGAGTGGGCATAAAAACCAGAAACCCACTTAAATTAGCATACTCAGAAAGCTGCCTTATTTTAGCAAGTAGATAATAATCCAACCAGATACAACATCTGCAATAAAACATTCTTATGCAACTTCTGCTTAAAGTAGTTGCTCTTTAAAAAATAGTTTTACATTCAATGATGTCTAGCATTCTGTAGCTTTTAGGGTATTAAAAAGAAAAGATTATGTCTGACCTAAGTCTAAGTGAAGAAAAACAGCACTAAAATATACGTTTTAATTACAATCTCTAAAACATAAATGTTTTAATTCTCATATAGATATTAAGCTGTAACCAGCAACAAATACTTCCGCTTTAATTTTCATTCCTATTGTTTACAAACATGCACTAAAAAGGAACATTTCAAGTACATTAGAATATTCACTACCTTTCTTAATCCCTTAGTCACAAAACACCTTGTGGTAACTCAATAGGATAAAATGGCCCTAATTATGTTCTCCTAAAAAAATAAAGTGCTATTTCTCAAAAATGTTAGGTTTAAACAATGAGGCAGGTCTCACAACTTGCTTCCAATGAACTAGATGAATTAATACATGTCTGTGGACTTCGTGATCCATATTATCCTGTTTTCTTCACTGAGTAAGACTAAATTAGGCAGAATAATGTAACTGCAAATATTCAAGAGATTTGCTTTCAGATGAATGAAGACTACAGAAATAAACAGAATGCATTTGGCAGAGAGTAAATTAAGCAGAAACGACTATGTGAAAAACCCAATCTGCTTGACCTATGTGGCCCCCTGTCCTGAATTAGGATTTCAGGTAGTATGACATGCTCTATAGAGTTGTATTTTGACTACCACTAACACTCTGGTGCTATTTACACAGTGACTATGTAAACTTCTACATACAAGACAGTCAGACTGATAGATGTTATAACTGCACTTCATAGCTTTTCCTATTTGACTTGTAAATTTCTTAAGGAACAAAGCCTTATTTTTATATATTCCATAAATATGCAAAGTGGGTGTTCCAAAAAAAAATGTGGAATGAACTAACTGTCTACTTTGTGGTAAAGCTAAATGATTTGTTCAGGGTTTTAAGGCAAATTAAGATTCATATTTTAAAGGGCCAGGTTGTATTTATAAGCGCAAAAGAGTATAAGAACGTTCACAGGGGACTTCCCTGGTGGTGCAGTGGTTAAGAATCCGTCTGCCAATGCAGGGGACACGGGTTTGATCCCTGGTCCTGGAAGATCCCACATGCTGCAGAGCAACTAAGCCCGTGTGCCACAACTACTGAGCCTGCGCTCTAGAGCCTGCGCGCCGCAACTACTGAAGCCCCCGTGCCTAGAGCCCGTACTCCACCATAAGAGAAGCCACCACAGCGAAAAGCCTGTGCACTGTAACGAAGAGTAGCCCCCACTCGCTGCAACTAGAGAAAGCCTGAGCGCAGCAACGAAAGAAACCTGTGTGCAGCCCAACACAGCTCCCCCCCCCAAGCCAAAAGCAAATGAATGGCAAAGACAAAAAATAAAGTGTTCACAGCAGTTTTAATCATAATAGCTCAAACTAGAAAATAACTCACAAGGCCATCAAAATAGTGATGGATAAGCAAACCGGCAGTAACAAGGAATGAACTATGGATACATGCAACAACATGGATAAATGTCAAAATCATTAGGCTGAGTGAAAGTAGACAGAGTGTAAACTATGATTCCAGTTACATGAAATTCTTTAACAAGCAAAACTAATCACGGGGTAGGCATTAGAATAGTGGTTATTGGAGAGAGGGTATTCATTGAGAGGGAGAACCAGAGAATTTTCTGGGGCAATGAAAATGTTCTGTCTGTCTGGGGGTGTAGATTTTAAGTGTATATAGTTCTATGGGCATTCATCAAAATTCAGTGAACTGTACACATAAGATTAGAGCATTTCTTGTGAAATAAGTCAGACAGAAGAATGACAAATACTGTATGTCACTTGTATCTGAAATCTAAAACAGCTAAACTCACAGAAACCGAGACTAAAATGGTGGTTACCAGGGGCTGGGGGTAAAGGGGAGATGTTGATCAAAGTAAAAACTTCGAGTTAGAAGATGAATAATTTCTGGGGATTAATGTACCACATAGTGACTATAGTTAACAATACTGTATTATGTACTTGAAAGTTGCTAAAAGAGTAGACTAGACCTTAAATGTTCCCACCACAAAAAAGAAATGGTAATTATGTGATGTGATACAGGTGTTAGCAAATGCTATCGTAGCAATCACTTGCAGTATATAATGTGTCAAGGACTTTCCTGATGGTCCACTGGTTAAGAATCCGCCTTCCAGGGACTTCCCTGGTGGTCCAGTGGTAAAGAATCCGCCTTACAATTCAGGGGACTCGGGTTTGATCCCTGGTCAGTGAACTAGGATCCCACATGCTGCGGGGCAATCCGCGTGCCTCAACTAGAGAGCCTGCATGCCGCAAACTACAGAGCCCATGTGCTCTGGAACCTGTGTGCCACAACTACAGAGCCCAGGCGCCCTGGAGCCTGCTCACCAAAACTAGAGAAGAGAAAACCTGCACGCCACTGCTAGAGAGAAGCCCACACACTGCAACGAATGATCCCGTGTGTCACAACTAAGACCCAATGCAGCCAAAAATAAACAAAATAAATAACAAAACTTTTTTTAAAAAAAAGAAAGCAAAAGAAAAAAAAGAATCCACCTTCCAATGCAGGGGACGCATTTTCGATCCCTGGTTGGGGAATTAAGATCCCACATGCCGAGGGGCAACTAAGCCTGCGCGCTCTAAAGCCCACATGCCACAACTGAGCCCGAGGGCCACAACTAAAGAGAAGCCCACATTGCAACGAAAGAGCCCACGTACTGCAACAAAAGATCCCACATGCCGCAAGTAAGACCCGAGGTAGCCAAATAACTAAATATTAAAATTAAAAGAAAATATATATATAACGTATCAAATCAACATATTTTACACCTTAAACTTACACACTTTGTCAGTTTTATCTCAATGAAGGTGGAAAAAAAGGGAATATACAAATGCTACAAAAAAAGGATTACAGTAGCTCACTGTATATAAATTATAAATGGATAAAAAAGGGAGAAAGTCCCAGTTTAGGGGTGTCTAGGGATAAGGGTGGAAGGAGACAGTTTTCACCGTACACTCTTACACCTTTTGAACTTACTGTATGCACGTGTTAACAATTTTTAAATGTTGGCTTTAGCCTTTTACTTCAAACCTGTTACATTTCTAAAAGGACATGATGTTTATTATGCTTTCAAAATTATGTAATACCTCAAAGGAGAGATTCTCTTAAATATTCAGATTTCTGATATTGTATTAAAAAATCTGAAAAATCTTTGGTAACCATTACCTCCATGGCTAATAACTTTTTTATAGGGTTCAATTGCTTTCATATCAACCCTGTGGTCCTGTTCTCCAATTCTGAACATACGCCAGCGTCGTCCATCTTCTTTTTCCTCTGCTGCTGTATATTCAGTAATTGAGCCTTTCCTAATAACTTCAGTAGTCTTGGGTTTCGGAAGATCATCTGTCAAAATAAAAGGTTTTTGAATCACAGATTGTTATTTATAAAATAAAAATCAAATTACATGTTAACCACTTTACTATCGAATTAGATTGTTCAGAGAATTTTTTTATTATACCTTCTGTGGAATTTTATTTATTTTTTAACTTTTTATTTTATATTGGAGTATAGTTGATTAACAATGTTGCGATAGTTTCAGGTGTACAGCAAAGTGACTCTTTTCCCATTTAGGTTGTTACATAATACTGAGCAGAGTTCCCTGTGTGTGGAATTTTAAATATTTCTTCTGTAATAGAGGAAAAGGCTTATTCTTGATATAAGGCCATTTTGTTTTTTGGAAATCATGGTTAACTTGTTTTGAATTGCTTAATTCAGAAAGGACCTAATCGCAGTACAACGTACATCCACAAATTCAGAAACGTTAATTCACACAGCCATCAAAATCTTAGTACACTGGCCCTACAATGCCTTTCCAGATTCTAGTTACAACACTGTCCTTGACAGACAGTTACCACTATAGGTTACTTAAAGCAACTCTCTGGGAGCCAATGTTTTTTGTTGTTGAGCACATAAATTATTCCCCAAACATTATAATACCAGATAGAAAGTGGTTAACGAGTCAATGATTATTTCTCATTTGATCAGTCTTATAAAGCAGAAAATTACTGATAATATTCTGAAGTGTACATGCAAAAGTCTATTTTAAATTGACATTAGTCAAAGCACAAGCACCAATGATTAGGTATAATTTACATTTTAAGATTGCACTTTAGCTGATTTTTAATGAAGCAATGATTTTCGAAATTTTAGTATCATAGTCCTTACCAAAAGATGGGGGAAGGGGAAACCTACTGTATGTTAGTTGTTTGTTCCCAAGACAAAGCTGTTAACGGAAAATATCCTTCCAGGAAATGACTACAGCAGCATTAAAGAAAGAAGAGACAAAACACATAGGCAGAAAACTATTTCAGTATCTTTATAAAATATTGCTTATTACCGGATTGCATATTGAACCAGTGAAACAGGGAAGAAAAAAGGAACAGAAGATAACAGCACATTAAGGATCTTACTCTTTACTGCAGATAACATACCTAGTGATAAACACTGCTTTGAAATAAAAATCACTTTAAAGATGAACTAAACATATATAAATTATTAACAACTATAAAGATACTGTAGACAGCAATTATCTAATTAAAGAAAGCATGCAAAGCAAAACACATGCCAATTCCTTTCAATTCCAAATAACTAATGATAAAGAATATAAGGGTGGAGGCTAAGAGAATACATTAATTCAAGGTAGTTGTTTACAAAGTGCAGCACTATCCGGCAAACCTATTTAAAAAAAAAACACCTTCAAAAAAAAACCACTCCCTTCAGAACTCCCTCTCTGCAAATTCTTAACTACTTTTAGCACATTCCCTAAAGCATAAGTTTCTTCAAAGCTTTTCTTCTTAGTTATCTACTGAATAAAAGAACATGCCATAATTATCAAGCAATATTGGGAGCAACATGGAAAAACGTACGTTTACAGCATTGGGCAATTAAGAAAAAAATAGAGCCACATGTGTAATCTACTATAAACGGTTTTGAAAGCCATCGTATTCAGTGTTTAGCCGAATTTCATATCTTTGCAACAAATATATGAACTTTAGAAAGTATAACATTTCAACAAAATCCCTTAGCCACTGATTTTTTCAACAAAATCCCTTAGCTGGTTCATGATCAAGTTTTAAGTTTTTCCAATTATCCTAATAGGAAAATGCTACTATGTATGTATATAAACACGAACATTCATTAATAAAAGTCAGGTAAAAATAATGAAACACTTACCTTCCCACTCAAATTCATTACTGTCCTCTGATGGTGTATCTAAGTCATCTAAGTCAATCTCCCCACTTTCATCCAAATCATCTGACCACACAGAGCCATCACTAGGATCCAGGGTTAGGCTAATGTCAGGAGCCATTAGTTTCTTTCTCACTTTATTGCCATTAACTTCTAGTGAGCCTGGAATGGGTTAAAAAAAAAAAAAAAAAGTGAAAGATATATTTAGAAAAAATGCTTAGATGTATAAACTGAATAAGAGAAAAACTTTAATCACTTTATTCTTGAGAAAATAACATTAATTAAACACAATTCCAAAGCACTTATTTACAAACTTTGGAGTTTGATCACTATTGCTTCTGTATCACAGCAAGATGACACATCTCAGCAAGGATATGCCTTTTTAAATAACAGCAGCAGACCTTATAGTCACCTTTTACTATTAAAAACGATCTCCTCTCACCCCTTTATGGTTGAAATTTCTAAAACCCAAAGGTATGTTTCTGAAAAGTATTCCAAAGCAATCCAAAAACGCTTTCCTAAACATTCAAATTACCCTTTGGCACCCTATGATGGAATAAAAACTGAGTATATTTTTTATCTTGACAAAGAAATGTGTTCAAAAAATAGCACAGTTAAAGTCTATCACTAAGTGTCAAGTTCTTACCAGGCTGACTCTCTGGTCCAGTTACAGCTAATATATCTGCTTCAATACTATCATCTTCCGGTAAAGGTCTAGAACACACAGACACAATTTTTAACCCAGAAATTAAAAAAAAATTTTTTGAAGTTCAAAGATCTATTAAAATAGCTTATAGAAACAATTATGTGGAAAACTGAATAAACCAATGTTTCTTAAGGTTTAGTAATTTACAAACCACTGTCAAAGAAAATTTTCAGACTGTCTGAATTGACTTACATATTTACATAAGCAACACATAAAAGTAGATATATATATTCCTTATGTAACTGCTCTTAAATACAACTACAAAACAAATTAAAAAATCATTAATCTACAAAACAAATATATTTCAAATGCATGAATTTAATGTGATGCATGATACAATGTACAATGAAGCTGAATTGTCACTCACAATGGGAATATGGTAATGATGATTACATATTTTGAGCTCTGCATTTCTTTATTACTATTATCATGCTATGCTATGCAATGACTCAGTACTCTCACCAGCTGTCCATATTCCAACTGCTAAGGAACCTTCTTTGCACTGGGATGGTCTTCTGACCAAGATGGCATGGAAGCATCACTTAAATATAAAGTCTGCCTTTGCTCTTTTTCTCTTAACCCAACTGGTGCCAATACAATTGTAAACACAAATGCAAATGTGTCAAGGTAGCTCGCCAGATAACCTAGAAAGCTCTTCCTTGGTTACTTAACAAGCTTTTTCTCAAAATAAAAGCATACAACTTAACAATTCTTATAGACTTCTAAAGACCATCTTCCCCTAGAAACCCCTCAGACTCTTATTACCAGTATTAAATGAATACTTTGCAACACTGGGTTTCTTTAAGAAGCCTGATATTCATTTAGTAAGTCAGCAATCCCCAACCTTTTCGGCACCAGGGACTGGTTTCGTGGAAGACAATTCTTCCACAGACAGAGGGGCAGTGGGGGGATGGTTCAGGAGGGAATGCAAGTGATGGAGCGGCACTGAAGCGGCAGATGAAGCTTCACTCACTCGCCCTCCGCTCACCTCCTGCTGTGTGGCCGGGTTCCTAACAGGCCACAGACCAGTAGTGGTCCGTGGCCTGGGGGTTGGGGACCCCTGTAGTAAGTGACATCTCAATAAAGAAACTGTGAAGTTTTGTTTACTTGTTTTCATTTAAAAGCATTGCTTACATTGGAAAATCTTCATCTTGCCATTCTTCCTTAAGTTCAACACCTTCCATCCTCAGCCTGGACTCAATGTCAACTACAAGCTCCTGATAACCCAGAGAGCCAAGGTCCTGTAAAAAACGAAAAAAAAATTTATAGGCTTATTTTTCACTTTATCTGCTGAAAAGATGCAATAATCTTATACCTTAGTTCATACTTCCACCCTGATCATGAAATAAATTTAGTTGGTTGCAACTACAACTTTTTTCCCCCAAGAATTAGAACAGAAAACAGAGTGTATATATTCCAGTAATTACTGTTTGTAATAAGGGTATTGTGCAGTGAAGTACCTGCTTCCATTTGCATATATGCATGTGTGCCCCAGGACACGATTTAAAATTTATTAGGTACTGTAAATTATGTAAAAGCAATTTGCAGGATGGAGGGCACAAATAATAAAAGTAAATAAATATATGCTCTATTCTACACCCATAATTAAATTTTCTGTCCTTTGGAGAGAGGTTAATTCTAGAAATTGAACACTAGGTAAATAGCATTTACACTCACTTGATTCAGCAGAGTCCAAGTGGTATGCTCTTATATTACTTCTCTATAGTTCCAATGACATAATTCCTGAGCCACTTAAAGAAGGCTATTCAGTACCTGTCCAGTAAATGAATTATGCTACGTTCTGATTTGCTTCATATCTATAACAAGCTTTTCTCATGTAGTTTAGCATGAGTTTTCAGACACTGAATTTGGTGAATATTTCTATTCACGCAACTCCATGTTTTAACTTAGTTTCAGTTTTTCCAAGAAAGGATGTGGGTGTTACTATCCGCAGTTTACAAAATGAAGGATCTAGGGTTTGGTATCGTTGATGAAATAAGAAATACAGGTTTAAGTATATTATTTAAGAAGTCATTAAGATCAACTGGTTAACAGTGCAACAAAAATCGTGACAACTTTAGGGGGCAAGAGGTATAAACGGAATATTTAGTTCACTTACATTAGAGTAAGTCAATAGATGTCTAAAGTTATCTTTTAAAAAAGAAGTAAAACATAGATGTCTTAAGAGATAGAAAGTATTACTAGTTATCACTAGCAGTTTTAAAACAAAGTTAAAAGTGGTTGACACCAGTGGAAGAAGAAATAAGGTGGGAGGGGGAGAAGATGCTATTCATGGTAAATCCTTCTAAATTATTTAACTTTTAAAACCATGTATGTATAACTTGTGGTCATATTTTATGGTTGCCTTATCTGCTGTGTCATTACAACATTCAAAAGATACACAAAGTTGTACCAAAAAACCATTATGTTCCAGAACAACAACAACAAAATTACATTGGAAATTTTCTAAAGTGTTAGATTTCACATAATAAACTACATTCATATCTCTGCCAAGACTGGGAGGCTCTTTTCCCAGTTTGAATTCTTACTTATGCTCAAGAGATTTCAAACATTCTCAAAAGGTCTAAATTGTTGAGGAACCACTTGCAAATAGAAAAAAGCCAATGCTGTCTTTTCTTCACCAACATGTTTGCTGGGAAAAGTCAATTAATTTACACATAGGAGTAAGGCATTTTTAATTCTCCGGGAAAAACTGAGCCAGGCAATTTTGAGAAATGAATGGAAAACACACTTAAAATATAATAATCTTGACTTATTTAGCAGTTTCTCTGTTTCTGATACATAACCTATAAAGTAATCTGACACACCTTCAAGGACCACTTCATAGACTGTTCTCTGACAGCAACTCTTACTCTCTGTAGAGAGGAAAACAAACAAAAAAGGGATACCTACTTTAACAAATAATTTTCTATTTAGAACACAGAATTATTAGAAAAGACCCCCAAATTATGATCAATAAAACCCAAATACTTAATACTTATTACTCTAGAATTCATGTTCAAGTGAGAGTGCAGCATTCTATTACTTAAGGTTGAAAACTGACAGTCTATTCCAACTTTTATAACTTTTTTTCTTTTTTGGCTGCATTGGGTCTTCATTCCTGCGCACGGGCTTTCTCCAGTTGCAGTGAGCAGGGGCTACTCTTCGTTGAGGTGTGCGGGCTTCTCATTGCAGTGGCTTTTCTTGTTGCAGAGCATGGGCTTCAGGAGTTGTGGCTCACGGGCTCTAGAGCGCAGGCTCAGTACTTGCGGCACACGGGCTTGGTTACTCCGCGGCATGTGGGATCTTCCCAGAGCAGGGATCGAACCCATGTCCCCTGCACTGGCAGGCGGATTCTTAACCACTGTGCTACCAGGGAAGTCCCTCAACTTTTAAATTCATTACACTTCTCAGTGTTTTTTCAAATCTTTGATACTCACTATGAAGTGAATTAATGTTTTTTCCTAGATTTAATAATCAGAGCTTTCATTACTCAGTTTCACATTTTTACTGGGTGTTGGAAAAATAATAGGATGTTCTGAGTGGTTTTTTCAAATACCCCACATACTCAGAAAAACATTTAATATTTCAAAAATATAAGCGGTGACTGGAAGTTGCTACCACTATACTCCCAACGTCTAGCACAGTGTCCGGCACATAATGGGTCTTTAAACATTAGTTAAATTTAAAAATAAACATTTAATTGTAAGGTTTAACATTGAATAGTAACCATTTGTTTTGCTCAACCTGTTAAGTTTTTTTTCCTAATTAAACTACATAAATAGTCTCCCTGTTTAGTTTTACCCCTCAAAAAGAGCAGTGAAAATATTTGGGGCAACCTACATACAAGCAGTGTCTATTTCTGTTGGTAAAATTATTCCTTGTTTGTAAGAGAAAATACATACCTTGTGAAATTCTAAAAGATGAACCATGTCTTTTAGCTGCTTTACCACTTGAGCAAGTCAACCACGTGAAAATACTTCTCTAGACACAGGCAGCCAGAGTCTCTCAGCTCATTTAGCTGATGCATTCAACTTTTACTTTAATATCATTGAGTCATGTGATGTTAATACACCCCAGCATATGGACATGGATATTTAGTTTGGGGATAATTAATTAAGCTAGTTAAACGAAACCTAGGAGGAGAGAGAAATACAGATTCACTCTTAACCATTTCATCACCAATTTTAGGGGAGAAGTACACTAGGTAAAGTTTAAATGACAGAGAGAGGACTGCTCTTAGAAGCACATTATCAGCAGCTGTAAGAACAGGAAACAAGACAGGAGCAATATAAGCACAACTACTCTGAAGGAAATCAGGATGCTGCTGATTCACAAGTTAATCGTGGCTGTTTCCCGTTTTTTGTTCATTGATTTGGTAAATCAGAATGGGGAAGTAATACTTTAAGATGCCAACTGTTAAAATAACCAAATGCAACAGGAATACCCTGATTTCTCAACAAATGTGTGGTAGTGGTGGTACATCATTACTTATGCCAGTTAGCAGTGGAGGTCACAGAGACAAATTCAAAAACAGTAGCTGACCTCAGTGAGGTGTGGTGGTAAATTCAACCAAGATGAAAACAGGGATTTCCCCATGCAGCCTAACACTATAACAAACAACAAACAACAATATAAGCAAAAATTGAATATTAAGATCATATTTCCCCATGCAGCCTAACAATATAACAAACAACAAACAACAATATAAGCAGAAATTGAATATTAAGATCATATTTAGAACTGCCTGAATTATCACTTACAATTTTACATGACAACTTTACTATTATGTAGTTTAACCTAGATGTAGGTGCTAATAACCAACATGTATGCTGAAATCAATCTGGCAAAAGGAAATGCTTAGGCAAGGCTTTCACATCCCCATTTAAAGGAAAGGGCTTCATTCTAAATATTTATGTTCACTTTTTCCTGTGAAGCTGGCAATGCTGGTAGCACTACAAGAAAATACTTTAGGCCCAGCCTATGTGTTTAGGAAGGTCACCAAAACACCTGTAAAAATCCTATATGCTTGTCATTGTTTCCTTGAGAGCAGAGTCATGCAGGTTTTTAAGAATGAAATGACACAAAGATATCATATCGCCTCACACTTTAGGACGGCTATTATCAAAAAGACCAGAAATAACAAATGTTAGCGAGGATGAGGAGAAAAGGGGATCCTTGATGGGAATGTAAACTGGTGCAGCCACTACGGAAAACAGTAAGGAGGTTCCTCAAAAAATTAAAAACAGAACTCCCATATGATCCAGCAATTCCACTTTTGGGTATTTATCGGAAGAAAATGAAAACGTTAACTGGAAAAGATATCTGTACCCTCACATTCACAGCAGCATTATTTACAATAACCAACAATATGCAAGCAACCTAAGTGTCCATCGATGAATACACACACACACACACACACACACATACACACACGCACACAAAGGAATATTATTCAGCTATTTAAAAAAAACTCTGCCATTTGCAACAACACGGATGGACCCTGAGGGCATTATGCTAAGTAACGTAAGTCAGACAGAGAAAGACAACACCATATGATCTCACTTATGTGTAGAATCTTTAAAAAAAACCCCAAAAAACAAAAAAACAGAAAAAAACCCAACCCCCCCGAAACCAAGCTCATAGATACAGAGAACATACTGGTGGTTGCCAGAGGTCGTGGGGTGGGAGGTGGGTAAAATGGATGAAGGGGGTCAAAACGTACAAACTTCCAGCTATAAAATAAGTCAGTCCTGGAAATACAATGTATAGCATAGTGACTATAATTAATAAAACTGTATTAGATATATACAAGCTGCTAAGAGAGTAAATATTAGTCCTCATCACAAGAAAAAAAATTTGTAACTAAGTGTGGATGTTAAGTAGACGTATTGTGGTGATCATTTTGCAATATATTCAAATATCGAATCATGATGTTGTACACCTGAAACTAAAAAACTGTCATGTCAATTATATATCTCAATTAAATGTGACACCCTATCAGAAATGTTAACACAAAATTCAAGAGAAATTACAATAGTGCTGTTTCTCAAAATTGTGACGATAAAGCACAGGGTAATTATGCCAACTATACAAGGTACATTATATTATCAGTATGCAGAACGTACTGGAAATGCTCTGAGACCTTTAAGAAGATTAAAGTCTAAAAACTGATCTGTAACACTTTTCTGTGGAGTTACAAATATTGGATGTAACATAAAATTATAACTTTGGAATATTATTATCATCACATTATACTAGCACTCTGCTTTATAGGATGCAAACTTCACATGGCATTTTTTGATCCACTATCAGCCAGGGTTAAATTATCGGATCTGGCTACACATATACTTCCGTTTTTAGATGCCTTTCTCCACTACTGCTCCTTCTACGAGCATTACACCAGAAGGAAGAGAACTACTTTCCTAAAGAGTGCTTTTCCCCTTTACTAACCACTTGTACATCCATCATCCCATGCATCCCACCCAAAAACTTTGTGTCGTATAAAACACTGATGTTATTACACCCATTTTATCTTATATATGAGGCAAATAACACTACATTCTGGTTTCCAGATTAGACCTAGACTGTTTCTAATACAGTACACCGCCTCCAGTTCACTGGCAACTTTCTACAGAATAAGCCTGCAATGCCAGATATGGCTACACTTAGCTTCAAAGGTCCTGTAATGCCTAAAGACTACAATAGCACAGACTTATGATGATCTAGTTCAAGCCCCATGTTTGCAGAAGTGGACCTGTCATACTTCCTGTCTAAACCCAACAATATTAGGCTGCAATAGAGGAGATCATGAAAATCAAAAAGATTGTGTGGAGAAAATGTAAAATGATAAGAACTAAGGAGAAGATATGCAAAATCATAAGAAAATAGTCTGTAGGGTAACTAGACACGGTAACTTCCGTTATAATTTTGAGGAAACAACACCCATTTACAAATGGCAGAAATTCTTGTATAATTTTAAAGAAAAAATACGTTTAATTTTAAAAATTAAGTAATTAAGCATTAGGAGAAATAGCCTTTTTTTAAAACTCCGAAAAAAAAAAACCACCACCAAAACACAATCACACTTCATTAAACTAACTACATGCAAGGCGCTACGACTACCTAGATGACAAAAGCCGTGCTCTCAAAGAGCTGCCCAGAACAGGGAAGACCAAGAGGGTTTCAAAGCAACGTATCAGACCCAAATACATTTCTGATTTAATAGGAGTTGCTCTAGTAGATCTCCAGGGGCATCAAGAAACTCAAACCACTTTTGCCAGGTACGGAAGTAAAAGGCAGTGTCTGAATCCACGCAGGAACTGGGCTTTCCACATATCAAGGTCCCTTAAAGCCCTGATTACAGATGCCGCTTCCGTGTCTATATTCCCGGAGGGTGTGGAGCACATTAGACATCCAAGTTTCTTTGTTCTGCACCAGGACCAACGCTGGTGACAAACAAGGGACCAACGTGCCCCCAGAGTGGGGGATGTGCAGAGGGGCAGAGAAGAGAGCACCACCCCTACAAACGGAAAAGGGGTGGGAGAAGGGGGGACGCAAAGGTGGCAAAAAGCAATCAGAAGCCTGGCCAAGGGCGGGGGCCTAAGCGGGGCGGGGATCCGGGAAGTGCCTCCGGGCAGTTTCCGCGGCGCCTCCTACAGCGGATACCGCTCTGGGCTTCCCTTGTCGGGCGGTCCGGGATACGCGCCCCTCGGACGTCCCCCCGTCCACTCCAGGACTGTTCCCAGCTCAGACCCGCCGTGCCCAGCCTTCCCGAGTCGCACTGACCCCGGAGGAACCCTTGGCCTCCTCGTCTTCTTCGCCCCTCCAGGCCGGCGACGCAGGGCTGACGGCCAGGTCGCAGAAGGTAGCGCCGAGCGGAGCCCGCTCCCTTCCGACGGTGAGACCCGGGCCCAGTCCCTCAGCCACAGCGGCAACAGCCGACCCGGATGCAGAGAGCTGCTCCGGAGGAAGTGACAACATCCCGACCTTCTCCAGACGCCGCAGCTGGCGGAAGCCGAGGCGGAGCCGTGGCGTCTTCGGGAAGCCTCAGGGCTCTTTCTCCCGACCACACCCTCAGCCGTTGGGTGGAAGGAAGGGAGGGAGGAGCTAATGCCTACGCGCAGGCGCCCGCGACTTGGCCCGCGGGGCTGTCAAGCGTTTCTGTCCGGCAGGCGACCTGTTACACAACCCCTGCGGCCCTTGAGAGGCTGCAGGCGCTTCCTCGCCCGGCGCAGGACCGCCGCCCTCGAGTCTCAAGGAGCCATTTTTATATTCTTTATGTTTGCTTTACTGATCATTATGATAGCGCTATATAATAAAATAGATGCAAAAAGAGGAGGAAAAATATCAGATGTCTCACTGGGGAAGTTAACCTCAGAAGAAATCCTTAGAGTCGGGTAAACTTATCCCGGGCGAACAGCTTTATAACAGTGCTTTTCAAATTGTTACCAGAAAATTGGGTTCACCTCTTAGAGGGAGCTGAGCCAAAAGACAACCAAGGTAAAGATCAGGAGAAGGAAGTATTTATTACTGGCACCAAATAAGGAGGAAGCTGGGGAATCTCTCCCAAAGCAGTGTCTGCCAAGCAGAGAACTTAGGGAAGTTTTAAGCTAAGGGTTCATGCACAGTCATGAAGGGGCTTGAGCAGAGGAGACTGCGGCATAGAATTGGGGTAAAGGTTGACGGAGTCCAAGCTTTAGTTGATTGAAGTCACTTGAGGCTGAGAAAAGGTCAACATCATCATCTCTTAGGTTCCAGTTGATCTGGTGGTCGAGTGCTTCCGGCTAACCTTCACCATTGAAACGGAGCTGGGAGTCTTCACAACTGATGTATTATCTTTGCTATTGTTTCTTCTCTTGCCAGATAACAGTCATTTGTTCTTTTGTTCCTTTAAGATCCTTATTACTGACACCTGTTCAATGGCAAGCATTGTGGCCAGGCTTGGATCACAAAATGGCTTAGGCCTAAAATGGCTTCTCTTATGTCAAAAAAGCTGGATCTAGTTCTTTTTCTTCGGGGACCCGCTACCGTATCTGCTTACAAAAGTATATGTAGAGAACGATCAACTTATTATTTTTACAAATTTCCAATTAATTGTGGACCATGCTTTGGTAAGATAAAAAATTAGAAACATTTTATCATTAGAGTCAACAGCCATAAAATTACCTGCAAAATCGCCGTAAAGTTTCCTAAACACTTATTCTCAATTTCTGTACTACCTATCTCGCCGTGGACCAGTAACAAACAGTTCTCTGAAGGGCTCAGATCAATGGGCCATATTCTGAGTAGCAACACTGCTCTACACCTTCAAGGAACTAAGATTAATTTGGAGAATGTAATGATCCCTCTTAAATCCCAAACACTAAATCCTTGCAAAGGCCCAGCAGTCAACCCTTTGGGTAAGGCATTATGGAATGGTGGGGTTTGAGGGAACTGAAAAGCTCAAAAATTTAAATCATTGACCTAAAATGCAGCTCGCGGGTTTACATTGCTTTGGCAACATTTACCGCTAGCAGGGGGTTAAACTCTGTGTCTCATCTATAAAATGGGGAAAAAGTAATACCTACTTCATAGGATCTTTGTGAGATAAAGTCCTATGTATATTGGAACAGTGAACGGCTTTGGAATTATATATGTGTTAGGTATTATTATTTTCCTCCTATCAATTTTGTTAAGTAGCTGGCACAGTGAACAAACAAAACTGATCAACTAATAAACAGAGGGCTTTTTAAAATAAGTGTATTTATTTAATTTATTTTTGGACGCGTTGGGTCTTCGCTGTGCACGGGCTTTCTCTAGTTGTGGCGAGTGGGGGCTACTCTTCGCTGAGGTGCGCGGGCTTCTCATTGCGGTGGCTTCTCTTGTTTCGGAGCAGGGCTTTAGGCGTGCGGGCTTCAGTAGTTGTAGCATGCGGGCTCAGTAGTTGTGGCTTGCGGGCTCTAGAGCGCAGACTAAGTAGTTGTGGCGCATGGGCTTAGATGCTCTGTGGCACGTAGGATCTTCCTGGACCAGGGCTTGAACCCGTGTCCCCTACACTGGCAAACAGATTCGTAACCACTGCACCACCAGGGAAGCCCTGGTAAACCGACCTTTAAACAACTTCTTGGGCCATGCCCCTAGACAACAATTTCATCTTCAGTTAGATTTTTCATAGTTCCATGTCCTGCAATGAGTAGTATTCTCCACAGGGTGGCAGAAAATGATTTGAAATCGTATACAGTTATGTGGTTTTGCAATCTTTAGTTTCTTTTTCATTTCACTAACTTTATTGTTTAAATAAGTTTGGTCAGTATTTGCTTTGTTTTTGAGTAAGCCATTCTACTATTTGACTTTTTAATCCCCATCTCATGAATTATCTATTCTTATTGCTGAAACATTAGAAACTCAGATAAGGCAAGAAGGGTAGTCACTATTATCACATTTATGTATATCCTTTCAGATTTTTGTATACATATAACTATAAAAATAGCATATATTTTATAAAAATAAAATACCTAACAGTTTATAATCTCATATTTTCTTTTCATTTAAAAATATATCCTGGGTACTTCCCTGGTGGTCCAGTGGTTAAGAATCCCCCTGCCAATGCAGGGGACACAGGTTCAAGCCATGGTCTGGGAAGATACCACATGCCACGGAGCAACTAAGCCCGTGTGCCACAACTACTGAGCCTGTGCTCTAGAGCCCGCGAGCCACAGCTACTGAGCCCGTGTGTCACAACTACTGAAACTCGCGTGCCTAGAGCCCATGCTCCACAAAAAAGAGAAGCCACTGCAATGAGAAGCCCGTGCACCGCAATGAAGAGTAGCCCCCGCTCGCCACAACTAGAGAAAGCCCGCGTGCAGCAATGAAGACCCAACACAGCCAAAAATAAATAAATTAAAAAAAAAAAAGAATCTGGCTTGCAATGCAGGGGACACCTGTTTGATCCCTGGTCAGGGAACTAAGATCCCACATGCCACAAGGCAACTAAGCCCGTGCGCTGCAACTACTGAGCCTGTGCTCCACAACTAGAAAGAAGCCCTGCACCGCAACAAAAGACCCTGCATGCCACAACAAAGACCCAATGCAGCCAAAAAATAAACAAATAATATTTTAAAAATATGTCCTGAATTCCTTTTCAGGTCAATACGTATATTTCAACACCATAATTTTTATTATGGATAATTTATGTACTAACAAGTCCTTATTGAACATTTAGGTTGCTCAATTTTGGATACTCTATGCACTGTTAAAGCCAACACTGCATGGAGTATCCAAAAGGTCAGAAACATAGGACTCACTTATTTTCAAACAATATACTAGTTATATTTTCAAATAATACGCTCAATATATTTTCCTTCAACTTTTAGGTGAAATACCTTGAAGCAATGGGTTCAATTATTAATCTGAAAAAAGAATAATAGACACTATTCTCCCTGTGTTTCCAAAATTTTGGACAACCTTTAGTGTATTGTTACAATCACTTGTTTTTCCTATGTGGCTCCTTGAATAGGCAGATATTTAGACTCTTAACAATTGGAAAATCAGAGGTGCCAACTAAAGAATGTTGCTAGCCATGTGGTCCTACAAGGATTGAGTCATTAGCCATTACAGTTGCTGACTTTTAACACACTCTGAAAGGAGTTCAGGGCAGAGATCAGGAATGAGGCACTCTGTGCTAAAAAAAACTAGCAGAACAGGCCTTTAGATAATTAGATTATTTTCAGGAGAAATTTTTTATGAACGTGGATTGTTGCATCTGCCTATACTTAGAAAAGCACTAAAACCTTTAAGATGTGTGTTCCTCATGATTAGCAGCAAACTTCTCCCAAGATGTGTGCTTGGTTGCACATACCCCCTTTGCCAAAGTCACATGTATACTGACCTCCCCCTTTATCTCTTTGGAGCAGTTTCTCAGAGCTATCTGAAAGGCCGTCTCCCAGGCTACAGTCTTCAGGAAGACACTGAATAAACTCTACTAGCAACTTTTACATTGTGAGTTTTTTTAAGTCCACAAAGGAAGAAAGTGTGTCTTCCAGACCCTAAGCAGAAAGTGATACATTTGGAAAGTGATACATTAGCTCAGAGCCACCATCAATCTTTTCCTTTGTGGTTTCTGGTTTTGGTGCTATGTTTAAATAGGCCCTCCTCACCCTAAAATTATACAAGTAGTCATAGTTGTTTAGAGTTCATCTTTTTAAAAAATACGAACATTAAATCCAATTGGAATTTTGTACATATGCTTATGATATGAGGTAGGGAATCTGATTTTTACTTTACTGACAAAATATTCCACCTAACATCATTTATTAAATAATCCAGTAATTTTTTAAACTTGACTAGGACTCAATCAAGTGAATGTTTACCTTCAAAGTTATCATCTAAGGCAATGGTCCCCAGCCTTTTTGGCACCAGGGACTGGTTTCATCAAAGACAATTTTTCCACAGACCGGGGTGGGGCAGGGATAGTTCAGGCGGTAATGTGAGCAATGGGGGGTGGCAGATGAAGCTTCGCTTGTCGGTCATTCACCTCCTGCTGTGTGGCCCGGTTCCTAACAGGCCGTGGACCAGTACCGGTCTACAGCCCAGGGGTTGGGGACCCCTGATCTAAGGTTACCCACCTAGTTCAAGTATCCATTCACAAACATTTTGACAAACCTTTGTATCCATTCACAAACCATCACTGGACAAACCTTTATTGGACAATATTGTGAGTCCTGAGGGTTGGGCCCTGAGGGTACAGATGAAAAAGACACAATGTTTGTCTTCAAGAAACTCATAGACTAGTCAGGGAGAAGGGCAAATGAAGACCGTAAACAATTTGGTGGATTGAGGTGATGTTGGTACTTCCAAGGTGCAGCTAAATAGAAGGGAGCTAAACAGATTGGGGGTGGGGGAGTAGAAGGTAGGGTCAGGAAAGGAAGACTTTCTGAAAGAAATGATATTGACCTTAAGAATAAAAGGAGGATCTTCCAAGCAGAGGGAATGGCATATGCAAATGCATGGAGTCTTCTAGGAAGTGCCCACTGTTCATCATGACTAGAGAACAAGCAGTGAGATAAGCAGGTATGAATGACTAGTAACAATAATAAGTAATTAAAGGCCAGATTAAAAAGGGACTTTTTGGACTTCCCTGGTGGTCCAGAAGTTAAGACTCCACCCTTCCAATGCAGGGAGCACGGGTTTGATCCCTGGTCAGGGAAGTTCCGCATGCCGCAGGGTGTGGCCATAAATAAATAAGTAAATTTTTTAAAAAGGGATTTTTTCCTAAAAATAGGAATATCATATGATCCTGCAATCTTACATCTGGGTGTATATCTGAAGAAGAACATAATTCGAAAAGATACATGCACCCCCATGTTCATAGCAGCACTATTTACAATAGCCAAGACGTGGAAGCAACCTAAATGTCCATCGACAGAGAAATGGATAAAGAATATGTGGCACATATATACAATGGAATATTACCCAGCCATTAAAAAGAATGAAATAGTGCTATTTGCAGCAACATGGATTACCATACTAAGTGAAGTAAGCCAGACAAAGACAAATATCATATGATATCACTTATATGTGGAATCTAAAAAAATGATGCAAGTGAACTTATTTATAAAACAGAAACAAACTCACAGACATAGAAAACGAACTTACGGTTACCAAAGGGGAGAGGGGGAAGGATAAATTAGGAGTTTGGGATTAAAATATACACACTACTATATGTAAAATAGATAACCAGCAAGGACCTACTGTATAGCACAGGAAATTATACTCAACATCTTGTAATACCCTATAATGTAAAAAAAAGATATATATGTATAAAAAACTGAATCACTTTGCTGCACACCTGAAACTAACACAACATTGTGAATCAACTATATTTCAATAAAATTTGTTTTAAAGTAAAAAGGGATTTTTTTAATACTAAGGATTTATTCAAGCCAATATAATGAACGACATAGAAAAGCAATCAATTATCACTTTATAATTACCCTCCAAAAGAAGAAATTGAAACATGTCCTACACGATGGCAGCCTCGTTAGGATAAGTCCTAAGAGAACAACTCTGAGAGGGATAACACTCATTGGAATATATACTTTAGTATATGTGTTACTTTGTCATACTTCATACATCAAAACAAAAGCACTCAGTCAAGATGGACTTGAGAGGTGCTGTCCCTGTTCCACCCCCACCCCAACCTTGGACCACAGGTCAGATGAGGGGTGATGAAGAAGAAGACATCTGAGACAATGCTAAGAAAATGCTTGTGTAAATTCAAATTTCAGAAGACATAATGTACATTAAACAAAATTCTTGAAGGCTGCTGCACTCTCCACTGTATAATTTTATAGACAGATTGTTATTCTTGCTTATGAGCATATAAATTCAATGATGTTTGGCAGCTCACTCATAATTTTGAAAAAAAAATGAAGTATCCTTTTTACATGGGCTGAAGATGTCTTTGCTGGTTGAGCTTGAGGGTAAAACTGGATACAATTATATATTCAGTTAATTATTCATAACTTCAGTCTGAAATGAATGTGTATATATCTTTCACTTATTCACTTTATAAAATTCAAAACTAAACCCAGCAGCAGTTTTGTCTTTGGCATGGTGACAAGTTTCTTTTCTACAGTGAATCAGTAAAAGAAATTGTTCCAGAGAGAATTTCTGCTTCCCTATTTCAGAAAATTCAAACTGGACTGCATACATATATTACACCTCACTCTTGAGTGATGCTTCCACATCCCACAGGATAGGTACGGGGACGCAGCAGCACACATTCCTACGAAATATTTTCACACGAAGAGTTAGGTTAAGGCCATGTTAGAGGAAAACTAGGCTTATTTACCGGACAATTTTAGTCCGCAGGATTTTAAGGATTCAACTCATACAGGGAAATAGCTAGGTTATGGGTTAAAGTCATGTGAGAATAAGAGTTCAGATCTACAGCTTGGTGCTTTGTGACCACCTGGAGGGGTGGGATAGGGAGGGTGGGAGGGAGGCAGACACAAGAGGGAAGAGATATGGGGACATATGTATATGTATAACTGATGCACTTTGTCATAAAGCAGAAACTAACACAACATTGTAAAGCAATTATACTCCAATAAAGATGTTAAAAAAAAAAAGTTGAGATCTAGACATGGTCATGTTTGTTGGGGATGATAGGAGATGTGCATTTCATCCAGCAGAAGTTAGGAAAGACTAGTACTACCTCAGATTACTGATCAAAACTAATAGTGTGAACAAAGCTTCAAGTCCATATTCAAGTCCTCTGTGAAGATGTTAATGCAGTGTCATAAAAGAAATGGCAAATATGAGTTAAAAACTATCTGACAGGATACATTTTATAATATAATATAAAAGCACAAAATTTGGCAAAATCATGGCAACAAATAGATTGGAGATCGTGATTCACATTTGGAAAGAAGATGATGGACAGAGATCCACCTACCCTGAGATGTTACCAAAAAATCACTCCACTTATTAATTAATGCTCTTGCAAAAGTATGAGACATAGTATTACCATGCTTGGTTTATTACTAAAATAAACATTAATTTTGAATAGGGAAGTTGATTTTACTCTTCCTTCTCTCCTTTAAGATATGAAATGTTAATAGCAGTATGACCATCTATAATTAGAAACATACAAAAAAGTAATAGCCTCCAATTACAAAAAGCAGAGTTTGACTGATGATGATGGTGATGATGTTCATTTTTACCAATGACAATGCTTTTCTAATTCATTATGGGCTGGGTAAAGAAAAGTGAGAATTGATAACTAAAGTGAACTGTCCCACAGCCAATTACAGTTCCTGCATCCAGATTAGCACAAAATTAGATATAGCATTGTCATTCAACAAAGCATTAACAATTTGTTCTGCACCTTTAGAATCAAAGTACAATTTTACTTGTTTCAAGAAGACAAGTAAGTGCATTTTAAAATACACAAACAATTACTGGGTCAACTGGGAATTCCATTCTATTTAACAAAATGAGGCGCTAACATGGCTCTATGTAAGGCAAATGCACTTTTTTTTAATTTTTAAATTTTATTTTTTTATACACCAGGTTCTTATTAGTCATCAATTTTATACACATCAGTGTATACATGCCAATCCCAGTCGCCCAATTCATCACACCACCACCCCTACCCCCCAGTGGCGTTCCCCCCTTGGTGTCCATACGTTTGATCTCTACAACTGTGTCTCAATTTCTGCCCTGCAAACCGGTTCATCTGTACAATTTTTCTAGGTTCCACATATATGCGTTAATATACGATATTTGTTTTTCTCTTTCTGACTTACTTTACTCTGTATGACAGTCTCTAGATCCATCCACGTCTCAACAAATGACTCAATTTCGTTCCTTTTTATGGCTGAGTAATATTCCATTGTGTATATGTACCACATATTCTTTGTCCATTCGTCTGTCGATGGGCATTTAGGTTGCTTCCATGACCTGGCTATTGTAAATAGTGCTGCAATGAACATTGGGGTGCATGTGTCTTTTTGAATTATGGTTTTCTCTGGGTATATGCCCAGGAGTGGGATTGCTGGGTCATATGGTAATTCTGTTTTTAGTTTTTTAAGGAACCTCCATACTGTTCTCCATAGTGCTGTTTCAATTTACATTCCCACCAACAGTGCAAGAGGGTTCCCTTTTCTCCACATCCTCTCCAGCATTTGTTGTTTGTAGATTTTCTGATGATGCCCATTCTAACTGGTGTGAGGTGATACCTCATTGTACTTTTGATTTGCATTTCTCTAATAATTAGTGATGTTGAGCAGCTTTTCATGTGCTTCTTGGCCATCTGTATGTCTTCTTTGGAGAAATGTCTATTTAGGTCTTCTGCCCATTTTTGCATTGGGTTGTTTGTTTTTCTAATATTGACCTGCATGAGCTGTTTATATATTTTGGAGATTAATCCTTTGTCTGTTGATTCGTTTGCAAATATTTTCTCCCATTCTGAGGGTTGTCTTTTCATCTTGTTTATGGTTTCCTTTGCTGTGCAAAAGCTCTGAAGTTTTATTAGGTCCCATTTGTTTATTATTGTTTTTATTTCCATTACTCTAGGAGGTGGATCAAAAAAGATCTTGCTGTGATATATGTCGAAGAGTGTTCTTCCTATGTTTTCCTCTAAGAGTTTTATAGTGTCTGGTCTGACATTTAGGTCTCTAATCCTTTTTGAGTTTATTTTTGTGTATGGTGTTAGGGAGTGTTCTAATTTCATTCTTTTACATGTAGCTGTCCAGTTTTCCCAGCACCACTTATTGAAGAGACTGTCTTTTCTCCATTGTATATCTTTGCCTCCTTTGTCATAGATTAGTTGACCATAGGTGCGTGGGTTTATCTCTGGGCTTTCTATCTTGTTCCATTGATCTGTTTCTGTTTTTGTGCCAGTACCATACTGTTTTGATTACTGTACCTTTGTAGAAGAGTCTGAAGTCAGAGGGTCTGATTCCTCCAGCTCTGTTTTTTTCCCTCAAGACTGCTTTGGCTATTCGGGGTCTTTTGTGTCTCCATACAAATTTTAGGAGTTTTTGTCCTAGTTCTGTAAAAAATGCCATTGGTAATTTGATAGGGGTTGCATTGAATCTGTAGATTGCTTTGGGTAGTACAGTCATTTTCACAATATTGATTCTTCCACTCCAAGAACATGGTATATCTCTCCATCTGTTGGTATCATCTTTAATTTCTTTCATCAGTGTCTTAGAGTTTTCTGCATACAGGTCTCTTGTCTCCTTAGGTAGGTTTATTCCTAGGTATTTTATTCTTTTTGTTGCAATGGTAAATGGGAGTGTTTCCTTAATTTCTCTTTCAGAGTTTTCATCATTAGTGTATAGGAATGCAAGAGATTTCTGCATTAATTTTGTATCCTGCAACTTTACCAAATTCATTGATTAGCTCTAGTAGTTTTCTGGTGTCATCTTTAGGATTCTCTATGTATAGTATCAGGTCATCTGCAAACAGTGACAGTTTTACTTCTTCTTTACCAATTTGTATTCCTTTTATTTCTTTGTCTTCTCTGATTGCCATGGCTAGGACTTCCAAAACTATGTTGAATAATAGTGGTGAGAGTAGACATCCTTGTCTCGTTCCTGATCTTAGAGGAAATGCTTTCAGTTTTTCACCGTTAAGAATGATGTTTGCTGTGGGTTTGTTGTATATGGCCTTTATTACGTTGAGGTCCGTTCCCTCTATGCCCACTTTCTGGAGAGTTTTTATCATAAATCGGTGTTGAATTTTGTCAAAAGCGTTTTCTGCATCTATTGAGATTATCATATGGCTTTTCTTCTTCAATTTGTTGATGTGGTGTATCACATTGATTGTTTTGCATATATTGAAGAATCCTTGCACCCCTGGGATAAATCCCACTTGATCATGGTATAAGATCCCTTTAATGTGTTGTTGGATTCTGTTTGCTAGTATTTTGTTGAGGATTTTAGCATCTATATTCATCAGTGATATTGGTCTGTAATTTTCTTTTTTTGTAGTATCTTTGTCTGGTTTTGGAATCAGGGTGATGGTGGCCTCATAGAATGAGTTTGGGAGTGTGCGTTCCTCTGCAAGTTTTTGGAAGAGTTTGAGAAGGATGGGTGTTAGCGCTTCTCTATATGTTTGATAGAATTCACCTGTGAAGCCATCTGGTCCTGGACTTTTGTTTGACGGAAATTTTTAATGACAGTTTCAATTTCATTACTTGTGATTGGTCTGTTCATATTTTCTATTTCTTCCTGGTTCAGTCTTGGAAGGTTATACCTTTCTAAGAATTTGTCCGTTTCTTCCAGGTTGTCCATTTTATTAGCATAGAGTTGCTTGTAGTAGTCTTTTAGGATGCTTTGTATTTCTGCGGTGTCTGTTGTAACTTCTCCTTTTTCATTTCTAATTTTATTGATTTGAGTCCTCTCCCTCTTTTTCCTGATGTGTCTGGTTAATGGTTTATCAATTTTGTTTATCTTCTCAAAGAACCAGCTTTTAGTTTTATTGATCTTTGCTATTGTTTTCTTTGTTTCTATTTCATTTATTTCTGCTCTGATCTTTATGATTTCTTTCCTTCTGCTAACTTTGGGTTTTGTTTGTTTTTCTTTCTCTAGTTCCTTTAGGTGTAAGATTAGATTGTTTGAGATTTTTCTTGTTTCTTGAGGTAGGCTTGTATTGCTATAAACTTCCCTCTTAGAACTGCTTTTGCTGCATCCCATAGGTTTTGGATCATTGTGTTTTCATTGTCATTTGTCTCTAGGTATTTTTTCATTTCCTCTTTGCTTTCTTCAGTGAACTCTTGGTTATTTAGTAACATATTGTTTAGCCTCCATGTGTTTGCGTTTTTTACGTTTTTTCCCCTGTAATAGATTTCTAATCTCATAGCGCTGTGGTCCAAAACGATGCTTGATATGACTTCAATTTTCTTAAATTTACTGAGGGTTGATTTGTGACCCAAGATGTGATCTATCCTGGAGAATATTCTGTGCGCAGTTGAGAAGTATAATCTGCTGGTCTTGGATGGAATGTCCTATAAATATCAATTAAATCTATCTGGTCTATTGTGTCATTTAAAGCTTGTGTTTCCTTATTAATTTTCATATTGGATGATGTCCATTTGTGTAAGTGAGGTGTTAAAGTCCCCTACTATTATTGTGTTACTGTCAATTTCCTCCTTTATAGCTGTTAGCAGTTGCCTTATATATTGAGGTGCTCCTATGTTGGATGTATATATAATTGTTATATCTTCTTCTTGGATTGATCCCTTGATCACTATGTAGTGTCCTTCCTTGTTTCCTGTAACATTCTTTATTTTAAAGTCTATTTTATCAGATATGAGTATTGCTACTCCAGCTTTCTTTTGATTTACATTTGCATGGAATATCTTCTTCCATCCCCTCACTTTCAGTCTGTATGTGTCCCTAGGTCTGAAGTGGGTCTCTTGTAGACAGCATATAGATGGGTCTTGTTTTTGTATCCATTCAGCGAGCCTGTGTCTTTTGGCTGGAGCATTTAATCCATTCACGTTTAAGGTAATTATCCATATGTATGTTCCTATGACCATTTTCTTAATTGTTTTGGGTTTGTTTTTGTAGGTCCTTTTCTTCTCTTGTGTTTCTTGCCTAGAGAAGTTCCTTTAGCATTTGTTGTAGAGCTGGTTTGGTAGTGCTGAATTCTCTTAGCTTTTGCTTGTCTGTAAAGCTTTTGATTTCTCCATTGAATCTGAATGAGACCCTTGCTGGTAGAGTAATCTTGCTTGTAGGTTCTTCCCTTTCAGCACTTTAAGTAGGTCATGCCACTCCCTTCTGGCTTGTAGAGTTTCTGCTGAGAAATCAGCTGTTAACCTTACAGGAGTTCCCTTGTATGTTATTTGTCATTTTTCCCTTGCTGCTTTCAATAATTTTTCCTTGTCTTTAATTTTTTGCCAGTTTGATTACTATGTGTCTCAGCACGTTTCTCCTTGGGTTTATCCTGTATGGGACTCTCTGTGCTTCTCAGACTTGGGTGGCTATTTCCTTTCCCATGTTAGGAAAGTTTTTGACTATAATCTCTTCAACTATTTTCTCTGGTCCTTTCTCTCTCTCTTCTCCTTCTGGGACCCCTCTAATGCGAATGTTGCTGTGCTTAATGTTGTCCCAAAGGTCTCTTAGGCTGTCTTCATTTCTTTTCATTCTTTTTTCTTTATTCTGTTCCGCAGTAGTGAATTCCACCATTCTGTCTTCCAGGTCACTTATCCGTTCGTCTGACTCAGTTATTCTGCTATTGATTTCTTCCAGTGTAGTTTTCATTTCAGTTATTGTATTGTTCATCTCTGTTTGTTTGTTCTTTAATTCTTCTAGGTCTTTGTTAAACAATTCTTGCATCTTCTTGTTTTGCCTCCATTGTTTTTCCGAGGTCCTGGATCATCTTCACTATCATTATTCTGAATTCTTTTTGTGGAAGGTTGCCTATCTCCACTTCATTTAGTTGTTTTTATGGGGTTTTACCATGTTCCTTCATCTGGTACATAGCCCTCTCCCTTTTTATCTTGTCTATCTTTCTGTGAATGTGGTTTTTGTTTCACAGTCTGCAGGACTGTTGTTCTTCTTGCTTCTGCTGTCTTCCCTCTGGTGGATGAGGCTATCTAGGCAGATGCATTTTTATTTCATACAAATATAAACATGAAAAGGCTGTATTATCTAACTCACTATTGTGATGTGCTAAGTGTTCTGGAAACATATTTCCCAAAATACTTTACCTCCTAAAAGTACCTCAACTGAGGGAATCTAGGTGATTATATTCTGAAACATTGGAACTCTGTAAATAAGTAAAATGTACTAACTCAATTTTTTAAATGAATTTCAGTAAAACCGAGGAGACAATATTAATATTTTAACATTCTTTTTCACTTACACAGTTCCCTTATACTTAAAGACAAATGCCTTTCTTCTCATATAATTACTAAAGCACCAAATTAAGAAAAAGAACACTTTCTAAGATGGACCTAGAGTCTGTGACACAGAGTGAAGTAAGTCAGAAAGAGAAAAACAAATACCGTATGCTAACACATATATATGGAATTTAAAAAAAATATAAAGGTTCTGAAGAACCTAGGGGCAGGACAGGAATAAAGACGCAGATGTAGAGAATGGACTTGAGGACACGGGGAGGGGGAAGGGTAAGCTGGGATAAAGTGAGAGAGTGGCATGGACATATATACACTACCAAATGTAAAATAGATAGCTAGTGGGAAGCAGCTGCATAGCACAGGGAGATCAGTTCGGTGCTCTGTGACCACCTAGAGGGGTGGGATAGGGAGGGTGGGAGGGAGATGCAAAAGGGAGGAGATATGGGGATATATGTACATGTATAGCTGATTCACTTTGTTATAAAGCAGAAACTAACACACCATTGTAAAGCAATTATACCCCAATAAAAATTTTTTTAAAAAGAACACTTTGTAGTTTCAGGTATTTATAGAATGGGGAGAGATGAAATGACAGAAGTTTAGCATGAATTATCATCTTCAGAAGATCTTTAATCTCTAAAATTCTAGAGTATTAACCCTTCAGCAGATTACCCATTAATATGAGGACCTTTAAATATATATATACATATATATATATGTGTGTGTATATATATATATATATATATATATATATATATATATATATATATATATGAGGTGCTATTCCATCTGACAATGACCTTACCCAGGCACTATGTACAAATACTGTATCTAATATGCCTTGTGTGTAGTCTGGGATATGAGAGAGTGCAGGGGTGAATTTGAATCAATATGATGACTAATGCCTGAAATTGCATTATTAGTCTTTCCTTAATTAGCTAATGGCACTGATTCATGTTAGAATGCAATTATTTTTCATAGAATGGCTTAATACATAAACCTTATGCTAAAATGGAAGGCTAGGACTGGATTGGGATTAGGAGAGGCATTTTAGTCCTTATTCCAGTACAGTCTCTGTGACCTTGGGCAAGTTACCTATGTCCCCTAGAACTTCAGTTTCCTTGTCAGTAATTTATGAGGTACCAGAGACTCATTTTTACCTAATTCAGCATTTTGTCTGAAGCTGGGCTTATCATTTCATTAAATTTTAGGAATTCACTAAAATGTTAAGTGGATATTTCAGTACAAACATCTGAAAATGACACGCCTTACATGTTATCATCTATCTTTTCTAAAAATGGCATAAAAAAAGAAGACAATCCAAATACATACATAAAATCCATGCCAGGTGATAGGAAAGATACTGTAAAGAATCTGAATATTTACCAGGGATATCGGTATTTACAGTTTGCAGGTTTGCACAATACAGTAGACAGAGCCTTGAACTCAGAATCAGCAAATTTCCATTGAAATTCCAACTTGACCATTGAATTTGTAAGTCTCCCCCCTTCCCTACCCACCCCGCCCCATGTAATATGCATTCTTTAAGACTAGGAAACAGGTAACAGCAAATGAAGAAATAGATGGTAGTCTCAGGGAGTCTTAGGAATTGCCTTGAATTGATATTTATTGTTTAAGGACCATTCTGAAAATGAGGAGTTGCTTCAAAGTTTAGTTTATAGGCATGCCTCTTCTTATAATAGTTTTTGCTTCAGTTCTTTATTTGATTGGAGGTACAGAAAACACATGCTGCAATGAAATCACTTGAAACTTGTTTCTCTTTTTGATCTTAATAATTCGCTCTGTGTTTTGACTACTAAAAAAGCCGTTCTCTAGCAAACCAATATCATGGCATAGCTATCTATTTTAAAAGTATTAATAAAAATGTATATATTTTTAGGTTCTTATAGCTAGGGTATATTTTCTAAAGGTGTCCCAGGGGCCTCCTCAAGAAGGGATCTTTTTGTTAAATTAATAAATCTATCCAAAAATAAGATTCTCATTTCAATCTATTTTAGAAAAAACAAAAAACTCACAGGTTGAGGTCTTTACTGCCCATCTTCCCTCACATACTCATAAATTGGTTTGGTGTTTAATTTTTGATCTAGGAAAGAATAATTCATTTTTATCTTCATTTAATTTAAGTAGTCAAGGAGTAGTCTATAGAGATTGAATAAATTTCATCCTTCTGCAGTTAGTGTCAAATTAATTCATTCTGGATGTGGATAACTAAAGAAATACAGACCCTCCCACACACTGACAGAAACCTTTATCAGGTTTAATGTTTTATGGAAATGATACTACTTGAAAGGAAGCTTGTCGTGTTTCTCCCTCCTCCCTTTCTGTCCTTGTTAATTGTTTATTTTTAAACTAAACTTTCTTTTTCAGCGTCCTCTGAGAACTGTAGTCTTCACTGGATCAACTGTGTGATCTTACAAGGATAATATTCTGCCACTGATTTGGCTCCTTTGGGTAGAGAAATTAAATTTTCTCCCCTAATAAAGTTCATAGCTACATAACTTCTGTGGGATGCTCCAGCGAGGATGACCTCACGAGGACGATCTGGCTATGTCTTGTGTGCAGCAAGCAGATAGGGTCATTGTAAAGAGCCACTGGTTTCACAGGACACGATCCATCTGGCTCATTCCAGGCTTGTCGCAAGGGATGATTTCTGAGGACTCTTGTCCTTCCTATCGAGAAGTCCAGACACAAAAAGCTACCAGGTAGGTCAGCATCCAAAACATTTAAAACACCCTTTCTTCTTTCTTTCCTTTAAGATTAGCATTTGGGGTTATATGGTTGATGTCCATATAGGTTTTATAATTAACCATCTTAATAGATGAAGAATATAACAATTTAATACACTTCTTTTAATTACTCGTACAGCTATAAGTGCATAGTGGCGATTGCTAAACATGACTCTTCAAGATTTCTTTTAAAAAGATAATTTAGTTATCTCTTGTCAAGTCACTATTTAATGTTACTTTCTATATTTGCTGTGATAAGCATTAAAATCTGTATATTGGTTGATAAATCATTGTTTAGGAGTGTCTAAAGGGTAGAGCAAATGGTATGAAATTGCCATAGTGTAATAAATGGTTATTTGATAATGAATGAAATTGTTTGAAAATACTGTTAAAATGTCAGGTTTAAACATATACATCATTACTCAAAAGGAAGGCAAACATGGAAACCACAGTGACATCATAAATATACTGCAATAAACACATTTATTTATACTGGGCAAGTTGTAGGTACTTTGTATAAATGTGTACAAATTGATATATGAAGTTAATTTCAATCTGTAAAAGTAATTGCATTGGTTTAACTTATTTAACTCTCCTTACAATAATATTTATTGCAGAAAGAGAAGGTAAAGAAATAAATGATGATAAATAGATAAAATACATAGGAAATGGGAATTGTTTTACAATTTAATTACACTGTCACATAAAATTATCACACAAATACACCAACCTGACAGCAGAAATACATTAAAATTCTATTATCTAATGCAGAGAACAGTTTTTTGTTGGCTGTTATTTCACTTGCACATTTAAAATACTTTTATTTTTTTCCACCAACATGAAATGGCAAACGATCTCAAAAGCAAAAAGGGTAAGCTGGGAACAAAAACTGTCTAAAAGAAATGTTCTGCTTTGTCCCATATTGTGAAGATTGATACACAGTCTAAGGAAAGGGCAACAAAAGCACCCCGTCCCTCATGATTGGTATATGGAAGCAATGTAAACTCAGAAACTCACAATAGAAAATGAAGTTAATCGATTTGTTAGACTTGTGCAGAACTCACAGGATGTGCAAATAACTTAGTCGCTGTACATCTTAAATAGCATAACATTTCATTTTGGGATAAATAAATATACACGGCAAAAGATTAATTGGTCTTATAAAACCAACTTGGGCTTCCCTGTGGCGCAGTGGTTGGGAGTCTGCCTGCCAATGCAGGGGATGAGGGTTCAAGCCCTGGTTTGGGAGGATCCCACATGCCGCGGAGCAACTAAGCCCGTTCACCACAACTACTGAGCCTGCACTCTAGAGCCCGCAGGCCGCAACTACCAAGCCCATGTGCCACAACTACTGAAGCCCGCGCGCCAAGAGCCCGTGCTCCACAAGAGAAACCACTGCAATGACAAGCCCGCACACCACAACAACGAGCAGACTCTGCTCACTGCAACTAGAGAAAGTCCACGTGAAGCAACAAAGACCCAACACAGGCAAACTAATAATAATAATAATATCAATAAATAAGTTAATTAATTAATTAAAAAAAGTAAAACCAACTCAAACATTTATTTCCTAATACTTTCTAGGTATACGCTAGATGCTGGGGCATTATTTTGACTCTGTCTTTGAAAACTAACCATCTAATAAGGAAGATGAGACATGTTCATATGAAATAAGGCATTTATGTCAGTGTTGGTTATTTATTTGTTGATCTGTATATGTATTGAGTTATTTTGCTCTAAGTTTCTAAGCCATAAGTTGCGACCAGAATATAGTGTCAAAAAACTTTCCATTAAAAATCTTCAACCTTGTCACAATTTCTGTCTCTGATATCTAATCCTAAAAATTCTGCAACACACTTAATAATATCTAATCTTGTAACGTATTTAGGTCATTAGGCCAAGAATAATGTTATCTAGTTTATGGAAATACAAAATTTATAAAGGAAAGTACAAAATTTAGTTTGAGAAAAGTGAACATGATAATTAAAGTACTCAAAGGGAAAAAGTAATTGAAGGAATGGGTGAGAATTAAAAATAATTATGGGAGTGAAAAAGGTTTAATGCAATTAATAATATAAAGTGATTCAAAGGCATATCATGCAATTTCTTCATGAGCATCAAATATTTAACCACGGCCAATAAACTAACTTTTTAGATGATATTTACCATTTATGAAACAAAGCCATATTTCTCTTTCTCTTTCATTTCTCTTAATATCCATTCAAATAGAAGGCAAATGGGTGGATCTTTTATAGTCTGGGGGGTTAAATAAGACACTGCAAACACGATACTTGGATCTTAACAAATTGGACTTCTGATTTGTTATGAAATGACTAATGGGGAAACACAAGTGATGAATGAAAAAGAAGAAGACAGTTTTCATGGACTTAACTGGCCAGTCAGGGCTTATCTAAATACAGACCCTCCCACACACTGACAGACTTCTTCTTTCCTAAAGAAATCTCTGATAATTCTCTTATCACTGTATTTGAAGCATTTTTAATAGCAGAAGTTTTACGGAGTCATTTTACAGTTTTGTCTGCTGATATGCATATGTATATACAGTCATTCTATGTATATTTATTTATGTATAGGTTCTATCACATGTACATTTTCAATGGTGACATTTTTTTCTTCAGTAAAACAAGCAGAGGGAATGACGAAAATAGAGTTGCAACAGCATCCAAATAGTTTTAAAATTTTAAAATAATAAAATAAGAATACAAATTTTTAATGTCACTTCCATTTTTATTGCTGTTAAAAGATTATTTTTAATAAGTCAGATTTAATGATGAGATAAATGTAAACATAATGCTTATTAGAGAGGGAGATATATTTGATTTTTCTTAATGGCATGATATATGATAATTAAAGTGTGTTTTAAATCTTAAGGGTTTCTAGGCTCATTTTGGCTTCAACTGGTGAATTCATTTATAAAAGAAAAGAAGTAGACAGTGAAATAGGTAAAATACAATAATAAAAGTAATTCAGACATGATAATGGAAAGTGGAGATGCTTAAAAAGAAAATTTAGAGTATCAGATATCGATGAGAGTAGAATCATAAAATGTTATTCCTAGAATGGTTTTCATATTCCTATAAATTAAATAAATTGACTCACTTCTGAACATTAGGTCTTCAAAAGGATATGTATATACTGAAAATATGATCTTTTTTTTTTAATTGGCTATTGCTATAGAAAGGGTCATAAGTAATGCCAGCCATTATTAGAATTTAGAAGACATCATTTATTATACTTCAGAATGGCCTGTTAAATACAATCATTATCTAAGAAAATATTGAACATGGGTTGTAGTTAACTTTTAACATATTGGAAATACTGTTAATATTAAATTCAAATTCCTCTATTCTCAAAGGGTACAGTATTTAACCATTGTAAAAATGTATACCCCATCTTAAATTTAAAGACACAACTCAAGAAAGATAACCAATGTAGTAAAACCGAAATGCCTACAACTCTCTGACCACATAAGATGCTATCATGCTAACACAGAACTCTTTTGCCTTTCTTTTCTAATGTCATCCCAGCATTAATGCTTTCACTAATCCTAGTACACCACTTTCTCATTTGACACACTTTCCTAAACTGTGTCATTTGGGTGCCTGTTTTATGTGATTGTGTATGAAACTGCAAGAAGAGAATAGGGAAATAGGAGAAATTCTCCTCCTCTTCCCTAAGATTAGAGGTGGTCTTATAATACTCCACTCCCCCTGTTTACACAGAAATTACATTCAAGTCAGGTCAGATAAAAATAGAAAATTACCAGTTGTGTCTGCCTATTACGTCAGTAGAAGTATGAACTCTGAAATGCTGCACAAACCTTCCTAAGACTTGACCTGTCATAGATGCCTGTGAAAGTCTATAGGCAGAGACTTCTCTAAGATGTGGAAAGTAGGGGTTAAAAAATTGCCCAGAGTCCTATGTCTGGAGTGCTTCTAAACTCTTTCAGGATTTAAGCAGCTGTTGCTACATGGTGCCAAAGAAAGTAGAGGATGGAGGAGGCTACCAATTGGTGCTAAAAATAGACTAAAAGTCCAGGTACACATTTGATTGATATGCTGTCCCAGCTTGGCAGGCCTTCCTTGCTTTCAGACCTCTTCCTCACCTTCAATATGACCTGTGGAAATATTTTATTTTCTTCCTTCCCCCCTTAGTATATCCATTGTTGTTTCTGTCAATTTCTCTGTGTAAAAATAAATTATTTTACTTAATTTAATACATATATATTTCTTGCCGAGGTTGAAGGGTAGAGCTAGGAAGAGGATATTACATATGTCAATGAAAAATTAATCAGTTGATCTAAGAAAGAAGCTCTCAGCCCAAAATTTTTAAATTTTGCCTTTAAAAACTCTTCCCTGAAAACCATCAGGGAGTTTGGGTCTTTTGAGCTTGAGCTGCCTGTCCTCCTTGCTTGGCCCCCACAATAAACCTTTCTCTGCTCCAAACTCTAATACTTTTGTTTGTTTGGCCTCACTATGTGCTGGGCACATGAATTTGGGTTCAGTAACAGCTGTACCATTTTTCATTCCCCCTGCAATGCATGTCAGTTACAGTTGCTCTGCATCCTTGTCGGCACTTGACATTGTCAGCTCCTTCTGATCTGAGCCAGTCTAACAGACATGTGGTAAAATATGTTGTAATTTAATTAAACCATTTCATACCTATGACATTTGTTTCCATGGGGGAATTCAGTAAAGTTTAAACAATCCTGTCCACAAGGAGCTTGTCTTCTAGTTGAGAAGCTAATACAAACACACAAAAATTAAATGGAATAGTAGTCCAATATAATAGCATGGTTACCCAAAAACTGGGTTCACCTCTTGGTTGGTGTTGAGCCAAAAGACACAATCAAGCCAAAGATTTGGAGAAGGAAGGACTTATCACTTGCAGCAAGTAAGGAAAACACTGGGATCTTTCCCAAAGCAGTGTCTCCCTGCAAAATTGGGGACTTTTTAAGCCAAGGGTATATGCATATTCATGGAGGGTGTCAACAGAGTCCAACCTTTAGTTGATTGAAGTCACTGAAGGTCAGAAAAGGTCAGTCAACATCACCATCCCTTAGGTTCCAGTTGATCAGGCGGTTGAGGTGTCAGGCTAATCTTTACCATTGAAACAGAACAGGGAATCTTCACAACTGATTTATTATCATTTCTATTGTTACTTCTCTTGCCTGATAACAGAATTTGTTCCTGAATTCTTTTGTTCCATTGAGATCATTAATTACTGAGACATGTTCAAGGGCAAGCACTGTGGTCAGGCTTAGGTCACATAATGGCTTAGGCCAAAAATAACCTCTCTTCTGTCAAGAAAGCCACGCCTGGTTCTCTTTCTCTGGGGACCTTCTACCCTATCTTCTTACAGCAGGAAAGCCATCAAAAGAAAGTTCATGATTGACTCCAATGAATTCTTTGATTAATCATTGCTATAGTAGTTAACTATCCCTGAATGTTTTTGAGGACACCAAGTCTAAAGGACTCTTCCTTCACAATGTTTCTAGTTTTTTCTTTCTGGTATCATCTCATCCTAGATTACTACAGCAATTTCTAACCTGTTTTGTTTCCTTGAGATTCTTTCTACTACAGTCCTAACTTAGCCATTGAACTAATGGCTAAAACTAACTGTTTTAGGTAAAACAGTTTTCTATTGCTGCCTAACAAATTACCACAAATTTAGTGGCTGAAAACAATACTCTTTTAAATGTTCACAGTTCTGTGGGTCAGGAGTCTGGACATAGTGTGACTGGGTTCTCTGCTTAGGGTCTCACAAAGCTAAAATCAAGTTGTTGGCTGGGCTGCATTCCCATCTGGAACTGGGGCCCTCTTCCAAGCTTATGTGGAAAGTTCAGTTCTTGTGGTTGTAGGACTCAGGTTCCCATTTCTTACTGGCTAACAACTGGGAGATGCTTTCAGTTCCTTAAGGCCATTCTCATTCTCTGATAGGTGACCCTCTTTATCTTCAAAGAGCAATCTTCCATCAAATTCTTCTCATACTTCAAGTATTTCTCTCTAAGTACTGATCAATCCCATTTAAGGGCTCATTGGATTAGGTCAGGTCCACCCAGGATAATCTACTTTCCTTAGAATCAACTATTCTATACAACATAACCTAATCATGGTTGTGATGTCCCATTCACACTCAAGGATAGGAAGTAGACTAGGGAGAGGGAATCTTGCGGCCATCTTAAAATTCTATCTACCGTATACAGTAAACAGCTATTTAAACTTAGCAACATTAAAAACAAACCTAATTTCAATGCTCACTGTTTATTGCATCTTACTTCTTTCCTCTGGGTTCACTTTTCTCTTTGACAAGATTATTTATGATTTGACATTGATTATATTATTATTTGACAAGATTCTTTAGTGATTTTATTGAGGGTCAGTAACAGGTAAACAATTTTAGTTGCCAGAAAATGTCTTCATTTTATTCCCACTCTTAAATTACAGTTCAGACTTGTGTGGAATTCTAATTGACATTTACAGCTACTTCTCCATTGCCTTCTGGCATCTGAAGACTGAAGTTGGATATTAGTTTAATTGTACTTCCTTTGTCACTAATGTTTTCCCCTCCTTGATAGCATTTAAAAGTTTTTAACAGTGATATTTTCCAGTTCCACTAGAAGAAGTCTAAGTGTGTACTTATTTATTTTCCTCTTGGTTTCTAGAGTACATTTTCAGTTTAAGGATGCCTGTCTCTCTCAAATTTTGCAAAATTCTTTATTTTTTTCAAATATTGCTATTCCCGTATTCTTTTCATCTTTTTTCCAGGAACTCTTAATAGAATTATATCCCAAACAATTTATTCTCCATGTACATTAACTGTTCTTTCATATTTTTATTTCTTTGTATCTAAGTACTGCATACTCAGAGAATCCCCCAGTGTTGTCTTCCAGTTCAGTAATTCTCTCTTCAACTCTTATCCAGAGTTTGTCCCTTCTACTGATTTTTTTTTAAAAAGTCCAGTCAGTATAATACTCCATTTGAACACTTTCTAATTAGTTTGCTTTATTAGCCATGAATTTTATTTTTTTAACCTATTCTATACTTAAAAAAAATTTGTATTTCTTTGCAGAAACAAACTATATTTGTTAGATTTTTAAAAAATTACTTTCTTTTGTCTCAGGTAAATTTGCTTTTTGACCATAGTTTTGTTTGGCTCCCCTTCTTAGAATTAGTTTCCTTCTTATGTTTTAGAATTTAGGTTTTCAGATTCTGGGGTGGGAGGTTTTTATTTTTCTCTCTTTTTTTTTGTGCTTACCTCCTGCTGTCTAGTGATTTTACAGTTGCCTTCACAGGATCTCCCCTAGAGGCCTTAGGTGAGAACTCAGTGTAGTGGCAGCTGTTCCCAGCTCCCATCCTAGGGGATATTATTAATATACAAGGCAATATTGGATCAGGTCCAGGTAAAGAGGATGTGTCTGTGTCCTTTCACCTCTCTAGATGCTGATTTTCTCATAAATCATATTCCTTGGCCAAAGCATCCTTGAACTTGACAGAGGAGCTCCACCCCTAGTCATGGCTTCAAGCAGTGAGAGGGGCTTAATTCCTCAACTCTTCATGAGCACTTTACTCCCTGTTATCCCACAGAAGCTGATCTGCTGACCTCCTCTATATGCTTCCAGACCCAGAACATGTTCCACAGCTTCAGTCCTACACATCTGCTCAAGATTTTCAGCAGAGGACTGACATAATATCATGCACATTTTAAAGAATTATACCAGCTTCTGCATTGAGAATAGGCTTTGGGGATCAGTGGTGTGGCTGAGGGGAGCAAGAATGGAGGCAGAGAGGCTAGTGAGGAGGCTGTTGCAATGATCAGAGATGATGGTGGCTCAGACCGACACAAGGGAAAGCAAAGAATCAAGGATGACTGCTAGAGTTCTGCTTGGGGCAGCTGGGTGGATGCAATGGCCTTCACTGAAATAGGGAAAAAATTAGATCTTTTCCCAAATAAGTGAGGTGGTTGTCCAAACCCAGATGATTAGGGTTTGTTGCAGGCCCCTCCAGATGTGAAGCCAAGAGTCAGAGGAAATTTTGTCTCCAACATAAAGGTCAGACATCTATTGGACCAAAGGATCAGAGATCCCAAAAGGATCAGCCCCTCTAAAATTGGGATGGGTCACCCTGATAAAGGAGCTCTTTGGTATTGACAGTTAATGGCTAATTTACCCTAGACCCAGCTTAGCTTCTGTTTCTGTATATTCACTGCCACCTACTTGCCTGAAACAGCCTGTGTCCAGTCTGATTTTTGGGAGTGGGGCTATCTTCTTTCTCTGTGATACCTCAGGTTTAATCCTGTTACCCTGGCAGTTAGCCTTGGCATCCATACCACCAATGAGAAATCAAAAGATAATTTAGATTCATTACCAAAGTATCATTTAGGGTATGTCTCTGTGTGTAGATAGTGAAGTCAAATGTTGAGGCATTATGAGAATTATTCAGGCAAAGACATTTCTTCCTCCCTTATATGGATATTGCATGAAAATTTTCTAGGCTTGTCATTAACTAGCTCATTACCTTAATTAACCAGTTCATTATGTAATTGTAGACACAGCCTTAAAATTATTTGTACTGTTTCTTTCTGTGTGTAAATAACTGTGAAGTAAAAATATTAATTTATGAATGTAATTGTGTAGGTGATCACTCCACATTTACTCAGAATTAGCAATTAGTGCATGCAAATCAGCTAAGACAAAAGTCTCTCAGATCCTGTTCAGAATACAGGAAGACTTAATTTGCAAGGACGCCTGCTTCTGGCCCATCTGATTCTCAAAAGTCACGTTCTTGCTTCTGAAAATCAGAAACCGACCATATTTGTTGTGAGCTTTATGATCAGTGTTAATGCCCTTGCAAACACAAGAAATAAAATGCTAACAAATCATCATCCATTACCTAATTATATTTACCTAGACAGATAAAGTTGGAGGGAAAAGAGTGGATCATATTTTTTTTAAAGGCGTTTCTCATTTTGCAAACAAAGATGAAATTTATAGCTTAATTATTCCTCATAGTACCATACAGAGCCTTTGCTGTTAATCATACCCAAGTCCTGAGATTTTTGCTCCCAAAGAAGTATAAAATGTGTACTGACTCCCAATTAAATCAATTCTCCCTCCAGTGTGGGTAGTAGTGCTAATGGGATTTAATGTTCCTGAGGTTTCACTGGGGTCCACAGTAGGAAAAACTCTGATGTAGATGGAGTATCATTCCTTCAGCAACACAAATATCAACTAACACAGAATAGTACATCTGTCTCTGACACCTTGAATTGTGGAAGTTATAAGAATTAGTCATCTTCATTAAAAATCATGCTTGTGGATATCGTAGGGAAGATGGCGGAAGAGTAAGACGCGGAGATCACCTTCCTCCCCACAGATACACCAGAAATACATCTACACATGGAACAACTCCTACAGAACACCTACTGAACGCTGGCAGAAGATCTCTGACCTCCAAAAAGGCAAGAAACTTCCCACGTACCTGGGTAGGGCAAAAGATAAAAGAATAAACAGAGACAAAAGGATAGGGACGGGACCTGCACCAGTGGGACGGAGCTGTGAAGGAGGAAAGGTTTCCACACATTAGAAGCCCCTTCGCGGGCAGAGACTGCGGGTGGCGGGGGGGGGGGGGGAGCTTCGGAGCCGCGGAGGAGAGCACAGCAACAGGGGTGCGGAGAGCAAAGCGGAGAGATTTCCGCACAGAGGATCGGTGCCAACCAGCACTCACCAGCCCGAGAGGCTTGTCTGCTCACCCACCGGGGCGGGCGGGGCTGGGAGCTGTGGCTCGGGCTTTGGTCGGAGCGCAGGGAGAGCACTGGGGTTGGCGGCGTGAACACAGGCTGAAGGGGCTAGTGCGCCACGGCTAGCCGGGAGGGAGTCTGGGGAAAAGTCTGGACCTGCCAAAGAGGCAAGAGACTTTTTCTTCCCTCTGTTTCCTGGTGCTCAAGGAGAGGAGATTAAGAGCGCTGCTTAAAGGAGCTCCAGAGACAGGCGCCAGCCACGGCTAAAAGCCTGGACCCCAGAGATGGGCATGAGATGCTAAGGCTGCTGCCGCCACCACCAAGAAGCCTGTGTGCGAGCACAGGTCACTCTCCACACCCCTCTTCCGGGGAGCCTGTGCAGCCCGCCACTGCCAGGGTCCCGGGATCCAGGGACAACTACCCCGGGAGAACCCACGGCGTGCCTCAGGCTGGTGCAACGTCACGGCGGCCTCTGCCGCCCCAGGCCTGCCCTGCACTCCGTACTCCTCCCTACCCCCTGCCTGAGTGAGTCAGAGTCCCCGAAGCAGCTGCTCCTTTAACCCCGTCCTGTCTGAGCGAAGTACAGACACCCTCCAGCGACCTACACGCAGAGGTGGTGGCCAAGTATCTTTCCCGACCACAACGCTATGAGACTAGATATCAATTACAGGAAAAGATCTGTAAAAAATACAAACACATGGAGGCTAAACAATACACTACTTAATAACGAAGTGATCACTGAAGAATACAAGAGGAAATAAAAAAATACCTAGAAACAAATGACAATGGAGACACGACAACCCAAAACCTATGGGATGCAGCAAAAGTAGTTCTAACAGGGAAGTTTATAGCAATACAATCATACCTTAAGAAATAGGAAACATCTCGAATAAACAACCTAACCTTGCACCTAAAGTAATTAGAGAAAGAAGAACAAAAAAACCCCAAAGTTAGCAGAAGGAAAGAAATCATGAAAATCAGATCAGAAATAAATGAAAAAGAAATGAAGGAAACGATAGCAGAGATCAATAAAACTAAAAGCTGGTTCTTTGAGAAGATAAACAAAATTGATAAACCGTTAGCCAGACTCATCAAGAAAAAAAGGGAGAAGACTCAAATGAATAGAATTAGAAATGAAAAAAGAGAAGTAACAACTGACACTGCAGAAATACAAAAGATCATGAGAGAGTACTACAAGCAACTCTATGCCAATAAAATGGACAACCTGGAAGAAATGGACAAATTCTTAGAAATGCACAACCGGCCAAGACTGAATCAGGAAGAGATAGAAAATATGAACAGACCAATCAGAAGCACTGAAATTGAAACTGTGATTAAAAATCTTCTAACAAACAAAAGTCCAGGACCAGATGGCTTCACAGGAGAATTCTTTCAAACATTTAGAGAAGAGCTAACACCTATCCTTCTCAAACTCTTCCAAAATAGGGCAGAGGGAGGAACACTCCCAAACTCATTCTAAGAGGCCACCATCACCTTGATACTAAAACCAGACAAGGATGTCACAAAGAAAGAAACTACAGGCCAATATCACTGATGAACATAGATGCAAAAATACTCAACAAAATACTAGCAAACAGAATCCAACAGCACAGTAAAAGGATCATACACCATGATCAAGTGGGGTTTATCCCAGGAATGCAAGGATTCTTCAATATACGCAAATCAATCAATGTGTTACACCATATTAACAAACTGAAGGATAAAAACCATATGATCATCTCAATAGATGCAGAAAAAGCTTTTGACAAAATTCAACACCCATTTATGATAAAAACCCTCCAGAAAGGAGGCATAGAGGGAACCGTCCTCAACATAATAAAGACCATATATGACAAACCCACAGCCAACATCGTCCTCAATGGTGAAAAACTGAAAGCATTTCCACTAAGATCAGGAACAAGACAAGGTTGCCCACTCTCACCACTCTTACTCAACACAGTTTTGGAAGTTTTCCCCACAGCAGTCAGAGAAGAAAAGGAAATAAAAGGAATCCAAATCGGAAAAGAAGAAGTAAAATTGTCACTGTTTGCAGATGACATGATACTATACATAGAGAATCCTAAAGATGCTACCAGAAAACTATTAGAGCTAATCAATGAATTTGGTAAAGTAGCAGGATACAAAATTAATGCACAGAAATCTCTGGCATTCCTATATACTAATGATGAAAAATCTGAAAGTGAAATCAAGAAAACACTCCCATTTACCACTACAACAAAAAGAATAAAATATCTAGGAATAAACATACTTAAGGAGACAAAAGACCTGTATGCAGAAAATTATAAGACAGTGATGAAAGAAATTAAAGATGATATAAATAGATTGAGAGATATACCATGTTCTTGGATTGGAAGAATCAACATCGTGAAAATGACTCTACTACCCAAAGCAATCTACAGATTCAGTGCAATCCCTATCAAACTACCACTGGCATTTTTCACAGAACTAGAACAAAAAAACTTCACAATTTGTATGGAAACACAAAAGACCCCGAATAGCCAAAGCAATCTTGAGAACGAAAAATGGAGCTGGAGGAATCAGGCTCCCTGACTTCAGACTATACTACAAAGCTACAGTAATCAAGACAGTATGGTACTGGCACAAAAACAGAAAGATAGATCAATGGAACAGGATAGAAAGCCCAGAGATGAACCCATGCACATATGGTCACCTTATCTTTGATAAAGGAGGCAGGAATGTACAGTGGAGAAAGGACAGCCTCTTCAATAAGTGGTGCTGGGAAAACTGGACAGGTACATGTAAAACTATGAGATTAGATCACTCCCTAACACCATACACAAAAATAAGCTCAAAATGGATTAAAGACCTAAATGTAAGGCCAGACACCATAAAACTCTTAGAGGAAAACACAGGCAGAACACTCTATGACATAAATCACAGCAAGATCCTTTCTGACCCACCTTCTAGAGAAATGGAAAAAAAAACAAAAATAAACAAATTGGACCTAATGAAAGTTCAAAGCTTTTGCATAGCAAAGGAAACCATAAACAAGACCAAAAGACAACCCTCAGAATGGGAGAAAATATTTGCAAATGAAGCAACTGACAAAGGATTAATCTCCAAAATTTACAAGCAGCTCATGCAGCTCAATATCAATAAAAAACAAACAACCCAATCCAAAAATGGGCAGAAGACCTAAATAGACATTTCTCCAAAGAAGATAGACAGACTGCCAACAAACACATGAAAGAATGCTCAACATCATTAATCATTAGAGAAATGCAAATCAAAACTACAATGAGATATCATCTCGCACCAGTCAGAATGGCCATCATCAAAAAATCTCGAAACAATAAATGCTGGAGAGGGTGTGGAGAACAGGGAACACTCTTGCACTGCTGGTGGGAATGTGAATTGGTTCAGCCACTATGGAGAACAGTATGGAGGTTCCTTAAAAAACTAAAAATAGAACTACCATATGATCCAGCAATCCCACTACTGGGCATATACCCTGAGAAAACCATAATACAAAAAGAGTCATGTACCAAAATGTTCACTGCAGCTCTATATACAATAGCCCGGAGATGGAAACAACCTAAGTGCCCATCATCAGATGAATGGATAAAGAAGATGTGGCACATATATACAATGGAATATTACTCAGCCATAAAAAGAAATGAAATTGAGCTACTTGTAATGAGGTGGATAGACCTAGAGTCTGTCATACAGAGTGAAGTAAGTCAGAAAGAGAAAGACAAATACCGTATGCTAACACATATATATGGAATTTAAGAAAAAAAATGTCATGAAGAACCTAGGGGTAAGACAGGAATAAAGACACAGACCTACTAGAGAACGGACTTGAGGATATGGGGAGGGGGAAGGGTGAGCTGTGACAAAGCGAGAGAGAGGCATGGACATATACACACTACCAAACGTAAGGTAGATAGCTAGTGGGAAGCAACTGCATAGCACAGGGAGATCACCTCGGTGCTTTGTGACCGCCTGGAGGGGTGGGATAGGGAGGGTGGGAGGAAGGGAGATGTAAGAGGGAAGAGATATGGGAACATATATATATGTATAACTGATTCACTCTGTTATAAAGCAGAAACTAACACACCATTGTAAAGCAATTATACTCCAATAAAGATGTAAAACAAAATTACTTGCTAATTTCAAGAGTAAAAACTTTATGCCATTTATACTTAAAAAAATCATGCTTGTGGGTGAATAATAGCAGTTGAGTTGCCTCAATTATTGGACGATATTTGGACACATTTCTAGGTTATCTATTTACAAATATACTGTCCCTGAAATGGAGCAGGACCCTATGGGGCCTTCCCAAGACAGACACCCTCCATGTCCTCTGCCTGCCTTTTGTTTGTAGAAAAACTTTAGTCAAAAATAAATTTAATCAGAGAAATGAGAAAATGCAGAAACAAAGAAAAAGCAGTCAAACAGGACAAAATAATAATAGTATAGTCATTAAGCAAAGTCAAAGACTTTTAGCTCCTTGTCGAGGGCTATAGATAATGTTCTGAGCCATATTCTCTGAGCTGTTTTGTAGATACTGAAACCCCCACCAGGTGGAAGACATTAACTACATGATGACCAAACTGTAGCCATGACATAAGCTGCCATAATTCCAAGAACTGGCCTCAAGGAAATGGGAACAAACCGACCCTGAACTGAAGATTAACGGTAGTTAAAACAATCAAACATGATGTTGATCAAACCACCGCATGACTAATTTCAAGACGATCATCAGAGCAGACTATGCTGTTCTACATGTAGCTACCTCTCTCCATCTATACACCCCTGAAACTCTCCTTTAAAAGCTCTTGCCCACTGGCCGGCAGCGGGAAATTGGTCTTTGGACATGAGTCCACATTCTCTCCCAGTTGCCAGCCTCAAAAATAAAGCAAATTTTCCTTTCGACCAACACCTGCCTCTTGAGTATTGGTTTTCGAGCAGTGAACAGCCGGACCTGAGTTTGGTAACATCCCAAAGTTTTATAAGATGCATCCACAGGTCTGTGTAAACCGAGCTACATGTGCTGGCCACTGTGATCACATATATTCTTCTTTTTAAAATACGGAATGCTTCAGGAATTTGCATGTCATCCTTGTGCAGGGGCCATACTAACCTTCTCTGTATTGTTCCAATTTTAGTATATGTGCTGCCGAAGCGAGCACATCACGTATATTCTTAACTCTTCATGTACCTTGGGGAGGCTGTCAGGTGCCAGACTCCCTAAGTTGAGAGCTACCTTGAAAATGCATGGACTGGAGTGGTTAGGGAAAATGAAGGTAGGTATCCAATCCATTTCTCATTTATTCATGAATTTGATGTTCCAACTTTTATTCTCCCGCTTAGTGCAACTCACTGGTATCTCCACCAGAGGGAACAAGGTTAATGTTTGGAGAGAAAAGCAAGTAGACTTACATCACTACTCACAGCAGTGATAGATAACTTGCCTATCAGAGGCTGATATCTAAATGTCAGCCACATGCTAGGTATTTTACAACATTATTTCTTTATTTTTAATGTCTTAAGTTTAAATTATATTATCTCTTTTTAAATAGAAAATATATTTACAAGTTTAAAAAATTTTAAAGTCCAAGAGAGTATAATGTGAAAACTCTCCCCTGCCACCTTTGTCCCTCAGCCTCTCAGCTACCTTTCCCACAGGCAACTAATGTTAGCAGTTTCCTGTGATATTTCACTTCATGGGTATGTAATGTTATCTGTTTCTTTAGAGCTAACTTATGCATATATATGTAAATGAATACATTCTTTCCCTACCCTTTAAAAGATAAATGGTAGTATGCTATACACACAAATGTGCATTTAATGATATATCTTAGAGACTGTTCCATATCAATACAAAAAGAGCTTCCCCAATCTTTTTTTATGATGTCATTATATTTCAATCAGTTCTTTATTTTTATTTTTTAAAAATTATTTATTTATTTTATTTTTGGTTGCATTGGGTCTTTGTTGCTGCACACGGGCTTGCTGTAGTTGTGTTGAGTGTGGGCTACTCTTTGTTGTGGTGTGCAGACTTCTCACTGCAGTGGCTTCTCTTGTTGCGGAGCACGGGCTCTAGGTGTGTGGGCTTCAGTAGTTGTGGCACATGGGCTTAGTTGCTCCGTGGCATGTGGGATCTTCCTGGACCAGGGATCGAACCCATGTCCCCTGCATTGGCAAGTGGATTCTTAACCACTGCCCCACTAGGGAAGTCCCAATCAGTTCTTTATTGATGGGCATTTAGGTTACTTAAAATCTTCTGTGATTACAAACAATGCTACAATGAATAAACCTGTAAATATACTATTTCTTAATAATGCAAGTTTACCTTCTGGAAAGAGTTGTCAGCAGTAACTTCATTTTGTACCTTAGAACTCCATCTTGTTAAACTGGGAACTCTGCTGACCTGACTCTGCTGACTTAAAAAAAAAAAAGGAAGCTATTTGCTGAGAAAGTAATCCCTGAGAACTGCGTAGAAATGTGCCTTTACTGAAACATCCTTGACAAGCCAATAAATTCTTACAGGAAAAAAAAAAAAATATATATATATATATATATATATATATATATATATATATATGCCATCCAATCATAGTTCTTGGCAAACAACTTATGTAAACTAAATGTACTTCTCTATTTTCCTTTTAAGACCCCTATTTTTTGCTCCCCAGACAGGACATTTCATTATTCTGGTTGCTGTCAGAATCTGTGCTTCCACATTGCAATTCTAAGACCCCAAATAAATGCATTTCTTTGTTTACAGTCTACCTCTTTTTCTGAGATGACAACCTGTAGGATACATTCTTAGAACCGGAGTAACTGGGGCAACGAGTATACACACCCATAGGCTGTTTCCAACCACATCACCATTTCACACACAGCAGGGCTCAGAGAAGTGACTCACTCAAGGACACAGAGTTATTAAACACTGGAGCCAGAATTCAAACGTGTTTTTTCCATATCTCCACATTGCTCTTTTACTGGCTGATAAGATTTTTCCTCAACAATAAATAATAACTGAGTATGTATATGTACAATGTGTGTGATAAGTGCTTTGTAGGATACAAAGGAGTAAAGACATGGATACTGTCCTCAAGGAGGTTATGATCGGGTAGTTTTAATAAAAAATTGGAAGGAAGGAAGTGGATGAAGCTATGGAATATATACACCCCCCACACCTATACTACACACACACACACACACACACACACACACACACACACACACATAGACACACACACACGTAAATGTATATGTATTGGGTTAGCCAAACATTTCCTTTGGGTTTTTAAGTAAAAATAAAAGACATATTTTTCATTTTCACCAAGAACTTTACTGAACAACGTATTCACCATTTTGTTCCACTACCTTCTGCCATTTTTCAGGCAACTTCATAATTCCATCTTCCCAAAACTTTTTAACTTTTTGAGCAAAGAACTGTTCCAGGCGTCTTTTACAGTCTTCCAGGGAATTGAATTTTTTTCCATTAAGAGAATTTTGTAAAGACCGAAAGAAATGGAAATCCGAAGGTGCAATGTCTGGTGAATACAGCGGATGAATCAGAACTTCCCAGCCAAGCTGTAACAGTTTTTGCCTGGCCATCAAAGAAACATGCAGTCTTGCATTATCCTGATGGAAGATTATGAGTTTTCTGCTGACTAATTCCAGACGCTTTTCATCGAGTGCTGCTTTCAGTTGGTCTAATTGGGAACCGTACTTGTCAGAATTAATTGTTTGGTTTTCTGGAAGGAGCTCGTAACAGAGGACTCCCTTCCAATCCCACCATATACACAACATCACCTTCTTTGGATGAAGACCAGCCTTTGGTGTCGTTGGTGGTGGTTCATTTCACTTGCCCCACGATCTCTTCCATTGCACATTAGGGTACAGCATCCATTGTTTTAAAATCGGAACGTTTTTGTTACATTTCAGTAGAGGATCACATGTGGAAATACGGTCAAGAAGGTTTTTTTTCCCGCTTAACTTATGTGGAAACCAAACATCAAAGCGATGAACATAACCAAGCTGCTGCAAATGATTTTCAATGCTTGATTTGGATATTTTGAGTATGTCTGCTATCTCCCGCGTGGAATACGTTGACTGTTCTCAATTAATGTCTTGGTTTGATCGCTATCAACTTCAACAGGTCTACCTGACGACCATGGAGCATCATCCAGTGAGAAATCTCCAGCACAAAACTGCACAAACCACTTTTTTTTTTTTTTTTTTTTTTTGCGGTACGCACGCCTCTCACTGTTGTGGCCTCTCCCGTTGCGAAGCAGACTGTGGACGCGCAGGCTCAGCGGCCATGGCTCACGGGCCCAGCCACTCCGCGGCATGTGGGATCTTCCCGGACCGGAGCTCGAACCCGTGTCCCCTGCATCGGCAGGCAGACTCTCAACCACTGCGCTACCAGGGAAGCCCACAAACCACTTTTGACACATTCGATCAGTCACAACACCTTCTCCATACACTGCACAAATCTTTTTTGTGTTTCAGTTGCATTTTTACTTTTCTTGAAATAATAAAGCATAATATGCCAAAAATGTTGCTTTTTTCTTCCATCTTCAATATTAAAATGGCTACACAAAAATTCACCAATTTTGATAAGTTTTTTTTTTAATGCATGCTGATGTGACAGCTGTCACAGTACAATCTAACAAAATTGTTTCAAATGAAGTTAAAGACAACTAAGCGCTACTAGAGCCACCTTACGGAAAAAACAGAATGAACCTTTTGGCCAACCCAATATATACCTATATATTTACACACATATACATACCTATGTAATTTAAAGTAAATACTAATAATGGATGTGACTATTTAAGCAGTATTAAATCACCTCTGCTACAAGTCTGCTATCTCATTTATTCATTCCTTCATCAAAATGTATTGAGAACTTGCTGGATTTTTCTGTATACTCCTGAGTCTTAGGTCTTATTTGTAGATTTCTACCTTGGTCCTGATTCCCAGATCCTCATCTGCTAACCTCCTATTAGAGATGTTTCCCTTCAGACTAAAGTGTCATCTTGTCGTTGGCCTTCCTCGCATGAGACCGGAGCTCTGTTCTGAGCACTAGGCCACTGGCTGGAGCCCAGCTGTTTGTTGACAATGTTTCCAGAGGCTGAAACTTAAGTGTCCAGTCTCTGGCTTTCACCTAGTCCAGATCTGGAGTGCCAGGTCTAGAGCTTTCCTATTGTCCTGGCTCATTTTAAAAAAATGGACACAGCCTTTATATGGATAGTAAGGTTTGAAAGATATATGAATAGGAAGTTTCTCCAATTACAAAGCGTTATACAAATGCTAATTTTTATCATGAAAGGATAGGGCCCCAGGTGTAAATTTAGGATGTTATCAGCACAGAGGTGCTGGAACGTGGCTATGTATGTTGAGCCCAATGAAAACACAGGAGACCACTAACAAACATCCACCTCATACGTGCAAAGTTAAAGAGAAACAAGGGCTCATAAATGCACCATATTCAAAAGCATATGAATACATCTGACAGGTGTACTTAAAGCTTACTTGAAGCTTTCTAAAAAGTTTTTTTTAAAGTAAAGAAAAGAAAAAAGCAAAACTCTGACCAGAAGACACATAGTATAGTAGACACTATTGGCTGCCTACCCAACGGCCCTTCCAACTTCCCCTATTTCTTGCTGGCAGAGCTGATTCTCATTTCAGAGGCTTAAATGTCAGAAAGGTAGTTTCCCAGCTTTCTTGCAGCTAGGGCATTGGCATGGGACCCAGGAAGTCTTGGCCAATGGACCTGAGGGGAGGTCTGCTGGTGAAGTTCTGTGAAGTTTTCCTCCCTGATCAAAAGAGAAACGTTACCCTTTCTGCCTTTGAACATGGTTACTAACTTGATGTCTGGAGTAGCAGCAGCCACCTTGCTACAACGAGGGAATGAGCGTGAGGACGACAGACAACACATGGAAGAGAACTGAGCATTAAGACGGAAAGAGCCTGAGTCATGGATGTCACTGTTGAGGGATGTCCCTGTAGCCTCCCTGCAGCCTTACCTTTAGACACGTTTTATGTGAAATGGTAACTGATCTTTCATTTAAGCCACTTTCAGTTAGGTTTTCTACGCTTGCAGCCAAAATAATCCTATTTTTAAACATAATCTTTACATTAACTATCTTAATTTGTTATTGTCCTGGGTATTTGTAAGACCAGTTTCATTCACCTCCCATCTTTCTCTGATTGAGACTTTGGCTTGAGGAATAGCTACAGTGTAGTAGAGGTGTTAGCAGGTAATGAGATTATGTATATTATAGACCTTAATTTTTACAAGCCAAGTTCAGCTGGTTCTCCCACTGCACAAGGTAATATTGATTCTGTTTTACAGATCTGGTAAGTAAGGTAGAGTGTGCTGTAGACACCTGCCCAGAGAGAGGGTGTTAAAATTGATATAGAGAAATGTATGTCTCTGATTTGGTTCTGCTGTTAAAATTTCTGATTTATGTAGTTAAAATTACCTGCCAAAATACAATGACATGATTAAAGAATGTCCTCTCCACTCAAAGCATGCTGCGAATTTTGTTTCAGTTAATTGGAGATACGTGTGTACGTCCAGGGTTTGCAAAGCCCCACTATTTATTTTCTTTTCACCTAAACTGACCCAGGAGATGTTTCTTTCAAGCTTTCATGCAAAAAGGTGAATTTAGTGTACATTTTCAGTGTTGTGTTCTATACGTTAAGCGCACAATGACCGTAACTGCAAATTTATTCAAAATCTGATGAAGAATCTCATTTTTTAGATACTTGCAAGGCTCTTCTTCTGTGACCTCAGGCCCATGCTACTAAGGGCTTTGCCTTTGCAAATGATAACAATGTTGAACACATTTCATTTCAATGAATGCAATTCAACATGAAGCTCAAATTCTTTTAGTAAGAAGCCCTAAGATTAATCTATTTTAAAAGTTCTATTGTAGAAATTAGAATGGAAGTGATTCAATTATAGTAGACTATTTTTCAGGAATATGATCAATGAGCAACAGGTAATGTATTAAAGAGAAAAGATAAACAGCATTTCCCAAATATGACTATTTCCCACATTTCAGAAGTAAAATGTAATCTTGCAGTGACTTGGAAGTACAAAACTAGATACTGTGGAAGCTAATTGAATTATAAACGAAGCAATTATGCTTTATAATATAATCTTACCAGTTTAAGGCTGGAAATTACCAAAGTGCACAAATACACATTAAAAAACAAAAATTGGGCTTCCCTGGTGGCGCAGTGGTTGAGAGTCCGCCTGCCGATGCAGGGGACACGGGTTCGTGCCCCCGTCCGGGAAGATCCCACATGCCGCGGAGCGGCTGGGCCCGTGAGCCATGGCCGCTGAGCCTGCGCGTCCGGAGCCTGTGCTCCGCAACGGGAGAGGCCACAGCAGTGACAGGCCCGTGTACCGCAAAAAAAAAAAAAATAAATAAAAATAAATAAATAAAATAATAATTTTTTGCATTGCAACGATTATATTCATTTTTAACAATTATAAAATACAGATAAAAAACAGCTAAAAATATAAATAGTCCCATTACTCAGAGATTACAATGTTTTGATATATATTCTTTGACCTCTCTCTTTGTGTCATGTATATTATGATATACAGCTTCTAAAAAATGCGATATTATAGCTTACATATTGTATTATATCCTGATTTTTTAGCTTGAAATGATTTCAAACTTAAAAAATTTTGAAAGTGCAATACAAAGAACTCCCTAAACCCACCATCCAAAGATCCTATTAAAGTTTTAGCAACTGTATGAATAAATGTTCTTTATACAAAAGGACCTAATCCAGAAATAGACACTGCTCTTAACTGTCAAGTCTTTTTAATATCCTTCATTGTGGGACAGTTCCTCAGTCCTAACTTGACTTTTATGACCTTGACATATGTGAAGATTACAGGTTAGTTGTTTTGTCAACTGTCCCTCTATTTGGTTTTGTCTGATGTCTCCTCATGATTAGATTCAGTTTATGAATCTTTGGCAGGAATATCACAAAGGAATGTTGTGCTCTCTCACTGCGTTTTATAAGACGGCATACTATTTGATTTCTCCACTACTGGTGACGTTAACTTTTGTCACTGGTAATGTATGGCAGGTTTTTCCCTATAAAATTACTTGTTTTTCCTTTGTAAGTAGTAAATATTTTGCATGGAGATACTCCGAGATGATATATATATCCCATTTTCCAACTAAATCTCTTCCACTAGTTTTAGCATTTCTTGATGTTTCTTAACTGAATTTATTATTACTATGATAGCTACCAAATGGTGATTTTCTAAATCCATTATTTCTTCTACACTTGTTAGTTGACATTCTATTATAAAGAAGAGATTTTTCTTCATTCATTTATATCAGTGTGGATTCATGGATTTCTACTGTTTCCTATTACTATCTATTTCTATTACTGCCATTAATTATTCTGACCATGAAATTGTCCCATATTTAGCCAATGGGAATCCCTGAAAGCTAGCTTCCATGTCCTAGTGACATGTCCATACTGTTCTTTGAGCACTGCCTTACTTTCTGGTACAAGATGTTCCAGGCATATTGTGTACTTCCCTGTTCTAGCCCTGAAATCAGCCATTTCTCCAAGAAGCCCTACTTCTTCTTTGTGGAGGTTCTTTTTAATGGAGAGGTCTTTTAAGACTTAGGAAGTGGTGTGCTTATTGCTACCGGAAGGTTGATGCTCCCAGACACTCAGGGAAAGATACATTCTGTATAATACATATACATTTACATTTATATTTGGTTTTATGTTTATGCATACTGAAAGCCATAAATTCACAATATCGCCAGTTCCAGTCCAATACTGCAGAGTTCATTCTAACCTTCCCTCTTTTCATATTTGTAACTCTCTTTTCTGACGGTGAGAAACCTCTTTCTCTTAATCCATCGCTCAATCTGCCAACCTCTGGCGGGTCAACTTGAGCCTTATTTTTAAAAGAATCTTAATATATTATTATCTTTCCAAGTCACTAAATAATTATCTACAAGGCCATTTTTAAAGGCTAAATGTTATTCCACTAAAGGTATACTTGACCATTTAGGGTGCTTCCCAGTAATGAATATTCTTTTATCTGAATCTTTATATAATCCATTATTATTTACTATTTCTAAAAGAGAAATTACTGGGTGAAAGGTAAACATATTTTCAAGGCTCTCAATTTACAGTGCCTCATTTTATTTTATTAAATATATATTTTTTGGCTGCCCCATGCAGCACGTGGGATCCTAGCTCCCCGACTAGGGATGAAACCCATGTCCCCTGTGTTGGAAGCGTGGAGTCTTAACCACTGGTCTGCCAGGGAAGTCCCATAGTGCCACATTTTGAAGTTGAGTAAAACTGTGTGAAGTTGGATCCCACTTATCTGGAATTTATAATCACTCTTTCATGGGTTGGACTAAAACTGAACTCTGCAGTGGCTAAAAAAAAGTGGCAATTACCTCATAAAATGAAAAATATGGAAGAAATATTTACTCAAGAGAGCAAATGGTTCTCAAACCCCTTACAAGCATCTATTTAGTAGCTACTTCCCGAATGTCAGATGTGTTCAAGCCACTTGCTGAGCACTACAGGTTACATAAGGTTGCGTTAGATGCCAATTCCTTCCTTCAGAAGTGGCAAGGAAACCATTAAATTAGTGAATTAAAAATCCTTAATTTATTCATCAAAAGAAGGCCCTCTAGGACCTCTGTTTGGCAGGACTTCATTAAGGATTAATTTTCATTATTTAAAAAAATCTTTTAAAGGGCATTTAAAAAAAGTCTATAGTTGTGACTAATTCAGAACAGAATTTTCCTTTATATCCTGTAGTACATTTTTCTTATTAGAACATCATAGAGTACATTTTTATTATCCCTATCCTTCAAACCCCCCTCACGTCCCACTTAAATCCTATGCTCTACTTGCCTATAAGTCCATGCCAAACCCCCCATACAACACAAAAACATATAAATACATACATAAATTTTAATTAATCTATCCAACAAAGCATGAACATTTCAGTGCTCAAAGTAAGACAGACCTAGAAAATAAACCCTAATTATACCAATGAATTACTTAGGTATATACCACTTATACAGACAGACGTCTCCCTAGATCTACTGGCCATTTTTATTAAAATTTTAACACTAAATCTAACATAAATCACACAAAACTATATATACGTTACTTTACTATATAAACACAACCTGCTAATGGAGCTTAAAACCTTAAGCAACGCACTGAAAATGCCTAGATGAGTTTATTCACTCTATAACCTTTCTGTTAGTGTGTAATAAGATTACACACGCAAGTGTGTGCACCCCAGTGAGAATACCCTGTAAATCATTAAGATTAAAAGGCGCAGGTATCAAGCACAGTAACAGTAGTAGCTCAAAATGCCATGATTAACCACACCCCGACGGGAAACAGCAGTGATAAAAAATTAAGCCATAAGCGAAAGTTTCACTAAGTTATACTACCTAGGGTTGGTAAGTTTCGTGCCAGCCACCTCAGTCATACGATTGACCCAAATTAATAGGAAACCTGGGTAAGGCATGTTAAAGAGTAATAAAAAATAAAGTTAAATTCTAACTGAGCCGTAAAAAGCCACAACTAAAATAAAAATAAATTACAAAAGTGACTTTAGTATTTCCCAATTACATGACAGCTAAGACCAACACTGGGATTAGATACCCCACTATGCTTAGCCCTAAACCCAAATAATTACAATAACAAAATTATTCACCAGAGTATTTACTAGCAGCAGCTTAAAACTTAAAGGACTTGGCGACGCTTCACACCCCTCAAGAGGAGCCTGTTCTATAATCGATAAACCCCGATGAACCTCACCAACCCTTGCTAATTCAGTCTATATACCGCCATCTTCAGCAAACCCTAAGAAGGAATAAAAGTAAGCATAAATATTACACATAAAAACTCTAGGGCAAGGGGTAACCTATGGGATGGGAAGAATATATTCTATTTCAAGAATATATTCCTCACACACGAAAGTTTCTATGAAAACTAAAAACCAAAGGAGGATTTAGTAGTAACTTAAGAATAGAGTGCTTACTTGAACAAGGCCATGAAGCATGCGCACACTGTCCGTCACCCTCCTCAGGTATTATAACAACTTTCTATAACCTGTTAACAAACACCAACTCTATGAGAGGAGACAAGTCGTAACAAGGTAAGCATACTGGAAAGTGTGCTTGGATCAATCAAAGCATAGCTTAAATAAAAGCACCTCGTTTACACCTAGGGGATTTCCTAATCTATGAATACTTTGAACAAATCTAGCCGAAACCTCCACAAATTTTACTAACACAAGCAAATGAAATAAATCATTCATTCAACATTTAAAGTACAGGAGACAGAAATTTAAAACCACCTTTGGGGCTTCCCTGGTGGCGCAGTGGTTGAGAGCCCGCCTGCCGATGCAGGGGACACGGGTTCGCGCCCCAGTCCAGGAAGATCCCACATACTGCGGAGAGGCTGGGCCCGTGAGCCATGGCCGCTGAGCCTGCGTGTCCGGAGCCTGTGCTCCGCAACAGGAGAGGCCACAACAGTGAGAGGCCCGCGTACCGCAACAAACAAAAAAAACCCACTTTTGGCGCTATAGAGAAAGCACCATAAGGGAATGATGAAAGAAGCATTACACGTAATAAAAAGCAAAGTTTACCCCTTTTACCTTTTGCATAATGATTTAACTAGTAAACATTTAACAAAAAGAACTTATGCTAAATATCCCGAAACCAAATGAGCTACTTACGAACAGTTTGTAGAACAAACTCATCTATGTAGCAAAGCAGTGTGAAGGTTTATAAGCAGAGGTAACAAACCTAACGAGCCTGGTGACAGCTGGTTGTCCAAGAAAAGAATCTTAGTTCAACTTTAAAAATTAGCAAAAAATATTATAAACTTTAATGTATTTTTAAATGTTAATTTAAAAAGGTACACCATTTGGGACTTCCCTGGTGGCGCAGTGGTTAAGAATCCGCCTGCCAGTGCAAGGGAGTCAGGTTCGAGCCCTGGTCTGGGAGGATCCCACATGCCGTGGAGCAACTAAGCCCATGCACCACAACTACTGAGCCTGCACTCTAGAGCCCACGAGTCACAACTACTGAGCCCGCGTGCTGCAACTACTGAGGCCCACGCTCCTGGAGCCCGCGCTCTGCAGCAAGAGAAGCCACCGCAATGAGAAGCCCGCACACCGCAACGAAGAGTAGGCCTGCTCGCCGCAACTAGAGAAACCCCGCGTGCAGCACAGAAGAGGCGATGCAGCCAAAAATAAATAAATAAGTAAATTTATATATTTAAAAAAATGTATACCTTTTTAGAAATGGATACAACCTTATCTAGAGAGTAAAAATAAACACCATATTGGCTTAAAAGCAGCCACCAACTAAGAAAGCATTCAAGCTCAGCAATGACTTTATCTTAATACCAACAATAAGCAAATCATCTCCTAGCTGGACTGGACTCATCTATTAACCAAGAGAAGCAATTATTTTAGTATGAGTAACAAGAACTATTTCTCCTTGCATAAGCTTACATCAGTAACTGATATTATACTGCTAGTTAACAGCCAATAAACACAACTCAACATTAAATTATTAAGTATGCTGTTAACCCAACACAGGCATGCACCCAAGGGAAGATTAAAAAAAGGAAAAGGAACTTGGCAAACATAAACCCCACGTGTTTACCAAAAACATCACCTCTAGCATAACTAGTATTAGAGGGACTGCCTGCCCAGTGACAACTGTTAAACAGCCACTGTATCCTGACTGTGCAGAGGTAGCATAATCATTTGTTCTCTAAATAAGGACTTGTATGAATGGGCACATGAGGGTTTTACTGTCTCTTACTTTTGGGGGGGGGGGTCTGCACTGCCCAGCATGTGGGATCCTAGTTCCCTGACCAGGGACTGAACCCCAAGCCAGGGATTGAACCCAGGTCCTCGGCAGTGAGACTGTATACAGAGTCCTAACCACTGGACGGCCAGGGAATTCTTACTTTCAGTCAGTGAGACTGACCTTCTTGTGAAGAGGTGGGAATAATAAGATAAGACGAGAAGACCCTATGGAGCTTTAATTAATTAACCCCAGAAACCTAACTAAACCACCAAAGGATAATAAAATTTTCACATGGGTTAACAATTTTGGTTGGGGTGACCTCGGAAAACAAAAAAGCCTCTGAATGATTAAAGTCTAGACTTACTAGTCAAAATACACTATCACTTATTGATCCAAAAAATTGATCAACGGAACAAGTTATCCTAGGGATAACAGCGCAATCCTATTTTAGAGTTCATATCGACAATAGGGTTTACGACCTTGGTGTTGGATCAGCACGTCTCTGTGGTATAACCACTATTAAAGGTTTGTTTGTTCAATGATTAAAGTCCTACATGATCTGTGTTCAGACCAGAGCAATCCAGGTTGGTTTCTATCTATTATATATTTCTCCCAGTATGAAAGAACAGGAGAAATGAGGCCTATTTTTAAAAAGTGCCTTAAAACCAATTAATGATATAACATTAACTAAATTAATATATAGAAAATCCAGCAAGTTTTGTTAGAGGGGCAAAGTCTGGTATTGCATAAAACTTAAACCTTTGTAACCAGAGTTTCAAATCCTCTCCCTAACAAAATGTTTATAATTAGCATCTTAATACTCATTATTCCTATTCTTTTAGCCATGTGTTTACAGAATAATTGTGAATTCTTCTGTGCTTACAGAATTGTGAATCAAAATACCAAAAACCGATTTTTCAAATTCTAGGACAGTCTAGTCACTTGGTTTTTTTAGGGAACATGAACTGAGTATAGATACTTTCTTTGGCCTAGATGCAGAAATTGGCCTACATAAGGTACACTACACTAAAAATTCAGAGAGCAGACTCTGAAAGGGAGGTGCTGAATGATGTATTCACAGTTTTTACTGGACTGGGTACTCGCTACCCCTGGGACGCTGAGATACGTGGGCAACACCCTGCCCTCAAGAAAGTGGAACACAAGAAGGTGAACAAGTTAATAAAACAAAGACCTACTCTCCCTGAATTAAGAAAATGAGAAATTATTTTTTTATTCCCAAGTAGGCTCTCAGTCATACTGTCTGAGGAATCCAGTCTGATAAATGAGGCAGTAGGCCAGGGAGATGAGAAAAGTCCCATGTTCTACCGCAGGTCTTCCCAGGGCTGAAGTCACTGGCGAAGGGTTGGTTTCTTTACTTATATTTGCCACAACATAAGCATGCAGTCACTCTGAGGTTAACATTCTTCTAGTACTTTTCTTTCCCTTCCCCTCCTTCATACTTTCTAAGAGTTTCTAATGAAGTATAGCTCTTAGATGCTCTTGTAGGCACATGACTCGGATCCTTAAATCTCACTGACTCTTGGACCAGGGATAAGAAGATCCAATCCTTTGCAAAAGTCTTCTCATTTCTCCAATGAACAGCACTGTGTCCTGTTTCTGCTGGGATTCAGTCATCATTCCCCCCAAAAATCTCTCGCAGACGCTATCATATTCTCTGTTTCTCATGGGCTCTAATACTGGAACCACCCTCTCATCGTCCTTTGGGAAACTTAGAGGACTCGTATTTCTTTGAACGTTTAAAGGCAGATTCCTAGATTTTAAAGACTTAGTGGGATGGTGGCAAACTCATTTTAATCTGAGTGCCTGTAATGTTAGATTGAGGTTCTGAGCTTCATCTGAGCTCCATGGCAAAAGGGTACTGTGTCTGATTGCTCACATGTGACAGACTTGGCAGAGAGTGGCTGCCCTCGTGCCATGTATTTCCCATCCACGACTTGGTAACCCCTTAATGCTGCTTCCAACCTTTTCTGGACTAAAGATAGGGCATCAACAATTCAATGTAACAGCCAGTGGCTCTAATTCTTTCTCTGATTCCTGTGTCACTCTGACCACCGCAGGATAGAGCTATGGTATGCTCAGTCCCCTGGAGAGCTCCTTCAACCAAACTCCCGCTTTCAAGTTCAATCTTAGGGAATCTCTCAGATTGTTCCTGAGGTCTCTTTTTCTGCAGGTGGACTTCACACAGTGGGGGCTGGAAGAGTGGGGAGGCGAGGATATCTACTTTCACATGATCTACACCAGACATTAACAGAGGAAAAATGTCCCATCACTGTCAATGGAATGAATATTCTATCAAAATGGCTCTTTCATTCTCCAGGATTGAGATTAACTTTACCTGCTGAACGTGGTAAAATTTATTTCAGTGGCCTATGACCACCATCTATCAGCATCTGACCCCCATCCATAAAAAACAATAAGCATGATCTTAAGGCGCTCTTAGGGGCTGTCTAAGAGATGTATATTTGCTGACATACAACCTGACTGAAGCCAAACACCATTACCCCTGTGACTGATTGGAGGGCGGCTGTAACTGAACAGTTTTATTTCCCTCCAGCAGCTGAGCTCCCTGACCAGGCGAGCTGAGCTGACACGGCATTTCAAGTCCTGTTACCAGCTCAATGGTTCTCTTGTAAAAAAAAAAAAAAAAAAAGCACCTCTTCATTTAGCCTCTCCATCTTGATCATTGCTGTTGGGCTATCAATAATTTCAAGTTGGTTGAGCAGTTGGCTGAAGGTTAAATAAATTCTGCCGGCTGTTTGTATGATTGTACCCGAGTGGAAGGATTCCAATTTGAAGCAGTTTTCTTGCAAGTGCTCCTTGGAAATGTTTCTAGAGTCAAAAAAATTAAGAAATTCCATATCGAAGGCCCCCATGCACTTGAAATGGAAACACAGTTAGGAGCCACAAGAATGCAGACATGAACGAAATGGGTTTTTCTCTATTTCAGATTTTCCTCAGAGTAATCTAGAAGCCAAAGAACGCATGGAATTAATTATTAGCAGGGAAAATTCTCAGAACCCTAAAGTCCTTTTCTGGATACTGGTATTTGTTTTTTTAAAAAGGAACCAAATTATATTTTCAAAAGTTTGGCCAATAGCAGTAAGTGGAGGAAGGTGTATCATGAACTGTAGTCTTACTATATAAGGTTTTCAATTGCTAAACAGTAAACTTTTAAAATACTTTATTCACATTCAGGACATGTTTTTTTAAAGTAAAATTTGGTTCTGTTCCCCCACCCCCCATATTACAAAAATAATATGCATTGATTATGGCATATGACAAAGTACAGTTAAGCAAAAAAAAAAAAAAAATCACCATTGGAGTTAACTTCTCAACATTTTATTGTGTATCTTTCTAGCTTTTTCCATATATACTTATAATTTCTTCTTTTACTAAAATGTGATTTTACTGACTATAAAATATTGCAGCTGTTTTATATATCTAATTTAAAAAAAGCATGTAGATGTTGTTAAGGATATATTTTTAGCTCCTGGAAATTATTTAAACTGTTTATTTGGTGAGAGTTTATGCTGTGAGAACCTCACAACAGGTTCCCCAAGAAACTCTCAACTTCTGGGGTCTTTTCTATGATACCACATTTCTTGATCTGTAATTTTCTAATTTCTGACAATAAAAGTGCATCTTGTTTGCCTAAGTCATAACTATTTGATTTTAGATAAGCTTATGCAAATTTCCAAAGAATTTTTTAAAGTTACGATATTTGGGGCATTGCTTTACAAATAATAAAACCCTTCACTTCCTTTTGAGTAGTTTAGAAAGCACTTTTATGGACGTTTCATGTGATTCTCACACCCTGTGAGGTCTCCAGGATGATAGCACCCCCATTTGACACTTCTGTGGGCTTTACACTGCCCCTTCTGCCTGTCACATATGAGGCTCTTCTACATAATGTGACTTACACTATTTCTTATTCTCTGGAAATTCTGACATGGTAGAACTCAACTGTGATAAAACTTGGTCTTTCCACACTTTTCCTAGCTCTGTTAGGCACTTATCATTCCCTTACATTTGTAGCCATTGCCATGGCAAAAGATGAAGGTTAAGTTGTCTAGAGAAAGTAAAGACTACACAGTGTATTATCTTGATTCCTATGGCTTTGCTCTGCCTTGTGAGTAACTCACCAAGTTTTGCTGAGTGACAGGGGGAGATAATAATAAAGCGGAAATGGACATGAGTTTTAGTGATTTAGAGACCTGCTACTCAACGTGTGCTCTGTAGGCCAACAGTATTGGCATCATTTGGGAGCCTGTAAGAAATGCAACAATATCAGGAACCATCCCGACCTACTGACTCAGAATCTTCACTTTAACAAGAGTCCCTGGTCATTTGCATATACATTAAAGTTTGAGAGGTGTCTTTCTAGAATAGATTTCACAGGAAGAGTTAAAATGCTGAAGCTCAGTCATTTGTCACTGAGCATTTAAGTGATGTAATCTGACACAAAGACATTGAAGTTATTTTGATTTCTTTTAAAACAATCATCTCAAGGTATGGTACTGGCTTTTAAATTGTAGAAAGTGGCTTCTGGATGAATGCATAAAGAAGAGGTGGTATACACATACACACATACACACACACACACACACACACACACACACACACACAATGGAATATTACTCAGCCATAGAAAAGAATGAAATAATGCCATTTGCAGCAACATGGGTGGACCTAGAGATTATCATACTAAGTGAAATAAGCCAGACAAACACAAATATCGTATGATATCGCTTATATGTGGAATCTAAAAAAAAATGGTACAAATGAACTTATTTACAAAACAGAAACAGACCCATAGACATAGAAAACAAACTTATAGTTACTGAAGGGGAAAGGGGTAGGGGAGGGATAAATTAGGAGGTTGGGTTTAACATATACATACTACTATATATAAAATAGACAACCAACAAGGACCTACTGTATAGCACAGGGAACTATACTCAATATTCTGTAATAACCTAAAAGGGAAAGAAATCTGTAAAAGAATATATATACACACACACATATATATGTGTGTATATATATGTGTGTAACTGAATCACTGTGTTGCACACCTGAAACTAATACATTTTAAATCAACTGTACTTCAATTAAAAAAAACAAAATGAAACAAACAAAAAAACAAGTCAAAATGATAATGTTTTGGGGATATCAGGTAAAATAAAATGATTTTAAAAAATAGTAGCTGTGGTCTGTTCCCTTAGCTTGTTCACTGATGTTGATCTCTCATGAGTTGGTTTAGGGTGCACCCTGAATGGATTTAGAAAGATGAATCAGATGACTTATCAAAGTCTCTTGAAGTTTAATAATACTAATAGAAAAGCAACAACAAAAAACTTCTAGATGACTTACTCTGTGCCAGGCACTGGTCTAAGCGTTTTATTTGCAGTAACTCACTTCATCCTCACAACAATCCATTATGATAGGTACCAGTAGTGCCCCATTTTACAGATGAGAAAACTGAGACTTGGAAGTGTTGAGTAATTGGTCCAAAACGATTCAGAGAGTAAGTAGCAGAGCTGGGAATTGACTACAGGCTAACTAGCTCCAAAAGTACATCCTCTTAATCACTCACTCTGCATATGACTATATAAAAACACAACACTTTCACCTTTTCTGTGAATTTGAAATATACTAATTTGAAATCATAGAGTATAAAAATATAAGTTGACGCTCTCCTCTGTACAAAATTTTAAACTATGTACGTAATCTCAAATGAAAAAAAAACTGTCAAGTGTCTCACTTTGAAGTGGCCTGGCTGAGGGACTTGTAAACTGCGCTTATGCTATTGCCACATGGTGGCGTCACTCCAACTGGCAAGAAATACAAGCTATCCTTTGTCAGCCCTAAAGGAAAATCAGCCTTGAATTATGCTAGGCCTTTGGGAGTAACCCTCAAACACAATGTAACTCCCACAAATTTGACTGACTTACTGTAGGTCTGGTTCAGACTGTCTGGGTTAATTTCAAATGAAAACTTTCAGCTCTGTATATTATTTTCACTGTCACTTTGAGTTGTCACATTAATTTCAAAGTTCACCTCTCAGAAAGACAGTGAATTTGGGAAGAAAGGGCTGGAAAAGATTGTAACTCAGCAGTAACTCACCACTTTTTGTTTCTACCACCATATCTTAGCCAGACTTTGCCTGTGTAATACATGCATAAAAAACATGGCTCACGTGGCGTCTTCTTTGGGGGAATGATGCAAATTGTTTCAAATTAGACAGCAGACCATCCAACTACTTTTTGTTGTTATGAAATTCACATTATTTTATTAATATCCTGTTTCACTATAAAATGTTCTATATGCCTTTTATTAACAATTAAAGAGAATTCAAATTAACTTTGCTTAATAAAAGTTTGTTTACTATATATTTATATTTTAACACCTTCTTTATGATACTGGAAAATACTGTGGAGGTTTGGATATTACTAATACAGGAAACCGGCAGATCCCCAGTGAATATTTTTCTGCTTGAAAAGTTTATGACCATGATGGCAACTGTCCTACTTCCTAGAGCATGAGAATAACCAGAGAGACTTGTCCAAAGTAGGATTTCATCAAGAAATAAAATCTATAGACAGTTTTTCTATTGCTAAGGTGATCATAAGAACATTGGAGTCATACTTTACTGAACTAATCATCATTTTACTCTAAGTTCAAGGCACAAGTGAATTCCCCATAAGAAAACAAGTTATCTTGTGTCATCTTAAAACTGTCAGTTTATTCACAGGCCAGTCATTAATATATGTACCCATATACTAGAAATATAGACCTAATAAAACTGGAGGTTATGGTAAGTCATTAATTAAGACTGGCAGCTTTGGCAAACTGTCTCGATCAGACTCATGTCAAAAGTGTTCTATAGTAGTTGGAAGGGTTTCTTTCAAAAGACAGCTCACAAAATTAAAAAAATTTTATTGACCAAAAACTACATATACATATAAAAATATGTATATTTAAATTTCTTCACTGAAGGCCCACAACCTGCGTTGTTGACACCATTTCACACACTGTAAATGGAAGGTGAATACCCACTAAAGAGAAAAAATGAAAAGAGGGTGCTACTTGTTCTCCTCCCTGACCTCCAGCAGGTGTGACAAGGGACATAGATGATGGCGTGACACTAAAAAGGCAGCTCAGTTATTGAGAGACAACAGAGAGCTCTCAGAGGTTGGCTCGGTGCCAACGTTTACTGAGAACTTACCATGAACTGCATACTGGACCCAGTGCCCAACACAGGAAACTTAACAGAATAGCTTTAAGCACAAATGCTGGAGCCAGACTGCTTGGGGCTTTTATCCTGCCTCTACCACTTATTTGCTGTGTGACCTAGGACAGGTTACTTAACCTCTCTGGGCCTCAGTTCCCTCATCTATAAAATAGGGAGACTATTAGTACTGACCTCAGAAGCTTGTTATGAGGATTAAATGAGTTGATGTTTGTAAAGACACTTAGAACAGTATTTGGCACACTCTATTTATAGTTTTTTTTAAAAAAGCTTTATCTCTGTCTTCTCCAGTTCCCTTAAAGCCTGCAGTGAAGTCTACCTCATGACTCTACATGTGTGAACTTATCTTTTAAAACCACAAGTGAGCTTTAGTCACCCTCACTGCCTTCTGGATTGCATTCACACTCCTTGGTGAAGTACAGAGACCTTATACAATCTTTCTCTCCAGTTTCTGAACCTTATTTCCAGTCATCCCCTATATTCCAGATACACCAAACTATTTGCTCTTCCCCAAATCTGGCAAGTTCCATGCTTCCAAACTTTGCTTATACTGGTCCTTCTACATGAAATCCCTTTCCTCTTTATCTAGCTGGTGAACACTGTAAGGCTTAGCTCAACAGTTCCTTCCTGTAATAAGCCTTCCTGGGCCCCTCCTCTTTGCCTGTCCCTCCTCCCCCAGCATCAGCCCCCAACATGAATTACTCACTATTACATCCACCCTCCCCCTGAAACTGTTAGATGTCATTACGTTAGCTGTCACTCTAGAGTATACATTTCTAGAGGTCATCTGTTTCCCCAAACATCTGGTAAATAACTATTTGTCATAGGAAGGTTGATGATAATTCCTTACTATATGGTATTGCCTTTCAATGCAGCCCCACCTTCCATCTTTGACTCTTCCTGTCCTGGGTTTTGATCTTCCAGAGAAACCTAGTTTTTCTAGTTCAGTCTCTTCTCTGCGATCACCTGAATTGGCCTAAGCACCCACCTCTGGAGCCAGCCCACATAACTCCTTCTAGATAATCGGGGAGGTTGTTGAGTTTGTGCTGGGTTCCAGACCTATCGCTCCTGGCCTGGGCACTTATGTGCAGTGTACAGACCACTGTACTTTATGCTCCTGCAACCACTTCTGATTTGAAGAAGGCTATCTGCCTGTTATAGACTTTATCTCCCTGGAAACAAAAGGAATAAGCACAAAGTACTGTATTTTGGATTTAAATATTATATTTAAGAAATATATTTAATACAGAACATGAGAGCTGTCCCAGACACCTGTATTAGTCACTACCTCTAATTCCTTCTCTCTGTCTTAGGCAAATGTTGTAGAAATCCTTCCTTTTCCACACTCAGTACTGAGGTTAGTCATGAAACAAGCACCTGAATCATAGCGGCTGGCTTCCCTTTCAAATCACTAACCGGCCACTACTGTGTTACATTGTATGGCAATACGTGTTTTGGTATCAACATCAATATTTTTTCATGTTTTAAAGGTTTTTCCAGGGGGAAATTGCTAATCATGAGTACTTTGCTGTGAACAGAATCCAAGTTCTTAAGCGAGATTTCTTTTCTGTTCCATATTCTTATTTTTCTGGCTTTCATGAAACATGATACTGGCACAGTAGAGCCATAAGAATGTAACGTGTACTCAGAATGAATAGGGTTTTTCGTTTTTTGAATCTCTGTAACATTTGGAAGCTAATCAACTGTCTCCAGTCAGCAGAGACCCTGAGTAGCCAAAAAAGAAAAATTATTAGATGATATGTTTCTTAGACATGGAGATAGAAACTAATGAAGTACCATGGGTAATTAATGTGTTTTGAACTTACAAGTAAGCACTACTTCTTTGGAAGGTAAATAAATGAGAGACTGACGTATTTTGATCTCACTTTCTGTTGTTAGGAATGACGTGTAGGACCACAGACATCATTATGAACAGCAAGGACAGAAGAGAGAAATCTAAGGTGCCTCAATGATCATTAACATGAAAACATGAAGATGCCCATGACTTATTTTTAGTAAAGGGGGGGTCAGTGAGTCAACCCATTTGGCCTGTTCCCAGAAAACGGGTCAAGATACTATCCTAGTATTTGCAAACCATACGACTGACAAGGGTTTAATTTCCAAAATATACAAACAGCTCATACAACTCAACAACAAAAACCCAAACAACCCAACTGAAAAATGGGCAGAAAACCTAAATAGACATTTCCCCAAAGAAGATATATAGATGGCCAACAGGCACATGAAAAGATGTTCATCGTCACTAATCATTAGAGAAATGCAAATCAAAACTACAATGAGGTACCACCTCACACGGATCAGAATGGCCATCATTTTAAAAGTCTACAAATAGGGACTTCCCTGGCGGTCCAGTGGTTAAGACTTTGCCTTCCAATGCAGGGGATGAGGGTTCGATCCCTGGTCAGGGAGCTAAGATCCCATATGCCTCGTGGCCAAACAAAACAAAACAAAACCCAAAACATAAAAAAACAGAAGCAATACTGAAACAAATTCAATTAACACTTTAAAAATGGTCCACATCAAAAAAAAATCTTAATAAAAAGTCTACAAATAACAAATGTTGGAGAGGGTGTGGAGAAAAGGGAACCTTCCTCCACTGTTGGTGGAAATGCAAACTGGTGCAGCCACTATGGAAAACAGTATGGAGGTTCTTCAAAAAACTAAAAATAGAGTTGCCATATGATCCAGCAATCCCACTCCTGGGCATATATCCAGAGGAAACTCTAGTTCAAAGAGACACATACACCCCTATGTTCAGAGCAGCACTATTTACAAGAGTCAAGACATGGAAACAATCTAAATGTCCATCAACAGATGAATGGATAAAGATGTGGTACATATATACAATGGAGTACTACTCAGCCATAAAAAAGAATGAAATACTGCCAGTTGTAGCTATGTGGATGGAACTAGAGATTATCACACTAAGTGAGGTAAGTCAGAAAGAGAAAGACAAAGACCATATGATATCACTTACATGTGGAATCTAAAATAGGACACAAATGAACCTATCTACAAAACAGAAACAGACTCACAGACACAGAGAACAGACTTGTGGTTGCCAAGGGGGGTGGGGGGTTGGGGGGTGAGGGGTGGGGGGTGGGGGAGGGATGGAGTGGGAGTTTGGGGTTAGCAGATGCAAACTATTATACACAGAATGGATAAACAACAAGGTCCTACCATATACCACAAAGAACTATATTCAATGTCCTGTGATAAACCACAATGGGAAAGAATATTTAAAAAGAATGTATATCTATATTATGTAATATATATATAAACTGAATCACTTTTCTGTACAGCAGACATTAACACAACATTGTAAACCAACTATACTTCAAAAAAAAAAAAGTAAAATACTATCCTACATGAAAGTATTGAGGTCAGTGCTCAATGTTGCCAGTTCTGAATGACTTTTTGTCTTAGGGTACATTCAACGTGAACCTTATCAGATAAATTGTGTTTGGTTTACGTTAAACATAATGTGTGCTTTCAAAACTTTCTATAGTCATCACCATTCCTGGAGCAGTGAAAAGGAAATGACCAACTGGGTCATTCTGCCTCTATTCACCCTATTTCCTAGCCTGCCCTACAAATTTTCTTTTAGTTGTAAAACAGTTTTGTTGTGGATAAATGTTGGTGTTAGAATTAGTTTGCTTTTAAATCTTATTTAACACACTTAATTTTTTTTCCAGTTGTGCTCTGAAAAGAAAGGTGGCAGGAAACAATCACTTATGGTGCGTCCTGTTTTGTGAGATGTACTTTCTCATACAAGCCTTCGAGGGAGGTGTTATTCTTTGCATTTTTCACACAAGGAAACCAAGTCTTGCAGTGGTATACATCTCTATGCAGTTGATGGAGGACTCTAACTCTCATCTGACTCTTCCCCAAAGCCCAGGTTTCTTCTGTCACACCAGGGGTTGGCAAGCTATGACTCTGGGTTTGTTTGTTTTTTTAAAATTTTATTTATTTATTTTTGGCTGTGTTGGGTCTTCGTTGCTGCACGCGGGCTTTCTCTAGTTGCGGTGAGTGGGGGCTACTCTTTGTTGCGGTGCGCGGGCTTCTCATTGAGGTGGCTTCTCTTGTTGCGGAGCACAGGCTCTAGGAGCACGGGCCTCAGTAGTTGTGGCACGCGGGCTCAGTAGTTGTGGCTCGTGGGTTCTAGAGCGCAGGCTCAGTAGTTGTGGCGCACAGGCTTAATTGCTCCGCGGCATGTGGGATCTTCCCGGCTCAGGGCTTGAACCTGTGTCCCCTGCCTTGGCAGGTGGATTCTTAACCACTGCGCCACCAGGGAAGCCCTGTTTTTTTTTTTAATTTAGGTAAGATTAGTTTGTAACATTAAGTTTCATGTGTACAGCATTATAATTTGATTTCTGTATACACTACAAAGTGGTCACCACCAAAGGTCTAGTTCCCATCCATCACCATACAATTGTCCCACTTCACTCATTTCACCCTCCCCCCACCTCCCCTTCCCCTCTGGTAACCACCTATCTGTTCTCTGTATCTATGTGTTTGTTTTTGTTCTATTTGTTCATTTATTTTTTAAAAAATAATTCCACATATGAGTGAAATCATACAATACTTGTCTTTCTCCATTTGACTAATTTCACTTTGCATAACCACCTCAAGGCCCATCCATGTGTTTTTATATATATATATATATATATATATATATATATAAACACGTCTTCTTTACTCATTCATCCATTGATGGGCACTTAGGTACCTTCCATATTTTGGCTACTGTAAATAATGCTGCAAAAAATATAGGGGGGCACATATCTTTTTGAATTAGTGTTTTTGTATTCTTCAGATAAATACTCAGAAGTAGAAATGCTGGATCAAATGGTAGTTCTGTCCTTAATTTTTTGAAGAATCTCTATACTGTTTTCCATAGAGGCTGCACCAATTTACATTCCCACCAACACTGCACAAGTGTTCTCTTTTCTCCACGTCCTCTTCAACACTTGTGATTTCTTCACTTTTGGATAATGGCTATTCTGACAGGTATGAGGTAATATCTCATCGTAGTTTTGACTTGCATTTCCCTAATAATTAGTGATGTTGAACATCTTTTCATGTGCCTATTAGCCATCTGTATGTCTTCTTTGGGAAAGTGTTTATTCACCTCGTCCGCACATTTTTCAATTGGGTTGTTTGTGTTTTCATTGTTTAGTTGTGTGAGTTCTTTGTGTATTTTGGATGTTAACCCACTATCAGATATATAATTTGCAACTATCTTCTCCAGTTTGGTAGGCTGCCTTTTCGTTTTGTTGCCATGCAGTAACTTTTTAGTTTAATGTAGTCCCATTTGTTTATTTTTGGTTTCGTTTCCCTTGCCTGAGGAGACAGATCCAAAAAGATATTGCTAAGACCAATGTCAAAGAGCATACTGTCTATGTTTTCCTGTAGGAGTTTTATGGTTCCAGGTCTTACGCTCAAGTCTTCAATCCATTCTTAGTTAATGTTTGTGTATGGTGTAAGATAGTGGTATGACTTCTGTTTTTGGAAAGTTTTATTGGGACACAGTCAAGTACATTCATTTACCTGTCATCTGTGATTGCTTTGTGCTATAATGGCAAAGCTGAATGGTCACAAAATCAATGTATGGTACACAAGCCTAAAATATTTGATAACTAGCCCTTTACAGAAAAAGTTTGATAATTTTTGATAGTTCACTATTCCCAAGGAGCTTTCATGTGTACATTTTCTGAACAATAAATGTATGGGAACAAGAAATTAGTGAGGTTGTTTCCTCCAAAATTGCCCTTTTTTCTGATTTCAATATTAGTGTAAACTCTCCCTAAAAATTTCATAACACTATAAAGTAACAAAGGAGAAAATAATGACCATTTATAATTCTGCTATTTGGAGAACAGCTATGGCTGTTCTTCAAGACTTTTTCTATATGTACATGTGCACATGTGATTTTTTTCAAAAATGAAATATTATATATCCTGCTTTGTTATTTGATTTTTCACTCGATATATCTGGACATTTTTTTCATGCCAACAAACGTGCATTCATAACATTTTAATGGCTGCATAGTATTTGCTTATATGATTTCACTATAATTGATTTAGCTGATGAATTTTTGTTTATTTGCAGAAAGGAGAAACAATAAATTGCTTACTGCTAGAATAAGTTATGACACAAAGAACACTCTCCAAAATTATAAAGATTTCTTAATTACACTAAAATTATAGATTTGCAATTTAATCTAGTATTGGGCTCATCTAAATGCAGACAAATCTTGAGATATGTACAGTACTTCACCCTGTACTCTAGAATCCGTGAGGGTTATTTGAGCCTTTTCCAGTGACCCATGTTCAAGTGAGCATTTTACATTTGAGACCAGCGCTGTTGATACATCGCTGGTTCCACGCCTGGATGTTTTACTTCCCTTGTTATGTTAAAAGGGAGGCAAGCATGCTGTTTGATAACATGGCATAATTAGACTGTTATACCAAATAATAGCCACATCTACAATAGTGTTTTGGCCTGGAGTGTAAAACAGTACACATTGTGGCATAGGGGAAGGCTAGTGATCATTAAATACAAACTCTTCATTTTATAAATGAGGAAATGGAGCTCAGGGAGCTGACTTGGAGAACGGCACTCTTTTCATTATTAAGTGTTTCTGTGAAGCTTTAAAAATAGCCCGTTGTCCCTTTGAATGAACTCTCACTGGGAGCACCGGTCCATAATGCGGATAAAGGAGAGGTGTTCCAGCTGAAGCAGGGTGGAGGGCTGCAGTGCCTACTTGACCTTCTCGTCTCCAGATGGGGGCCCCCCTGAGTTCAAGACCATCAGCACTATATCCGGATAGTCATCTGGGTCTTGAACCCTAAATTGGGTTCATTTCACCTTCGTGCTCTCCTTCCCTCCCCTTTGCTATGTTAAGAAGAGATTTCTAGCCAAAAGGGAAATTTGATTGGGAGTTACTTCTCCCTCGTCCATCAACTGTGTCTCACCAGAAGGGGAGGACTAATATTTGGGATTAAATACATAAAAGTGTTTGTTTCATGCAGACTTAGTCTTAAAGGTCAGAAAAAAAGACACTTTCCTTTGACATTGTTCCAACTTCAGAGCAGTTTCTGGTGATGAATATTATGTTATTAATGGTCAAATATATTGGATGAAACATTCATTTTTGCTATTCAGTGGCATTTTGCCACAGGAGTGATCACAAAAATTTACTATAATTTTGAGGACATTTTTATTCCAACGTTTTATGAAAGGTAAACCATTCTATTACCTACTCCAGTGGCATAAATAAGAATTATTAAAAGCCATCTAGAGTATTACTTTACTGACGTTTCTCACCTGCACATCCTATAATATACTATGTTTACCTTGGAATGACAATACCTCGCAGCACAGAAAGAAAACTGAAAACCAGATCTTCTCTAAGAGAAAAGCAAGATCATTATGTAAACAGCAGCCGGGTCTCATCCAGAATATGTCACATAAATATCGCACCATCAAACAAGAAATGTAAATTATTGTACATACACAGTAATTGAAAATTGTATTATACATTAGTGGAGTTGCCCATTTATCTAATCACAATCAGTTCCCATAAAATCTCATTTAGGAAAGTTGAGCGCAACTCAGGGGAGGTGGCTATGGGAATTTCAATCACGGAAATCTAAGTCCGGATTGAGATCTCATCACGTTCTGCAAATCAGTTTTTGCCGCTCCTCAGGCATACATTTCAAATCTCTCAACTTATCTATATCTGAACTGACCAGCCCGTTCTCTCACTGGGGAGAAGACAAAAGATCAGACAGCATTCATGACCTTGTTTCTAAATCCCCGTTCAAAGACAATGTTCACGGCGCCACCTAAATGTTCTCTTGGCTTTCACACCCTTCTCTGAGCTCTCTATGGGCCACACCTCTCTGTGGTCACTTACATTCATTCATTGCCTAGGCTTTGCACTATCAGCTGAGGATGCAAAAGGGTTGAAGCATTCTCCCTGCCTTCAAGGTGCTGCCAGTTTAGTGGGGTTAATAGAAGTCATCAAACAATTGCACCAACATATGTGTAATTTCAAGCTGTGATGGATGTGAAAGAGGAAAGATAAAGGGTGCTATGAGAATGTAGAACAGATCTAGCTTTGTGGGGAGCATTTACCCAGGAGTAGGTACAGGTGGGGAAGGAACCAATACCAGGCAGAGAGGATACCACATGTAAAGTCTTGGAGGGGAGAAGAAGCTCGGAGCAAAAAAAAAAAATACTGAATCGAGGCTGGTGTAGCTGGAGCCCAGTGGACAAGGGAGAGAGACTGCCAGATGAGGCTGGAAGCTGATGATGACGGGAGGGGCCTACAAAGCCAGATAGGCCAGAGTTAAGGATTTTGGATTGCAATTGGAAACCACTGAAAAAAACTTTAGAACGTGGAGGTGTGGAGATGAGATCAGCAGAACCTGACTGGCATTTAAAAAGATCCCTCAGGCTACAGAGTAAGAAAGAGTAGGGAGGCAAATCTGGGGGTGATTGCAATGCAGGGGAAAGAGTGGTAACTCCGCAAAGGATTGACATTGAAGGAAATAGAAGTGAATGGCTTTGAGAGTTGAAATCAACAGGACTAGGGATGGATTGGGGGTTGGGGCCAGTGAGGGGGAGGAAGGTATCAGGGATGCTCCTCAGGTGTGTGCCTTGAGTATCTGGATATATGGCATTGCCAACGCCTGAGACGGGAACAGAAAAGACGCAGCCTTACGGTGCCATCACATTTGCCTCCATCGCTGTACTTATCGCCATAAACGAATAAGTTGTGGACCACAGCTCTTCCCCATAATGATGACAAATGAAGGGACTGAAGCTACTTCCCAGCAGTCTCCGAGAGAACACTGTGAATTCCCCTTCTGAATTTATCCATATAAAACGCGTTAATGGATATTAATATTAGCTCATGGTAAGTATGAATACAGGTGCCTTTGAATCTATCACCAACTTCCAGGAAAGCTTCACTATCATCCTCTTAGATTTTCAACGGATAAAACACACAGGCTTTTAGAAATTTCCTCTACGCAATGTCTTGATTATGCATTCTGATGAGAGAGAGTATATTTCTGAACCATCATGAACAATAATAATCATAATCCACTTTAATTTATGGACAGTTCATGCCTTGAAGTCCTCTCGGCATTTAAACAGAAAACAACTAAGAGAGTAACTTATAATCACACAAGGTAATATGCCCAAATAAATAAATCCCAGAGTTGGTCCGTAAGTAAACGCCTATACCCAGGACTCAACATTAAAGAAGTGCTATATATAAAACTGGCAAAGATTTAAAAGAAAGGTCAAAATTATTCTTCTTACCTGGAAGTACCCTGCAGTCACTGGGCTAAGTAGTAGGACAGAGCCTGGACCCTTGGCTACTTTACATACATGATTGTTCTGTGTAGCCAACACCTATCAGAATGAAGGCTGCCTATCACCTTCTGCTAGGCTCACCAAGAGAAGCATCACTATTCCAACTCCCCGCTTTCCCTGCAGCCAAGATATAGGCCTGAGAACTAGGCTCCACCAATCAGATGCACCAGGAGACTTCGATTCACCTGAGCTACCCGAGAAACACCTGTGTGTAGCATTTTTATTTTTACAGGTGGGGTGGGTCACACAGTTGCCTAGCTTTTTGGTACAGCAAAGGCAACGGGGATTTACCCAAGTGGCTTCAAGGGTAAAGTCCTGGCGCAGAAGTGGCTGTAGGGGCAAAGAGGCAGTATCCTCAGCTGGTCAGGGAGGCAGCAGTAGTGATGGCGACTTCTCACCTGGCCAGGTGCCTTAGGCCTTGCTCTGGGGAACCTAGCCTCATGCTGGTCCTCTAGCCTTTTCACCAACTCCTTTAATTACCCAGTATCCCTCCCCACCCCTCTCTGATGAACATCTGTATTAAATTCACCTGGTTTCAACAACTGGGCACCTTTTGTTCTATTTGCTTTATCCTCTCTCTCTCTCTCTCTCCCTCTCTTTCTCTCTCTGTGTTTATTTTATTCTTATTTTTTGCTATCCCACTCGAGAGTCTTCCACTTGAAAGTCACTGACCTCCTAACATTTTATTCCTAAATACTCGAGTGCCTCTCATTAAGTATAATCGCCTCCAAAACCACAATACTGTCATCACACTTAAGAAAATTTACATTAATTTCATAACACTGTCTAGAATACGCTCTATATTTAAATTCCTCCCGTCTCCATTGTTAGCTTTTACAATTTTTCTTTCCCAAAACAGGATCCAATCTAAGTTCAATACTGTAATTGGTGGTTATATCTCTTTAGTCTCTTTTAGTCTAGAATACTTCTAACTTTAAAAAATTTATTCATGGCGTTAACTTTTTGAGGGGTAAAACAGTTGTCTCAGAGGCTCTCCTACATTCTTGATTAGTCTAATAGTTTCCTATTTGTGGTGTTTCATTTCTTCCTCTTTTTATGTTCCCTGTAAATCTGAAGTTAGGGCTAGAGTCCTGAATAGGTTCCAGTTTACATTTCTCAGCAAGTGTACTTAGCAGGAAGGGGCATGGATGCCACACACTTATAGTGCCTTCACCACTATTGGTAATACTAGATTTGGTCACTTGGTTAGCATGATCACTGCCAGATCACTTCACTGTAAATATATGGTTTTTCTCTTCTGCAGGTTATCTTGTAGTAAGTAATCTGTGCTTTACCTACTATGAACATCCTGCTCTTCAAAAAGTTTTACCTTATGATTTTAGTATCCTCTGGTGATTTTTGCCTGGTAATATCTTTTTTTTTTTTTTTTTTTGGCGGTACGCGGGCCTCTCGCTGTTGTGGCCTCTCCCGTTGCAGAGCGCAGGCTCAGCGGCCATGGCTCACGGGCCCAGCCACTCCGCGGCATGTGGGATCTTCCCAGACGGGGGCACGAACCCGTGTCCCCTGCATCAGCAGGTGGACTCTCAACCACTGCGCCACCAGGGAAGCCCCCGCAATATCTTTTTAACAAACTCCTTTTCTCATTTATCAGCCCAAATTAGTCTCTGTTGCTTGTAACCAAGAGCTCTGACTTAGAAAGCCACCACCTGTTAGTAAGAAGCAGCATGGAATCAGGGGACCGGAGAGCTTGAATTGGCTGACTAACGGGCTGTGTCACTTTGAGGGAGTGCTTGGTCCCGTGTGTGGTGCTGATGAAACCAGTCCCCATGTGCTGTCCTGAAGTTGGTCAGTCTTTTACTTCTTCCCACCGTGTTCCATGACTCTTCCCATTTTCGTCCTTCTTTTTCTCGGCTCCATTTTCATATCTGGGGGTGGTGGAGCAATGGGGAAGGGGAATGGGAAGAAGATGGGTAAAGGCTGAGGGGTTCCACTAAGCCCCACGCAGGCTGGCCCAGACAAGCCTAGGAAATCTGACCGCACCCCAGTTCTCAGGCGCTGGCTGCCTCACGGATTCCAAGAACAATGCAATGCCAGTTTTCTCTTTGGGGAACACGCAGCTTAGTGGACTCTAATGCTAGCTGGTAGCTTCTGTTGGATGCCTCAATGTGGATTTCCCACTTCCAACTCAGCCTGTCTTCTCCACTGTGAGCTCCTTGAGGGAGATGAAGCACTCACACAGAGTGGACACACGTAACGTTCCTGAGTGGATGAGGAGTAAATACCAACTCATCTGTAAATATAACCACTCATCAATTCACACCTTTTTCGACCCCTTTCCTGACCTCCAAAGGCAATGCTTTCATGAGACGGTGTACCATACGCAGAAAGAGAAATTGACACACTAAGGTGTCAACTCTGTTGCCCACATTTCTAATCAGCTGATGGCAGAAGTAGAAGCAAGTTTCCAATTACTAGATAATTTATTTTCCTCATAACTAAGTTCTGGGAAAAACTATCATCCAGAACGGGCTTGAAGAAGCATACACCTGGCGCAGCCCAATTTAGACCTTAGAATCCCTGCTCAGACCACCGCCCCATGAAGCATTTCTTACACTGTGGCTACCTGCTCACCTTTGAGCCATCACACCATTGCTGGACCAATAAGTAGCAGTGCATCCAGGCCTCAGGGGCTGGGTGGAGGTAACCCTGGAGGTCTGTGCCTCATTGCCAATTCCCGTAGATGCCCTTAGTTCTTAGTGTAATTGATGTGTCATAGGCTTCATCCCGTGATTTGTTATGGCCTCATTGATTAACAGGGGGCTGACAGAGCCCAGTGTTTTTCTGCTGTTCTCTCTGGCAGGAATGTTTGTTCAGCAAAAAAGAAGGAGGGGGGTAGGGTTGAAAACACAGAGACTCTGCTTCCCCTTGTACCTCTCTTCCCTTCTGGGCATCAGGAAATCGGTCAGGGCTGGATTAACCTGACGGGGGCTTGATGACGTGGGTCCCATCACAACTGGTTCCTAAAGTTTCCTACAGGAATTGATAGTGGCCTCCCTCAATTTTATAAATAACTGGAGGCTTACAAGACTTTATGAAAAGTTGCTGGTATAGAAGACCTAACTGGCTCTCTTAGCAAAACAAAACAAAACATAACGTAGCCTGTTGACAAAATGAATTGATGGTGATCAAGGACAGAAAAGTTTTCTCGTCGCTATGTAATGACAGGGAAGGGGCAGGAATAAACCTGTGATGATGAAGAGGTTTTGTATTTTGATCTGGGAGGTGGTTATGTGAGTATATATACATACGTGTGTGTGTGTGTGTGTGTGTGTGTGTGTGTGTGTGAGAATTCACTGAGATGTTCACTTAAGATTTATGCGCCTTACTCTGCGTATGCTATCATCTTATTAAATTTATTCTTCTTAAAATATAGCCTGTGGTAATGGAAATAACACTGTATTCAGAGCCACTGACTTCTCATTGTTCACATTTTGGCTGTCCTCACAGAAGGCTTCGCCGACCACAGCTAGAGTAGCCCACCCTCCCCTCTACACTCTATCCAATTACCTGGTTAATTTTCTTCACTGCACTTATCATCATCTGAATATAGCTTATTTATTAATGTACTTACTGGCTATCTCTCATCACTAGAATGTAAATTCTGTAGTGGCAGGGCTTTTGATCGTCCTGTTTCCTATGGAATCCCCAGCAGGAAATATATGTTGACTGTCTGACTGACTGAAGCAGAGATACTTAAGCTGGTATTAGGACTCTGTTATAGGATTAGTCTTATCAAAATAAGGTTAGGAGATCAAACGATGCTCATGGTAAAGACTCAGGATTGTGGCCAAAGCTGAGTTAGAGTTCACCAGGCCAAGGTCCAACATACAATCCAGAAAACAAAGTCATGGTCAACATCAGGCATGAGTGGTCATTGGGCCAGGTACAAGGGCTACTCAGGTGTGCTGGGCCAACAACAGTGTAACCTCCAGCCAATGAATGGTCACTTACGCACATCAGTTTAGGGGTCTGAACCTGATTCCTGAGGTTAGAATACACCGGGGGTTCTCAACCAGGGCAATTTTGCTTTCCAGCGGACAGGTGGCAATGCCTGGAGACATTTTTTTTTTTTTGCGGTACGCGGGCCTCTCACCGCTGCGGCCTCTCCCGTTGCGGAGCACAGGCTCCGGACGCGCAGGCTCAGCGGCCATGGCTCACGGGCCCAGCCGCTCCACGGCATGTGGGATCTTCCCGGACCGGGGCACGAACCCGTGTCCCCTGCATCGGCAGGCGGACTCCCAACCACTGTGCCACCAGGGAAGCCCCCTGGAGACATATTTAATTGTCACAGTTAAGGGGAGCAGGACTACTGGCATCAAGTGGGTGGAGGCCAGAGATGCTGCAAAACATCCTACACTGCACAGGACGGCCCCCGAAGCCTCAGCCAAGAATTATGCAGTTCAAAATCTCAATAGTGCCCGGCTGAGAAACCCTGGAATAGAGGAGAGGGCAGACCCCATCCAAAGTGGGGGGAAATTGGGATCTCTGCTGTGAAATTGTACAAATACTATGCTTTTCTACTGCTGAAAGCAAAGGCCACAGATTTCCTAGAGGGGAAAAAAATTCTATCCGCAAGCCCTCTATCCATACTCTAGTCTGTAAGAGATTTTATTTTATGGATATCCCTTTCTCTACACGCACAGGTTGACCAGTATTTCAGCGTGTTTTACAGTGTCATTCTGGGATGTAAAACCTGAAACTAGTTTGAGTTTTCCTCCCTGGATGAGCTCCTGGCAGCTCTGCCTGACAACCCGTCACTCTTGGGCTCCAGGCCAATTTCTTTAATGAATCTCTCTAATTTAATTCATATTTTCCCACCTCTCTATTAAGTACCACCCAGGCTCATCGAGCCTAATATTTGAACCATACACATTTAATGACTGTCCCTTCATTAAACATTACAAGCTCTTTCAGGCCTTGGCAGACGGGCGCCCCATTCGATAACCTAGCGCCCCGGCAAAGTCAACAGCCAGGGCCAAGTTCATCCCTCTGCTTCCCGTCTTACAGCTGGGGCTGGAGCTTCGTGGGTGAGATGGGCTTTATCACCAGGGAAGCATAAGTTTTCCAGGCCAATGGATTCCGCGCCCCGGCTATATCTCATGCCTTGACACTAGATGTCAGCGAAGGGTAATTGTCTCAATTTGGAGGCCGGCTCAGGTAGCTGCTGGCACCCTCCGTTCGTGTTTTATAGCGAAGGTGAAGCATGGCTTCGTTCCCACCGCACGCATCTATTACAATAAAAGGGGATATCGGCGCCTAGTGTTTTTAAAGGCTAGTCATAAAAGATGAATAACGAGGCAGTTTAGAGCTAAAAGACAGCTGCCCAGCTCAATGGCCATGATGGATGCCAAACACCCAGTGTGGAGAAAACCCATTCCTCTGAGACCACCATCCAAAAAATTAATGACTACAATTCAGCATCTTTAAATGTGCCACTTAATATACTGCTACCATAATTAAATTTCCAGCCCTGTGACCTTGAGACCATTTCCTGAGATAATAAATGAGATCAAGGTTTAATCGATGCGGATGCGAGTAGAAACTGTCCAAGGGTGCAGGGAGGTTCCGGGCTGTGAGTCAAGGCTGGGGGGCGGACAGGGACTCTGCCAGGGTCGGGCTCGTCCTTCTGAGACAGGGGTGGCTCCTAAAGTTTCTGTGTTTGCCAACCAGGACGGCACAGTGACGTGGAGACGGCACAGGACCGGGAGCCAGGAGGCTAGTGTCCCAGGCAGAGCTGTGCTGCCGAAATCGTTTGACCTTCATAGAGTCGCTTCTCCCTGAGCATTGGAGGCTGAAGATCGAAGGGCTAGACACTTGCTCTCCACAGTGCTTTCTAGCTCTAGTGTTTTCTAATTCTTTCTGTTAAACTGTATGAAGAAACATGTCAGCTGCCCCCTTCCCTCCCAGCAACAGCACTCCCACACCCCACACATCTATCCTTTAGAAACGGTATGGTAAGCAGTTAGGTTTCTTTGTCATTTACCAGGGGGTTATGGGTGGTGATGCAGGGTGAATGGGGTTTGCTAGTATCTCCCCCCGTAGAATGTCACTGTCTTAATAGCCAGGTTCCTTGGAGGGCTACGGACGTCCCCTTGCCCAGCTAACCTCCTTAGCTCCTTGCCAGGTGAAGGGTTACTTCTCACATGGAAGAGCACAGAAAACGAAAGGTCTTTGTAAAGAACCTGGCTAACTGAAAGCCAGAGGCAGGTTTAAAGGGTGGGCCACATGCAGTCAGAGAGCTGTGAGGGGAAGGAAGGGTGGGTGATCCCCACCCTGTGCTTTGGGCCTAGGAGACAGTGGTGCCCACATTTGGTTTCAGTGAAAAACTACTTGGGTTTCCCTGGTGGCGCAGTGGTTGAGAGTCCGCCTGCCGATGCAGGGGACACGGGTTCGTGCCCCGGTCTGGGAAGATCCCACATGCCGCGGAGCGGCTGGGCCCATGAGCCATGGCCGCTGAGCCTGCGCTCCGCAACGGGAGAGGCCACAACAGGTGAGAGGCCCGCATACCGGGAAAAAAAAAAAAAAAAAAAAAAAAAAAAAGAGTGGGCATGAGGAGAAGGTCTTAGAAGTCTGAGGAGAGCTAGGATATAGAATATAGGAAACAGATGACAAGGAGAACAGAAGAGTGAACGGACAGGTAGGACTTCCAGGTGAAGTAAGGGTTCCCTTGAGGGGAGATCAGGAGCTTACAGCACAGCCAATCAGCAGTTTGGGTGACTTTCTCCAACCAGGTGCACCTGAGAGTGTAGAATGTGAGAAAAGAAACCCCGACCTCCGCAAAGTGACACAATGGTTTTTTTCTTTAGGCCTTAACACAGACTTATTTACTTTTTCTATTTTTATTGGAGTATAGTTGATTTACAATGTTGTGTTACTTTTAGGTGTACAGCAAAGTCACGCAATATTTTTAAAAATCAAAATTAATGCTAAATTCACGATGAAGAACATCTCAACATTTTAAATAAGGACAGGATCCAAGGCTGCACTTTCAGGACCCTGTCTTACTCTTCTCACTCTGACCCAGACCTTGAGGTCTACACTATGCGTCTTAGAGAAACAACATACACTCGCTAAGTTCAACTTCTTTGGCTGTTTTAAATTTACGAAACAACTAATAGTAAGCAAAGGAGTAAAAACACGGTTTATTTAAATTTCAGAATGCACTGACATTAACAAATCCAACTAGAATGAGGGGATTTTTTCCCTGTACTTTTTTTTAAAGAACATATTCGTATTCACATAGGAATGGTGCTTAATGTTTCTGTACAGTTTATTTCATTCAGTCAAGTTTTCCAGAATTAACTGGATGCAGGAGTTCTCCTATTTATTTAACGTGAGCAAAAGTGTGTAGGTGTGAATCAGAGCCTTACTGTGCCCAGAGCTGGGTCAGGCCCCACAGGGAGCAATGCTTTCATCTTGGACTCAGCATTTTAAGAGAGTTTAAGTATGCACTTGATAGGGAATTCCCTGGCGGTCCAGTGGTTAGGACTCGGCGCTTTCACTGCTGGGGCCCTGGGTTTGATTCCTGGTCAGGGAACTAAGATCCCGCAAGCTGTGCAGCGTGGCCAAAATAATAATAATAATAAGTTTACACTTGATAAACTGGGAGAGGAAAGTGGCCAGCATGGCAAGGTACCATCTCCTCATGGGGAAATGACAGAAGGCACTGAAATGTCTCTGAAGAGACTTGGTCACTGTCTTCAAACATCTGAGTATGCTAGGTTAGCTGCTTCTGGCTATGGTTCAGTTTCTCAAGGATGTACCGCTCAGGAGGGGTCCTTAGGGGTGGTCGTCCATCCTGGGACAGGGTGCTCACCAAGGGATGATGGACAGAAGGTGTTGATTTCGACGTATATCAAAATTGCTTTTCTGAGAGTACAAGGCCACTCCACCCAGCTGGATATAAATCAGCTCCCTCCCTAACAGGCTAGATTGTGGGGTGGGGTGGTAGTAGGATTAAGCCCAACTCAGGGCATGCTGGCTAAACCAGACTTAAGTTGGAGGACACTAAAATAACACCCCTCAGCTTCCTGTTTAAGTGCTGCCTTTCCTTGCAAACCTCATTTTTACAGGTGCAATTTGGCAAAGGAAGTGGCTGTATTATGCTGTTGGGGGCCAGACTGGAAGTGATGGCAGAAGTCCCAGCAGGACATATTTCTGTTCATGAAAGAAAAACATCCCAGGAGTCAGAAGTCCTTAAACATGAAAAGGACTCCCTGAAAACAGTGAGTGAGCTCCCCCTTTTGGGAAGCGTTGAAGCATCTTCCTCCGAAAGAAAAATCTATATCAGGTGGGATGAGCTGATTTCCAGGCCTCCTCCAACTTTCCGGTCCAGATCCAGTCACCTGGGGTCTTTTCAGTGAACAAATATTTATTGAGCACTTACAGTGTGACACGCATCAAGTATTGGGCACCTCTTGTACATCACTTCAGGTCTTCTAAGACTCACTTCTTGTGCCAGCCACAGCTGTGGCCCCCAGTGCTCTGCAGACTTCAACAGCTCTGCGCAGAGGCAGCCTGGCTAGACTTCACTGCAGGCCTGCATCACAGGCCTCTTGCTTCCTTCTTCTGCTTCTCTGAAGCTGCGTCATTGGATGGCCAGGAGAACCCACTTGTAACTCATGCCTGTATAACTTGGAATGGTGGGGGGAGTTAAAGTTCAGTGAGATAACCTTTGACCAATGGGAGATGGGACCAATGAATGAATGCTTTCCCCTTTCTTTCGCTGAGTGTAAGGGCCTGTGATGTACTTCATAAGGCTCCTCAGAGGTTGTGCAGTATCCACCGGGTACTTCTAGCAATGGTCAACTTGATAATGCAAACGGTACCAGCTCTCCCTCCTTCCCTGTTCACTCTCCCTGTCCTTTACTCTCGCCTGCTGGCATCACACCTGCAAATAACTATTTGCACATAGCCTTTGTCTTAGGCTTTGCTTTTGGGGAAACTCAGCTTAGCATCCACTCTAATTCGTGATAGAAGTATGGTATTGATCAAAACAAATGTGGCCCCTGCCTTCATGGGGCTTATAGTCTTATGATCCATATTATTATAAAAGTCTCTATTTCTATTTCATCAATGAAGAGAAAGGGAAACATATATGCTTAGTCATTACATATTCATGGGGTATTTGATATTTATGAAGCCCTTCAGAGGCATCTCTATCAAACAATCTCATCTGGAACTTTACATTGTAAACTAGCATTGCCATTTACAGTTTATCATCAAAGGCTCTGAGCCACAGAGAAGTAAACCAACTTGAAGTTGAAGCCTATATTCATTTGGTATGTAATATGGTTTAAGAAATTGGAAAATATGCTTTCTAGAGTTGTTTTCAACTCAAAGGGTCTGATTTTGTGAGTTGTTTTAAAATCTTTCTTTCTATCCTTTTTTTGAGGGTTATTTTCCTATAGGCTGTTATTTGATAGTAAGTTGTTGATTTGGAAGTTTTTCTTTGGCATTAAATGGAACATTATTAAGTTTCTCATAAAATATGACATTTTTGTAATTGATTTTTTGATACCTAATATACTCACATGATTCAAACTTCCCTCTCCTGCCTTCCATCCCCCTACCCCATCACCCATGAGGTAACCAGTTATTAGTTTATTTATTCTTCTAGAGAAATTTTATGCAAATGCAACTCCAGACACATGCATGTCTTTTTCTACCTGCTTGATTTAATTTTTTAAAATGGTAGCATACTACATATGTTTTATGTAACTTGATCCTTCCTTTTACTATATATTTGAGATCTTTCCATTTCAACATACAAATAAATTCATCATTCATTTGATAGTAGGATAGTATTCCATTGTACATATACTGCAATGAGCAATCTATGGAAATGCCACAATGATGTAGGCAAGTGTCTGTAGGATAAATTCCTTAGAAGAGGAAACGCTGCATCAAAGGACACACGCATTTATAGTTTTGATAGACATCAATACATTGTCCTCCCTTGGCCTTGTAACAGCGCTCCCATCAACAATGTATCACAGTGACTGTTTAGGCAGTGAAAAGATTTTTTTACTTTTTAAAAAAGTGGCGCAGTGGTTAAGAATCCGCCTGCCAATGCAGGGGACACGGGTTGGAGCCCTGGCCCGGGAAGATCCCACATGCTGCGGAGCAACGCAACTACTGAGCCTGCATGCCTAGAGCCTGTGCTCTGCAACGAGGGAAGCCATCGCAATGAGAAGCCTGTGCACTGCAACGAAGAGTAGCCCCCGCTCGCCACAAACTAGAGAAAGCCCGTGAACAGCAACGAAGACCCAACGCAGCCCAAAAAAATAAAAATAAAAATTAACAAATGACTTTGGTGGTTTTAATGGAGGTTAAGCAAGTGAGTGAAATCAACCTTTACCTATTGTAAAACTTATATTTTCAAAAAAGAAAAATCAGAATCAATATTACCCCCAAACAGAAGTCTACAGAGAACATTTTATGATTTGAACCCTGAGGTTAAATTTCTATTCCCATCACCCATGGATTCGGAGATTTCTCCTCCAAAGAGTAAACGCTCAGCCTTCTGACATCTCTTTTCTCCCTTTGTGGATCAGTTAAATAAGTTTCTCGGCTCCCTCACTGCTAGGAAGGGAGGTTCTCTCTGTTGCATGTCAGGATGGGCTGCAATTCAATTAGCTCCCCTGACATCACATGCAACTAACCCTTCTCTCCCTCTCCCAGAACTCTCCCTGAACTAATTTGTTTCTCCTGGGATTTCGTCTCCACCTGGACACATTGCTATCAGTAACTATTCCCTTTTCCAGTTCTTTTCCACTGATTTTCCTCTCATAGTTAGTAGACTCTTGAAGTTGCCTTAACTTCATGCCCTATTTCTCCAAAGAGTTCTAACCCTTGCTTAATTCATTTATTGGATGTTGTTTTTTGCAAGGTGGCCCAGCAGTTTTTGCTTAATTGAGATTTTAGTATATCTCCACCAATCATATTTATATGGGGTCATTCTTTCCCCAACCTGGAGTAAAATATATACATGTTGAGAAGGAGGCTCCCTCCAGGCCTTTCGGGCTTGTGAGCAGTTGGTGCCCAAGGAAAGGAGCCCCATGGAGCTAACTGGGGTGGCTGGCCTTTTGGCCTTTGGAATTTACTAGCAGCAGTTGCTATTTTTATAGAGCAGTGGTCATTGGCCAGGCAGTTTGCTTTCATTAGCTCAGTTAACCCTGCTAATAAACTCACAAAGGAGGTACTGTGATAAATCCTACTTTATAGATGAGGAATCTGAGGCATAGAGAGTTTAAGTTACTTACTCAGGGCCGCACAGCTCACAGGGCCCAAAATCAAAATCTGGTCCCAACCTACCTCTGGGGATTTAAGGGGAGACTTTGAACACTGAGATAGTCATATCTGAAGTTTCCTATCCCCACTCTCTTCTTGACATACTTTCCTTCTTTCAAATTGGGATTAAAAAAACACAAAAGCCTCTAATTTCTCACCCTCTTCTTGTGTTTTTAAATAACTCTCATACTGTCCTCCATAGCAGAAAAGACAAAAGAACAAGCAGTCAGTGCTTGCCTTGATTGGTGCTCGACTTTCTCTTTTGCATCTTCATCTCCATGTCTCACAGGTACCATCACAAAAACTATTTCCAAACTTGTGGGGAGATAAGAAGTGTATGCATTGAAACTTGAAGGGAGGGAAAGAACAAAGTGTAAATCTTACCTTTGAGACACACATTGCTGGATTCAACAAATGATTACTGCTTTCTAGCCCCATGCCAGATAGATAATGGCATGAATCTTTACCTTAAGGAATTTAAAAAAAGCCGATTGGGGTTGGGTGGAGATAGTTATAGAAGTGGCTATGGCAGAAGGCACAATGAAAGTAAGTGTTTTCTCTTGCAAGTTTCTCTTCATCACCCTGTATTGCATCTCTCATGCACAGAATTCCTTAGGCAACCTTACTCAAAGCAAGGTTTCTCTTTAAACAGAAGAACTTGTGAAGACAGAAAACATGCAAAATTGGGTTCCAAATTACTTCCTGGTGGATTCTTTGCAACTTTGGATTTACTTCTCTTTAGTAAATAAGGGTGAGATGCAGAAAGATGAATGAAGGATGCCAATCATGCTATATTGCCTTCTCTATCACATTAAAAAAAAAAAAAACTATGAGGGAAAATTATGCAAGTAGAAGATTATAAAGGTGTCCTATCAAGGAATAAAACTCATCTCCACCAAGGAATCCTACTATTTTAGAGTCATACCTGTTGAACCATGGGAGCTGGTTCAATGCCTCCCAAAATAAAATAAACAAAAACCTGAGCCATTCTATTACCACTTCACTTCCTTTTAATATATCCTGAGATAAGCAGAAAAGATGGGTGAGAAAGGAAGTTACTAAATGATGCCCCTAAACTCTGAGTCATCTTGTCAATTAGATCATCAATAGATAAGACCAAGGATGGGTAGGCAAAAGCTAAGTGTGATTCAGCTAAAAGCTCAATATGGAAAGGTCCAAACCCAAATGTCATGAATGAGTCTGACTTTAAAATTTTAAAATAGTTTATTTAGAGGATTCCAACCGTTAAACTCAGTCAATCAGAAAAGCCCTTAAGGATCCAAATACATTGCTGCCGTGACTTTGAACAACCTCTAGGAACACATTCATGTTTCCATCTGCAGCTTAGGTAGCTTGTGCTGTCAGCAGAAACCCCAAGATGGCATTCTTGCCTTATTTTTCTAAATGGTTCCCTTGGCTCAAAAACAAAACAAAACCTTCTGAAATGCTCACAAGATTGGATGACTGGATTTGGGGGAAGGGGGAGAGGGAGAAAGTGACATTCTTTCTATTACCTAATAATCATGGCTTTCTGGCTACTGGATATGATTTTAGGTATGCTATAGAATAAAGGTCCTTTTGCACGATAATTTCTGCCTGCTGGTCAGCCATGCTGCACGCAATGGGATTTTGAGACCCTCTTTCTATGTATTACCAGTGACGCTATAGGAAGTCTCATGGTTGACATCTAGAAGCAGCCACACGGTCAGACAATGCCAGCCACAGATAAGGAAACTGGGTGTGTTATCTATCTAGCAGGGACCTGAGGAAGAGGGCATAGGAAAGGTAAACTCTGGCTAAACCAGAGATTGAGGGGAAATAATGCTGGATTTCAATTCCATTTTATAGTTTATAGTTTCTGTTCACTTACTATCTTGTTTTAATCTTTCTAACCATCCTGCATGTTAAACAAGATGAAATGCAGGTTAGGGAGCTGCTTATTGTCTAACGCCATGCAGGATGACACAAAGAGGTCAAGACATTGGGATGATGTTGGAGGGTCAGGATGAAAATCACCTTTTCCCTCTTGTGTGTATGTGGCCCCTCCCTCCCAGGCAGTTGCTTCCCACTGATAGTTGAACACACTCAAGCCTCTGCCATCACTGGCTCTGTTGTTAAATACAACGTGCATGTTTCAGTCTCACTTCTCTTGATTTCTCAGTGGAAACTGACACTATTGATCATTCTCTTCGAAAAACACTTTCCCCCCCTAGTTCTGAGATACCACACTTTCCTGGTTTTCCTCCCAGAGTCTGGTTTTCCCATTTCAGGTCTCCTATGCAGGCTGATTTGTCTCTACCAAATCATCACACAGAGAAGTTCCTCCTGGTCTCGCCTAGTTCTTCGGTTCTTTCCCCCTATCTCACTCCATACATCTCTATTGTTCTAATTACTAGTGACTTGCAAATGTAAGTTTCCAGCCCAGACTTCTCTGAATTTCATACCTATACAGGTACCTACTCAACATCTCCACTTGGCTATCTCAAAGACACCTCAGATTCAGCATGTCCAACACCCAGACTCAAAACAGGTCTTTTCATGCTTTCTACCTGAATAGTGTTTGCATCTGAAATGTTATTTACGCCAGAGATCTCAGACTCATCCTTGGCCGTTTTCTTTTCCTCTCCTCTGTAGCGAATCCATCACCAAGATTTCTCAATTTTATCTAATTATCTCTCACATTTGTCCACTTTTCACTTTGCCACTGCTGTTACACTAAATCTTAGCGCCACCTCTCAACCAGACCTCCCACCCTTCTCCCGGTACCACTCTGCTTTCTTATTAATCTCCACAATGAAGTTAGAGTAATTTTTTCAGAACATGAACCTGGTCATGTCCATCACTTGTTTAAAACGTGTCGATGGCTCTCTATTGCCCTTGTGATGAGGACCAAAATTCTGAGAATGTTTTACAAGGTCCTGTACGGTTTGAGTCCTGCCAACGTTTTTAACTTCTTCTTATACCTTCAGCCCCTGACCCCCAACCTCAGCTTGTTCTATGTGTTTCAACTCTATTTATTCTCTCTTGCTCCCAGGTCCCCATTCGTATCTTTTCATCCCCATCTGATCTTAGAGCAAGGGTCATCTTCTCAGTCACGGCCCCCAAGTCGCCCTCCTCTCTCCCATTCTAAGTCAAATTCCTTTGGAATTATCCACTTCCTAAGAGTGGTTACCACCCTTCAAAGGGCTTATCTCAGTTTGTCACTATGCATTCCTTGACACGATTATTTGGTTAATGTGTATCTTCCCCATTATATTCTAGGCTTGATTTTTGCTTACCATTTAGTACTAACTACAAACTCAGGGCCTGGCATATAGTAGATGCTCACTTAATACTTGTTAAGAGACTAAATATTGAAGAAGGAATAGCAAGATCCACATCTATTTCACTATTTTGCCTAGTTCAAGCCACGATGCAGATTTTCAGAGATAACTAATATTACCTATTTCATACTTCAGGAGTCTTAAAGAATAATTTCCAATTTGGTTACTTTTTAGTATCATCCAACAAGTCCTATAGTTGTTTTCAATGTAAAAATAAACATGATATAACCCTAAAATTAAACATCTGTTTATAGGAACTCATATTTCTCTAAAGTAAACATCCAGATATATTCCATAAGTTATCAAGTTGGGTTTTTGTCGTTCAGGAAAAGGAGAAAATTACATAGGTAGAAGCCCTTATTGGAGGAGATGAATTTCCTTGCCCAAATCAGAGGAGAGCTGACTCAATGCCAGTTGCTGAGAGGATTCATGAAAATTTCCCTATTAAAATGTTACTAAAAAAAAATGTAACTACTAGAACATGGACTGAGAAGAAGGAAACTGAATTTTAGTATGAAAATAGTCAAGTCAGATGTGGCTAAAAGTATTTGAGATTCATCTATCTCAGAAAAATGTCGTGATGATCAAAATAAAACTGTTATGGGATGTAATCAAACTTACAAGTTTTTGCACAGCAAAGGAAACCATAAGCAAAACAAAAAAACCTATAGACTGGGAGAAAATATTTGCAAATGATGAGACAAACAAGGGCTTAATTTCCAAAATATACAAATAGCTCATACAATTCAATAACGAAAAACCAAACAACCCAATCAAAAAATGTGCAGAAGACGACCTAAATAACCTAAATAGACATTTTTCCAAAGAAGACACACAGATGGCCAATAGGCACATGAAAAGATGCTCAACATTGCTAGTTATTAGAAAAATGCAAATCAAAACTACAATAAGGTTCCACCTCACACTGGTCAGAATGGCCATTGTTAAAAAGTCTAAAATAATAAATGCTGGAGAGGGTGTGGAGAAAACGGAGCCCTCCTACATTGTTGGTGGGAATGTAAACTGGTGCAGCCACTATGGAGAACAGTATGGAGGTTCCTCAAAAAACTAAAAACAGAGTTGCCATATGATCCAGCAATCCCACTCCTGCACATATACCCAGACAAATCTATAATTCAAAAAGATAACATGCACCACTATGTTCATAGCAGGACTATTCACAATAGCCAAGATGGGGAAACAAGCTAAATGTCCATTGACAGATGAACAGATAAAGAAGATGTGATACACACACACACACACACACACACACACACACACACACACACAGGAATATTATTCAGCCATCAAAAAGAATGAAATAATGCCATTTGCAGCAACACGAATGGACCTAGAGATTATCATACTAAGCAAAGTAAGTCAGAAAGAGAAATACAAATACCGTATGATATCACTTATATGTGGAATCTAAAATATGACACAAATGAACATATCTATGAAACAGAAACAGACTCACAGAAATAGAGAACAGACTTCTGGTTGCTAAGGGGGAAGGAAAGTAGGGGAGGAAAGGATCAGGAGTTTGGAATTAGCAGGTGCAAACTATTATATTTAGGATGGATAAACAACAAGGTCCTACTGTATAGCACAGGGAACTATATTCAGTATCCTTTGGTAAAGCATAATGGAAACGAATATGAAAAAAAAATATATATCTATAACTGAGTCACTTTGCTATACAGCAGAAATTAACACAACACTGTAAATCAACTATGCTTCAATAAAATTTAAAAAAAAGTTATAATGACATAAATATATCTTGAAAACATAATACATCCTATAGATTTTCCTAGGGCCAATATGATAAAAAAAATTTCAAAATTAGAGAAGCTAAAATTGGTAAGCATAGCCTTCATGCTAAATCCAATAACTTGCACTTAAAAAATGACAAGATTCCTCTGAAAATAAATTTGTTAAGGAAATGTGACACTTCAATGGACTGTAGTTTTTATTACAAACTTATACTTTGTACCTTACAGTTATGTTTACATACCTTAAAGTTATGTTTCCAAAAGTACCTTATAGTTATGTTTACATACACCAGCTTGCTGGGAATATGTCATTTAATTTTTTTAAGCTACTTGTTAGTAGCTGGATATTTTCAGGATTTTCCCATTTTGGTTGAATCCAACAATAAATTAGTGGGTTATTTCCTAAACTGATTTCTTTTGGGTAGAAATTCAACTGATCTCTTTTAAAGCCCTGAAGTATATAGAAAAATTAATAACTAATTATAAACATAGATGCTTACAATAGATAATTTATCTGGATAATTTATCTTTTGCATTTACTTGTTATATTTATATAAGAGTCATAACTAATACAATGAAATAAATATTACTTTTCTTTCTTAAATATTATGCAGCTCTAACTTTTGATTCATCTTCAAGACAAGTTGAGGACAAATATAAAATCTGACAGATGTATTTTTAAAGACAGAATTTTTTTCTTCCATCTAATTTAGGATCTCTGGGATAAACAAGATATTTTACATATGCTGATAGAAATAACTGACAGCTCAAGCTTCTGTGCCTTATACTTGTTAAAATATTTGCATTCAAAAGCAAAGTCAGAATTGTACCTCAAGGCTATATGTATATCTTTCCTAAGGAACATAAGATCTAAATACCATTTTAAATTATAATCGTTTTGAAATCATGCATTTCAAAATACAAACCTGCATTTAAAAAAAATAGGACATAGTCTCCTTCATTAAAGCTTTTTCACTGACTGTGTATATGCCACACACTGTGGCAAGTATTGGATATGAAAGGAGGGCTGAGTGCCTGTCCTTAAGAAGCCTGGAGTCTTCTGAGGGGACACCGACCACAAGCAGGTAATTGCAATACAGTGTAACAAGTACTTCAACTGTGGTCATTACTGGATTCTGGGAGCAAATAGGAAGAGCTCAGAGCTGGTTATTAGTGATATTCACTGAGATTCTGGGTTTTCTTGGCACAAGTTAGGATTGCACTTCTTCACCTCTTTCAAATTAGGCATGACTTATTTTGGATAATGAAATACGGGTGGAAGTAACACAAGCCATATCTAGGTGGAAAGCCTTTTTCCTTCATGGTGACTGGCAGTACTGCATATGATGGAGGATCCAATGGGCTTGGATCCTGAAGGTAGATGATATGAAGCCGAGGCTCCAGTTAGCCTCAACGGACACACAGTGTGTGTCAGAAGTAAACATTTACTTTTTATTAAGCCACTGATATTTGGAGGATGTTTGTCACTGCAGCACAGCCTAAACTATACAGACCACTACACGTTTTACCCCAAACTCGGAAAACTAGAAAAGTTTTCCAGTGTGCACGAGGCTAAGCTGAGATCTGAAGGATGAATAAGACTTATCTAGGTAAAGAACTGAAGGGAACGGTGTTTCAGAGGGAAAAGTACATGCGAAGGCTTGGAGCAGGATGAGAATTCAGCATGTTTGGGGAAGAGGTTTTTTTGTTTGTTTGTTTCTAATACAACTGGAGTATAGCAGTCCCACAGAGCTACTGGAGATTACTCTGAGTAGGGCCAATAGTAATTGCTAATCAAGGATAAGATTCCAAAGTATTTCTGCCCTGTTCATTTGGGCTCTTGGACGCAGTAAGGAGAAATGAAGAACCAAAGTGTTGTGGACCAAAATAATGGTAATTGTCCTTAATGGAAAATTCACCCGCAAAGTACAAAGTAGCTCTCCTCTTTCAGCAGGGAGTCTTTTTATCCCTTACTTACATCCTTGCTTCAGTTTGTACTTTCTTCTTTACATACAGACTCAAATGAACCCTTCATCTCGTTCAAGTCTGTTGTGTTTATGTCTTTTCACGTCTACTAGACTGTAAGCTTCTTGAAGGCAAGGCCCACGTCATTTTTATGCATTGTAGGCACTCAAAAAATTCCTATTAAGACAGCTGCCATTATTTTAGAAACCTAAAAGCAGATCACAGCCTTGGCTAGCTTCTACATGGCTGCTTTAAAATGGAGATAAATCTCTGTGCACAGGTGAGGATATATCCATTTTTAAATGATCCAGAGATAAGCTGAGGTCTTGTGATGACAGTGAAGGCTGTGGGCTCGTGGAATTTGCTGCCCAAGACCTAGATTCTAGGGCCTCCGCTTCTTGGTTGTAAGCCCTTGGGTTTAACTCTCAGTCTTAGTTTCCTAACTTGTGAACTGCATGGAAAGCCTGCCCTACTCACCTCTCAGGGCTATTAGGGGACCCAAATGACAACTCTGAGAACTTTTAAGTGTTGTACAAATATGATGTGATATTCATATTACTGCTGTTGGCAGCATGAATCTTGAATCATTAGAGGAAGCGGGTATAATGCAAAGCCTGTACAGTTGATGAGACCTGGGTTTGAATTCTTTCTCTGTTACTTAACCGTTGCATAATTTTGGTCAAGCAATAAAATTCTAGAGTATCATCAATCTCCCACTGATTTAGACTAAAATACATTTCTTATACAAGTATTCTTAGTAAAGAATACTAGAAGTGACATAATAGAAGGCCGTCGAGTTTCAAAATCATGAAGGCAGAATTCAAATCCCACTTTCACCACTTATCAGACATGAGACCTTGGTTAAGTTAACTACCTTGTAGACCCTCAATTTCCAGATCAATATAATGGGGATGGTATTACCCAGTTTCCTAAGGTTAAGAGACCATCTGAAGTGTTGTTTCATTAAGCCTTTGAAATGTTAACATGTCTGTTTACCATAGAGCAAACTTCAGCCCTAAGAAGTCTGAACCCAGGCTTAGTACTTTTCTTAGGTCATGGAAAAGGTTTAGTAACATTTAACTACTATTAAAGGGGCACCTTCTCTTATCCTAACATAGAGAAAATGACTGAATAAACTTAAACCTAAATCTCAGGTCAATTTGTGACTCACCAGACCAGACAAGATTCCTATTAACCTGGAGGTGGCCGAGGCAGCTCTTGAGGCCCCTCATTTCCTCATCTTCCCTTTCCAAGGAATGGCAATGACTTGTTTTCCCCGGGGTTATACAAGATTTAGGAGAAAAATAAGGGATATGGGCCACAACCCAATAAAGGCCACTGCACAAACAAGACAAATATTTGTCTGTTTTCTTAAGTACACAATCTTGGTCCAATAAATTTGTTTCCCGTGGCCACTGTCATGGTCCACCCAGCTGGCTGCTGGATCAACTCTACTTTTGAGCAGGCAGATGAGCGAGGCTTCCGGAGAGAAGCAGGTTCTCCAGTGTGCCAAGCCTCCCCTCACACACAACCTCTGAGGTCCATTCCTGATGAAACAGACTAAGTGGGCTGTTTGCTAGCCACTCGCCTTCACTGTGAGTGTGGTCTGTGCACGACCAGTATCATCATCTTCTGGGATCTTGTTAGAAATACCGACTCTCAGGGCTCATCCCAGACCTACTAAACCAGATCTGCATTTTAACAAGATTCACGTACACTTTAGTGAAGCACTTGGCTACAAAGTCTAAATAATACCTGACACCAGGTGCCAAAGAGAGCCATTCCTTAGGACTTACTTCGGATATCCCCTCAAAATCTCTTCACCAAAAGTCTTTTTTTTTTTTTTTTTGCGGTACACGGGCCTCTCACTCTTGTGGCCTCTCCCGTTGCAGATCACAAGCTCGGGACACACAGGCTCAGCAGCCATGGCTCACGGGCCCAGCCGCTCCACGGCATGTGGGATCTTCCCGGACCAGGGCACGAACCCACGTCCCCTGCATCGGCAGGTGGACTCTCAACCACTGTGCCACCAGGGAAGCCCCACCAAAAGTCTTAAACTAGACAAGATATTCGGTTAAAGCTGCACTGGTCTCTCTGCCCTACCACACATGTATACTCTGAGTGCAATAAAGATATCGTTACTCACTTTCTAACAAAGGATCTAAAGATTTCGCGAGTTGTGGAAAATCATACAGCTAGGCAGTTGCTAAAATGTAGAATAACCTTCCTTTTCTGTAACTATTGGTTTTGGCTGATAGAAGTCATGCATACGGTCATATTTCAGAGAAATTACCATGCCTTAATGAGAACTTTAGGTTGAAGGAAGACATTTCAGTCAAATGAGAGTGAAATTGATATGATCAAAATGAAATATGTGGCATATTTATCTAATCAGCTAGAGCTGCAATCTCGAAACCAGAGTCATTTACAGCTCAACCAACTCATCTAGTCATTATCAGCTAATGATACAATGAGTGATTACCCCCACATTGAGATAATAAGTGAGTTCATGAAAATCAGCCCTTCTATTATAAAGTGTGACAGGTAGGACCGAAAATAAGGTCTTTGAATGCAGTGAGTGCCGGACATACCTGACAAAAATTTAATAGGAAAAAATGGAACTGCATAGTTATAAGATGAGGTACGTCCTTTATGGAAAGCAATTTAGTGATTTGTATCAAGAATCATTAAAATGTTCACACTTTTGCATCATACAAATTTTCCTTTTTCTTTTCTAGTTTGAAACAATATCAAACTTTCAGAAATTGCATCTGAAATACAAAGAATTTTCCTATACCATTTGAGAGTAAGTTGCTGATATGATACCCTTATCATCCTTGAATATATTAGAGTGAATTTCTTACAAATGAATACATTTTTCTGCATAACCACAACAGAACCATCAAAGTGTTAGTTAGGAAACTAACACTGATACATTACTACCATCTTGTCCTCACACTATATTCATTTTGCTAAATATCTCAGTGATGTTTTTCCTATAAAAGGACCCAGGTCAGAATTACATTTTGCTTTTAGTTGGCATGGCTCCTTAGTCTCCTTCAATATAAAACAATTCCCCCTTTCTTCCCCTGCTTTTTATGGTCATGCTGCTTTTGAAAACTGCAGACCAGTTATTTTGTAGATGGAACCTCAATTTGGGCATGTCTGCTGTTCCCTTAAGATTTGATTCAGGTTATATGACTTTGGTAAGAATATCACAGAAGTGATGGTGTGTTCTTCTCATTGAGTCATATTGGGTGGCACATAAGTCTGATTAGGTTTTTTAGTGGTTATGTTAACTTTAGTCACTTCATTGAGGTGGTATCCACCAGCTTTCTCCATTGTAAAGTCATTCTTTTTTCCCTTTGTAATTAACACCTATTAGGCAAGAAGTTACTTTAACATGATAGAAATATTCTATACCTCACCAAATTTTCAACTTACTAATTAATATCATTAGTTTATTTGGATTATCATAAACTCATGTATTCCTATTTCAGTCAAAAGGTGTTTTTTTTTGTTTTTTTTTTTTGCGGTACACGGGCCTCTCACTGTTGTGGCCTCTCCCGTTGTGGAGCACAGGCTCCGGACGTGCAGGCTCAGCGGCCACGGCTCACGCATGTGGGATCCTCCCGGACCGGGGCACAAACCTGTGTCCCCTGCATCGGCAGGTGGACTCTCAACAACTGCGCCACCAGGGAAGCCCCTCAAAAGGTTTTTAATCCGTTACTTCATTATTTATTTTGCTACTCAAATTCTCCCAGATCTGGCCAGTGGGAACTCCTTCAAGTTGGCTTTTGTGTTGTTTTGACAGGCCTCCATCATTCTTTGAGCACTTTCTCTTTGGCACGAGATGTTTCAGGCTCATCTTCTACTTTTCCTGCACTGGAACTGGACTCTTCTATTTCTCCGAGAAGGTTTGCTTACTTTTAGTGCAAAATTATATTTAGAAACCAAAATTTGGGAGCTAGATGTGCTCCTTGCGCAGTGATTCCCAGTCCTTGTCTGTAGACAGAGCTAGGAACTGAATAGATGTAGCTATGTCCATCTCTCTATATAGCTATATAGAGATTTGTATAGAGGTATTTACATCTATGTATTAAACTGTGAGTACAAACTGACACTTTCAATTTGAATCTGACACCACAGGGTTTGTTGTAGTTTTCCTTCTTTCAGTCATTCCCTTCTTTGACAATGAGAAATCGGACTTCGGTTATTGCTAATGTATTTAGTTACTCGATTACCCACTTATGTGTAACCAATCTCCAGTCACTGCCACCACCCTTCTTTCCCATGAGGTTACCCTTGTTGACCTTCTCTCAGCCTCTAGGGATTTCACCACCCTACCTACTATGCCTTACTCTGTGTAACAGCTTTTGTGTATAGCATACTTAATGTATTTGGAGTTCAGTTTCATTATTTTCCAGGAATTTTAGGAATGTTTAATTTATAGGACCTTATTTATGTCTGTAAGCCAATCAGAACAGCTTCTTTTAATTTAAAAAACTTTATAATCTTATTTACTAATGCCTCCAGAGATAGGAAAACGTTTCACATTTACACTATGAGAGCTAAAGAACTTTCTGAGTTATAGACACACACACATATATATATTTATATATATAAATATTTACATATATATATATATATATATAGAGAGAGAGAGAGAGAGAGAGAGAGAGAGAGGGAGAGAGAGAATATATCTTCAGTTCTACAACTTTATTCATAGGTTAAGAGCAAGACAGCAACTCACAGGTCTCCTTGAATTTCACTCCCCTTGCGAGCATGAAATTCTTAGTTAATTTGAGTTCAAAGTAGACAAACATACAAGCAAAAAAGACTAAAAATCTAGATTCTCTATATTCTTTCACCCAACAGAGAACAGACCTCTATGGTCCATTAGTCCATTTCCATATATTACCAAAGAGTCAGACCATAAAACCAAATTCCACTAATTATTGCTGCCACCATAACTTATCCTTCATGAACCAGAAACAAAAACAAAATGCAAAATTAGAGGAGAGAGAGGGGGAAAATGCTACAGAAACACAGAGACAGAAGCAAGGGTACGCTGTGATTCTAGTGGCCATCTACACCAGTTCACCTGGGACAGTCCCAGTTTACCTCTGTTGTCTTTTAATTTTTTTTTTTTTTTTTTTGCGGTACGCAGGCCTCTCACCGTTGCGGCCTCTGCCGTCGCGGAGCACAGGCTCCAGACGCGCAGGCTCAGCGGCCATGGCTCACAGGGCCCAGCCCCTCCGCGGCATGTGGGATCTTCCCAGACCGGGGAACGAACCCGTGTCCCCTGCATCGGCAGGCGGACTCTCAGCCACTGTGCCACCAGGGAAGCCCTGTTGTCTTTTAATTATTAATCTTCTTTTTCACTTTCAAAGTGTCTCAGTTTAGATGATAAATTATATGGCCAGGGGTGAAGGGGTCAAATCTCAATCTCAGTAATTTTTCCAGAAAACATCCTAGAAGAGGAGACCACAAGTAATAGGAGTCTTTCTGAAGTGTTTCCACCCAATTTACACTTAAATAGGTCAGAACATTAGCTGGCACATTACAAACATTCAAAAATATTAGCCATTAGGGTGGTTATTGTTACGTTTGATGTGACTGGACAACCCTGCTGTGGCTGACACTTCATGAGGGAAACCTTGGATTTGGGGTGCTGACTGGAGTGCTCTGGGCTCCACAACTAAGATGTAGAGAAAACTCATATGCATGGAGGTGGAGCTCCCTGCTGTAACTACTCCTGTTACTACTTGTTCATTATTTTCCATTGCCTTCTAGTGGGAAATAAACTACAGCAACTTTAAGCTTTTTGTTTCTCTATTTATTGTTTGGATAGAGATCTCAATAATTTGCAGACTCATCTGAACTCATAAAAGCAGACAAGCCTGGATGTTATAAAAAGTCATGGGAAAAACAGAGCAATTCAAGAGTAGGGGACACATCTTTATCAACCAAATTGTCTCTTATTATCAAAGAAACAGGATAAAACTAGAAGTTTTCAAATAAATTTTCTTATCAAGATTCAGGAGGAGAGGCAGGAGACAAGATGGTAGAGTAGGCGGCCTTGAGTTCACCTCCTCTCATGAAAACACCAAAATCACAACTAACTGCTGAACAACCATTGACAAAAAAGACTCAAACCTACCACAAAAGATATTCTACACCCAAAGACAAAAAAGAAGCCACAGCAAGATGCTAGGAGGGGCACTTTTGTGATACAATCAAATCCCATACCCACCAGGTGGGAAATAATTATATCACAGAGGTTCTCCCACAGGAATGAGAGTTCTGAGCTCCACGTCAGGCTCCCCAGCCTTGGGGTCTGGCATCAGTAGGAGGAGGCCCCAGAGCATGCGGCTTTGAAGGCCAGCGGGGCTTGAGTGCAGGAGCTCCACAGGACTGGGAGAAACAGAGACTCCACTCTTGGAGGGCACACACAAGTTTTCACATGCACTGGGACCCAGGGCAAAGCAGTGACTCCATAGGAGCCTGGGTCAAACTTACCTGTGGGTCTTGGAGAGTCTCCTGGGGAGGTGAGGGTCGGCTGTGGCTCACTGTGGGAGCAAGGACACTGGTGGCAGGGGTCCCAGGGAGTACTCATTGGTGTGAGCTCTCCTGGAGGTTGCCAATTGGGCACCAAGACCTGGCTCCAGGGCTGGGATGCCTCAAGCCAAACAACAGGATGGGAACACAACCCCAGCCATCAGCAGACAGGCTGCCTAAAGTCAACCTGAGCCCACAGCTGCCTATATACATACCGCTTGACACATCCCTGTCCACCAGAGGGACAAGACCTAGCTCCACCCACCAGTGGGCAGGCACCAGTTCCTCCCACCAGGAAGCCTGCACAAGCCCCTGGACCAACCTCACTCACAAGGGGCAGACACCAGAAGTAAGAAGAACTACAGTCTTGCAGCCTGAGGAACAGAGACCGCAAACACAGAAAGTTAGACAAAATGAGACAGCAGAGAAATATGTTCCAGACCAAGGAACAAGACAAAACCCCAGAAGAACAACTAAGTGAAGTGGAGATAGTCAATCTACCTGAAAAAGAATTCAGAGTCATAATAATAAAGATGATCCAAGATCTCGGAAAAAGAATGGAGGCACAGACTGAGAGGATACAAGAAATAATAAAGAGCTAGAAGCTTTAAAGAACAAACAGAGATGAACAATACAATAACTGAAATGAAAAATACACTAGAAGGTACTAATAGCAAAATAAATGAGGCAGAAGAATGAATAAGTGAGCTGGAAGACAGATTGGTGGAAATCACTGCTGCAGAACAGAATAAAGAAAGAAGAATGAAAAGAAATAAGGACAGTATAAGAGACATCTGGGACAACATTAAATGCACCAACGTTTGCATTATAGGGGTCCCAGAAGGAGAAGAGAGAAAGGGCCTGAGAAAATATTTGAAGAGATAATAGCCAAAAATTTCCCTAACATGGGAAAGGAAACACTCAAGTCCAGGAAGCACAGAGAGTCCCATACAGGATAAAACCAAGAAGGAACACACTGAGAAACATATTAATCAAATTAGCAAAAATTAAAGACAAAGAGAAAATATAAAAAGCAGCAAGGGAAAAGCAACAAATAACATACAAGGGAATCCCCAAAAGGTTATCAGCTGATTTTTCAGCAGAAACTCTGCAGGCCAGAAGGGAGTGGCACGATATATTTAAAGTGATGAAAGGGAAAAACCTACAACCAAGAATACTCTACCCAGCAAGGCTCTCATTCAGATTCGACGGAGAAATCAAAAGCTTTACAGACAAGCAAAATCTAAGAGAATTCAGCACCACCAAACCAGTTTTACAACAAATGTTAAAGGAACTTCTCTAGACAGAAAAGGCCACAACTAGAAACAAGAAAATTATGAATGAGAAAGCTCACCAGTAAAGGTAAATATACAGGAAACGTAGGAAATCATCCACACACAAATATGATATCAAAATCAGCAATTGTGAGGAGAGTACAAAGGCAGGATATTGGAAATGTATTTGAAATTAAGATACCAGCAACTTAAAACAATCTTGTGTATCTAGAGACTGCTACATCAAAACCTCATGGTAACCGCAAACCAAAAATTTACAATAGATACACACACAAGAAAATGGAATCCAAACACAACACTAAAGTTAGTCATCAAATCACAAGCGAAGGGCACAAAAGAGGAAAGGCTGTTTTAGGGACTGAATAAGTTTTCTGTGTGTGTGCTGTGCTTATTTCTATTTTTCAAATAGTATTTTTTAAAACCATGAATAATCAGTGTTGAGATTTTATAAAACAATTTGGTGATATAAGAGCATTAAAATATTCCTATTATTTGATCTAGCAGCAACCTGGCCTAAAACAAATATAAAACGTAGACAACTGTAAGGCATAAGATTATTTAAAATATTATTTATGATAGTGAAAAACTGGAAGCGACTCAAATATTCGATAATGTGAGTTTGGTTAAATAAATTGTGGTACTCTCAGGTTATCAAACATTAGGCAGTTGTTAAAATATGTGGCCAAATAATTTTTTGCCACATTGGGGAAATACTTATGATACTATGCTAAGAGACAAAAACTGGCTATTAAATTTTGTATAGTCCATTCTGTAAGTGTATATTCTATTCATAATATATAGAAATGCATTGAAAGGTACTGAAAGAGAATGCACTAAAATTTAATAGTGATTATCCTTGGGTGATTTTAAGTTTTCTTCACTATCCTGAATTTCCCAAACTTTTAAATAATAAGAATATATGAAAAAATAGAGTTGGAAAAAGAGATTATGAAGATTGTACAGCAACATAAAAATTATACATGACGAATGGAAAGGGTAGATGAAATTAGAGGTACACTTATATTTTCAACTGAAGGTCTGTGAAGCCCTGACTGCCAGCGTGGCAGTATTTGGAGATGGGGACTCTGGGGAAGAATTATGTTTAAATGAGGTCATAAGGGTGGGGTCCTGATCTGATAGGATTAGTGTCCTTATAAGAAAATACCCCAGAGAGCTGGTTCTCTCTCTCTCCCTGAGCACACACTTAGGAAGGCGTATGAGGACATAACAGCAGGGTGACTATCTACAAGCCAGGAAGAGAGGTCTCACCAGAAACCCAATCAGCTGGAATCTTGATCTTGGACTTCTCAGCCTCCAGAACTGTGTGAAACAAACATCTGTTGTTTAAGCCACTCAGTCTATGGCATTTTGTTTTGGCAGCCCAGCGGAATAATACACTAGCTAAAAAAAAAAAGTCTTTTTAAAGTGGAAGGAAACACTCTGAAGAGAAATATCTGCTGGGTTTACCCCTCCCTGTCCTATTTCTAAACACAGCAGGAAGCCAGTGGGTTATCAGGTGAAAAGTTGTAGGTCAGGGGACAAGTCCTAATGCTTTTGGTGGAGGACAAGCTCAAGGTGGGCCACCAGGGTGTGGCCGCCCAACTCCTGGAGCACTGTGTTCAGTGTTGGTGCCTGAAAAAGGAGGTCATTGGCTGAGCAACACATTCAGAGATTACATAGGTCTGTGAAGGCTTTTCCAGAAACAACTTCTGGGCTGGTGGGTAGAGAGGGAACAGTGTCTTCAAGTATTAACACACAACACTTTTAGCATTCTCTTCTACCTCTAAGATTCTCTTAGAAGCTCTCTTTAAATAACAGATAGGAATTTCACCGATTATATATCAGATTTCAATTTTCTGTATCCTGCTCTATGCTAAGTTAAAGAAAGAATAGAGAGTATTGTTTTCCATTTTTGTAAAAGGAGGTATAAAGGAGCAATGGTGTCACACAGAATCTTATTATCTAGCAGAACATGAAAGTCATTGACTACTCAAAGGCTCCTGTGTGCAAACAAGAGGGCATGTCAAGGAGGGAAGATGGCAGGTGTCTGCACACTACGGAGTGGGCTGCACACCACGGTATCAACATTCATGTGTTCTTCCTAAAAATCTCAGGACTTTTTCGTGAAGTGGATAAAATCCAAATAACAACGTAATCTGTGCTTTTGCAAATTAGCTACAAGCCACCTAGTTTCTCAGCAATTACTTGACGTTTTTATCTACCTCTAAATGTTACTGACCTTAAAAAAAAAAAAAATCTGATCAAAGGCTGTGGAAATTCTAACCCCTGCAGCAAGTATTAAATTGGTCCACTCTGTGTCCTATGCTGACAAATCATTATACTCCAGCGCCTAACGACCCACGAGTGACTCAGTTACATGCACGGATGTAGTAGCAATGTTTTAAAGTTGTCTACACTTGACTTTATTCCTTTAAAACAACCACCAACCCTCCCAGCCCCTTTAAATCTCCCCAAACCTAATAAATAGAAATGTCTTTCCTTCTATATACTCCAGAGCAGACGTGAGGGCAACTGCACCTTGTGGGTGGTCACATAAAACGAGCACAAGCTCCTTGTGTAATAAATCTCTCTCTTGTAACCAGCTTCCTCTCATATGAGGCTTCTTTTTATATTTTGAAGATCCTTGCATTTATATGGACTCTTCCTTCTTACCTGTCCCACCCTTTCCTCCACCTCAGCCCATAACAGGCCCTGGTTCTCTAGAAACTTACTGGTTGGGTCAAGGAGGACTTGATAGTGAGTGGTTTGATATCAGATGCCAACCCCTGCCCAACGAGAAGCAGTGGGAACCCCTGACATCTCTTCGGCCATGGAATTGACCGTGTGAGGAACAATGGAAATGTAATATTCTGGGAATATAATTTGGTAGTTTTGAAGATGTATTCTTGCCTTGAGAAGTTACCTGGTGGATATGTCTAAACACTACCTTTCACAAAAAATCATAATTTTTTCAACATTAAAGGCCATTTCATACATTTCTGTTGTACATACTATAGTGCCAATTACTGTATGGAACACGACACAAATGCACATGTAAATTAGGTTCAGAAGGCATATATCTAGAGAGAAACATGGTTCAAAAGGATACATGCACCCCAATGTTCATTGCAGCACTGTTTACAACAGCCAAGACATGGAAGCAACCTAAATGTCCATTGACAGATGAATGGATAAAAAGATGTGGTACATATAATATACAATGGAATATTACTCATCCATAAAAAACAATGAATTATGCCATTTGCAGCAAATGGATGGACCTAGACTTTATCATACTAAGTGAAGTAAGTCAGACAAAGACAAATTTCATATGATATTGCTCATATGTAGAACCTAAAAAAATGATACAAATGAACTTATTTACAAAACAGAAACAAACTCACAGACTTAGAGAATGAATTTAAGGTTACCAGAGGGGAAGGGTTGAGGGGAGGGATAGACTGGGCATTTGGGATTGACATGTACACACTGGTATATTTAAAATAGATAACCAACAAGGACCTACTATAAAAAAAAAAAAAGACTTTTCTGTCTGGTCTACTAGAATATATGATGTTACTATTTTTGTGTAGCATATTCAGTGAACAAACAGAGAGAACTGGTTGTTTGGAGATAAGACAGGTTCTTTCCTTGTTTGCCTACTGTATGCTTCTTATTAGAACAGTGCTCTGATGTGTGTGTGTACGCATATGCACGCGTAAGCTTACACATGCACACACGAAGTAAATTCTCAGAGAACGTATGGAACCAGCCTGACATCTAGTTGCTCTGACAGCTTATACCTGAAACAGTCAGCTGCAACTTGCCTAAGTAACAGAGTTCAGCCTGTTCATTGTTTTTAGTAACCACTGAAAGAGGCCGCTGGCTTGAACAAAAGTTAAACCATTTGCTTAATATTTATGGAATGCCTCCCTTGAGCACAGTGAGACCTGAAACTGTTGTTTGTACTTTGAAGTACTTTGTTGAAGTACTTTGAACAACTTCCCCCCATTCAACAGTCTCTATAAAAAGCCCTGAAGGGGCTTCCCTGGTGGCTCAGTGATTGGGAATCTGCCTGCCAATGCAGGGGACACGGGTTTGGACCCTGGTCTGGGAAGATACCACATGCCGTGGAGCAACTAAGCCCGTGTGCCACAGCTACTGAGCCTGCACTCTAGACCCTGCGAGCCACAACTACTGAGCCTGAGTGCCACAACTACTGAAGCCCGCACGCCTGAAGTCCACGCTCTGCAACAAGAGAAGCCACCGCAATAAGAAGCCTATGCACCTCAACAAAGAGTAGCCCCCACTCACCACAACTAGAGAAACTCCACGCGCAGCAACGAAGACCCAATGCAGCCAAAAATAAATAAATGAAATAAATAAATTTATTTAAAAAAAAAAAAGCCTTCAATGCAGGCCTTCCAGCACCACCTGACTCTGTCCAGAGCGGGAGCTGGACTGCTCTGATATCTCTCCGTGCTGGTTCTGCATCTTGCTGCCTTCCCATTCACTTCCTTTAGACCCATACTTCATTTGCACTGTCTATTTGGTATGTGACCAACATTTAGGTTTGGATTCTGTCTCTCAGAAGGACACTTCTTGCTCACTACCAGCTCAGGGTCTTAGAACCACTGACCAGAACAGAGGCCAAGCGTCCCACTTGCTCAGTGGGGAAGATCAGACAATTGAATGTATTTTAGACTCGACTGTGTAACACACCCACAAATGTGAAGATGGGCTTCCTTCAGCTGGGAGAACTAAGCATGCAAATGAAAGATTTATTACAATTCTTCAAGGCTTGTGGAGGAATTGTGGAAAACACAGTGCCCACGATACTGGACAAGCAGGCAGGAGTCTCACTGTAAACCCACATGTAACTACAAAGACTTGGGCTGCAAGTCAGAAAGGAAGTGAAAGTTTTGCTCCCCATTTGCCCTGTTGGATCAGTTATCCTTTCAGTGATGTCTCCCACTTAGGGTATATACAGAAAAAGCCACCCAAAAGAAAGCAGAAGCAAAGCCGTTTCTTCAGTATTTTTGGCAATGAAGAAAGTCAAGCCTTGACTCTCGAGCATGAGTGTCCTGAGCACTTGAAAATACCTCCTCCACCTTGTGTTAGAGGTTCTCCTGCTTCTTCTCTTTGCCTTGCTTGCTGCAGAGGCTCCACAAAGGCCCACAGGACCCCTATATCTTATGGCAAATATCTGACAAATCACTGGGTATAGAATTTATGATCAACAGCCTGGTGTGAGGATTAAAGGAAATAGTTATGAGAAAAACACTCAGCACATAATTGGCACATGGTGAGTACTCAATAAATAGTTTGCTTATTTGCTTGTTTGTATATGTCCCTATATGTTCCAGAGAGGATTTAAAGCAGCTTATGAAAATAATCACAAAGAGTCTAACAACGATGTAACTGATGACTCTGGGCCCTAGAGTAAAAATATAGAGAACATTCTCCCTAAATTTTTCCTACACCTTACCATTCATCACCCCCAGGTACTGCTCATAAATATGTCTACCAAGGCATTTTCTATTTAAATTAATACATCTATTTCTAAAAGTCTGGCCCTCAGAGAAGCAATCTGCACACTGCATAACCTCTCTATTGAGTCTGCCACCATTCCTGGGGGTTAGTTACTTTGAGACAATTACCAATACCATGGGGTAAGCAGAATCGATAAAAGTTACAAGACCGTCAAAAGGATACCTGTGTCCAATCAGACAGCATGTGCCTTGACAGATAGAATATATGTATTGAGACGATGCAAGCAGCTTGATGGAAAACCACACCAGGAGTAGGAAGCAACTCTTCCATGTGTCTGAGCCAGGGAGACTGCAGTGGAACTGTGCTCGCTTAGGAAGCCAGTTTTTTGCTTTATACTATTGTTATGTGAGGTGGTTATGTGAGTTTTGGGACATTGATGAAGATTCTGCCTCCCAGTTCTTTCCCACCTCCCAGTTTATGCAGACACGGAAGAGTTTTTTTTAATTAATTTTTATTGGAGTATAGTTCCTTTACAATGTTGTGTTAGTTTCTACTGTACAGCAAAATTAATCAGCTATACATATACATATATTCCCTCTTTTTTGGATTTCCTTCCCATTTAGGTCACCACAGTGCATTAGACACAGTTCTCTGTGCTATACAGAATGTTCTCATTAGTTATCTATTTTATACATAGTATCAATAGTATATATGTGTCAATCCTACTCTCCCATTCCTCCCACCCCCTCTTCCCCCTTTGTACCCATACATTTGTTCTCTATTTCTGCTTTGCAAATAATATCATCTATACCATTTTTCTAGATTCCACATATATGCGTTAATATACAATATTTGTTTTTCTCTTTCTGACTTACTTCACTCTGTATGACAGTCTCTAGGTCCATCCATGTCTCTACAAATGACCCAATTTTGTTCCTTTTAATGGCTGAGTAATATTCCATTGTATATATGTACCACATCTTCTTTATCCATTCCTCTGTTGGTGGACATTTAGGTTGCTTCCATGTCTTGGTTATTGTAAAATAGTGCTGCAAGGAACATTGGGGTGCATGTGTCTTTTTGAATTATGGTTTTCTCTGGGCATATGCCCAGTAGTGGGATTGCTGGGTCATATGGTAATTCTATTTTTAGTTTTTTAAGGAACCTCCACACTGTCTTCCATAGTGGCTGTATCAATTTACATTCCCACCAACAGTGCATGAGGGTTCCCTTTTCTCCACACTCTATCCAGCATTTATTGTTTGTAGATTTTCTGATGCTGGCCATTCTGACCCGTGTGAGGTGATACTTCATTGTAGCTTTGATTTGCATTTCTCTGCTAGTGATGCTGAGTATATTTTCATGTGTCTCTTGGTCATTTGTATATCTTCTTTGGAGAAATGTCTATTTAGGTCTTCCACCCATTTTTTGATTGGGTTTTTTTTTGATATTGAGCTGCGTGAGCTGCTTGCATATTTTGCAGATTAATCCTTTGTCAGTTGCCTCATGTGCAAATATTTTCTCCCATTCTGAGGGTGGTTTTTTCATCTTGTTTATGGTCTCCTTTGCTTTTAAGTTTAATGAGGCCCCATTTGTCTATTTTTGTTTTTATTTTCATTACTCTAGGAGGTGAGTCAAAAGATATTGATAAAAAGATATTGCTGTGATTTATGTCAAAGAGTGTTCTGACTATGTTTTCCTCTAAGAGTTTTATAGTGTCCGGCCTTACATTTAGGTCTTTAATCCATTTTGAGTTTATTTTGTGTATGGTGTTAAGGAGTGTTCTAATTTCATTCCTTTACATGTAGCTGTCCAGTTTTCCCAGCACCACTTATTGAAGAGGCTGTCTTTCCTCCATTGTATATTTTTGTCTCCTTTGTCATAGATTAAGTGACCATAAGTGTGTGGGTTTATCTCTAGGCTTTCTATCCTGTTCCATTGATCTATATTTCTGTTTTTGTGTCAGTACCATACTGTTTTGATTACTATAGCTTTGTAGTATAGCCTGAAGTCAGGGAACCTGATTCCTTCAGCTCCATTTTTCTTTCTTAAGATTGCTTTGGCTATTAGGGGTCTTTTGTGTTTCTATACAAATTGTAAAATTTTTTGTTCTAGTTAGACATGGAAGTTTTTGGATGGAGGCTGTCACTACCCAGTCAGTTCTCTGAAACAGAAAATCTTGGTGGTGAGAAGAATGTTATTTTCACGTCCATGTCCATTTATGCCACAGCAGCTCCCATTTCTTGGGCAAAAAGGACTTAAGACTGAGTGATAAAGCAAAAAAACAAGTATCCTATTTTTCATTTTACTTCCTGGTCTGACTGTCTGGAAGTGGCTGATGCAGAAGTAGTTTCATAACAATTAACTAAGTTTCCATTGAGGATACAGCTTTGCATTTATAGAAAAAAACTGTGGAATATGTTATTCCAGTACAGGTTGGTCAACATTACAGTTCCTGAAAGGGACCTTGGAATTTGATGTGGCATCAACTAAATATATTTAGTTCTGAGCAGAGGTCACCACTGCAGTGGCCTCCTTCACTAGCAGTTTGGGAAATTACCAATGAACCAAAAGATTTGGGAGAATCAGAATAAGGACAAGCTGGGGTTTTCCTTACTGTGAAATCAAAACACCTCCCAAGCACTTCTTCTTTTAATCCTGAAGAAAAACTTCATTCTAATTACTCTACTAGTGAGAGCTGAACAGTGTGAGATCCGCTGTGAAATGAATATTCCTACATAAAAAACCCCAGCATATTCATCTTTAAAAAATTTAGTATCTTAATGGGATTCATGACTTAGTCACCTTTTGTACTGCTTTCTGTTTGATTATAATTTTATCTATTAATCATGTTAATCCAATAGACTCTGCCTTAATCAAATGTGAGTCAATTACCCAGTACTTCAATTTATATTTTTTAATGAAAGACATTTTTTAAAATTGAATGCCAATTAGGGCCAAGCCAAACTTGTTCATAAAGTTTGGGTTATCACAGAACAGTATGAGTCCTTGACTATACCTGTATTTTCAGCTCCTTCTGATAAGGGTGTGCTGTGTGCTTTCAGACACAGCCATTAACCTCTCTGTAATTCCTGGTTTTCCACCTGTGAAATGAGAATAATACTTCTGGCTTGGGAAATGATTTTATGACTCAGTTGAAAAATGCAGCTAGAATACCATTTTTTTAAAAAAAGCTTTTTGTAATTTTGCTGTTAACTTCTTACCCTAAGTGGGTTTGTTTTTCCTTAGCACCAATCCACTTTTCAACATCGCTAGAGAACTATACATAAATCCACTGAGAGGGATGTGAGACTGAGAAGGGTTCCTCTGGAACAGAGATTCTTTACCATGGACATTGATGGACAGAGTGACAAGGATTTTTTTATCCACAGGCCTCCAGAAATTAAGTCCAAGTGGCCTCCTGGATCTCTGTGCTGGGAAAGGCTGTAAGGTTCAGCAGAATAGAGCCCCTTGCTCTGTTCAGGAATGGGCAGTGGTGGCGTGAGTGCAGACAGAACCAGCTGATAGCGTAAGGGGCTCCTTGTGCTCCACTGCTAATGTGTACAAAGTAGCGTGTGTACATTTCTCTAGAATGAGAGTGCATAGTTATTCTTTTCATTTTCAGTAAGATTTTACAAACCACTGTTTTAGGATCAAATGGACTATGAAGTCAGGGGCCCAAACCTTGGGCTAGGACTAAGGCCAGAGGATCATCTCCACTCATTCAATGGGAGAGGAAAGAGATCTCATCAGCAGACAAGTGTTTCTGTTTTCGTTCTGCAAAGCTGGCTGCCATTACACTGTCTGAAATTGGGGATCTGGACTTCTCGGGAAGAGGGCTCTTTCACACTTTTTGAAGTTTAGGGCGGTAATGATAGTTATTTCATTCCCTTTCTTTTCTGCTCCAAGTGCCCTACTCCTCTGGTATTTAGCTCTGTTGCTGAGTTGAAATCACGTTAGTGTATTACAGGCTAAGCCAGCTGAGTGCATTCTGCGGAGAAATGACAAGTGAGCTTGCTGGTGGTGAAAAGCTCTCTAATGGCAGGTGGCAGCATGGCGCATTGGTGCTTCTTGATGGACAGCTAGGGAACTGTTGTCAGTTTCCAGATTCTCTATCACGATAGTTCCAAGGAAAATCATTTGCATTAATTATCACCAAGGAGGGGCGACCTGTGCAGACAGCTTTTGTTCCATAAAGTGTCCTGGGCAGCTGGCTGGGTCAACTGAGATGTTCTGACCCTTCTGCTAATAAGCTCCTGTGGCCATTCCACCTAAATCAAAGCCTTACATTTCCAAGGGGCTCAAGGCTGCTTGGAAACAACACTCCACAGGAGTCACTATTTCTGAGTTCTAATGCCGCTGTTAAAAGCTAGTGGGCAGAACTTTTCATTTGCATATGATTAGAACGAAGACCTTTTGCATTCCAACCTGTGTGATCATCTGAGAATCTTACTCTTTGTTTCAATCAGGGCCTGGTGTTGATGGCCGCTACAAGGATGCAGGGTTATTCACACCCCGGGGGGCAGCATGAAATTCAACTGTGGGCAAGTATCCAGTGTCCTCTAATTGTCTACTAGCCTTCTTGTTGACTCTGAATGCCTGGATTCTGGGTCCTGAGGCTTCTCCCACTCTAGCCCCCAGCAAGGATGCCAAAGAACCTCGTGTGAGATAGACAAAGAAAGATTTTACCCTGCTTGAGTTAGATCAATAAAACTTTCTCCTCCAAAATTTATAATTCTCTTAGATAGATTTTTAGCAGTGGAATTATTAGGTCAAATAAATTGAGTATTATGAGGCTTTTGACTGCCAAATTGGTCAGTTTAGGAGTCTACTTCTAGCTGTATTTCCTCCTTTGAGGATTGTCTCTTAGATACTTTACCTACATCATCTTAGCTTTTCTGCATCTATTTGTGTGAACTCTACATACTAAAGATGATAGCTCTCTGCAATGTTTGCTGCAGATATTTTCCTAGGGTTATTGGGAATTTTCTTTTTGCTTTTATGAAATCAAATCTGTCCTTTCTTTTGTAACTTCCTTGGTTGTTTTATCTCAATAAATATTTATTAATTGTGTATGATGCAACAGGCATTGTGGTGGGGTTAAACATAAATAACATGTGAACCCTGGCCTCCGAGAGCTTGCAATCTGTATGAGGATGTAAGGGCATAGAAAATTATGGCTGGAATTATGGCTGATTAGGTGCTCAAAGACACCCTTAGACTGCAGAACAGTGCAGAGATTCTGGAATTAAACCCTAGAGAGGACACACTCTTAGAAATATTACTAATTTAATAGGAAGTAGAGGAGGTCTCTGAAGAGCCCTGCCTATTAGAAAACAGAAAAGGGAGCAGAAATGTGAGATGGGGCTGGATAAAGCCAGAGTGGCTAGCAGCAAGGACGAGGGTGGTTATTTGATAGCAACCCTGCCTTTCATACATGACTATCTAGCCTTGGGCCAGCAAAGATGGGAAAGCTGACCTGTCACCACCCTTAGACCTGGGCAAGAGGGGACTCCACCTTGGGCCCTTGCTTTTGAGAATCCTCTAGGTTTGTTAATATACATATACATGCATATATTAAAGACATATGCTCAGCACTGGCAGAACCTGACGTACCCTACACAACCACTCTCACAACTAACTCCGTTAAGGTCCCAGGGAAACAAACACTTGTGTTGGGTTGCACCTAAACAAAGAGTGATAAGTCTAGATGTGGTGAGCTTTGGGTTGTTGGAGATGGATACTGGTCTAGAAGGTAGGGAGGATTTGAGGGTTGGAAACTTTTAGATAGAACAAAAGATAAATTAATCAACTTGTTAAATCCTTTCCTTTGGAGTGAATGCAATAGGTTGTCACACAATCAAATATTACTCAGCCATCTCAATCATCTTTTTTTTTGCTTCTCTTTGTGTCCAATTTGTGTCTGGAGGGACTCACAAATTAGGACAGTGTTTGCAAGTGATGTACACAGCTGCAGAGGAAATTTTCCCATATTAAACAATTCATATTGCTCTTATTCACAGATCTGAAGGTTTAATACATCGTTCATTTGAGGTGTGATACCTATGGATTCTTTACATTAGAAACTAGAGAGACAACGAGCACTAGAATGATAAATGATGTTATGTTACATAATTATATAATAATAATTTTTAAAATTTAAATTACATTAGAAAGTTTCAGTTTCTCAAAATAAGAAACTGAATTAAGTATATAATTTTGATGGGCAAATATTTACATGTACACTTTGAATGCAATTGCAATTTATTTTTTCAATCTTTTAGATCATCAGTGTTGATAGATTCACAAATTATGTGAATATCCTTAATACAACATAAGTGATTTTTCCGAAATGAAGGCAAGAAAGATGATTTTATGAAATAAGTGTAAAATAATTTAAGAATTATATAAGTCCCTATTTTATTTCTCAGTCAAATGTCACTAAACTATCAAAAGAATACCCAGACATGTACAATAATAATTAACTTCAATAGTTTCTACTGTTTTACCAATTTTCAATCCTATAAAAGCCAGAGTTTTACATGTAATTCTCTACTTTGTTGTATGAAGGTATATTTTTCAAAGCAGAGAAGTGGCACAGGTTGTTTGTACCAGCTTGTAGGCTTGATTTATGATTTTTAAGCATTTAGACATAAAGATGTAGCCATCTCACTTTTACTCTGGTCCCAGCCACCATGCACGTTAGGGGCAGACTCGCCTAAATTTTCAAGGGGGCTGAAGTGTCCAGGTTTGGTGGCCTTTCCTGGATCAAACATGAAATTTTATTAGATATTTTTTTCATGTCAATTACATGAATTGTGAAAATTATACCTGTCCAATTTTTACTAGGATGCAGTAAAAGTGGTATTTTATACATTTAAGTGCTTACATTAGCAAAGGATAACTGAAGAAAATTCATGAAGATGTCTAATTGAAAAGTTTTAAAAAGTAGAAAAGCATAAACTCAAAAATATAGAGAGAAGATAATAAAGATCAAAACAGTAATAAATGAAAAAAAAATACAAAAGATACTATAAAAGAGCCAAAGTTGCTTCTTTTAAAAGACTAATCAAATAGAGAAAATGTTGGTAACATTGATCAAGAAAATAGAAATTATCAGTATAAAGAAGGAAAGAGAAATAACTATACATACAGCTCAACTTTTAAAATATAATTAAGGAATACTATGAACAATTTTATGCCAATTGATTTAAACAGCTAGATGCAATGGATAAATTCCTGGAAAAAAATAACTTAGCAAAGCTGACTCAGTAAGAAATAGAACGCTTGAATTGTTCCATATTGTAAAAGAAATCAGAACATAGTTAATAATATTACCATAAAGAAAACACCAGTTGAGCTCTACTAGATCAATCCAATATTGAACAAACTTCTCTAGAAAGTAAAGAAAGAGGAAACACTTCTCAACTTATTTTATAAGGCTTCCATAACTTTGTATCTAAACAAGACAAGGGCAGATTGAAAATGGAAGATTATAGAATTTTTACAGAATTTCCAGTCCAGACTTTTTTTTTCTCTTCAAGAGATTTGATGAACAGTTGACCCTTGAACAACACGGGTTTGAACTGTACGGGTCCATTTGTACTCAGATGTTTTTCAATAGTAAGTACTACAGCACTACGCAGTTCAAGGTTGGTTGAATCCAAGGATACGGAGGAAACTTGAACATGGAGGAATGACTGGAAATTATACTTGGATGTTTGACTTAGAGGAGCGTCGGTGCCCCAACCCTCGAATTGTTCAAGGGTCAACTGTATATTCAATAAAATATTTTAAAAATTCTGTGTTTGATTAAAAATTGTTGGGCTTCCCTGCTGGCGCAGTGGTTGAGAGTCCGCCAGCCAATGCAGGGGACACGGGTTCGTGCCCCAGTCCGGGAGGATCCCGCATGCCGCGGAGCAGCTGGGTCCGTGAGCCACGGCCGCTGAGCCTGCGCGTCCAGAGCCTGTGCTCCGCAACGGGAGAGGCCACAACAGTGAGAGGCCCGCGTACCGCAAAAAAAAAAAAAAAAAAATTGTTATGTATGTGACGTGAGATAAACACACAGACACACATACACTTTTCAAATAGCTAAACTACAGTTCTCTCACTATACAGTAAGTAATCTTTTCCATTTAGTAAAAGTGAAGACTTTATTTCCAGGAGTTCCATTACTAGGAACTTTTATTAACGAATGTTCGTTACTTTACTTTGGGTTTCTCCCTGGTAAACACTGATAAAAACAGATTTGGATGCTGTCACTTAAAAAAAAAAAAAAAGAGTGGGAGAGAAGCAGACTATCATTCAATTTAAGTTAAATTTAGTTTTAAAATTAGCCCACTTTATTTGAAGAGCTTGTGTCAATAACTTACTATCCACCTAACTTTTTAATTACTACAGTGACAGTTTAATTACCATGGACAATTAAAACAGTATTATTTTGAGTTTTTTACATTACAGTAGATTATTTCACATTAAACGTTAAACACCTATCAGTTTTCATTTCCTGTTAATAAATTTCCACATTCATCAACTCAAATACTATAACATTTTCTAACACACACACACACAGAGGCAGAGAGAACAGGGTTGGGGGAGGGAGGGGAAGGAGCCCAAGGAAACTGTTTGAGGCCTTTGCAGGAAAATTATTCAGGCAGCTGTTTCTTTTTGGCTTGGGGTTCTGACTGATGACAGACAACATAATAAATAATCTATTTACTAACTCCTAAGAGCTAAATAATGCCCTTATTTTTCACCATAACTGAATTGCCAATACCGTATTGATGAAGTGTCATAGGGCTGGAGCTAAACTGACCTCATGTCACCATTTTTCTTTCTAGAGCAACAATGAAGACCCTAGAAAAGACCCCCTATTACTCTGATTAACGGAAGGCACTAGAGGTTACCAGTGAACTTGGTTGTATTTATTTATTTCCACTTAATTCACTGGTAAGGGGTGGATGGATGGAACTCACTGGGTCATGGAAAGCACAGCACTTTTTTCTTCTCTCCCACACTGTCTCCATAAATGACTGCTTTGCATATTGCAGGCTGCTTCTGAGTGCCGGCAGCTTCCGTTCCCCATTCCACACGGCTGGAGCGGGGTGTCTACGGCACAGAAACAGAATCTTCCCAGGGCTGAGAGCAGTCTCACTCCAGAAATATTTGTCAGTTTGGCTTGGAGACCACAGACCCCACAAAGGAGATGTTTGCTGGGAATAACTATCTATGATTCTGAAGAAAGCAACCACATATGATATCCCCTTGACTATGCCTTCCAAAACCAACTGTTCAATACCAGTTAAAAAATGTATTTAAATGTATCTTGCAATAACCTATAATGGAAAAGAATCTGAAAAAGAATATATATATATATATATATGTATAACTGAATCACTTTGCTGTATAGCAGAAACTAACACAACATTGTAAATCAACTATACTTCAATTTAAAAAATGGATTTAGTCTATGTCTATGCAATTACAAGGTGATCCCCTAACCTTCTCCTCCACTGTGTCTCCTTTACTTCAGGTCCCGTCATGTGTGATGGCTCTGTAGGCACCTCCCTGTCTCTGATACAATCCTCTGGATTCCTCGGTCAGAAGGGCTTTCCAAAACCAAGCTCTGACCATGTCTTTCTCTGACTTAAAAACTCTCAAGGCACCAATAACGCACAGGTAAAGCCTAAACTTGGCATTTTTAAATGCTTTCTGCCTTTGACTTGTGTACTCAGCCCTTCCTTTTCCTCTTGACAAACCTCTATTTTTATTTTTATTATTTTTTATTTTTTGGCTGCACCGCGCGGCATGTGGGATCTTATTTCCCCGACCAGGGATGGAACCCGCGGCCCCTGCAGTAGAAGTGCAGTCTTAACTACTGGACCTCCAGGGAAGTCCTGACAAACTCTATTTTTAAACGCTCATCTCAGATGTCGTATTTCTGGTGAAGCTGTTCTGTCTCCCCAGCATGAGTTACACATTGCTTGCTTTGTGTCCTCACCCCTGGGGACCCAACGCTACTGCAGTTCTCAGCACACCATGGGCCACCACTCATATGTCTGCTTCCTCTAATCTTCACAGTCCCAATTCCTCCTGAAAACCCAAGAATTCACAGTGCTTTGCCCCAAGGCCCCTGGTATTTTGGTACCCAATTCAGTTCTGTCTTATTTCTCTGGTTTATATCTTCAAAGTCCTGTCTCCCAATTAGACCATAAATTCCTTTGGTATGAGGTTCTATTATATTTTTAGCTTAGCAGGTCCTTGGGCTCAGAATAGTAGTTTAAATTATGAGTCTGAAATGGAGTAAAACTTGAAGATGAGAAGAAATCTAACTCTAAAATGTGTGTGGGTGCGTGCGTGCGTGCGTGTGTGTGTGTGTGAGAGAGAGAGAGAGAGACAGATTCTTATTTATTCACCAATGTGTGGTCCTTAGAAATATATATCTTTTTGCAGATTGTACTGCAGCAGAAAAACAATTCATAAGAATGACAGGCTCTTTGAAGCACTTTGGAAATAATTACTTATCAAACTAACTCAGTTACATTTCTTGCTACTGATTAAGATGAATCTAAACCTTTGGGTGAACAAAAATTTGTTTGCTGGGGTGGGATATTATAGCTGTTATCACTATAAATTTATACCTACCATATAAAAATTGTCAATGTATATAATTAACTGCCAAAATATTCCCTGGGGTTAACTGTCAACTGAATTAACTAAGCAATACAGTTAGGTTTTAATTAGCCATTTTAGGGCCTGGAGAATTAGGCACAGAAAGCAGGGAGATAATTTCATATAAAAAAAAAGCCTCTTCTCAACTTTCAGTTTCGCTTGAAATTCCTAATACATAAACATATACTTTCCAATGAAATCTTCTTCCCTCCCTCCTTTCCTTCCTTTTTGTAGTTTTTCAACCTATCTTTTAATAGTAAAAAGTGGACATTTTCTAGGCAAGAATGTTTGTCAAGGGGAGACTGCCAACGATTCCAAAGCCTGGAATTTATTTAGGAAGTCAACCCTTCACAAATATTCAATATTATTTTTAAAATATTCTTTGGAAAAATCTTGCAGCTATCTGTCATTAAAGCAATCTTATTTAAACAATTATGCGTTCATAAATTTGTGAAAGCAAATGGCAGTGGTTGCTAAATAATGCCTAAAACAAAATGTCATTTATGTATCTTTTGAAATCTTTGAGCACGGCTAATCTATTCACAACTGTCTTGTGCTTTACCCTACACACATACACACACACACACACACACACAATTCTGACTGTACTAATAAATCAATAAAATACTATACACTTGGCTGTGCCTAAGATACATTTAGAAGTGATAGAAGTTTCAATTATTTGACTGCATAGCATCTGGCACAAAGCATCAGAATAAATTATGGAAGAAGCAGTTTATTTAAAAAGAATGAAGCTATTGTGACATTTTAAGTGATAGTTATTTGATGTACTCTCAAATCGTAATTGACTTGATACCAAACCACTGGCCATCTGAACACTGAATAAGTTGAAAATAAAATGTGTAAGATGACAAAGAATATTAGACTGCATTCCAGTTCTCATTCCCAAATCCAATTCAGTTCCAGCCTTGAAGAGATTCATTGATAAATAAACTGAAGAATGACTATATCTCCCTTCCTTTTTGTGCTACAGAGCCAGTCTAAGAGATTTTGAAAATACTGCCTCAAGTATTTGAAAAAACTGACATCTCTGTCCGCTTTCATTCCAGGAATTCTGTGTTTTGATTAGGAAAGTTCAGTGACTACGTAGCTTCTTAAACTATAGGACTTGCTTTTGTATCAGTCCATATCCACCAAGGAACATTATCATTCCCTAAGTTCCAAGCAGTAGCTGAGGACTTCAGTGATCAGGGTTTGACATTCACCTCTGTGGCCTTATATAAGTCACAGTCTCTGTGGGTTTCATATTCCATATTTGTAAAAAGGAAATAAGATCCCTTTCAGTGGACCATATGCAGGATCAAATAAAGTATCAATAATATGTAAAAGTGCTTTGCAAATTCTAAAACTATCAAAAGTATGTTGTTATTATTGTGTTTCTATCAGATATTATTCCTCAATCCATTTTTCTCTGCAATGCATACTGCTAACATAATGTATGCTACCTATCTAGGCTTATTAGAAGATGGAGCTGTTATTCTCTCTGGGCCGACAACCTTAGGTATTTACCTTTATAACACTATTTCGTACATGATTTTCTTTTTTTTTTTAAATTTTATTTACTTGTTTTTTATATAGCAGGTTCTTATTAGTTATCTATTTTATACATATTAGTGTATACGTGTCAATCCAGTCTCCCAATTCATCCACCACCACACATGATTTTCTTGACTTCAGTGTTCTCTAAGCTTTTTTTTATTAACATCTTTATTAGAGTATAATTGCTCTACAATGGTGTGTTAGCCTCTGCTTTATAACAAAGTGAATCAGCTATACATATACATATATCCCCATATCCCCTCCCTCTTGCATCTTCCTCACACCCTCCTGTATCTCACCCCTCCAGGTGGTCACAAAGCACCGAGCTGATCTCCCTATGCCACGTGACTGCTTCCCACCAGCCACCCACCCTACATTTGGTAGTGTATACATGTCCATGCCACCCCCTCACTCTGTCCCAGTGGACCCATCCCCATCCCTGTGTCTTCAACTCCATTCTCTATGTCTGCGTCTTTATTCCTGTCCTGCCGCTAGGTTCTTCAGAACCATTTTTTTATTAGATCGCATATATTAGTGTCAGCATATGGTATTTGTTTTTCTCTTTCTGACTTACTTCACTCTGTATGACAGTCTCTAGGTCCATCCACCTCCCTACAAATAACTCAATTTCGTTTCTTTTTATGGCTGAGTAATATTCCATTGTATGTATGTGCCACATCTTCTTTATCCATTCATCTGTCGATGGACACTTAGGTTGCTTCCATGTCCTTGCTATTGTAAATAGAGCTGCAATGAACACTGTGGTACATGGTTTTCTCAGGGTATATGCCCAGTAGCGGGATTGCTGAGTCATATGGTAGCTCTATTTTTAGTTTTCTAAGGAAGTTCCATATTGTTCTCCACAGTGGCTGTATCAACTTACATTCCCACCAAAAATGCAAGAGGGTTCCCTTTTCTCCACACCCTCTCCAGCATTTTTTTTTTCTCCAGCGTATTTTGTTTGTAGATTTTTTGATGATGGCCATTCTGACTGGTGTGAGGTGATACCTCATTGTAGTTTTGATTTGCATTTCTCTAGTGATTAGTGATGTTGAGCATCCTTTCATGTGTTTGTTGGCAATCTGAATATCTTCTTTGGGGAAATGTCTATTTAGGTCTTCTGCCCATTTTTGGACTGGGTTGTTTGTTTTCTTGATATTGAGCTGCATGAGCTGCTTGTAAATTTTGGAGATTAATCCTTTGTCAGTTGCTTCATTTGCAAATATTTTCTCCCATTCTGAGGGTTGTCTTTTGGTCTTGTTTATGGTTTCCTTTGCTGTGCAAAAGCTTTGAAGTTTCATTAGGTCCCATTTGTTTATTTTTGTTTTTATTTCCATTTCTCTAGGAGGTGGGTCAAAAAGGATCTTGCTGTGATTGATGTCATAGAATGTTCTGCCTATGTTTTCCTCTAAGAGTTTTATAGTGTCTGGCCTTACATTTAGGTCTTTTAATCCATTTTGAGTTATTTTTGTGTATGGTGTTAGGGAGTGTTCTAATTTCATTCTTTTCCATGTAGCTGTCCAGATTTCCCAGCACCACTTACTGAAGAGGCTGTCTTTTCTCCATTGTATATTTTTGCCTCCTTTATCAAAGATAAGGTGACCATATGTGCATGGGTTTATCTCTGGGCTTTCTATCCTGTTCCATTGATCTATCTTTCTGTTTTTGTGCCAGTATCATACTGTCTTGATTACTGTAGCTTTGTAGTATAGTCTAAAGTCAGGGAGCCTGGTTCCTCCAGCTCTGTTTTACATTCTCCAGATTGCCTTGGCTATTCGGGGTCTTATGTGTTTCCATACAAATTGTGAAATTTTTTGTTCTAGTTCTGTGAAAAATGCCCGTGGTCGTTTGATAGGGATTGCATTGAATGTGTAGATTGCTTTGGGTAGTAGAGTCATTTTCACAATGTTGATTCTTCCAATCCAAGAACATGGTATATCTCTCCATCTGTTTGTGTCATCTTTAATTTCTTGCATCGTGTCTTATAGTTTTCTGAATAAAGGTGTTTTACCTCCTTAGGTAGGTTTATTCCTAGGTATTTTATTCTTTTCGTTACAATGGTAAATAGGAGTGTTTCCTTAATTTCTCTTTCAGATTTTTCATTATTAGTGTATAGGAATGCAAGAGATTTCTGTACATTAATTTTGTTTCCTGCTACTTTACCAAATATATTGATTAGCTCTAGTAGTTTTCTGGTAGCACCTTTAGGACTCTCTATGTATAGAATGATGTCATCTGCAAACAGTGACAGCTTTACTTCTTCTATTCCAATTTGGATTCCTTTTATTTCTTTTTCTTCTCTGATTGCTGTGGCTAAAACTTCGAAAACTATGTTGAATAACAGTGGTGAGGGTGGACAACCTTGTCTTGTTCCTGATCTTAGAGGAAATGGTTTCAGTTTTTCACCATTGAGAACGATGTTGGCTGTGGGTTTGTCATATATGGCCTTTATTATAGGTAAAGGCCCTCTTTACCTCTTTACCTATATGATGTAAGTTCCCTCTATGCCTACTTTCTGGAGAGTTTTTACCATAAATGGGTGTTGAATTTTGTCGAAAGATTTTTCTGCATCTATTGAGATTATCATATGGTTTTTATCTTTCAGTTTGCTAATATGGCTTATCACACTGAGTGATTTGCATAGATCGAAGAATCCTTGCATTCCTGGGATAACCCCACTTGATCATGGTGCCTGATCCTTTTAATGTGCTGTTGGATTCTGTTTGCTAGTATTTTGTTGAGCATTTTTGCATCTATGTTCATCAGTGATATTGGTCTGTAGTTTTCTTTTTTGGAGACATCTTTGTCTTGTTTTGGTATCAGAGTGATGGTGGCCTTATAGAATGAGTTTGGGAGTGTTTCTCCCTCTGCTATATTTTGGAAGAATTTGAGAAGGATAGGTGTTAGCTCTTCTCTAAATGTTTGATAGAATTCGCCTGTGAAGCCATCTGGTCCTGGGCTTTTGTTTGTTGGAAGATTTTTAATCACAGTTTCAATTTCAGTGCTTGTTATTGGGCTGTTTATATTTTCTATGTCTTCTCAGTTCAGTCTCGGAAGGTTGTGCTTTTTTAAGAATTTGTCCATTTCTTCCAGGCTGTCCATTTTATTGGCATATAGTTGCGTGTAGTAATCTCCCATGATCCTTTGTATTTCTGCAGTGTCAGTTGTTACCTCTCCTTTTTCATTTCTAATTCTGTTGATTTGTGTCTTCGCCTCTTTTTTCTTGATGAGTCTGGCTAATGGTTTATCAATTTTGTTTATATTCTCAAAGAACCAGCTTTTACTTTTATTGATCTTTGCTATCATTTCTTTCATTTCTTTTTCATTTATTTCTGATCTGATCTTTATGATTTCTTTCCTTTTGCTAACTTTGGGGTTTTTTTGTTGTTCTTCTTCTTTCTCTAATTATTTTATGTATAAGGTTAGGCTGTTTGAGATTTTTCTTGTTTCTTGAGGTAGGATTGTATTGCTATAAACTTCCCTCTTAGAACTGCTTTTGGTGCATCCCATAGGTTTTAGGTCGTCAAGTTTTCACTGTCATTTTTTTTCTAGGTATTGTTGATTTCCTCTTTGATTTCTTCACTGATCTCTTGGTTATTTAGTAGCATATAGTTTAGCCTCCATGTGTTTGTATTTTTTACAGATGTTTTCCTGTAATTGATATCTAGTCTCAGCATTGTGGTTAGAAAAGACACTTGATACAATTTCAGTTATCTTAAATTTACCAAGGCTTGACCCAAGATATGATCTATCCTGGAGAATGTTCCAGGAGCACTTGAGAAGAAAGTGTATTCTGTTGTTTTTGGATGGAATGTCCTATAAATATCAATTAAGGTCATCTTGTTTAATGGGTCATTTAAAGCTTGTGTTTCCTTATTTATTTCATTTTGGTTGATCTGCCCATTGGTGAAAGTGGGGTGTTAAAGTCCCCTACTATTATTGTGTTACTGTCAATTTCCCCTTTTATTGCTGGTAGCATTTGCCTTATGTATTAAGGTGCTCCTGTGTTGGGTGCATAAATATTTACAATTGTTATATCTTCTTCCTGGATTGATCCCTTGATTATTATGTAGTATCCTTCTTTGTCTCTTATAGTAGTCTTTATTTTATTTATTTATTTTTTTGTGGTACGCGGGCCTCTCACTGCTGTGGCCTCTCCCACCGCAGAGCACAGGCTCCGACGCGCAGGCCCAGCAGCCATGGCTCACGGGCCCAGCCACTCCACGGCATATGGGATCCTCCCGGACCAGGGCACGAACCCGTGTCCCCTGCATCAACAGGCAGACTCTCAACCACTGCGCCACCAGGGAAGCCCAATATTCTTTATTTTAAGGTCTATTTTGTCTGATATGAGAATTGCTACTCCAGCTTTCTTTTGATTTCCATTTGCATGGAATATATTTTTCCATCCCCTCACTTTCAGCCTGTATGTTTCCCTAGGTCCGAAGTGGGTCTCTTATAGACAGCATGTATACGGGTCTTGTTTTTGTATTCATTCAGCCAGTCTATGGCTTTTGGTTGGAGCATATAATCCATTTACACTTAAGGTAGTTAACGCTATGTATGTTCCTATTCCCATTTTCTTAATTGTTTGGGGATTGTTATTGTAGGTCTTTTCCTTCTCTTGTGTTTCCTGCCTAGAGAAGTTCCTTTAGCATTTGTTGTAAAGCTGGTTTGGTGGTGCTGAGTTCTCTTAGCTTTAGCTTGTCTGTAAAAGTTTTAATTTCTCTGTCGAATCTGAATGAGATCCTTGCTCTGTAATTTTGGTTGTAGTTTTTTCCCTTTCATCACTTTAAATATCTCTTAGCTTTTGCTTGTCTGTAAAGCTTTTGATTTCACCGTCGAACGTGAATGAAATCCTTGCTGGGTAGAGTAATCTTGGTTGTAGGTTCTTCCCTTTCATCACTTTAAATATATCATGCCAGTCCCTTCTGGCTTGTAGAGTTTCTGCTGAGAAATCAGCTGTTAACCTTACGGGAGTTCCCTTGTATGTTATTTGTCATTTTTCCCTTGTCGTTTTTAATAATATTTTTTGTCTTTAATTCTTGTCAGTTTGATTACTACATGTCTCAGTGTGTCTCATTGGGTTTATCCTGCCTGGGACTCTCTGCACTTCCTGGACTTGGGTTGCTATTTCATTTCCCATGTTAGGGAAGTTTTCGACTATAATCTCTTCAAGTATTTTCTCAGGTCTTTACTCTCTCTCTTCTCTTTCTGGGACCCCTATAAGGCGAATGTTGGTGCATTTAATATTGTCCCAGAGGTCTCTTAGGCTGTCGTCATTTCTTTTCTTTCTTTTTTTCTTAATCTGTTCTGCAGCAGTGAATTCCACCAGTCTGTATTTGAGGTCACTCATCCGTTCTTCTGCCTCAGTTATTCTGCTATTGATTCCTTCTAGTGTATTTTTCATTTCAGTTATTGTATTGCTCATCACTGTTTGTTTGTTCCTTAATTCTTCTAGGTCTTTGTTAAACATTTCTTGCATCGTCTCGATCTTTGCCTCCATTCTTTTTCTGAGGTCCTGGATCATGTTCACTATCATTACTCTGAATTCTTTTTGTGAAAGGTTGCCTATCTCCACTTCATTTAGTTGTTTTTCTGGAGTTTTATCTTGTTCCTTCATCTGGTACATAGCCCTCTGCCTTTTCATTTTGTCTGTCTTCCTGTGAATGTGGTTTTTGTTCCACAGGCTGCAGCACTGTAGTTCTTCTTGCTTCTGCTGTCTGCCCTCTGGTGGATGAGGCTGTCTATGAGGCTTTTCAAGCTCCCTAATGGGAGGCACTGGTGGCGGGTAGAGCTGGGTGTTGCTCTGGTGGGCAGAGCTCAGTAAAACTTTAATCCGTTTGTCTGCTGATGGATGGGGCTGAGTTCCCTCCCTGTTGGTTGTTTGGCCTGAGGCGACCCAGCCATGGAGGCTACAGGCTCTTTGGTGGGGCTAATGGTGGACTCTGGGAGGGCTCACACCAAGGAGTACTTCCCAGAACTTCTGCTGCCAGTATCCCTGTCCCTGCTGTGAGCCACAGCTGCCCCCTGACTCTGCAGGAAACCCTCCAATGCTAGCAGGTAGGTCTGGTTCAGTATCCTATGAGGTCACTGCTCCCTCCCCCTGAGTCCTGATGTGCACACTACTTTGTGTGTGCCTTCCAAGAGTGGAGTCTCTGTTTCCCCCAGTCCTGTCGAAGTACTGTAATCAAATCCCACTAGCCTTCAAATTCTGATTCTCTGGGATTTCCTCCTCCCATTGCTGGACCCCCAATTTGGGAAGCCTGATGTGGGGCTCAGAACCTTAACTCCAGTGGGTGGACTTTTGTGGTATAATTCTTCTCCAGTTTGTGAATCACCCACCCAGTGGTTATGGGATTTGATTTTACTGTGATTGCGCCCCTCTTGCTGTCTCATTGCGGCCCTCCTGCCATCTCATTGTGGCTTCTCCTTTGTCTTTGGACGTGTGGTATCTTTTTTGGTGAGTTCCAGTGCCTTCCTGTTGATGTTGCTCAGCAGTTAGTTGTGATTCCGGTGCTCTCGCAAGAGGGAGTGAGTACACATCCTTCTACTCTGCCACCTTAAACAAATTACCCTACATAACAAGTCCAGAGTTGCAGCTTCATGATATCATTGAGGACGTAGGGTCTGCCATCTTTGTTCTTGCCCCTCCTGTCATGGTTGTACAGTGGCTATAGAAGTTTCAGGTGTCATATGCAGACATTATAGAACCCCGTCAAGAAGAAGAGGAGTGTTTCTTTTTCTTCTTTCTTATTTTTACTTACCAACTCCACTTCTGAGAAAACTGAGAAATAGCTAGAACCTCAAACTGTAAAATAAGTGAAAGCATTGCCAAAAGTAGTGGAGATGATTTTGCAATGCATGGAGAGAGAGGACCTGCAGCACAGATCCTGGACAAACACAAAACATACTTTTCAAAGGTGAAGGTTTACCCTGATGTGTAACACCGAATACCTTGTATGCAACAGCCTTATGTATCTGCCTTTATAACAGCATTTAATACACATGATTTTCTTGACTTCAGTGTTCTCTAAGCTTTTTGATCAGTCATCTCATAAATGAAAATCTGGAGGGAACATGTAACCTAATATATTTATATATAATAAATTTCCATATAAATACACGTTTATATGTAAACAGGGTGCATGTGCTGGCAGTAGGAGTACGCTTGTACGTGGTTTTATTCCAAGAAGAAGAAAAAGTGAGGCTAAAAGAAAAAAATCATAGATATAAGTCATATTTGTAGGAAGCAGTCTATCTCTGCCAGAGGCGAAGAAAAGTAACTTTGCTTTGGAGAACCTCAGAGCTACTAAACCCCATTGACTCAAGAAAAACAAATGTACACCCAACACTCTGCAACACAAGGAAAGTTCCAGTTGGCCTTGGCTCTTCCTCAATGTGAACTTTTGCAAATATCTCATTGAGGAAAAACTCATATTGCAAAGTTGAAAGAGAAGAAACAGTCAGAAGATCAACAAAAACACAGGAAAAAAATAAAACTAGTGGCAGACAAGCACCAAGAAAATATTGCCACAGGGTCGATGAAATTTATGACTAAACTTTCTGCCCCAAATTTAAAAAGCTTGATGAAGCAATTGATTATATGAAGGAAGAGCACAAATCAGAGATGCAAGAGCTCCAGGAAGAGATCATGATGTGACAGAGGGGGAAGTGATATGTGATCTGGCAGAGTTTAGGAAAAAGGTTGAAGGAAAGAATAAAACCATCACAGAAATTAAAGTGAAATTGGAAGAAGCACCAAGGAGACTAACTACTGCTGAAAACACAGTGAGGAACATAGAGGACAGAAGTAGGAGGTGAGGTGAAGGAAGAAAGGAGGGAAGACAAATGAAGGCAAAAGGAAAAAAGAGTTAAACAGATAAAAAGGAAGAAAATGTAGGGGATAGGCAAAGGAGATCAATACTTGGAGTTGTTGAAGAAGAAAACATTGAATCCTAAGCAAATACTTAAAGATATAATTCAAGAAAACTGTCCTGAAATAAAACATATCTACTGAGAAAGAACACATCACATTCCAGGAAAACTGACTCAGAACAGCTAACACTGAGACATATCCTAGTAAAGTTACTGGACTTCAAGACAACAACATGATGACAACATTTTTTTGGCAACAAGACAGATTAATTTATGAAAGGATAAAGGGTATGCTGGCCTCAGACTTCTCCACAGCAGCAATCCATGCTAGAAGTCATAGGAGTAACATCTTCAACATCCTCAAGTAAAGAATCGCAACCTAAAGATGTTATTTGGGTATAAGGGCCACAGGCAAATACTTCTGAAGATGCAAGAATTCACAGAATATTGTTCCCAAAGCCCTCCTTGGGGAACAGCCTATAGGACTAAGTTTAACTTTCTCAATCAAGATAAGAGAGAAAGGGGACCAATATAAGCACTGAGTGTATTAGCACTAAGACTAAATAAATGTGTGGTTCAGATTATAGAGCAGAAAGTAAATATTATGTGCCCTAAAAATGCACACACGATATAAGTAATGTAAGTTGGGAGGATAAGGATGAAAGAAGTGGAAAGTAAAGGTGAAGCAAATTCACATACAAAACCTGCTGTGTGGTTTCCTCATCTTTAATAGTTGCTGGTTAAAGAATATCATTTTAATATTGACAAGTAAATTAATATAGGGAAAGGTATGTCTAATAGTTCAAAAAAAAAAGAACACTAACAAAGATTAAATAATTCACAAAAATTGCATGGTGGAAAAGAGAATGGGGATGAAAAACAAACACATACAATTCTTTATTTTTTCTTTTTGGCCGTGCCACACAGCATGTGGGATCTTAGTTCCCCAACCAGGGATCGAACCCGTGCCCCCTGCAGTGGAAGTGTGGAGTCTTAACCACTGGACTGCCAGGGAAGTCCCCACATACAATTCTTTAAGTTCTGGAAAAGTAATGCATATTGCCTAAAGAAATTGAGGATTCATTATTAAATAAACTTACAATTTCAGGGTAACCACTTGTAAAACTTCCTATTTATCATGAAAAAACATAAAACTTCCTATTTATCATGAAAAAAATGCACAGATAGGTAAAGCAATAGAATACATGTTGAAAAATGTTCACAAAACTACAAAATAGAAAACACAATATAAAATAATATGACAGAAGTAAGACAAAATTGATCTGTCAGACCAGTAAATATAAACGGACTCACCTCATCTACTAAAAGAAAATAACTTTTGGAATGGATCTCAAAGCAAATCTCAACTTTACATCATATATAAGAGAAACCGCTAAAGTAAAGTGATTCAGAAAGGTTGAAAACAAAAGAATGAGTAAAATATACCAGACAAATGCAAACAAAAAGGAAACAAGTTAGTCATCTCAACATCAGATAAGGTTGAACACAGGACAAAGAGCATTAAATGAGTCAAAAGTGGGTTCCTTATTTTGTTGAAAAGTGCAATTAACAGTGGTGTTGGAAGTACTGAAAAACACAGCATCAGTATTCATAAAGATAGAACTACAGTAAATACAAGGAGAAAAAGAAATACTCCCACTTTATCCTGCCTATCAGAAGTGTCACTAAGTCCAGCCCACATGCAAAAGGAGGGGAAGTAGATTCCACCTGTCAAAGAGTTTATAGGCTGATTTACAAAAAGGCACTGTGACTTCCATCTTGGCCACTCTTTTTCTTTCTGTCTTGGATCACTCACTCTAGGGAATGCCAATTGCCACCTCTTGAGGATGCTCAGACAGCCCAGTTGAGAGGCCCACAGGGCAAGGATGAGACTTCCAATGGACAGCCATGGGAATGAGGCTTCTTTGAAGTTGATCCTCCAGCCCCAGTCAAGCTTTCAGATGACTGCAGCCTCAGCTAACAGCTTGTCTGCAATCTCATCAGGGATCCTGTGCCAGCACCACACAGCTAAGCTGCACCTGGATTCCTGACCCTTAGAAACTGCGTGAGATTTTTTAAAATTTCTTGTTCTTTAAAGCCACTAAGTTTTAGAGTAATTTCTCATGCAGTAATTGATAACTAATGCAAAAGACAGTAACAACTGAACCTAAAAGAAGTGAAAGAAATTATTACAGACAAATTAACTAGAAAACAGAAAATTGTATTCAAAATAAATAAATTCAAAAGTTGACTTATTTTAAGGAAAAAAACTTAAATTAGAAAAACTATTACCTAGACTAACTCAGACAAAAGAGAAAAAGTAGAAATACACAAAGAAACGATACAGCTGAAATAACTACAGATATCACGAAAATGAAAAGAATACTGTGAGCCTACTTTGCTCAACTCTATGCAAATACGTCTGAAAACTCAAATGAAATGAATAATTTTTAAGGAAAATATAATTCACCAAAACAAGTTCAAAGGAGAGAGAAAATCTAAACAGCCACTTAGCAATGAGAAAATAAAGTTGTCAGAATGTTATCCCTCCGCGAAACATTAGGTTCAGGTGGTGTCACAAAGTAATTCCACAAAACCTCCAAAGAACACATAATTCCATTGTTAGTTAAATTCCAGATTAAAATTTTGAGGGATAGGAAAATCAGGAAAACATCCAAATTATTTAACGAAGAAAAAAACTAGCAAAGATTAGCCACAAAAAGAAAACTACAAATGAATCTCATGAATATGAACATCAATGTAAAAATTCTAATATTAGCAAACATAACCCAACATCACATTTAAAGAAAAATACAGTATGACAAATTGGGATTATTACAGTTATGTACAGTTGATTCAATATTAGTAAATCTAGTTATACAGTTGATCATTTTAATCATTTTAACAGGCCCAGAGAGAACAATCATATGATTATATTTAAAGATGCTGAAAAGGTATTTGATAAAGCCCAAAACTTATTCTCAATTAAAAGAAACCTCTTAATAAAAGAGGAATTGGTGAATACTTCCTTAACATGGTAAGATACCTGTATCTCAACTCAAGAGCTGACATCATACTTAGTAGGAAAGCATTAGAGAAATTCTCCCTTAAATCAGGAAAAAGTCAACTATTACACTATCACCATTTATTGTTTAATTTTTCAGAATATATTATCAAAATAATTAGATAAGAGAAAGAAATTACTGGCAGAAAAAATTGAAAGGAAGATTGCAGTGATATGATACTTGAAAAACCTAAGACAATAAACTGAAAAACTATTAGAACCAAAGAGAATTCAGTATTGATATACCGAAATTAGTTGCTTTTGTATATATAAACATTAACCAGTTATTATATAAAGGGAGAAAAACTTCATTTATAAGAGTAACAAGAAAATAAGGTATTTAGAAATCAACTTTAAAAACGTGCAAAATACTTACGAGATAAACTAAAACATGTCTCAAGGACACAAAAGATTTAAATCAAAAGCCATGTGATAGCCTTAAGTTTACTATCATAAAGCTGTCACTTCTCTCTAAGTTAGCGTATAAATTTAACCTGATCCTAATATATAAACCAATTGAGTTTATTCTGAAATGAGACTAACACTGTTGTGGAAAAGAAATTAATAAGCAAGTTTAGCCAGGAAAAATCTGAAAAAGTGGAGTAAGAAGAAGGAACTAGCCCAAAGAAAGAAGAAAATGTGTATTCAAATACTTTGAATAGTACCCTATGAACAGAGAGATATGGCACAGACTTGAAGGGCCAGAAATTGACATACATTTGGGCTTGTATGCAGTATAGAATCAAATCCAATATATGATAAAAATGCTCCCTTGAATCACTGTGGACAAGATAGCTTATTCAGTAAATTGGGAATAACTAGGTGGTCATATGGAAACCAAGTCAGATCTATACCTTGTACCTTACATCAGAATAAATTCAAAATAGGTCAAGTTCCTAAATATAAAAAATAAAAGTTTAAGAATTCTAGAACAAGAAAATTACTTTATAATCTAATAGCAGGGAGGAGCTTTAAAATTATGACACCAAACTCAGAGCCATGAAACACTAGATGGCATTTAAAAAAACAAACAAACAAACATGAAAGTTAAAAATTACCATAAGCAAAATCAAAAGATGAACTGGTAAGATAGTATTTGCAACTTATATTACAAAAGGCTGACTTTTCTAGTATAAATTAGTTCCTACAAATCAATAAGAAAAAGACCAACATCTCAATAGAAAAAATGAATTCAGAATATGAATGAAGGAACAGATAACAGAAAAGAAAAGAAAGATGGTAATAAATACTTTAAAATGTGTTCAGGGCTTCCCTGGTGGCGCAGTGGTTGAGAGTCCGCCTGCCGATGCAGGGGACACGGGTTCGTGCCCCGGTTCAGGAAGATCCCACATGCCGCAGAGCGGCTGGGTCCGTGAGCCATGGCCGCTGAGCCTGCGCGTCCGGAGCCTGTGCTCCGCAACGGGAGAGGCCACAACAGTGAGAGGCCCGCGTACCGCAAAAAAAAAAAAAGAAAAAAAAAATGTGTTCAACATTGCTCTTAAGGAACATGTAAAAACAAAACTACATTGAAATGTCGTTTTTTCCTATAATTTGGCAATATCAGAAAGCTCAGTAACATACCGTGTTGACAAAGCTAAAGGGAAAGAGGTGTTTTCTTACTTTGCTCATGGGAGTGCAACCTCTCTTATGAGAAATGCGGTAAATTTTATCAAAATGCATATACCTTTCACCCACTGATTCTACTTCTAATAACTTGTTTCTTTTAGATTTACTCACACATATGAAATGACTCACTCCATTTCAATATCCTTATATCTTGTTGCAACAGCCAAGGATAGAAACGGAAGTCCAGCAATTGAAGACTGGTTAAACAAGCTATGGTGCATCCAGTGTATATTTTGGAATGATCTCCAAATTACATTAAATGGAAAAAGTAAGGTGCAGGTAGTATGTGTTCTGTTACCATCTGTAAAGAAGCAGGAGCAAAAGATACAACTGTTTGCTTATAAAAGCATAAAATATTTCAGTAAAGATTTTTTTTTTTTATCTGCCTCTGGTGATGCATCCCATTGCAGCCACCAGTGCTCAGGCACAGTGACAGCTCCACACTGGATCCAGGGAGGAGCAAAGAGTGAAGGCTTATGTGTGTGCTGGTATTGCTATCAGGAAACAATGGTATGGGAGGAGAGCTGTGGGTAAGCTAGGAAGGAGTCTTTGAACCACAAGCAGAATTATACCAGTTCTTAAACTCTCTGTTCTACTCTTTTTTTCACTGAATGCTATATCAAGACAATGTCTTCAAAGATTGCCTGAATTGATTAATTCCGAGTAGGTAGGCATGCCCCACCTCCACTTTCCATTAGTTTTAAATAGAGTCAACACACCTGCCCTAAGTAAGGTGCCTTTACATGTAGTGCATGGGTCTTTCCCTGGGCCCTTTAATTTGGTGGCAATGGTCATGGCATATGGAAACTGATGGCAGGAAGAGGCGCTGTTATTTTGTCCTCGCATGCCTCTCTTTGAGCTGTGCCTCTTCTCTCAGATCTATGAAAAGAAGGTGGCTTTTATTTATTTATTCGCAGTACGCGGGCCTCTCACTGTTGTGGCCTCTCCCGTTGCGGAGCACAGGCTCTGGACGCGCAGGCTCAGCGGCCATGGCTCACGGGCCCAGCCGCTCCGCGGCATGTGGGATCTTCCCAGACCGGGACACGAACCCGTGTTCCCTGCATCAGCAGGCGGACTCTCAACCACTGCGCCACCAGGGAAGCCCGAAGGTGGCTTTTAAATAGGAACTTTATTATCATCAGGTTTGCTCTATTCTTAATGGAAAAAAATTTGTCAGTATCTAACTTGTATATTTGAATATTATCCGTATGTGTCGAGTTTCTATTACAAACATCAGCTGCTTTTTACACAAGAGGTATTCATTTCTGAGTGTTTTAGAAAAAGACCTAGGTAAGTGTGGCCTTTTCTTTAGTGCTTTTAAATAATATTAGTTGATTTATCATGGTTACTCTTCTTAACGTTTGGCCTTTAAGTTACAGAAAAGAGATGGCAACTTTATGGTAAATGTTGAATACAACCATGAACATAAAGTTATTTCTCTGTCTCTCTCTCTCCCACCCCTGACCTTGGCTACCACACATCTGCTAAAGATTCCTAAGTGGCACTGTGTATATTTTCCTTAATAGAATTTGTTAGAAAATATTTTTAAATGATGGGATAAAAATAAATACATATAGGTATTTTAAGATTTCCTTGTCAAACCCCAATGAGCTGTCAAGGGCACTGAACTTTGGAGACCGCCGCTCCAGGTCTGCACTGTTCAATACAACAGGCACTAGCCACATGCGGTTTATCCAGCACATGAAGTGCACTGATTCATATAGAGATTGATGAAAGTGTAAAATATACACTGGATATTGAAGACTTAGAAGGAGAAAAAAAGAATGTAAAAAATCGCAATAATTTTTAGACCAATTCCATATTTTGTATATATTGGTTTAAATAAAATATATTATTAAAATTAATTTCCCTCATTTATTTATACTTTTAAAATATGGCTACTAGCACTTTTAAATGGCATATGTGGCAAGCGTGATATTTTTGTTGGACAGGTGAATTTCGGGAGAGCAGAGGTCACAGTCTATTCATAACCGTGTCCATGACACTCCACTATAGCAGAACTAAGTAAGATTTTGCAGATGCTAAATACATTTTTGCTAAGAAGCTATTAATTCTTTCAAATCATCAGGGACGAAGTGAGCACAGTATGCAAGTAAAGATACTGCTTAAGCCAGTTTTTTCAGGAAAGTCACAAGAGGAAGTGGAGTGAAAACACTCACTGTGAGGGGGTTGATTCAACACTCAATCTACGCACTATAACTGAATATGCTTCCAAACTCGCTTTAAGGGTTAGCATTTAGAAATCAGGGAGGAGCCTTTGGCCAAGCATCCTCAGGGTGAATCGTCATTACTATCATGTATGAATTGATTGAAGATAATTTTGATCGCTAAAACTGTCTCATGTAAATGTTAAAATATCTTCAAGATTAAAATAGAGGAATCTACTTAAACTTTATCTTATACATCTGTCTTGAGTTAATGTGAACTTGAAAAAAATTAATGGATAATGCAGTCTCGGCAGTATCCTTTGAAACAATAGAAATTGTCTTTTTTTTTCTTTTTAAAACAGATAAAATTCTTTAAGAGATACAACCTATTTTTACTTTGACTTTTTTTGGAGGGGTGAGAATTAATTAATTATATATCGATATTAATCAGTAATTAATATTGAGATATAATTGACATATAACATCTAATTTTAGTATTTCATATGAATTTAAATATATTAGCCACATTCATTTGATACTCTGATTTAACATTGTTCTCATCTGGAAGAAAATATGCTATCTATTCTTTTTTTTTTTTTTTTTTGCTATCCATTCTTTGTATCTTCATTTATTTTATGGAAAATACAAGTGGTTGCAATAAACAAAAAGTATTAATACAAAAACAAAAATGGAATTAGGAGGAGTGGAGAGGGAAAGAGGATAATTTCCAATCCCTCATTCGTTCTCATTCGTGTCCAGTCTAGAAGAGACACAGATCAGGCAATGCTGTAAGGTTGGCACTGCACATATAAAACAATAAACAACACACTTTGATTGACTTCATGTCTATCAGTATATAAGCAAATGAAGAAATTACTAAATCTGAACCCCCCCAAAGCAAAATAAATGAGTAGAGACTAACCAGCACTTGAATTATCTTTGAGTTCTCATTTGCTATCATATAGCATATGCATTTTAAAATTTAAAAAAATTTTTTGCACTTTAGGCTTTAAAAGTGTATGATTTGGGGTAGATAGAGAATGCTCTGCTGCTTCATATGCTTCAATGTGTCTTTCTTTCCTTCCTTGTCTTTAGTGATTTTAGAAAATCTATTATATTCATTCTCTAACCTAGTGGTCCTCAACTGGGGCAATATGCCCTCCCTGAGAGGACATGTGGCAATGTTGTCACAGATGGGGTGAGGAATGCTACTGGCATTTAGCAGGTGGAGACCAGAAATACTTCTAAACATCCTATATACAATGTACAGGACAACCTCTCACAACAAAGAATTATTCTGACCCAAAACGTCAATACACTTGAGATTAAGAAACTTTGCTCTAAACTAAAAGAGATGTCATTTTTGGTTTAAGTCAATTTTCCCTTTGGCAGCATCCTCCTAGAGGTGAACTGAGCCTGCAGATTAAGAGCTGGTCTTCATTCTCTAACAATCTCCAACGACTACATATATTCATTCCCTCACATACTCACTCGTTCAATACTTCCTAGCTTTAATAGGAATAAAAGCACAGCGTACGTAAAGTATAATTTACTGTCCAAACTGGGACACTACTAAGGGTTGTCAATAATTATGCTAGACAATAGGAGTATATCAAGAGTGTCCCGGGTAAATCAGATCATCTTGTGACCTTAATCAAATGGCAGCATGCAATGTTCAAAATGATAAGTAAGACATGGAGCCATTTCTAATGGCAGCCAATTGGGAGGACAGTGTTTGGGCAATGGGACCAGACATCAAAGCTGAGGCTGAAGATCATTCCTGGTTCTTGTGTTGATGAGGTCATCACATTAAAAAAATCCTGTGTGAAACCGTAACCACCACAATCGAATTTGGTTTTGGAAAGGAAAAAATAAGCATAAAACTCAGGACATACAAAGAATATAAACCCTGGCTAGAGGCATCATAAAGGACACTTAAAAAAAAACAAAACACCTGTATATTGCTTGCACATAGTAGGTACTCCACAAACATCAGCTGAAGAATAAATCTATGTGGTCCTATCTGCAGCGTGGAAACCTTTCCCCATTTAAATTGTGTTATTTTAATTCACATGATTTCCTGAACCTACATCTAAGATGAACAAAGTAGGGCTACAACCTCTTCTGTGCCGCAACAAAAAATTACAAATTTCGGATTTGTCAAAACACAACAAAACCACTCAGGCGAGATAAATAATTATAAATGCCAGTGAAGTCTCTTGCCTGTTTTCCTTTTGATCTGTAAGGTTACTAGTGGATGAGATAATCTTTTATTTATACTGCATGTGGTAAAATTTCAAAACAGGATTTTTGCGTCCATCGTATTCTCCCTCCATAATTAAGCCTGTAGGGCTGGCTGGCTGATATTTTTTAATGCAGAGCTTGTCAATTTCTGTTAACACTAATTTAGAGTTCATCGCTCCATATAGCATGGAAATGTGAGGGCAAAACAATTTATATAAAAAATATTTTGAGAGGAGTTGAACGAATTGAAGATCCTTTCTGCACTGACTGCCGAGCCCATTCTGATTACAGCACCAGTTTAAACAGCGGTGCGAGCGAGCTCACCTTTCGTGGCACGCACATTTGATTTTCCCAGGTTCCTTGCTTTGCCTTCCTTTTCCTTTCATATATGCCCTCCCGCTATAAATCAACGCTCCCTCCCCCACCCACTTTGCCATGTGTTGTCTTTTTAATTATAGCCCAAACTCTGAGTCAGTCCAGATCTCGTTTTACCATTAACTTGGGAAGAAAAGAGGCTGCCTCCTGCATTTCACACGAAACATTACAAGGGCAGACCGGGGCTTTCATCGTGTTCCACCTTCAGCAGACAGAACAATAGGCAGCTATAATCTTGTGACACCCACAACTAATTTATCCAACCAGAAGACAGGTAGCACTCTGCACTGCTGCTCCTGTCTGAAGAGGTGCAGTAAATACTCAGCTTAATAGTAGCTTCTCAGGCAGGAGGGCAACATATCACAGCATGGCGTTTTTATAATCTTCCTGGCATGCCGACAGCCAGGAGCACGGCCAGGCATCTCCCTCCTCTGTGGAGCTCAGGATGCATGTAACTGTTAGATGGTGACACATTGTGCCTTTAAGCAACTTTAACTGTTTTATATCCCCTCTGATCTGTGGCTTTGTACATCTGTTAAGCTGCCTCTTAAACTTCTGTGGACGCATCTGTGGAGCTGCTCCTTGAAGCTCGGCATGCGTTCTGGGCCTGGTGTGGGGTTTCTTTGCGATTGCCTCTTGTTTATCGTGAGGAGTTTCTCTGTTGTACTGCAAGGCCACAGCTAAATACATCATCTTGGCCAAAAAGATAATAATAACCTTGTGACAGTCGAGAGCAATATACTTAGCAATGGCTAAACAAAAACCTTGTGTAGAGAAGCACTGATTAAAAAACAAATGGGGCTTCCCTGGTGGCGCAGTGGTTGAGAGTCTGCCTGCCGATGCAGGGGACACGGGTTCGTGCCCTGGTCCGGGAAGGTCCCACATGCCGCGGAGCGGCTGGGCCCGTGAGCCATGGCCGCTGAGTCTGCGCATCCGGAGCCTGTGCTCCGCAACGGGAGAGGCCACAGCAGTGAGAGGCCCGCGTACCGCAAAAAAAAAAAAAAAAGCAAAAAAGCAACCAACGTTTTTAACATTATTTATCACATATCTGTGGATCATTTGGGCTTCAGCTGACCTGGTTCCAAAAGCTTGTATTAGTCAGGGTTCTCTAGAGAAACAGAACCAAGAGAAGATACATACACATATGACAGAAGGATTATTATAGGAATTGGCCCATGCGATTCTGGAGGCTGCGAAGTCCCATGATACGCTGTCTGCAAGTTGGAGAACTAGGAGAGCCCGTGGCATAATTCAGCCTGAATCCAAAGGCCTGAGAACCAGGCGCTTCAATGACTGAGGGCAAGAGAAGATGGAGGTCCCAGCTCAAGAAGAGAGTGAATTCACCCTTCCTCCACCTTGATGTTCTATTCAGTTCCTCAACGGATTGGATGATGCCCGCCCACATTGGGGAGGGCAGATTTCTTAACTCAGTTTACCAATTTGCATGCTAATTTATTCCAGAAATATCTTCACAGATCCACCCAGATATAACATTTTACCAGTTATTTGGGTATCCCATAGTCCAGTCAAATTGATACATAAAGTTAACCATCACAAAGCTGTAGGTTGGATCAAGGTCTGCTCCATGTGTCTCATCATCCTTAAACAAGAGGTTTACTCAGGCATATTCTTCTGGTGGTAAAATGCAACTTTGTTTCAAGTCTTGTATCTTTTTTTTTTTTGCGGTATGCAGCCTTCTCACTGTTGTGGCCTCTCCCGTTGCGGAGCACAGGCTACAGACGCGCAGGCTCAGCGGCCATGGCTCATGGGCCCAGCCGCTCCGCGGCATGTGAGATCTTCCCGGACCGGGGAACGAACCCGTGTCCCCCACATCGGCAGGCGGACTCTCAACCACTGCGCCACCAGGGAAGCCCCAAGTCTTGTATCTTTGGCTAACCTTCCATTGACCAAAGCAAATCACATGGATGGCCAAGCCCAAGTCAAGAGACAGGGTAGGGACTTCCCTGGTGGTCCAGTGGTTGAGACTTCGCCTTCCAAAAAGGGGGGGGGGGTTCGATCCCTGGTCAGGGTGCTAAGATCCCACATGCCCCACGGCTAAAAAAAACAGAACATAAACATAAGCAATATTGTAACAAATTCAATAAAGACTTTAAAAATGGTTCACATCAAAAAAAAAAAAAAAAAAAAAAGAGAGAGAGAGACAGGGCAGTACACTCTGCTTATCATGAGGCCAAAGCAAGTCACAGGGCCAAAGTCAGCATCAAAGAGGCAGGGAAATACATTCCTCCCAGGAAACTAGGAGTAGGGGAGGAAGTGAATATTTGCTGAACAACAATCTAAGCTATAACGCTATCCTTGTCTACAGAATAGAGAAATCGCTGCTATTTGCTAGATACTAGAATTTTGCATACATTGAGTCCATCAGTGTGGGTTCCATTTCTGAAAGATGCCAAGGACACCATGGAAGGATGAACACCTGAAAGATTTTGATCATGATAAAGAAGTTACCTCTATGACCTGTCGGTCTGACTCACTAGAAAATTTTGAGAGCCTGAACCTGATTCTTCAAGTCTTGGTGAGATATTCCATGGTTTGAAAACTTATCTAGAAGGAGCAAGGAAAAGAGGCCGTGGCTGAGAAACTCAGCTTTTAAAATATTTATCTTTTCTCTTGATGTTGTAAACTCTGTTCATTCAAAACCCCCGTGTTCTGCTCTTTTAGCACTTTTGGTATCTAAATACTTAAAGAAAGTAAATGTGTGTGAAGGTGCTTGGGGTTTCCATCAGGCGTGATATTCATTTGCACTCAGCAGGACGGCACACAGCTGGCATCCATTCTGATTGGCCAAGGACCACTTGGAAAGGAGAGTGCCCTTTCTATACAGTTACTTAAATATTTTGAATATCACCACTGGCTGAACATATTTACAGGTCTGTGATGTGGGCTCTTGGTTAGGCATGTAAAGTATGATTCTGGATTGACCAGTCAGCTCTTCTTAGGGAAACGGTCTTGCCCACAGCCTTTGCAGAATATCTATCTGCTCTTGGTTGAACCACAAATCTTCATATCCCATCCACCCTCCCCATTCTGGCCACAGCTGACTGAACCGTGGATGGGCACCTGACCCAAAGACAGCCAATGACTATGCTCAGGTCCGTTAGGTGGCTTGTCACTAGGTCCCTCTTTAGACGCGTTTGCATCAATTCAATTCTCTATCTTAGGATAATGAATTGGGAAGTGTGGAGTAAATTGGATGTTATCAGTGGCTAAAAGTTTATCTGGAAGAATGAGATATGCACTGTGTTTTAAAATCAATCTGTTGGAGTCAATCTGTATTCGTTTTCTACTGTAGTGTAAGAAATCACCCTCAAACTTAGTGGCTTTAAACAACAATACACATTAATTTATCTCGTAGTTTCCTGGCATAACTTAGCTGAATCCTCTGCTTTGGGGTCTCTCATAAGGCAGCAGTGAAGGTGTTGGCTGAGGCAGTGGTCATCTCAAGGCTCAGCTGAGGCAGGATCCACTTACATAGGGTTCAAACACCAGGAAGCAGGGCACATTGGGAACCATTTCACGAGGCTCCCTACGAGAGTCACTTTTAAATTTTACTTGCAAAATAACTGTTGCAAGGGCAGATGTCTTTAAAAATGTTCCTAATTCTAGAAAAATCTGCACAACCATTTGTATATGTTAAATTAATTATAGTTAAATGAATGAGGTCTGGTTCAGTGGTTAATTATACAGGTTTGGCGAGCAAACGTAGTTTGTAACTTTAAGTGAACAAATCCAATTCTGTACAACAGACATTCTAATAAATGTGGTTTTCACTCACAAATATTTATAGTCTCAAGGTTACAAGTCAGTGTTTCTCAGAACTACTAAAGCAAACCTCTGACTATTACAAAGGAAAGTCCTTTGGTCTTCCTAGTTAAAAAATATAGACTGAAACTTACAAGATGACAAAATACAGAAAGTAAGTACGGATTTACCTTAAATTTTATGAGAATTAGTACATAAGTATTGACCAATCTTCTTCCTTATCTTTTTAAACAAAAGATAATGGCTATCCCAGGATTTTGCATTCTCAAAATCTCGTGTCAACCAGTTCTACACTTAAAGCCCTTTATTAAAGATCACTGAACGCTATGGCAAATGGATTTTACTCTAATTTTAACCGAAGCGGAACTGAAGAATTTGGGGTTTGTGATGTTCTATTTCCACAGCCTGGGAGAGAGGAAGGCCAGAGAGCCATTCTGGACCAGGAAGGGCCAAAGGTATGAGTAAACTGAAGGCATGAACGAGCAGAAGCTTTGAGATGAAATAAACGCTAGTGGAAAAGGGGTGAGCAAATACACAAAGGAGAGCTGGAAGGAGAACAGAGCTAAGGTAATAGCGCCAGAGGGACGATCCGTGACCTGCCGCCGCTGAGGCTGCTGTGGGTTCATTTCCTGTCTCCACCAGGGTCTGCTTGGACCACTGTTCCTGTTCCTGGATTCCTCTCCTTAGTTACTCACTACATGCCCCTGCCTCTACTCCCCATTCCACTGACATTACTTGCTTGAGTGATTCTTCAGGAAAATGGATGTTACCCATTTATAAAATGGTACATTTTTGGTTTAGCTCCAATGCAAGTCACCTAAAGTCAAAGTGATTACTGTGGTAGAATACACATAAAAATTTCCCATCTTAATCATTTTTAAGCCTCCAGTTGAGTGGCATTAAGCACATTCACCTCGTTGTATAAACATCACCACCATGTATCTCCAGAACTTTCTCTTCTACTCCAGATGAAACTCTGTGCCAATCAAACATTAACACCCCCAGCCCCCGGCAACCACTATTCTCCTTCCTGTCTCTATGAACTTGACTACTCCAGGTGCCTCATATAAGTGAAATCATACAGTATTTGTCCTGCTGTGACTAGGCTATTTCATCTAGCAAAATGTCTTCAAGGTTGTAGCATGTGTCCCGTTTTCCTTCCTTTGGAAGACTAATATTCCACTGTAGGTATATACCACATTTTGTTTATCCATTCATCTGTGGGTAGACACTTGGATTGCTTCCTCCTTGGGCTACTGTGAATAATGCTGCTATGAGCGTGTGTGTATGAGTATCTCTTCCCTGCTTTCACTTCTTCTGCATATATACCCAGAAGTGGAATTGGTGGATCACATGGACGGTATTGCAATGTTTAGTATTTTTTAGGAGCTGCCATACTGTTTTCCACAGTGGCTGCACCATTTTACATTCCCACCAACAGTGCAACAGGGTCCCAATTTCTCCACACCCTCACCAACACTTGTTATTTTCTGGGTTTTGGATAGTAGCCACCTTGATGAGTGTGAGATGGTCAAAGGGAGTTTTGAGATGTAAAGAGATACATGAACTGATTTGGTGCTGGAACCAGAACTGAAAAGATTCTTTAGGGATCTGTTTCCGGCTGCCTTGGCATCTCTGCTTCTTTCTGCAGCCCTGCTTAGATTTTCTAATTGTACTGACCGGCTTTTCCTTCTTACTTGGGGTCTTCGCCCCCTTATCACTTTGGCTTGCATATGGCCCTCCATGGCTACTTCAGTCCACTCTAGATGCTGTGACTCCTTGAACATCTTTCCAGCTTTAATACCCACTGACACTCACTTAGGATTCTTAGTTACCCCACACTCAATCAATGACAGAGGACTCTGATTATTCTGATTCATCATTTTGATCACAGACCTGCCCGATAATGGGCTAACCTAGGGTTCGGTGATCAGTTCTGACCATGATCAGAAGGGTGGAGTCACTTTGAGAAGTGACTAATAAGGCATTAAGGGCAGAAGGTGGGGCAGATCCCCTAAAAGGGTGTGTTTGTGTGTGTGTGTGTGTGTGTGTGTGTGTGTGTGTGTGTGTGTGTGTGTGTGTGTAATAGGCAATGGTGGGCTATACTGAGTGGTATCTTCATCAGATTTTCCATGATCAATCTATTCATCAATCAGTACCTATTTACTATATAAGAGGTGTTGGGCTAGGCATTGCTAGCTAACAGCTAACATTTATTAAACACTTATAATGTGCCAAGCACTGATCTAGGGGGACCATTATACTGTGGGGCACCACAAAATGATAATGGCATTCTCAAGATTTTTGCTATCAGGTTAGAGATGAGACACCTACCCTCACACAACTTTAAGTTGCAATACAAAAACATCAACAGTAAACATGCTATAAGTAACTTCCTGACCAACTTCCCAAAGAGTGATACAGACAGTAAGTGCTGTGCATTCTGAGGGACTGCTATAGTGAGAAATTATGTGAGAAGTTTTTATGGAGGACTTGAGCTAGGATTTAATGGATGGGCAGGTTTCAGATAATTAGATGCCGGAGAAAGCAACTGATTATTCAACAAATATTTATTGTGGCTAACTGTGGTCAGGCACTGTACTAGGAGCTAGGGACATAAAAGAGAGCAAGATATTCCCTTGAAGGACCTTGTAATCTAGAGAGGAATAGACAAGCAAACAGAAAAGAGCTGTAGGATTATATTTCTGAGAGTCAGAAAATGTTAAGGTATGTTCCCAGAAAAATCTAGTCTCTGTTATCATCATCACAAGAAGCCTGACTAAGAGACCTGTTGTTTGGGAATGAAGGCAGCCCTTGCAGGCTCCCCTGGCACTGAGAACATGTGTCCTCTTCAAGCCTCACAGAAGTGGGTGTCAAGCCCATGGGCCTGAATGGAATAGAGAAGGGGCAGGCTGCTCTAGGGTTCCCCCCGCCTCCACCCAGTACTCTTCAAAAGACATGCCGTGCTGCTACTTTCTAGAGGCACCGGGCCGGGGGCAGAAGCTCTTAGCTCTGTCTAGAGAGACAACAACACTGGTGAGACAAAGTAGAGAGAAAGAGGCTGAAATCCAGAGGGAAGGAGGGAGCTTCCAGACAGACAAAGGGTGCCTAGTCCACTGTGCTACAATCTTCCATGGAACCAACCTCATTTTCTGATTTGTTTATACTCTCTGGTCAAATAGACACCCTGCAGAAGATAGATGATGAGAGACAGTCACTCTAAAGACATTAAGTTTTCTGTTTGTTTTCAATTCATTTATTTTTCTTTTTTAAACCATGAACTGTTGGTTTACTGTAACACTTAGTGTTGAAAAACAAATGGTTGCTTGTTCTATACTCTAATGCTGAACAAGCACTCTCATTTCTAATGACCCAAGTTTTAATGATTCCAGAGGGCTTAGTAAACAACAACAACAACACAAAACCTTTAGCTGAAGCCACATCATAATATCATCAACAAGTCCTCTGCTAGGAAGGGCCTGATGTTGCCTTTGCAGTATATTACCCTTCTTGCTCTCAATCCAGACCTTCTGAACATTTAGAATATAAATTTCTGGCCTGTCAAAATGAGGGCTACGAAGAAGCTCAGAAGGAACACAGGTCCCTCTTTGGTACAAAGTTTCCAAGTTTTCTCTGGCAGGCTCTAGGGAGGTACTTCCCAGGGCACTCACATCAGCGCAGCTTTCAGAGAAAGGAATTTGAACTTGATCCCAAATAAGCTAAGGGAACAGGAAGAGCAACAAGGCAGATGCACTTATTTATTTCACTGCCTTTACATAATGATGAGGTCCTTATCCTTGCCTTCCCCTCAAGCCCTGTAAAGCCCTACAAGGGGACAGTGGGATCAGACCATACATTTAAATTATTTTCAAAGATGTCAAGCAATTCCAACTTCTTTAATCCAGCAACCTTCCAAAGGAATGATACATCTCCACACCGAAGAAAGGCTTCCCCCTTTCAAATTTTAGCTGTGAAAGACTGATTATGTATTTAAGCTTTGGCGCTGTGTAAAGCTTCGTTAGACAAATCCGTGACCAACCCATCTTTCTTAGCTCAAAATCCACAGCTCCTATTTATACATGATGCATTTTCTGGGGCTCTAAAGAACAGACTTCTTAACGTGGTCCTCATCAGTCCTCAGCAGAGCATCCAAGGAGCCAGGGACTCGGCTGAGCTGACAGCAGACTTTTCACTCCAACAAGCCTCACCACTATAATGGAAATCCAAAGGCCTGGAAACAATGTACATAGCTTCCCTGACTAATTTTATTATGCAGACATACTTAATGGCTCCTGTTACAACCACATCTGGGGTGGGAAACAGTCCTGGATTGTGACGATCACACTAAATCGACAAGGATTATCAGTCATTAAAAAGGACCCAAATTAGCATCAAGCAGTAATATTTTATACTGATCAAATCTTCTGCTGGTCAAGGTCCATTACTGAACGACACCATAAAGGCAGGAGCCGCCAGCTCATTCTCCAGAACATTTAAATCTCTATTGTATTTGTGTAGGATATAATTTCTGGTAGCAATAAAGCCTAATAAAGGTTACACCCTGATGAATAAAGTGTTCATAAATTGACCCATGACATGTAAATGGATCATTATATTTGAGATAAAGGAAGAATCTCTCGTTCCAGTGAAGAAGTGTTTCAAGTTGTGCCCAACGCAAGCAACCCACCAGCTACAGGATGGTCCTATGTGGCTTTACAGTGACATAAAATATTAATATTGCTGGTTACCACTGTATTAGATTAATTATTCATCAGGTCTTCCCAACAACTCCTGTCTATCTGAATCATCAAGGCTAAATTTAAAATGTTCCCACATGATAAGAGATTGAATGGAAATTAACTGTCACCTATATTTCTAAGCATGGGTGACAGATGCTAGTGTTTATCTTTCCCTCAACTCCCACCCTGCCACACTGTGTCAGCCTGTCACTAGACTTTATCTTCACGTGGCAGAGAAGTGTAAAATAGAATCAGGAAGTGATTAGGAGGAGACTGAAAGAGTTGTTACTGAACGTGATGTATTAGATCCAACTGGAACAGTTCAACATATGTTACGTACTGATGCCTCTCAGTTCTCATTAGGACCATACCACAGACAATCAACAAAACCTATCTGGGAAAAACAAAACAAAGCACAAGTGTTGCAGGGGTTATAAGCATAGCTACCCTTCAGTCTCTTGGGTAAATCTTCTCCTCTGTATTTCTTGTACTGCATTAGATTCAAGGAAAAAAAAAAAAGACTCAAGGGTAACACAACTAACACTAACTTGTTTCATTCATCAACTAATATTTAATTTGTGCATTCATTCAACAAACATTTATGTATTCATATCATGAGGCTATTTGACTCTTTTGAGAGAATACTGGTTATATTTTCTCACATAAGTTGAATACAGAAAATGTTACAACTTCCAAGAAGAGATCCCAGAGAACTCAGCCATCAAGACTATGATCTCTTTTAAAGCAAGGACTGGGTTTTATTATTCTTTCTATGCCAGGTGCTTAGCAACAAATCTTCAGTGGGTAAATAAACGTAATTTATTTTTGAAGGAATTTTCTTTCCAACAATAGGGTAGAGTAGAAACCCTAAACAGATCTCCCTGGATAAATGACAAAATCTCCTTTAGAAAAGCAATGTTGAGCTGGAAATAAAGTAAGGAATCCTCTGATGCTGAAAGTAGAGTGAAAGGTGGGAATCCACAGAGCAATGAGGTCCTTTCATTCTAGACAGCTTCTGATGAATTCTGGTGACTTTGAGGTTCCATTTTGACCATTGTATTGGAAAAGAGAGATAAAAGACAAAACTTATAGCCCATCCAAGATGGACAGTTTAATAGGAAAACCCTGCATAAATCTGGGCTCCTAAAAAGTTATCTAGTTAGAAACAGTGAACTAGAAATAAACACACCTGCAGAGGGGGACTGCCTTTCCTGACCTTGGCGAGGGGAAGAGGGAAAATAAAACCTTTCATAACTACAAACAAGGCCTACATACAGATTTGCAACCCAAATTACACTTTCAGAATATTCTGAGAAAGGCCAAGCCAAAAATTTAGTTTAAAATAGTTTAAGCCACATGGATAATGCCTTACTTCCTTTACAGAAGTTAAACCCTCTGTAAAGGAACATACTTTAAACCAAGGCTTTCAAAATATTCATGAATCTAAGTTCACTGTAAAGTAATGATAACAACAATAATCAATACAGAAAAAACATATCATAGATGACAGCTAACAAAAATATCAATCAGGAGAATATTAGAATTTTAGACCCCAAATAAAAAGTTATATTTTGGGCTTCCCTGGTGGCGCAGTGGTTGAGAGTCCGCCTGCCGATGCAGGGGACAGGGGTTCGTGCCCTGGCCTGGGAAGATCCCACATGCCGCAGAGCGGCTGGGACCGTGAGCCATGGCTGCTGAGCCTGCGCGTCCGGAGCCTGTACTCCGCAACGGGAGAGGCCACAGCAGTGAGAGGCCTGCGTACCGCAAAAAAAAAAAAAAAAAAAGTTATATTTTAATATATTTAATATGAATATGGAACATGGGATCTTAAAAATGATAAAGTACATGTGAAAAAGAACCAAATACAATTTCTAGAAATAAAATATCAAATAACTGGAATCCAAACTCACTGGATAGCTTAGATACCGTTAAAGAAAGAACTAGTGAAATGACAGAGCTGAAGAAATTATTCACAATGCCCCACAGAACAAAGCAATTAAAAAGATAAAAATATTAAAGAGAAGGTAAGTGATATGGAATATTGAAAGAAAATGTCTTAATTATGTCTCATCAGGGTTACAGAAGCAGGTGAAAGAAAATGTAAGAGAGATTCAAAAGTTAACAGATGAAAAATTTCTAGAACTGACAAAAGATACTAACTCTCAATTCCAAGAGCACAAGGAATCTCAAGCAAGATAAATAAGGAGAAATTCACATGTGGACAAGAAAATAAAATTTCAGAACGTTGAAGAAAAAGAGATGAAATTAAAACCAGCTGTGGAAAAAAGATAGTTCATCAGCAAAGGAATGTCATTTAGACTGACAGCTAATTTTTCAACAGTCACAGTACAATCCAGAAGACAATGGAATGATCTAATGTTCTTAGAGAAAAAGTAACTGTTAAAGTAGAATTCTATACCCAGTAAAATTATCTTCCACAACCAGAGCAAAGAGACTTTTAGACAAGCAAAAACAGAGTTTTTTAACAAAATACCATCATAAAAGGAAATCCTAAGTGGTATTCTTCAGGCATAGGAAAAATGATCCCAGACGAAATGTGTGATATTCAAGGAGAAAACATGAGCACAGAAATTGATAAATATATAAATAAAACTGCAGCTAGGGCTTCCCTGGTGGCGCAGTGGTTAAGAATACGCCTGCCGATGCAGGGGACACGGGTTCGAGCCCTGGTCCAGGAAGATCCCACATGCCACGGAGCAACTAATTCCGTGCGCCACAACTACTGAGCCTGTGCTCTAGAGCCCGCGAGCCACAACTGCTGAAGCCCACACACCTAGAGCCCATGCTCCGCAACAAGAGAAGCCACTGCAATGAGAAGCCCGCGCACCGCAATGAAGAGTAGCCCCAGCTCGCTGCAACTAGAGAAAGCCCACGCGCAGCAACAAAGACCCAACTCAGCCAAAAAATAAATAAACAAATTTATATTTAAAAAAATAAACTGCAGCTATTTCACACCATTAATAGCGCAAAGGATAAATGTTGGAAGTTGACGGACTTAGGAAGAAGTATAACAATTCCCCAAAGCATAGAAAAGACGCCAACTCCACAGAGTAAGTTATATGATGACTAGAAGGGAAGCACTGTTCAAACTACTTTTGATTAGGTTTTTACAAATGAAGACTTTAATTCTCAATGTATCTACTGTTTTAACTTACAAAGTACTAAATAAGTATTAGTTTACTATTTTTAAAATTTCCTCACATGTTTATAACCAACACTAAGATCAATTTTAATGTTTTGACAAGATTTTTTAAGGTCACGGAACAACTGTAATTTTTTTCCATAGTTATTAAGAAAGATTTATAGGGTTTCAGCTTGCTCAGTCATTTTTACACTTCTGCGCTAACAGGCAAAGCCTTTTTCTTTTTTCCATCAAGGGTAAATGGGGAGCAGCTCAGGAAGAGTTTAATTTAGCTGAAAGTACAAATTGCGAAAACAAAAGGTAATTTTCTTCTCATGTTGCAAGAAATCCAGTGACATCTCTAAGATAGCTTCATCTACGTTAGGTGGGGCTTTTGAAAAATGAAGACGGGGCAATTAATTGAACTTTGGAGGATGGTGACAGTTTTTGTCTAATGTCCTGATAGGAAGGGCATTGGCCACATTCCTGCAGGGCTTCGAGACTGAAATCAGCCTCATGCAGGGTGTGACTCCGAGGTCTCAGGTGACAGGCTGCAGCGCCACCAGCTCTAACTACACTGCCCCAAAAGACAAGACAAGACAACCGGCTGGGCTGGCGTCATCACATGAGAGTCAATGGAGCCTTCACTTTTTAACAGGATTGTAACACTTCCCATTTGCAAAGACCAGCATGAGATTTTTGTAGATGTGAATCAGCCTGTTTTACACCAACCGCCAGTATAGTATGTTGATTTCGTATATGTGTTTCACGTAAAGAATTACGCGTGAGAAAAAAGCATTTTTAATATGGCTCTACTTCATTAGAGGTTCTATCCTTTAGGAGACAGTTTTGCCAATGACAAGATGATTACCACTAAGTAAGCTTATGAATATCTAAAAAGGACTGTTAACGATAGAAAAATAGTTCCTTTATTGAAGGGGTGTCCACAAGTCTACTTTATTAGCTTGTCAATTTCTGTGAGGGGGAACATAAATCTTGTATTAGTGATCAAGATGAAAAAGACCTGGGAGACCCACCAGAGCAAAATCCTCTGCGTACTTTCCAAAGGTAAACACATACATCACCTTAGTCTTCTAAGTGGGAAAGTTTGATTACCTACATCCCCAAATAGGAAACTCTATTATAGATGTCATGTGAGTGAAAACTGCACTCCAGAACCTTAATTTATAATAGCATTGTGATGCCAGAAATGGGCTAAAATTTCCAAATACTAACAAAACCAAACAAACAAAACAATGCTTTTAAACATTTAAAGTAGTATAAATGAGACCAACTGTAACTCCCTTGGCAAAAAAAAAAAAAAAAAAAAAAAAGGCAGAAGGTATTTATCCAAATAAGTAAGGGGGTGGGGGTGAGGTCTCTGGAATGGGGTTTAGGTCTTAATGAGTCACTGAATAGCGTCTCATTCAAATCAGCCTGAGATAAGTGGGAATTTACTGGCTCCAAGTTCAGGGGTCTGACCTCAGGTATGGCTCGATGCAGGCTCCCAAGCACGGCCAGCAGGATGTGCATCTCTCCACCTCTCTGCTCTGCTTTCCTTCTCAGTGGCTCTCAAGAGGGCAAGATGACCACCGGAAGTTCCAGGCTTACATCTTCTGGCTCAGCAACTCAAGCCAAAAAGAGGTCTAATATTCCTAATAGAACCACCAAAGTTCCAAGACTACTGTCATGACACTGACTTGAGTCCTGCCCCCTCCTTGGAATAGTTACAGAGGCCAGAACTAGAACATATGTCTGTCCTGGGGCTGGAAAGGAGGATGGCCTGAGCCCACAATGTGGCAGAAACTACACTGGCTGTCAGTGCGTGTGTCAGGGGCTGTGGTTTCCCCCAAAAGGTCCATAAAAGAAGGATAAATGACCATAGGGCAGGCGAAAAGAACAGATGATCATAATGGAATGATACAGAACTAGGAATTTGAAGGATGTTAGAGAGCTAATTCCAGACCAAACTCTACCCCCTGCTGAAGGGATCTAGGCGACAGGACTCTGAAAGGGATGATTCCATCGCTGCTGCTCTTCCTCCCATGGTCAGGAAGCTAATTCTGTGGATGAACAGTTCTGGTTGTTAGAGTCCTTATACTGTTGCCCAAATCTACCTTGGGCCCAAATTCCATCTCCGTGAGCACTAGAGAAGCAAAGCCATGGCCTCTGAACTGGTGAACACAGCTGACAGCATCTTTCTCACCCTTCTTTGAAGGCTTCCTCCCCACCCCACACTTAGAGGTGAACTAATTGTGGAGCTATAAAAGCTCAGGTATCAGGGCCCCTCACTAATACAAACCCCGTGAGTGCTGAGAGTTACAGGGGGTCCGAGGAGGGGAGGGGAAGCCAGGTTCCCAATAGGAAGCATTTGTACTTAAATATTTTTGGTTAACTGTCTAAGAGTTCTCAGAAAGAAGTGGCTGGAATCTCCAAGGCTCCAGTAATTTGTTGTGATCCATTTCCTCATTGAAAATAAATATTCAAATTCATATCGAACTTTGTAATGATAATTTTATTGTACTCTTTTTCTTAAAGAAGACCTTCTCCCCACTGCCTCTCCCCCATACCTGGACATACTTCAGGCCCAAGAAAACCTGGATCTGCCACCGTATGGAGCCTCTCTCCTCTCTCATCAGCCCTACTTAGGACATGGTTTCCAGGTATTTTACCATCTAGAGAAGCCTCTACCTTTTCCCATTTGGATACCTACAGCTGGCCAAAATGCCACAGCTGTCACCTGGCATGTAGAGTTGAGAAGGACCTCATTCCCTTGTTCTGGTGCCCGTGGTTCCATTACCGCAGGCCAGGGTGGGGACGGGCTTTACTCATAGCACGTACATCCCATGATTGGTTCATTTCACTTGTGGTCTGTGCAAAACACCAGCTCTTTTTCACCCTCTGTTGACTTGAGTAATAGGATTTATATTTTGTGGGTAAATAATCTTAATTGCCGAGGATGGTCTGAATGATTTCCTCTGACATGACCAACACGGCCCATTTTGAGAGATAAATGTTAAAATCCAATAAAAGATATCCAGAATGCAACTTTTGGAGAAAAACGAAAAATGAAATCTTACTTGAAACCATTCTGCTTGCCATCCACGTCACTTCACTTCACTTTTATCAGAGGGTTTACAAGAAAATGTGTTTTAGCCAGACAGTTGTAGAGATTGACTTGTAAAACGAAAAGTCAAATAGACTGTAAGCTGCCCTCAATGTATACCTCTTTTAATTTTTGTAATGTGGCTCTCTACTAGAAGTTTTTGTATAGCTAAGACAGTGAAATTAAAATTTGTTTTGGTCTGCCCTATTACAGCAAGTCCCCTACATACAAACCTTCAAGGTGCAATCTTTCAAAGATGTGAACATACATTATAAACCTATTACAGTACAGTACTATATAGCTGATTGTGTTAGTTGGGTACTTAGGCTAACCTCGTTGGACTTATGAACAAACTGGACTTAAGAACGCACTCTCGGAACAGAACTCGTTCATACGTAGGGGACTTACTGTACTGAATTGTACATAGAATCGATTAAAACCAAGCTTCAATTATTTAACAAAAGACATTGCTCTTCTATATAATAGAATTTAAATACATGGAAGGGTTAGAAGAGCGAATTAAGTGGATTTATACTCATCTAAGTCTGGTCTTTTTGTTTTGGCCATATTGGATACACCACTACGTTTTCTCTTCAGTCAAAAAGTGTTCATTTAGCACGGGGGTGGCGAGTAGGTTTCAACAAGTAAGCAACTTTTAATTATTGGTAGTGACCTAAAGCTTTGTGATGAGATCAGATCTAGATGCATCAAAAGAGTTCTGTGATCAACTGGCAATGTCTGGCATAAGCATAAAAAGTTGAAGTGGGAGCATTCCTGTTGTAATATATTTCCCATCAATAATCAATTAGATTAGAAACCCCTTGAGGTTAAAGACCTGATTCATACCCTACATTTGCATTTGGCAAATAGAAATTCATGATTAGTCAACGAATGAATGAATGTGGATTTTTGCCAAGTACAATTTGCTTTGTAAAATATACAGTCAGCCCTTTGTATCCACAGTTTCTGCATCCATATATTCACCCAACTACAAATGGAAAGTATTTGAAAAAACTTAGACCATCCAAAAAGGAAAACTTGAATTTGCCATGCATCAGCAACTATGTACATAGCAGTTATATTGTATTTATAACTATTTACATAGCACTTACATTGTATTAGGTATTATAAGTAATCTAGAGATAATTTAAAGTATACAGAGGATGTGCACGGGTTATAGGCAAATACTATGCCATTTAACATAAGGGAGTTGGAGGGGACCCTGGAACCAATCACCCGTGGACACTGAGGGACCACTGTATACAATTAAAGCACAATTAGCCAAGATCCAATTAATTACAATCTTAAAATACAAGAATCCTTGTTCCCAGAATCAAATCAGAAAAAGAAGAAACAATAAAGCCTATATATATATATATACACACACACACACACACACACACACACACACACACACACATACACACTAACCTCCAGGGTTTTAGTCCAGATTGAATGTAATTTTCCAGACTTTCCTGGTCTACAATCTTAGTTTTTATATAGTGATAGGTGATGCCCAGAATTCCAAGTTTTGGAACTTGGAAGGACTGTCAGTTATCAATTTTTAAGATCACCAGACTAGAGCTATTAAGTCTGGAAGGTGGACCCAAAACATTTCAAACAATTAAGTTTTATTCATTTTTATTATTTAAAAGAGAAGGGCCCTTTGTTAGATAAACTCAGAGATGGTAAACTGTTTTGCTACATTGTCAACTACTGGAGGGTACAGATGATATTTGATTCAGCTCCATATTCTAGCATCACCTGGCACAGTTCCTCACATATTGGGCTGCTCATTAAATGATGGATATCTAAATAAATGAGTGAGTGAATAAACAAACAGACGAGCAGATTCCTCTTGGGGTCAGTTTCCGTCACGTGTTCTGTCCCAGAGTCCCTTTGCTTTTAAGGATTTATCTGAGAATTTTGCTCTCTGATAAAAGGGAAACCAGTGATGTGTAAGGTACCCCAGGTTTGGGCCATGCACATACTTTTCAGAGCTAATCAGCAAAGCATTAACAGCCAAGCTGGGGCCTGGAAAGGACACTAGATGCAGAGTTTAGAGACCTGGGTGTGAGACTGAGGAACTGCTTCCTCTTTGAACCTCGGTTTGCTCATCTATGAAATGGGGATGAAAATACATTCTGTCTTCTTCTCAAAGTTGTAGTGAGGATCAAATAAAACAGAGTACAAAAGTACTCTGAAAAAGATGACATCTCCATAAAAATAGGAGACATTAGTTCTCTTCCTAATTCTGCAGGTAAGTGGCGACAAGGCTTTGATCATATCCCTTCATCCTTCTCACCCTTGATTTCTTCATCTCAAAATTGAGAGGGCTGGACTAGATGCTCTCTAGTGGGTGGGTGTTCAACCCTCACGTTATGTCCACACAGCTGGGGCACTCAGCTCTGAGAGAGGCAAGAGGAAGAGGGCTGGATCAAATTCTTCCCTGAACAGACTTAGGTCATTTAATGCTCTTTGCCCATTTAGAGGAAGCAGCCATTCCAGGTGGTCAAATTCCATTCTAGAAAGCAGGCTAGAGACAAATGCATTTTGGATGGCCAGGAGCCCTGCATTTGGTCCCCAGAGAGCTTTATCTGGGAGTTAGAGATGTTTAGAAACAAAATGAGGCACTCACAGAAAAGTAAGGAACAGTTATGTTTTGGGGCACCTGCTGACTCAGGTACTATGTTAAGTACTTTAAGTATATTATCTCATTTAGGCCTCACAACAATTTCTCAAATTAACTATAATGCCCATTTTCCAGATAAGAGCTTACAGAGATTCAGAGATGTCACATAACTCAGTGAAGGATTTAAACTCAAGGCTGCTTGGCTCCCACGGTTTTCCTTATATGATTCCACTCCTACGGTGCCCAAACCAGGGATAAATAGTTCTGAAACAAAGCCGCATCCGCCAGGAGGTAACGGCTGTGGCGTCGTCCACAAACCTCTGTCAGTCCAAAACACAAGCAGGAAAAACCCGAAATCAAAACACCAGGGGCTTCTTGGAGACTCTGAAAAGTGCCCTTCATGAGCACCAGCTTCAGACGTAAAACACATGCCGCTAACGACATATTCCTGCATCTCAGCCCTTCAGATCCGATGCGATAGCTGGTGGGTCCATTTCAAAACACTTCGCAAGCTCAGAGACCCATTTTTCCAGGCTATAGCCTTCTAAGGTCACAGTCCTGAGTTACCAAATCCCCAGAGGGAATTTCTAAATTACTCAATTCCCTTTGCCTGTACTTATATCCTAATGATAGGACATTAAGATGCAAATAAAACAGAAACTTAGTAAGCAAATCGTGGCACTTTGTAATGGATACATCAATAAAGGATTGCCGAGAGGCACCACACTGTTTCCAAACCTCAAGGAATGATTTCAAAGGCCCACCTGCAAGCCTGGGGCACACAATGTGTTAGAATTGCTCTCTTTCCAAAGTCTGTAGGATCAGGGTTTTCACCCTGAGGTGGCTGAACTTGCTGACATTCTCTTTTCACGCCCCCCTTCCAATGCTGAAAAGTGCCCTCCAAGTGCTTGGGTCCCCAGAGGTGTTGGAGTTCTTTGCCAGCGTGATTTACAAGGTTACAAAGGGGAATACAACCTCCTTCGAGTAAAATATGTCCACCACCAAAACATGGCTCAGTTCCTGCTTGACATTTTATTGTTGCCATTTGTCTCCTCCCTCTTCTGTTCTCCTATTTTCCCTCCCAAGAACTGGCTTTGATCCCCTATATTTAGCTATTTTTTTGTTTGTTTGGTTGGAGTTTGCCCATCTAAAAAGCCACCCCATTAAAGTCATCGGCTTCTATAACCAAATTTACTTAAGTCACCGTATCTTAGAAGATCAAACAGTTTACCACACATTTCAGTATCTCTGGCTCTTAACCAAGGACTAGTACAGGAAACAGCAGAAGCTTTATAAATGCTTGATTGTGGAATATGACAATCCCCTTGATTTCACCATCAAATTCTTGCTAACATGACTGTGCTCTTGGAAAGCCAGAAGCCCTGGGCTCTGGTTATAATTCAGCCCAGTGTGATCCTGGGCAAATCATTCCCCTGTTACGGAGCCTTGCTTTCCTCAGCTATAGAATGACCAGGGTGGTGGTCTCTGCCGTCCTTTCCAGATTAAGTTCTGTGAGGACAGGGTTCAGATCTGTCATTCACTTTTGCAAAGATCTAAATCTGCAGGATCTAGCATGTATCTAGAATACAGCAGGCTCTCAGTGACTATTTGCTGCAGGAAACAGTGTAAAACGCTGTAATTCTAGGTTTTAAATGGATGCCGTTGTTAAATGACACTTTAAACTTGTATTTGCTGTTAAAAACAGAACAGTCCTGATTGTTTCAAGTTTTTCCGATTTTCTTCTACCCAGGACTCGGATGCTTTTCTGCACAATTTCTGGAAGCTTTGGAGTCCCTTCACAAACAAAAACTCCACACCTACCTCCAAGCTGACTTGCAGACTTCCTGGTGTGTTTCTCACCAAACCAGATGATTAATACACAGGTGGTAGGGTTTTACAAGGCAGCAAAGACAGGGAGCCCATATGAGGAATTCAAGTCAATTTATCCCCCCCCCTAAAAAAAAAGTATTGGATACTTATTAAGATGCCTAACATGCACAGTTAGTTTGGGGAGGGGGCAAGTACCATGGGAGCCATTTCTCCATTTCTCGAAGTTTCAAGGATTTAGGAAATGCCCACCTGGGTCACACAGCTTCTGGATCATATTTTTAGATACAGATGCAGTGTTTTCCACTTTCTTGGAGGTCCTTATCACATTCACTGTTAGTTTATACACAGTCACACATATACCATTCAGTTTAGCTCCTGACCATAACACTGTCTTGTGCTGTTTCTCATCTGTCTTACTTAAGTTGGAGATTTCTAGAACCAGGGTCCAGAGATAAGTTTCCAAAAGTGACATCATAAGTGTTGAGAATTACATGCAAAATCTTATATGTATGGGCTTTTTTTTTCTGAGAGAGGGTTCATAGCTTTCAGTAGATTTCCAAAGGGATCTGTGATCCCAACTCACTAAGAGCCAGGATCACACTTGCCATTACCAGCCTCTCTGCCAGGGCCTAACCTTGTGCTGGGCACCCAGTGTGCTCCCAGCCCCCTCTTGGTGCTCTGAGCTCTGGGAAGGGTTGCCTTGATCCTGAGAAGGCATCTTTATTAGAGAGGATAGGCCACGAGCCTCCTTTCACTTCTCCAGCAGAGCAGCCAATTTGACTGTACAAAGAACCAAATTCGTCAAGTGAAATGAGAAGCCAAGAAAGCAAGCAAATGCCAACGTCTCACATTCGTTCAAATACTGAGGAAAAAGGAAGACTGCACTGGGAATAAAACTGTAATGCCTAGAACTCCTTACCAGCTTTTACAACACATGTAGGGGAAGGACCCTGGATTAAAGGCCTGGGACAGTCCAGGAAACAGCTGAGCTTGAACTAAATACAGGACCCAACAATTTGGGTGCAATACTAGTCAGGGGAAGTGGAAGCTAGTGCGTCTGTGACAAGAGAACGATGGCCAATAAGATCTGGGTGGGGTGGCCATGCATACTTGACCTACAAGCACGTGCACACAAAGGACTCTAGACTCGAGCTTCCTGCATCTGCGCTGTGCTGCCGCAGCAGAGTTTCCAAAATCAACAGAATTATGCAAGTTGTGGTACGCTCTCCTCTGCCCTCTTGTAGCACCAATTACGCATCAGGGAAAGAAATCCAAGGTGATGTTTTGAGGAAAAGCTGCAGACATTGGTACGCTACAAAATCGCAGTCAGATTTTCTCTTAAAGGCTGGGGGAGCCCTCGGAGGGACATCTTTGTCAAGTTGCAAAAAATTGTTTGAATGTAGTCGTTTGGTGCTCCCACCTCATCTCATCTCTCCCGACCACACACACACACACACACACACACACACAACCAGGATGTTAAATGAATGGCACATCTACCTTACAAATGAGATATTTGGCTGGAGAAAACACAGTAAACAAAACATTTCCATTAACCAGAACGCTCATGAAACAATGAACTCTGGTTATCTGAAATTTCCAGTAAAATTCTGGTTAAAGACTCTCATTTCCTATACTTTAACACAATTCATATATTTAAAATAATCTGCTCCAAGAAAAATAGTCAGAGGTGCACAGATATTGCAGCATTATGTATCATTGTGAAGACGTGTTTGCACAGTGAATAACTTCAATGGATATCGAGCCCCTTGTATGCACCTGGAGCCAGTGAAGGGCAGGAAGCAGTTTACGCCACTTCTCAGAAGTTTGCCAAGGTTGAGCACTCAGCCATGTTGCGAGGCAGCCAGCCTGCTAACGTGTCTTCATGTTGGGTTTCTCTCCTCCCCTGCTTTAATCACTCCGTCCTTAACTCCTGTTCCCTGTCATCGTACCCACTAATCAAGTATAGCATGTAAGACGTGCCTCAGGTTGGCTTTCTGGAAAACTTGGGCTGTAACAAAGAGAATATATAAAACTAATGATTCTCAATGGCCTTTGGGTAGGGGTGTGTGTGTGTGTGTGTGTGTGTGTGTGTGTGTGTGTGTTATAATTTTGGAGGAAAAAGTGAGGGAACAGTTCTTTTCTCCCAACTTACTTATGACATCTCTCCTTCTTTCTATTCTCTATCAGTTAGGGTCCAGTCAGGAAGTAGAAACAAGAGCAATAACTTGGACATGAAACATTTCATATACAGATGTATAACTATTAAAAGGTAGCTAATTACCTAAAGGGGGTAAAAGAGAACTTTAAGGAGTTCAGAAGTAGCACAGGCAGAGAGCAATAAGAAAAAGGAACTAGGAACTTGCCCCCTTCAAGGATAAGAATCATCCTGATGTTGTCAAATACCCTTGCTGAAGGGTGTGAGCAGCCCACCAGGTGGCAAAGAAATCTTTCAGAAGCTACGGATGGGAGCTGGTGCATAGGAATGGTCCCTGAGTACTGGGAAAACTTGCTGGAACTGCAGGCTGGTGGAGCTGGCCCCCCCAGGATGCTGAGATGAGCACCACCAGGCCCCCTCCACACGGACCTGCTTGACCCAAGGCCAGCAAGAGGAAGGAGAATGCATTCCTCCTGTTTGGTCCTAAAGTGGCTCTCTAGCGCCCTCTATTAACAAAGTCTGATACCAGCCCAACCGCAAAGGACAAGTGTCCACAGGTCCCAGCTCCAGTATCACCAAGCAGGGCAATGAAAGGTGAATTTGAAGCTGAGAGGTAATAAATGGGTAACTAGTGTGCCCACCTTCTCTGTGTGGAAAACATTCACCCTATAATAGTAAGCTTACAAGTAGAAAATAAAAATCTATGCTATATATAAAATATTACCAATGACTAAATCATTTGATAACACAATTAAATATTATTTTTCAAACTTGTCTGCATAATCCAAACTTTCTAAGAATAATCATATATCTATTTTTGTCTGGAGAGAAAGATTATCTTAAAAGACTTTCATTCATAACAGTTTTACTGGGCTCCGTTAATAAATTTGTTACTAAGCAAATATACATGCAAGGTTGAAAGGGGTTTAGACACATTCAAGGACAATGTTTTTGAGCACACACCAAGCAGGCTTCCTTGGTGAGCCCAGTCTCGGGCCCTGCCGTAATCCGGGACAGCATCCACCCTTTGGCTTCTTGTCTCTATCCCTCACTATACACATAACATATGAAGGACACAGAGCAACAGTTCCTGCTGCAGAACCAACATTTACCAGTGCTAACACCTGCATAAACTTTCTGCTCTCTTGGACTCTGGAACCTCCTTATCTAGATCTTCACACCCTGGTTGTCCTTGCTTTGGCTAAAAGTCTTTGGATTTTTCATCTTCCCTCTACAACTCCCAGGCAGCTCACCTTATCTCTCAGCAACCTCCCCAGGCTTCGAACTTAAGCAACAGAAATATCCAACTCCAGGTAGGGGTTTCTCTGAATGCCCCTCCCCGACGTTTCCTTCCTCGGTGTCTTTGTTCACCCCAGTCCTCCAACCAAATTTACCTTCTGCTCCTTTCAACCAGCCCCCCGCCCCCCATAGTCCTTTAAGGCTCAGTTCAGGTGTCACCTTTCTAGGAAACCACCTCCCATGAAAGATCCTGCATAGGCACTTTTGTATAGTGCATCCTGCATTACTTTGAAATGATCAGTTTAGGTGTCTTGTCTCCCCAGGTCTGTCCTCAGAGCTTCCTCTTGGCATCCTCAGCATTTAGCACAATGGCTGGGGTAGAGCGGGCACTAACATGTCTCCAAGCCCTGACCCCGCTGATCCTTTCCTGCCAGGCCATGCCCTGGCATGAGGTGCCCTTGTAGAAAGAGAATCCGGGGCCAGAGGCACCGGGGGTGGGGGAGGTCTCATATTCTGGTGGTACTACCAGCTCTTTCCTCTCCTCTCCAAGCTGTTCTCAATAGCGATAGGCAGAACTGCAGAAATAGACACATATACTCCTAAAACCACAGATTTCCATCTGAAACATACAAGGATGGAAAGAAGCAAATGCCTCTTCTTACAAGTACTGTAGCTGATTATTACAGGTTTAATCTGACATGATTGAGGGGCCAGGAAAGTGGGCATGTGTTATTTTCACAACCACATCCAAACCTCCCTTTGCTTGCACTTTCACAAACTCTGCCCACACAGGCAAAGAATTATCCATCTATCACTTTCACCTAAAATATATAAACAGGTGAAGCTGAAATGAGCTCATATGCCTTGCATTGTCATTATCATACCCTCCATTTCCCACACTGGAGACACCATCATTCACACAACGGAGCATGCTTTCCTGTACACAGAGGCCTCCTCCCAAGTTACAAAACACTCTTCACTTATATGAGCTCATTCGATCATCACAACACTGTATGGGTAAACAAGGCTCAGGAAGACGGATCAGGCTGTGAGGAGCAAGCATCGGGGGTGGGTGGATGTCCTCATGATGTCACAGGTAAGAAATGTGCTCATGCACCCATGATGCACAGACAGGGCTGGGTCAGACGAGCTGGTGGGATTGCAGCCTCCTCTTTACCTGTGTTCAAGCCTCAGGGAAGTCCCCTTAATAGGGCCATAGGCTGCTCCTAACACCTGCTGACCCATGGTACCTGATAGATGTTGAATGAATGAAGGAAGGAAGATGGGTCTCCCTTTAAATGCGTTCTTATTAAACTATAATATCAACTCATCCTGCTGGATATAAACTGTGGAGAAAAGAATTTCTAAAGCCAGGCAGAGCTGGGGCCCTGTGCAAGCTCACGGCAGAGTGAAAGGAAGCCTGAGAATCTTGTTCAATTCAGCCAGGTACGACCTGTTCTACCAACCATTTTCCTGTCTATATAATTCAATCCTCCCTCCCCCATCCATGGCCGGAGCACTTTTCTCATGTTCTTAATTTCACACATCCTTGATTTCAGACGACATCCTTCCTAGATGTCTAGAGAGCACCCCAGGAAAGACCCATGCCAGGGGAACTTCTGCCACTTTCCAAAGAAAGGACAGCAAGTGAAAATGTCTTGACCTGTCCGGTACCTCAGCAAAGTTTTCTTGTCTCTATTTTAGGGAAATTTTGATTTTCAGATCGACACCTGGTTAGTCTTGCTTAATGAAATGTATAATCCTGTTTCTAAGGCGATTCTGATTATTTGAGGTCCTTGTTCATTAAGTGGGGCTCTGAATCATAGAAAGAAAGAAGAGTGAGAAAAAGATAGGAGAGAGAGAAAGAAAGGAGGGAGGGAGGGAAGGAAGCTTATCCAGAGCACAAAGCTGGCTCCCCATAGCCTCTCAGGGGGATCTTGAGAAATGAAATGATTGATGTGGGAGGAGCAGTGCTGAAGGTATATAAGATCCCACAAGGATCGCTGTGGGATGAGTGCGCTGGCGGAATGCTACCAGTGCGTGCAATCCCCTTTAAACAACAATCCTCGAATATGGGGTTAATTGCATAAATACTCAATATACTTTTAAATAATTTAATATTAAAATATAAATTTTCAAAAGTTGGTATCAAGAGTCACTACTATTTTTTTTTTTTTTTTTTTTTTTTTTTTTTTGCGGTACGTGGGCCTCTCACTGCTGTGGCCTCTCCCGTTGCGGAGCACAGGCTCCGGACGCGCAGGCTCAGCGGCCATGGCTCATGGGCCTTAGCCGCTCCGCGGCATGTGGGATCCTCCCGGACCGGAGCACAAACCCGCGCCCCCTGCATCGGCAGGCGGATTCTCAACCACTGCGCCACCAGGGAAGCCCCAGGAGTCACTACTATTGACTTCACCCAGTGAAATTTCAAAACTGCTTAGATAACTTGAAAATCACCTTTAGACCCCAGCTGGTTGTCACCCATATGACATACATGGGTCATATTTCTCCTTTGCAGAAACAAGAAGCTACTGCCGGGGTTCTCCACTGTCTTTTCATGTTTTTTCCACTTTTATAACCTCAGCCAGTGTCTGGCACAGACTAAAATAACTGATAAACAGTTGTTGAATTTACGAATAACCATAAAAGGAACCATGAGTCTGGGATTCTAGTTCCAGGCCTGCCACTGGCTTTCTATGTGATCTTGAGCAGGTCACTTTAAAATTCTGGGCCTCGGGCTTCCCTGGTGGTGCAGTGGTTGAGAGTCCGCCTGCCGATGCAGGGGACGCGGGTTCGTGCCCCGGTCCAGGAGGATCCCACATGCCGCGGAGTGGCTGGGCCCGTCAGCCATGGCCGCTGAGCTTGTGTGTCCGGAGCCTGTGCTCCACGGCGTGAGAGGCAACAGCAGTGGGAGGCCCGCGTACCCCCCAAAAAAAAAAAATTCTGGGCCTCCGATTCCTGATCCGTAAACTACAGAAGATAAGGTAGTTGACATTAACAATAGCTAACTCTGACTGATCACTTCTTATGTGCTAGGCATTGTTCTTACCCATGCCTGTATTAGCTTATTTAATCTTCATGATGAACCCATGAGTTACCGGGGGATTCTCTCTTTCAGGTGACTACATGCACAGATCTGGCGCCCCAGTGGTCTGTAATGAAGTTTCTAGGAGTCAAGTATCTCTGGCTAGAACACGTATCTGTTGCAGTCAGGTCCCTTTTTGGGCATGGAGCCATGAGCTTTATATTAGTCAACTGTAAAATCCTTCTTTTTGCAGTTTTCAAACTTAGTTTAAATTTTCTCTCACCCAATAAAAAATATGAGCAGTGGAAGTGTGTAGGGAGAGCAACAGGGGAAAACTGGATAGAGGAGAGAGATGGCTATAGCTGGCCTCTGTCTCATTCTGCTAGAACGAAGGGGGGCAGAAATCTAGGAATCCACCTGAAGGAGAATCCAGTGGGTCCCCATGATCCAAGGGCATAATTAGCCATGATAATTGCCAGCCCTAAGATGAATTAATTCACCCACTGTTTGGCTCACGATGCCCTCCAGGATAACAGGTGTGGGACGTGGCCAGAAGGGACACAGATTAACAATGATGTCATTACCCAGCTGCCTCCAGGGAGCCCAGTCCACCTTCCCTCAGACTTGGCAATGCTGAAGCCGAGCTATAAACCAAGAATAATTTTTGCCTAATTTGAGAGGAGTCGGCACCCTTGAGAGTCCTAGAAACCTTCTGTTTCTTCTCAGTCTCGTGCACTTTCCTCAACGGGCCATCCTTTTGTCCAACACACTGGGAGCTGCCAGCAGAAACAGTGGGAGCAAAGTGGCTTTTTTTCAACAGAGCTTTCAATTAATTTGGAAGAAGGTATTTGAACAGTGACTTCACTGGGGGGCTAGCTGCTGGAATACTGAACAGATTTCACACTCATTGTTTCAATATTTGCCATGAAATTCTTGTCTGAATTCTAATGAGAGACCACCTCTCGCCTTGGACCCCATCCTATACATGGGGAGTAAAGACATTTCTTCTTATCTCCTATTTACTGTACCAGAAACTGTTGTTGAGAGAGCCGAGTTTAGTGGTTGGTTGCCCAGACTCAATCCAGACAGACCCAGATAAATGCTGCTAACTGTGAGGCTATGGGCAAATTCTTTACTGTCCCCCAACTCCACTTTCCTCACCTATAACCCACTTCAGTATCTTGCACAATTTTTTAAAAAAGGATGAAGAAAACAAAACATCATATAATGTCATTCTGAAGATTAAACGAGATATGCCTGAAAAGCTCTGAGCACAGAGACCAGCACACAGAAAACAGTCAATACATCATAGCTGTTTCTTCTTAAGATTTTCATTATCATCCAGCATTTCACTGCTCCTGGAGTGAACCTGGTGACTTGGATGAGAGTGTTCAAAATTTCAAAGTCAGACTAAAATGGATTTGCTTTTCATATTAAGTCCTATCACCCCAAATGGAATTACACCTGCAAGATGTACTTAGAAGGCTGTTAGTACACGACACTCTTTTTTTTTTTCATATATTGAATCATATTTGACAGTTATGGCCCATACTTCCTGGATATTTACAGGATGTAGAATTTCAAATATCCTGCCCCATGACAAGGAGACCCAATTACTGGCACAGAAAACATGGTCTGCCTCTGTCCAATACCATCTTGCCTCTATAACCGAAACTGAAAATTTGGAGAACTGAGGCCACTGCCTTGGAAGCCCTGTCATTCTCTAACTTGGAAATCAGAGATAAGTAAGCCAGGATCACGAGCAATTACAGTTTGGTGGAGGAGGGTTTGGTATCTCTACAAGTACCGCATCTTTCTAGAGTGTCTGCAATTGCTTATACAAGGGGATTTCCTCCTTCCCTCCTTCTCTCCCTCCTCTGATGGAAGTAAGACCTGGAGATAAGAATTTCTATATCTACTCCAATAAGGTACCGCTAGGGCCCTGTGCAAGCTCACGGCCGAGAATGAAGGAAGCCAGAAGCGTATGGGCCACCCCTTGGCCCATAGTCAAGTCCTGGCAATTTAGGTCAACTAAACTCACCTAGACAAGCTTGGCTGCAAGTGATACAAGAGGACAGACACACTCTCAATTTGCGACGTGAAGCATGGCCGGCATTTCCCAGAGGTTCTCACCTTTTATTTTGGAACCACCTGCCTCTAGCACACACTACCCTAGACTCAAATTGCTCTGTTTTGAAACTGAAAATGTCACAAGACATTACCAGATTGCTCAGTGAATTCTCTCTGCTCTCCCCAGTGCCCCGCCCCCAGCCCCCGGGCCCTGCAAATCAAAAGAAAATGGGAGGATATAAAATATATAACTCCATACGTAGAATAAATAGGCAGCAAACCCATCCCATTCCTAGGCTTTCATCATCAAGCCAGGAGTTCCAGATTCCTCCACCTCAGGGCAGCAATCCACAAAAGAACAGGGTAGGACTCAGATCCCAACTTAAATCTTATTTAAACCGAGTCCTTACTACCAGGATCTTTTCTCTCCCAGCACGAGGGAAAAGAACTTCCCTGAAAGTTCCCGCTTTTACACTCAGTGACCATAATGATCAGATCAGCCCTTATGCTCAAAGTAGCCCAAGGATTTGTCAAACACAAAACGGAGGGAGGTTGCCACCTCTGGCTTCCATAGCCAAAACACTCTGGAAGTCACCCTCTGAGAGCTACTTAGCACGCAGTACCTGTCTTGGCTCCTCCACCTGTGCTCCTGGCCCTGCCCAAGGCAGCCCAGGTGAAATGTGCTGGCAGCCCAAGGTGAGCCGCCAGGAGACCACTGAATGCAAATTCACGGGAGCCCAGACTCCCTCCTGCCAGTGGTCTCATCTTTTCCCCTCCTCTAAAGCCTCAGAAGTAGGGCCAGGTTCTCACAACTCCCAGCCTGGAGATGCTCTGGGGTGTTGGCTCCTGGGCTCTCAGTCCCAAGAACCGTCAGCTGGAATCTTTCCAGAAATGCTCCTGTTCACTCTCCTTCACTGCCCTCCTCCTCCCTTTTTAGTGCTCAGGATTCTCCCGGGTCCTCTGGTCTGTCCTAGGTCTCTCTGCCTGGATGCAGTTGAATGAATCAGTAACACTTTAAATCAAATGAAATCAGTGCGTCACCTTGCCCAGGGACATCTGCATTTTGAAAGAATGGAAGACTTGAAGCAATGGCTTTGGATGGGGAATAGTTCTGAACAGAAGGGTCCTTCTGATGTGTAAAACCTTTCATGGAGATGACTGTCTCTTCCACCACGTTAAGGGCAGTCAATCCTGGGAAGAAGACTTGAAAAATCAAGGCTCCCCAAGATAAGGTGGTACTGAGTAAAGAAAGTATCAGAATATGCTATTTTTATTTCATTGCTCCTATGTCGTTATACAGGTCCATGGGGAATTACAAAATCAACATACTGATGTACCAGGTAGTAAAAGCAAAATGCAATACCTAGGTGTGAGGGCGAGGGACAGCCTGAGTTGTTAGAGCCCTGGGTCCTTATCCCAGCTCTGCCACTTCCTCGTAGACCAGGGGCAAGTCACCTAACTTGTCACACCCACCCTGAGTCTCAGTTTCCTCATCTACACAATGGGATGACAACACAAGTCAACTCATAAAGGTGCCATGAGAGTCAAAACTGAAAATCTGAGAGTGCTCTGTAAATGAAAAAGCACTCTAGACGCAAAAGGTGGGGTTCTGATCAAATTCATGAGGGGTTAAACACTAAAGGCTCTCCGAGTTTTCAGCTGTTGGCGTGAATCTCTCAAAAGCATAGAGCGGCGGGGAGGTGGGAAGGAGGGAGAAGTTGTTTCAAGCACGAGAAAACAACAGAAGCCAATGAGGCAGGACCCCCAAACATATTTGTATGTATTTCAGCCCTAGTATAGATTAAGTTGTATCTTATCTTGAGGAAAAAGACAACCTGCATTTTAGTTAAATCATGTTTCTTTTGCTCTCAAGTCAGCATTTAAGTGCTTGTTGAGCACATATGCTGTGCCCTTATTTCATCAAAATGAAAAGGCATTGCTCCCCGTGCATGGCAAGAGACATTGTCAAGTTGAGTACCAACAGCTGGCTCTGCAGATGTCAACAACAGCTGCATTTTGTCATTCAGAGATGTGTCAGTCCCAATTAATCTGCCTCTCTCCTTGTTTTTAGAAACTCTGATGTCTATGTATAAAATTATTTTCTCCTCCTGGTTGAACTCCTTTTGCTATCACACCCAGATGTATCCAGTCACCTTGACAAAATTACGTTGTTTGCTCGGGAATCTGAAATAAAAGTGAACTCATCTCGAATTATTAGCGAGAGAAATCTCAGGTGAAGGCATGATCCAGTCCGCTAATCCCTTCTAGCAAAGGCTCTGAATCATGTGTCAGCAAGCTAAATCCCCTGGCTCCCACAGAGAGCTTTCAGTAGGAAATCTGTAAGTAAAATGGATATTCAATATTTCATAGTGCATTTTGCTTATAACAGGTGTGTAGAGAGGGGCCCTCCGTCAACAGATGCAGGGAAGAAGCTTGGTTGAAAATGAAAACAAAGGAAGATGTCTATGAGAGTTAAACCACAGTTGTACGGATGGGGATTGTTTCGACCTGGATGCTTGTTTCGTCTGTCACAAAGTACCTAACCCAGTGGTACTCATACGCACCATTCAAAATGAAATCCAAATACTAAACAGACTAGAGCAGTCCTTGATTCAGACACACAGGTTCCTGGGCAGAACTTGTATGAGTCAATGGCCGCAGGGCAAAGTCTTGGCTGTGCACGTGCTGGGACCCAACTATGGGCATTTGTTAAGTGAAGGAATGGTCATGAGCTATAGGTTTTTTGGTTTGGACACCCATGATGGGTGGAAACCATCCAGTCAAGTGGATCATGGAGACAAGAATGAAATGAAACAGGGATAACAAGGGAGTTTATCACCAAGGTAGGGCCTGCCTATCCTATGATGAACGACTTTATAGGCCTAATTTCTGAGAGTACCTTCTGCTCACTCCACCCATCAGAGAGAGAAGAGGCACACGTGAAAATTACTACTAAGAATCATCATCATAGAGCCTCTTCACTTAAAAAAAGGAGAATGTTGGGCTTCCCTGGTGGCGCAGTGGTTGAGAGTCGCCTGCCGATGCAGGGGATGTGGGTTCGTGCCCTGGTCTGGGAAAATCCCACATGCCGCGGAGTGGCTGGGCCCGTGAGCCATGCGTGTCTGGAGCCTGTGCTCCACAACGGGAGAGGCCACAACAGTGAGAGGCCCGCGTACCGCAAAAAAAAAAAAAAAAAAAGAGAGAATGTTTAAATTTATATAGAATCAACTGTTAATTTATACAGTCAACTCTTGATTGCTCCCACGGATGATACCCACAGTGACTGTTCCTGGTCCAGGACCAACGTGTTTATCTGAATTGTCCATTAACAGGATCCCCACCTCTGCTCAAAGACTTAGCATGTCCCCTCGCAGAAGATGAAAGGGAAGTACTTAGACCCAAACACATTTCTCCACCTGCTGCAGTGGTTTTAAAACTCTGTTTGTTTTTGCATTGGAAATCCTTGAATCCAAACATTCAAGAAGCAGAAGTGAAATCATTATGCTGTACACTTTAAACTTATACAGTGCTATATAGGTCAGTCAAACTGGAAGGAAAACAGCGCTCCAGCTTCAGCTAACATATACCTGAGAACCATTTCTCCAGAATTCCAATGGTTCTCAAACATGGTTGCATGTTATCTGAATGATCAAATAACAACAATAACAAAAAACCCAAAAAACCCAAAATATTAAGCAGAAGCCCGTGGCAGTAGAAGATGTTGGTGGCTCTGACCAGAATGTCTCAGATTCCTTTTTTTTTTTTTTTTTTGCGGTATCCGGGCCTCTCACTGTTGTGGCCTCTCCCGTTGTGGAGCACAGGCTCCGGACGTGCAGGCTCAGCGGCCATGGCTCACGGGCCCAGCCGCTCCGCAGCACGTGGGATCTTCCCGGACCGGGGCACGAACCCGTGTCCCCTGCATCGGCAGGCGGACTCTCAACCACTGCGCCACCAGGGAAGCCCTCAGATTCCTTTTTACTGTGAGTGAGTGAGTAAGTGAAAGAGAGAGAGAGAGAGAGAGAGAGAGAGAGAGAGAGAGAGAGAGAGAGAGAGAAAGGGGAAGGAGAAGGGGAAAGGGAAAGGGAAGGGGGAAGGGGAAAGGAGGAGGGGGAAGGGGAAAGGGAAGGAGAAGGGGAAGGAGAAGGGGGAAGGGGAAGGGAGTGAAGGGGGAGGGGGAAGGGGAAAGGGAAAAGCGGAAGGGGAAAGGGAAAAGGGGAAAGGGAAAGGGAGAGAGATCCTCCACAGGCTGTTAGGTTTTCACTTGCAGCTACTCTGGGAGACTGCCCTCAGCCTGCTCTGCTCCACACTCGAGAGCCAGCATTGCTCAAGTACTGAGGCCCTTCTGGCCAGCTCTCAGCCGAGGACTGCTACCTAGAGGCGTGGGAAAGCTTCAGCTCCCCTGCTGAAGTTGGGACAACTCACACTCCAGACATCCCCAGCGGTATCCGGCAGAAGCTACCCGCTGTGGGATTCTACCTTGTTTGGCTTCCTCTGCTTCCCTGAAAGAGGGGAAAGACTCTAAGTTGGCAGAAGTGGTGTTGTCTGCCCCCAGCATGGAGCAGGGGGCAAGAAGGGGCTAAACAGGGACAGAGGGACTCAGGACACTCAACTGCCCGTGAGTCAGGACTTCAAACTGTGGCATCTTCATCCCGCTGCAGTCCCTGTGCTTCTGGGGCAAAAGACCCACTCGATGTTCAAAAGGAAATCGAAAAGATATTTTAAAATAATTTCTGTGGCATTCTCCCATGTGAAGATATAGTAGCAAGTGAGGTCATAAGATAAAATGTGTGCCATGAAGAGGACTTCTAGAAAGTGTCTTAGTCAAGGATCTAGAAGCAAGTATTGGTCATCGATTTTGCCAGGCCTGCATGACTTCTTGAGTTCACTGGGAGTGCCCTGTACCTTACACCATGGAGGCTCAGAGCTCCCATGCTCATCCTTCCTGAACTTGGCTCTGATCCACTCTTGCAGACCAGTTCCTTACACTTGACTCAGTCCTGCCTCCCAGCAGCCCCCCAGCTCTCAACTTGGCTCTGCCTTCCCTGTTCTTATTCTCTCTTTACTTTTCGGACCTGACACACAGTGCAATAACTCCTCCCAGCGATGATTCTAGGTCTCCTTCTCAGCTCTATAACTCAAGGTCCCTTGGTGAAACACTCCCTTCTCATCTGGCTATCGGAACCCTCCTACCCTACAATCGACCCTTCAAGCAGGATTTTCCCTGATTAGTGATTTTCACAGCACCTACCTTCATTTGACTTACTATGTATTTTACTTATTTGTCTTTTTTGTCCTCTATTAAAATATAAGTCCCATGAGGGTAGGATTTTTCAAAAATATGCTTTGTTATCTACAATATGCTCAGTTGCTAACACATAGTAGATGCTTAATAAATACATGTTTTGAAAATTATTTTTAAGAGGCCAGTAAATGAAGACATGTCCCATATTCTTAAAATCATCTTTTCATTGTATGATCCATTTGATGCTAAATTTTTTTTTAGCTCAGATGTACTAATTACCCAACTTTGTTTTCCAACATTTCAGGAGAGAAAAGAAGAGGAGGGCAAAAGGAGAGAAAAGAAGACATGCTAAAACAAAGCACACTGTGTATTAGATGTACTCTTTGAGATCAATGGAAAGAAAATAAACTATGGGCAGAAACACTTGGATCTGTAACTATTTTTTTTTTTTTTTGGCTGTACTGCATGGCACATGGGATCTTAGTTCCCTGACCAGGGATCCCAGGGATTGAACCCATGCCACCTGCAGTGGAAGCATGAAGTCTTAACCACTGGACCGCCAGGGAAGTCCACTGTAACAGTATTCTTTAAAAAAAGAAATGGTGTAGTCAGGTGGAAACGTGTGAAAACAAATTACATTTAGCACTTTGATAGACAATGTTTTTTCTTATGCAAGGTATTAGGTATAAAAACATGTCAGTGGGCTTCCCTGGTGGCGCAGTGGTTGAGAGTCCGCCTGCCGATGCAGGGGACACAGGTTCGTGCCCCGGTCTGGGAAGATCCCACATGCTGCGGAGCGGCTGGGCCCGTGAGCCATGGCTGCTGAGCCTGCGCGTCCGGAGCCTGTGCCCCGCAACGGGAGAGGCCACAACAGTGAGAGGCCCGCGTACAGCAAAAAACAAAACAAAACATGTCAGTGCTCTATAGAAAATGTAGAAAAGGAAGTAGTCATCTGATGGCAAAGGTAGTCTAATTGTTGCCATTATAGCCTCTATTTCCACACATCTAAGGGTTAATAGACTACTGAATGGGCTGAGATTCATCAATATTCCTTTGGGGGTAAACTACTAAAATTCCGGTCTTGCACTTCTACCTTGTCTCCAATATTCACTGTTGACAATTCTAGATGCAACAGCCAATCTGGGTTGCTGACTGGAGATTCCCAAGCAAACTAAATTATGTAATAGAAATAGCTAACAGAAAATGTCTAGAGGGCCTACTCTTATGACTATGACTGTGTAACATGTACTAGACCAACCTCTGTACTTTACAAAAGCAGGATAAAATTAGACAAAAACGAACAAAACCAGTTACTTGAAGGTATCAAGAGCAACCAAGGCAGCCAGGACTAGAAGGGACATAGAAACACCAGTAGGGGAATTTGCAAGTGATACAGGGAAGACAGTAAAGCCAATAAGGGTGTCTTATCTTACCAGTTACCACAATAACTGCTGGGGAACTCTGAGACACTGTGTAGAACAAGCCTGGAGTTATCCCAAATAAAGAGCAAGGGATCTGGATTGTTTTGTTTTGTTTTTATATAAGTTTCAGGCATGCAGCATTGCAATTCAACATCTGTATACACTACAGAGTGATCACCAACACAAGTCTAGTTACCATTCATCACCATATGGTTGACCCCCTTCACCCATTTCACCCACCCCAACCCCCCACCCCTCTGGTAATCAGGAATCTGATCCTTGTTTCTATGAGTTTGTTTTTGTTTTATTTTGTTTGTTTCTTTTGGCTTTTTTTTAAGAGTCCACATAGGAGTGAAATCACACAGTATTTGTCTTTCTGCATCTGACTTATTTCACTTAGTATAACATCATCAAGGTCCATCTATGTTGTCACAGGAATCTGGATTTTTATCCACCACCTGTCTATTGAGTGCACCTTCTGGGAGTGTCTTAGTCAGTTCAGGCTTCTATAACAAGATACCACAGACTGGGTGGCCTAAACAACAAACAGTTATTTCTCACAGTTCTGGAGGCTGGAAGCCTGAGATCAGGGCACCAGCATGGTCAGATGCTGGTGAGGACCTGTCCTGGCTTGTAGCAGCGGGCTTCTCACAATAGCCTCACACGGCCAAGAGAGAGAAATCGTCTCTTTTGTGTCTCTTCTTATAAAGGCATTCATCTCATTACCTCCCCAAAACCTCCCCCCTCCTAACACTATCAAACTGGGGGCAAGGGTTTCAACATATGAATTTCGGGGAAACACATTCAGTCCATAGCAGGGGGCATTACTTTTCTGACACTTCTGGCTCATGTGGGTCAAATATGCAACCATGGCTACACAAAAGTCCTGCAGTAGATAGATGCATGTGTTTTCAGTAAACAGCTTCTGGTGTGTTGAGGTAACAAGGTTATACAGTTAATATTAGTGGTAGTATCTGCTACACTCTTTGACATAATTCCACTCCTAGGTATATACTCAGTGCATATATCTGTGCCCCAAATGACAAGTCCAAGAATATGCATAGGAACATTACTGGCAATAGCCCCCAACTGGAAATTACCCAAATGGCCACCAGCAGCTTGGCGGATAAATACACTGTGGTGAATGTGCACAATTTCCATTGCTCCAATGCTAGTCCAGGCTACCATCGTCACTCACTTGGAGCCCTTCTGCAGCCTCCCAGCTGGCCTCCTGCCTGCTTCTCCTTCCCTGTAGTCCTTCCGTAAAGCAGTGACAGTGAGCTTCCCAAAGCATAAATCAAATTACATGCCATTCCCCTGCTTAACATCCTCTCATGGGGTTTCATTCACTTAGAATAAAGTACAAATTCTCCCTCACGTACCCTGCCCACTCTTTGCCCTCCTCTGTCTGTCCTTCTCCTCATTCACTACACTCAGCCACGCCAGCCTTTTCCTGCCTTTTCCTCTCAAAAATCAAATGTTCCCACTTGGAATCTTAAAGCTTGCAGCTCCTGCCCGGTCTGGATCCTCCCCAGACCTTCTCAACATGGCTACTCCCTTCCTGTCATTTTTTATCGAGGTATAACATATGTCTTGAAAAGTGAACAAATCATAAAAGAGACATGGAAGAATTTTAGGTAGAGGTGACAGGGCCTGCTTTGAGTTTTAGAAAGAGAGTCCTTACAGCAAATAGGAAGGGGAAAAGGTCTGAGGAAGCCAAGATGGGGAGACTAGTGTTGAGCTGGTCAGAAGTGAGTTGAGAAATAATTAAGACGACGTGAGCAAAGGCATTGGCAGTAGGAAGGGAAAGGAGAGAACAGATTTGAAAGACTCTACCAGCATCCTAGGCTATCTGTAGCGGCTTATAGAGACTTAAAACACTTTACTGTAATCAGTTTATGGGCTAACCCTGATCTAGAAATAGGAAACTCTCTGTCACTTGGATTATAGCTTAGTGCTTTTCACCAGTTAGACCCATAATTGCTCTTTCTTAGGGAGCCTAAGGTCTTGGCCAGGCTAACTCTTTTTTTTAACTTCCCTTGCTCATTTAGAAATCTGATTATTTTGATGCAATATGTTACTAATAATTCCTTTCTCATCTCAGATCCAAGACTTTCTCCTGCTTTTTTCCAGCCACTATGTGAATAAAATATTGAGCTGCTGATTAATGACCCTTTACGTGCCACTCTGAGATGTCTGAAGGAATTATCCAAATGCCCAGACAGCTCCATAATGTCACATTTAAATTAGAGGCTGAATTTGTAAAAGGCTGTCCTGTGTTGTTAATACTGTTATAAAGATGGTAATCAGACCTAATCTTCTTTTAAGAGAAAGAATAGAAATATTATCTCTTAATGCCAAGAAAAGAACATGAAATACACTACTTATAACAGACAAACACGTAAGTTAACGCTTTGACTTCGGCTATACTTAGTCCTAGAATGCGTGCCTTCTCAAGGAGAGTCTAAGAATGGATGGGGAATTCTGGTTTTTGTTTTTCACTGCTTTTGTCTCAGAACTCTGAAGCGCTATCACTTTTCCCTCCTTTAGCTTTTTGGGTGTTGTACTGGCCCTGTATGTCCTCCCACTGAGGGCACTGGAGGTAGCAGTGACTCCTTGTCACAGAAAAACATACCACTTCTCAGGGCTAGAAAGCAGTCAGTAGAATCTTTGAGCTGACTGTAACTGAGATTCCATATGGAATCACAACAGAGCTAGGGTCCATGAGGAGTTTTCAGTCATCTTGATCCTAAGCAATAACAAAAACAACCACAATAATAATAGCAGCAGGACTAATTGCACTGATGATAGGGACAATACAGCTGATATGATTAAGTTTTTATTGTATGCCAGGCACTGCTGAGTACTTTACATACTGCATCTCATTTAATCTTCTCAACTCCATGAGGCAGGTACATATATATTCTTTTTTTTTTTTGCGGTACGCGGGCCTCTCACTGCTGTGGCCTCTCCCGTTGCAAAGCACAGGCTCCGGACGCACAGGCTTAGCGGCCATGGCTCACGGGCGCAGCCGCTCCGCGGCATGTGGGATCCTCCCGGACCGGGGCACGAACCCGCCCGCATCGGCAGGCAGACTCTCAACCACTGTGCCACCAGGGAAGCCCATATATATATTCTTTAATTAATTTCTTTTTTAAACTGAAGTATAGTTGATTTACAATGTTGTGTTAGTTTCTGGTGTATGGCAAAGTGATTCATTTTTACATATATAAAGCTGGTGTATACACACACACACACATATATAAAGTGGTGTATGTATAAATATACATATATATGTATTCTTTTTTAGATTCCTTTCTATTATAGTTTGTTATAAAATATTGAATATAGTTCCCTGTGCTATAGAGTAGGACCTTGTTGTTTATCTATTTTATATATAGTAGTTTGTATCTGCTAATCTCAAACTCCTAATTTATCCCTCCCCCCTCTCTCCTCCCCCCAGATATACTGTTATTATCCAAGGTCACAGTGCTGGGAAGAGGCAGAGTGAAGATCCAAACCAATGTCTGTCTGATGCCAGAGAACATATTTTTCACCACTGTGTAATACTGATCATACTGTAAGGATCTGAGCTACTACATAGCTTGATATTCAGAGACTTCGCCCATGATGGCTTTCTCCGTGTAAAGTATGTCTTGGACAGTTTAACCTATGTTAAGAGGAAAGCAAAACACTACTTGGATTGGAACATACCACCCCCAAATGAACATCTGAATCTAGTGGCTGAATGACCAATGGCTATACACATCTCAAAGTTTCCAGACAGCTCAAATTTATGATATCTCCCTTTATTCCCATAAATATCATTCCACCTATCAGACCAAGTATCTCAATTTTTGGATTAGAAACTCTGGTTACAGCAATCACGCTGATCTTTTTAAGCCATAAACAGGGGACATTTGTCTTCACCATGAGAGTCTTTTAAGACCTAAGTGCTACTAAGCCCACCCAACACTGACCATGCTCCATCTCAGAGGACTGTCACAACTTCAAATACTTTCACATTACTGTAGTTACCTTATCCCAAAGCAATTTCTAGTGTTATTACAAAATCCCAACGTTCCATCTAGAAAATGAGAAATCATTTAAATGTAATGAACTCTTTTCTGAAAATGACAAAATTATTCCAAAGTTCATTTTGAAGAAAAAAAAAGGTAAAAGAAAAGACAAGAAGGGCCTTGTATTTTAACATGTACTTTAAAAAAAAGGTAAAAGAAAAGACAAGAAGGGCCTTGTATTTTAACATGTACTTAAAAGCTTCAATAATTTAAAAAAGTATGGTACTGGTGCAAAAATTGACACTGATATCTCTATCTATCCATCCATCCATCTATCTATCTAGCGAACTACATATATGATGCAGACAGTTACATACCAGTGAGAAAGTGACAGATTATCCCTCCTGTGGCATAAGGAAAACTGGCTTTGGGGGGAAAAATTAAGTTAGATTCTCACCTCAAACTACAGCATTAAATATATTCCACATGGTTTGAAAACGAATAAATATTAAAAGCTTAGTTTTGCTTACATTTTTTAAATGGGAGAAAAATATACAGAAATATTTAACTTTCCTTGGTTTGGGCAAGGAATGCCTAAGCACTAGAGAAATGGATGAAATCATCAAGGAAAATGTAAATACATTTGACCACTTAGAAATTAAAAAGTCTGACAGCCAAGAAAACACAAAAACACTCTAGAAAAATGGTTTTCAACAAGCACAGTAGACAGAGGATTAAAGTCTCTGATGTATTTTTTAAACTTTCAAATAATTACCACAATAGAAAACTAATAAACTTATAAACATCCATAAAACCGAGCTGTTCAATCTTACTGTAATAGAGTTATCGTCATACAAAAAAGTTAATTTCAGTATGAACGCAGTGAGACAGACATTCTCAATCATTAGAAGGAATGTTGATTATTGCTAACTGCTGTACAGAAACTTGGCAAGTATATTTAAAGGCATTAAATAGTTCATAATCTTTGTCAAACTAATTTCAAATCTAGCAATTCTGGTAAAAATCTTATCTACAAAGGTATTCATCAAAAGATTATTTATATCATTCATGACTAAAAGGAATCAAGGTTTCTTGGGGAAATGGCTGATTCCAGAGCTGAGGCATAAAATGTGAAAGTAAGCTTGGAACACAATGAGTCAAAAAAGAAGGAAACCCAGAGACTACCAAAAGACATGGATGCCAAAAGATACAGAAGTCACCTTGGAGGGGTGCCCAATAGAAAACCTGAGTATCAGAAAATTATTATAATTTGACTGCACAGCACTAAAGAAAGTAAGTAAGAGAGAGAGAAATAAGCAAAACTCATTTATCGCTTTAAATTAGTACTTAGAACATAAGAAGTAAGAATTTACCCTGCATTTAGAAAGGGAAAACTTTTCTTTTTTCAGAAGAATATCAGCTATTAAATGTAAGTGATATAAAAGAATTATAAAAATCACCACTTGAAGCTCCCAATGAAATAACTGGTTTAGGCAAGAATCACCAATGATGCTAAACACCGTTAGGTGAAAAACTGTTGGGGAATAGAGTAGTCATATGATACCAAACGAGTACCCTGTAGAAAATGTACTAATTGCAAAGGGAAAAACATACCTCTAAGTAAAGGAATCTAGTGGTCATCACCTGAACCGAGTAATCAAACTTCACATGAGTGATCATGGGACAACCTTATGTTATATCCTCCTGATGATGCAACTACTAATGAAATATCCTTGCCAAAATGGTTTACCTAAATCTAATTAAGACTTTAGACCCAACTTCAGTTTACAGGAAATCCAGAGGCTGGAGGAACAAGTTAAAGGACACTACAAGGGAATAATCAGACAAATTCAGTACCTTAAGATTATGCACGAGAATGTCTTTATTCTTGGGAGAGGCACGCTAAAGTCTTTAAGAGTGAAATGTTATGATGTTTGCAATTTACTTGGCTCCGGACGCGCAGGCTCAGCGGCCATGGCTCATGGGCCCAGCCACTCCGCGGCATGTGGGATCTTCCCAGACCGGGGCACGAACCCGTGTCCCCTGCATCAGCAGGCGGACTCTCAACCACTGCGCCACCAGGGAAGCCCCTGTAGTTTACTTTTAAATGGTGCCACAAAACAATAAAAAATACTCAATATACATGTCTATATCCATGCAGACACACACACACACACACACACACACACACACACAAATAAAAAGATAAAATATGGCACAATGTTTAAAAAACATTTAAAGTGTGGGTATATGCTGTACTATTTCAACTTTTATATATGTTTGAAATTTTTCATAATTTAGAAAAAATACTATTTATAAAAAACATCATGCACAGGCCAAAAATGATATGATGACTAATTAAATGAGAGAACAGTCACAGAGTTGATATTATACATGTATTAAACATCTTTTCAAAGAATTTCCAAACGTAGAGGCAAAAAGTCACAATGCAGTGGTAAGGGAGAAAAATAGGATGTAAAACTTTGTATATGGTATGTATAACCTCATCTCGTGTTTCATATTCATTCAACACATTTATTGAGCAATTAAAATGTGCCAGTAGGGCTTCCCTGGTGGCACAGTGGTTGAGAGTCCGCCTGCCGATGCAGGGGACACGGGTTCGTGCCCCGGTCCGTGAGGATCCCACATGCCGCGGAGCGGCTGGGCCCGTGAGCCGTGGCCGCTGAGCCTGCGCGTCCGGAGCCTGTGCTCCGCAACGGGAGAGGCCACAACAGTGAGGGGCCCGCGTACCGCAAAAAAAAAAAAAAAAAAAAAAAAAAAAAATGTGCCAGTAACTCTTCTAGCTGCATAAGAAAATACACCTCAATGTTAATAGGGTTGTCCCAGGCTATTAGGGTTATAGGAGATCCTTATTAGCTTCTAATACCTTCCTAAAATTTTCAAACTATACAGTCATTTTTATAGTAAGAATAACAAACAAGCATTTTCCTTAACAGCTGTCTTAAGAATTCAATATTAACAATAGCTGATACTGACCGAGTACCTGGCATGTGGCAGCCCCTGTTCTCCAGGCTCTACAGGGACATATCTGCTTAGCCTTCCCAATAGCTCCTGGAGGTGAGCATTATTTTTACCCCCATATATACAAAAACTGAGGACTGAAGCGTTGGTAATTTGCCAAAGGCAATGATTCTTAAAGGAGGGAGGCACTGTCCCCAAGGAACAGTTGGCAATGTTGGGAGACATTTTGTTTGTCACATTGGGGAGAAGGTGGGTAGAGGCCAGGGATGTTGTTAAACAGCCTACAATGTACGGTACAGCTCCCCACAGCAAAAAATTATCAGCTCCAAATGTCAATATTGCTGAAGTTGAAAAATTCTGACCTAAGATCACTTAGCTAGTAAGTAGTAGAGCCCAACTTTGAGCCCAGGCAGCCTGACTCCCAAATCTACCCCCTTCATCACTCTATACTGTTCTTAAACACTCTCCCATACTAACGTTTTGTCATTAAATGTGAGAGTGTTTATTTCTTGAGGGGAATTATTGGTAATAATTGCTGCCATATGTGATGCTTGGCGATTTATCAAAAAATTTAATATGAAAATGATAACCCTAAAGGTGCAAAAGGTACAAATTAACTAAAATGGCATCGGATGTGGTGTGACAGGGCATTCTATTGGTATAATTCTTTTAGAAAGCAATTTTGCAGTTTGCATAAAAATGTTAATATTTATAATCTTTGATCCAGAAATTCCACTTTGGGAAATTTATCCTAGGAATATAAATCAAAATACAGCAAAATCCTGGTGTGCAAATATATTATTTAGAGTAGAAAAAAAAGGAAGCTATCCAAATGTCTAATAATAGAAGAACTAAACAAACTGGGCACATGTGCTTGAGAGAATCTATGTTAGGGTGTGGAAAATCATGTATAGTATATTATTAGGTAAGCAAAAGAAACAGGATATAAAATCTCAGACATATGTTGGCAAGCACCTTAAATAGTAGCATCATTTAAAAGATGAAAAGGAAACACATCACCAGAGTTGCTGGATTAGGAATATAGGGTAAAGAGGGATTTCTTTGCCTTTTCTAGTTTCTGTCTTTTATTTTCAAAATTACCTGAAATATAGCTATGAACCTTTATGGAGTAAAAACTATTCTTTTATTTTTGGATGTACATAAATCCTGGGAAAGTGGTATCTTTTATTAAGGGAGGCCCTTTATAAAACCTGAAATATGTGTAAACAAGCTTATGACCTAGATGTGAGCATTTTAAAAGTAAAAAACAAATCCGAGAACAGAGCCAATGGTCCTCCCAACACAGTCTCTGCGTTGCTATTAGATGAGAAAATCTCCTCTCTGGCAATCTTAATGTCTCCTTCTCTCTCTGTAATGACTTGATGCATAAAAATTAATCTTTTCCCCCTGCTTTGATCCCTGAGCTCCTTAGCGAAGATTCCATCTTGCTCTATAACACATGATGAAGCATTTTCCCTGCTATAATGTGACAATGGCCCTACTGAGCACAACAATTTGAGTCTGAACGTGTCACAGCCAAAGAGGAAACCTTAAGAGGCAATTCCACGGAGAACTATTCGGCAAGTGCATAAAAAAGACACATTAACACAGTCTGAAAGTAGTGCCCTCAACAAAAGAACACAAAACAGAACTTGGAATGGGGGAGATGGAAGGCGGGGGGGGGGGGGGGGGGGGGGGGAGCCAAAAGGTGAGATGCTCCTGGGGTTCTATCCCCAAGCGCTGGTCATGTAGGTTCATCAGTTTTACCCAAGAAAAGAAAGCATTTGAAAACTTTCAATAAAAAAGATTGTCTGTCAAGCCTAGGAAACAAATATTCTGTAATTAGTTTACTCAATATTAAGTTTGACATCTAGAATCTCAATATTAGCAAAAATGTGATAATTATAGCTGGAAGGGTTTTTTATTGAATGTGAATTCATGTATAACACTCTGAGCGTATCTCACTCCCTATTGTTATTTCTCCTGCTGTGTTCACACGTAACTGGACGCCTTTGGGCTCTGCTCTGAAATCTGATCTCAAATTCACAGCCTCCATCCTTCCTGTTAAAGTAGTCCTAGTTCAGCAACAAGCTGACAAAGGACACCTCCACCCCGAGGGAAGATATGGTCTTGACAGATCCCGCTGACTTGGGGCACCTGAACCTTCAGGATGCCCAGGCTGCTCCAGAAGGGGCTTTCTGTATTAAACGGGGTCCCAGGTCACACCACTGCTCCACGTGGAGGGCTCTGTGTGTTTTCCAGCAACCACTGTAACCCATTTGGCTGTCAACTCAGTGAAAGAGCTTGCCAACTCAACCTCGTTACTGGCTTGAAGGGGGAGAACAGAAGCAGGGAACATGTGTTTGGTGTTAAAGTGGGTCAGGTCTGTGCAAACAGGCATTTGCTCATTTTACCCTCACAGCATCCTCATTTTTTGTTTATTTATTTTTGGCTGCGTTGGGTCTTTGTTGCTGCATGTGGGCTTTCCCTAGTTGTGGCAAGCAGGGGCTACACTTCGTTGCGGTGTGTGTGCTTCTCACTCATTGCAGTGGCTTCTCTAGTTGCAGAGCATGGGCTCTAGGCACGTGGGCTTCAGTAGTTGTGGCATGTGGGCTCAGTAGTTGTGGCGCACGGGCTTAGCTGCTCTGTGGCATGTGGGATCTTCCTGGACCAGGGCTCAAACCTGTGTCCCCTGAGTTGGCAGGCGGATTCTTTTTTTTTTTTTTAACATCTTTATTGGATAATTGCTCTACAAGAGTGTGTTAGTTTCTGCTTTATAACAAAGTGAATCAGCTATACGTATACATATATCCCCATATCCCCTCCTTCTTGCATCTCCCTCTCACCCTCCCTATCCCACCCCTCTAGGTGGTCACAAAGCACCGAGCTGATCTCCCTGTGCTATGTGGCTGCTTCCCACTAGCTATCTATTTTACATTTGGTAGCATATATACGTCCATGCCACTCTCTCACTTCGTCACAGCTTACCCTTCCCCTTCCCCGTGTCCTCAAGTCCATTCTCTACATCTGCGTCTTTTTTCCTGTCCTGGCAGGTGCATTTTTTTTTTTGATACGCGGGACTCTCACTGTTGTGGCCTCTCCCGTTGCGGAGCACAGGCTCCGGACGCGCAGGCTCAGCGGCCATGGCTCACGGGCCTAGCCGCTCCGCGGCATGTGGGATCTTCCCGGACCGGGGCACGAACCCATGTCCCCTGCATCGGCAGGCGGACTCTCAACCACTGCGCCACCAGGGAAACCCCTGGCAGGTGCATTCTTAACCACTGCTCCACCAGGGAAGCCCGCATCCTCCTTTTACACAGGAGGATACTGGGACTGGGAGAGGTTAATGACTTGCCCCACACCACGTGACTAGTGAATGGCACAACCGGAATCCGAAGGTAGGTCTGCCTCATCTCAGAGCCTGTGCTCTGGCCTCGCTGGGACTTGCTGCGTTGGGGGAGGGGAGAGTGGAGAGACAACCCACCACAGAAACAAATTAATATGCACACGTCCAAGTGTGAACTGACCACATACACCTTCTCCCAAATATCAACATATCACTGTGGGTTCCTATGAGGCAGGAGATAGATGGGCCCCAGGCTGAGCAGCTGGAGTTTGTCCCCTGTGGACAGATACTCCAAACTGAAGAGGAGGAGGGGCGGAGCCCTGCCCAGATAAAAGACCACATATTTCTCATTCTCGAGGTCAAGGAGACCTTCCCGACTATACATGCACAGAAAGGCTCCTTGGAGATCAGAAAGGGAGTGATGTCAACCTACCCATAGCCCTCTTCGCTAGAATCCATCTTGGCTAAGAGATGCACGTGCACACATGGGTGGACCCTGAGATAAGCCAAATATGGACTCGGAGCCAGGCAAAGCAAGATGATTGGCCAGAGGAAACCCGGAAGAAATGCCCCATATAAGTGATTCAAACTACCACAAGGGCACGACTCTCTCTCTGAGTCCACCCGTGTGTCTTTCCACACATACCCTTTTTCCTCCTAATAAACACTTTACTTGGTTCACTACTTCCCGTTTCTTTGTGGAAATTCCTTTTCTGCAAAGCCATATGGACCAGGGCCTTGTCACTGGCCACCGGTCTAGTGGCTAGGATTCAGCTCTGTCATAGCTGCAGACTGACTTCAGTCTCTGTCTGGGAACCAAAATCCTGCTTCAAGCCACTGCAGGCGAGGCTACCCAAGATCACCTATAGTAAATATTGAGACATGGTAATATTTGGTGGCTGGCTGGTTTTTTTGGGGGGCGGGGGAGGGAGGTGGCAGTTCTTGATTAATCCTCTAGGATTATAATCTCAAATGCCTACAGGAACCAAGCTTTTCTCAAGACATCAGGAAGAGGTGGGCATCCTAGAAAGTACAGCCCCTTCTAAACGACAGAGCTACCTGACCAGTACCTCATGTCACTATGGGCAATGTGCCCTGTGTACAGAGCTTTGTATTTTTCCAAAAATGCCAGAAACTTCTTTTGATGTGAACACTTCAGATTTGTTCTAAAGTTGGCAACTGTTAAAAAAATATTTTTTCACTTGTTTGAGCAAAAAAAACCCTGCCTGTAAGCCTGATTTTGTCTTGGCCCTTTGCATTGCAACTTCCGGTCTAGATGACACACTTGTGCCAGACCTGATAAGGTAGGAGGGACCTTAGTCAGGTCAGCCCTTGTAGGTCTAATAGACACAGCTAATTGCTCCCATCACACAGTCAGTGAAGAAACATCTTGTCCATTTTAGGCAGTGTTTGTCTGACATTATTATTTGGAAAAGGAAACAGTCATCACAAATTCTATGTTAAAATATGTACACACTTCCAAACCGATGATCAGGGAAGTGGGCAAGAGGTGAGAGGGATTTTACAGGTTAGCAAAATGACAAACTAGTTTTTAAAAAATAATAAAAGGAAAAAAAATAATAATAAAAGGCACTGGTTAGTAGTAAGCAAACGCTTAACAAGAGTCCCATCCCAACCACCAAGGAAAGACCCATCCCAGGATTTCCTGATGGGACGATTTTTTTTAGAGGGAGCCCATTTCGCACTATCCATCCTTTCCCCCACCTCTTTCCTTGCTACCTCATTACCACCTTGTTTCTCAGGATACTGATTCAGCCACAGACCAATTCCAGCTGCATTTTATTACTGAAATCCTCCTCTTGCAAATAAGGAAATTGAAACTGAAACATAATCTGGTGTTTCTAGCCCTGTGGGCTCAGGCACCCCAAAGTACATCTTCAGACAACCTTACCATCTAGCAAGATGAGTGCTCTCACACGAATAATATGCTTCAGATGGAAGCATTTGAATGCACTTTCTTGCTTATGTAAACATGCAGATGCAGGAACTTCTCATGGTGCTGTGTTGAGAAGTAAGTGGAGGAAACAAATTATAACGAGCTCAAAGATGTGAGAGAACATTTGGGAAAATCCTGTATCACCAGTTGGTTGTTAATATTTTAAAATATCTCTCCAGGGCTTCCCTGGTGGCACAGTGGTTAAGAATCCGCCTGCCAATGCAGGGGACATGGGTTTGAGCCCTGGTCTGGGAAGATCCCACATGCCGCGGAGCAACTAAGCCCGTGAGCCACAACTACTGAGCCCGTGTGCCACAGCTACTGAAGCCCATGCTCCTAGAGCCCGTGCTCTGCAACGAGAGGCCACCGCAATGAGAAGCCCACGCACCGCAATGAAAAGTAGCCCCTGCTCACCGCAACTAGAGAAAGCCCGTGTGCAGCAATGAAGAACCAAAAGCAACCAAAAATAAATAAATAAAATCTCTCTCCAACGGGCACTACCTTATAACAAATTAATGGTAGCAGAAAATGCTCCTAGTAAAGTAGCTCAAGTGTATAAATTTCTACGTCTAGATAAAACCATTTTGTGGCTATTTGTGGAAGGGAAGTTGTGGCCTCTGTCCAGTCCACCAAGAAGAGGTGTAGAATTCCATGGTCTGAGAAATTTGTTAACACATCCAAGATTTAAGCTCAGACCTTTGATTCTGTGATTTCATTGGCCATGGCATAGTTTGATAGAAAAGCTTAAATAGCATGGCCTTGCCCAGGGTCACAGAACCAGTATGCAGCAGAGTGGGTTACTCTTGACCTTGGGCAAGACCATGAGATTTAAGCTGCTATAGAGGGTGTGTCTCAGAAAAGGCTGACATGACATTTCAATCCCCACTCCACTCTTACTAGCCATGTGAACCTTAGGCAAGCAAGTTCCTTAATAGCTGCAAGCCTCATTTTCCTTGTCTCTAAAAGTAAGGGTGAAGGTTTTAAAAAATCACAGTAATAGCCAACTTATTGCTTGTATTCTCTAAGCCCAAAAGCTCAGTACTAAGTGTATTACATACCTATCTCACTTATTATTATTAACCATTAACAACGTTGATAATTTATAGTTAATTAAAACAACTGACAACAATTCCATCTTCATAGGATCATTATGATGAGTAAATGATAGAAAATGGATTAAAGCTCTTTACAAATTAAAAGACATATAGATGTTAATTATAAAATATTGTTAAAAACAAGACAACAGGCCCAAAATGGAGTCTCTAAGCCCCAGACCCTCACCAAACTGAAACTTAATTGCAGTTTCAGCTCTCCCACCAAGGGAATCTTAGAGTCAATCAGGAATCCCCTGGTCAGCACTAGTTAGGTAATCTGCCTGATAGACGCCCACCAGCCCCAAAAGGAAAGTAACTTTGCGGCAACCAACCCGTTTTTTGCCTAGTATCACTTGCTTGTCCTCACGCCCTTCTGCCTATAAAAGTCTTTCATTTTGTACAGCTCCTTGGAGCTCCTATCTGCTAGACTGGGTGCTGTCTGATTTGAATCAATTTTTGTTCAAATAAACTCTTACATTTTTTAGTATGCCTCAGTTTATCTTGTCACAGCTCTGATGTCAGAAGAGGGAACTGAGGAGACCCCCAAAAACCCACAGGAACAACAAGCAACCAGGCGTAGGTACCTGTGAGCCCGCTGGGCTCGCTGCTTTCTCACTGCCTCTGGAGGTATGGGCAAGTCCCTCTCAAATCCTAGCTCCACAGCTTTTGTTGTTATGAACTTTCAGACTTTATTTGAGCTTTTCTTTTTCCAGACTGGGTCTGGAAACCAGCTGGAGTCAGACTGGATCTGACTTAGATACTGGACCAGGTCCAGGGTCAGATGGGGTCTGACTTATGCTGGATTGGGTTTAGTGTGAGGCCTCGGGTGAGTAAACTTTTATTTTAAGGCTGAACAATCAGGTTAACCTTACCAAAGACAATCTTGAACTACAGTGGCCATAGTAGAGAACTTTTAAACTAGATAAGCTTATCCATTTAGGAGGTGCCCAGGAGGAACAGGGGTCTCAGCAAAGCACTCACTATAAAGGGTAGAGGGAAAATTATCTTTCCTCCTTTCCAGTGTCTGGTGACCAGGATGACACCTGCTGGGACACCCACTCTCTCCAGACCTGCAGACAGGATGCTAAGAAAATTGGCAGAAACCGGCAAAGGGGGACAATTCTTACCAGAGTCAGCTGTCCTAGATCTCTATCTGCGGTGATTGGTGGAGAGAGGTAGGTGAAGTTTTACATTGTCCATTCCTCTTCAAATTCAAATTGGCAGGAAAAAACATTGGTAAGAATTAGAGCTTCAGGGCTTCCCTGGTGGCACAGTGGTTGAGAATCTGCCTGCCAATGCAGGGGACACGGGTTCGAGCCCTGGTCTGGGAAGATCCCACATGCCGCGGAGCAACCAGGCCCGTGAGGCACAGCTACTGAGCCTGCGCGTCTGGAGCCTGTGCTCCGCAGCAAGAGAGGCCGCGATGGTGAGAGGCCCACATACCGGTGCCCGCTTGCCGCAACTAGAGAAAGCCCTCGCACAGAAACGAAGACCCAACACAGCCAAAAATAAATAAATAAATAAATAAACTTGAAAAAAGGCCAAAAAAAAAAAAAGAACTTTGAACCATGACTCATGAATTTGCTTATAGGTACCCACTGGCACCTTTATCCCTCAGGGATAGCTATTGCCTTCTTGTCTGTCTTGTTGTGTATCCTGAGAACTTCTCTTGGCAACCGTCAGGTTGGGGAAACCTAAAAATATGATCAGACAGAAATGCCAGTGGCACCCCATTTGCAGGTAGATATAGCTGGACAGAAATGTGGGTTGCACTCCATGTGCAGCTAGGGTCCTGCTGACTGCTGCCAGCTCTCAGGTGAATTGTCTAAGTCTTTCTTTCTTTTGCTTATCTTTGGGAGTGGCCCTGGAGCTCAGAAAGATGGTATCCTTTGCACCCTCTTTGGGGACCCCTCTTTCATCCATGGGATCATTAATACTGCCAGGAATATTTACTATTTGTACCAGTTGAAACCTGACCAGATATTAAAAATGAATTTTTTTAAAGTCTATGGTCAAAAGCTGGCCAAAGTGGAAGCTGATATTCAGAGCCTGAAAGGAACTTTTTTTAAGACCTCCCCTAATCTAAAATGAAACTATGTACCCAGAGGGAAATAAAAACATTCTGAAGGTTTTTGTGGGAGGATTTACTAAAAACATTCCAAAGAAACACAGCTCTAAATCTAGAACATAGGAATCTTTTGATTTCCCTCTTAGTTGAAGATCTTCTCTCTGATATAAAGAAGCAAATTGAGGATAATGTAGTTGGATAAGTGGGTCGGCACCTTGATATCATTCAGGTTCCAACTGAATTTTTTTGAGGAATTAAACACAACTATACTGTCTTACAAATCAAGTCTTTACAAGAATAGAAATGTGGCTCTAGAAATAATTCAAAGCCCACCTATCCTTTTTACCAATCCCAGATCCTCCCCTATCATCTCAAAAGGCTTGCGGATATTGTAAAAGACCTGGGCTTAAGGAACAAAAGTCCTTCTTGGTGGAACCTGTGTTCTTCCCCTGTGCCTTTTGAGATGTAAGCGTTCTCCCTGGTCTTCTCCAGAAACCAAGGTAATTCTTATCAGAAGTAGGAAAAACAAAGGAAAGCGTATTTTAAAAACTTGGCCTATGAAAAACCTTAAAATCTCTTACTCAGATATTAGTAAAAAGTTTAAGCCATCTGAGCAATTCACCTTAACTAATACCATTCAGCAGAAACACAATTTGTATCCAACTGTTCTCTATAAACTAGTGAGTTTTGCATTATCATTCCTGTCTCATGGCTAAAATTTAAAAGCAAAGCTGTAAGATCTCTGTTTGTATCTGCCTGTATTTTTATATATGTCTATGTATGTATGTAATAAATTTGTGACTTTTTTCTACCTGCAATGGTATTGCCAAAATTAATTTGTAATGAGCTTTATTTACTTGAAAGGCAAACATTGATATAAATCAAGTATACTCTCAGAAATACAGAAACTAACCCAAATGTTTTCCAAGTTCATGTGATCTAGGATAATCTTAAGTAAAAGATAGTTTAAATTCGTTGGTTTAATTACAATAGGCATGTCACAGAGTCATCAGCATTAAATGTAATACTTCTATCTAGGTTACTCTGTTACATAATCTGTCAGCAAGAAAGATAACCTAAGATGATGGCTACCTGTATAATGCCTCATGAAATTTTCATGACTAAACTAAACATAATTGTTAAGAACAACTGAATTAAATAGATGTAAGAGAAGGTTTATAAATGAAGTTTTCAACAATAATTATGCTTTATGCCATGTCTACTTAAAAATAGTTTCCAGAGTCTTTTCGGTAAGTTGATATCTTAAAGTTATACTGAGATGAGTTAAATAACGGAAAGTCATTGAATATCTAGATCATTTCCAAATAAGATAAGATAGTGAAACATAATTACTGAACATAAGTTTATCCACTTTTGGCTTCCTTTAACAGAGGAACTAAAAATATTTGCGTCTATTAGTAAACATGTTTTGGGCCACATTAGAAAACTTACTATGAGGAAGAACATGCTTCTAGAAATTATGAAATGTATTTATAAATTTGCCAAGCCACAGAATGCTAGTGTAACAGATAGTCCACAATTGCTTACTTCTTAGTTTTCACTATGAATTAATGATTCTAAGGGTTAAAAATTCTAATCAACTTACGTAATTAAAGCTACTTAGAAATAGTAAGGGTGAAAGGAAACAACTGTGCCTAGAAAAGTAGGTAAGGAAAGTAAAATTATTGCTTGCTTCACACAGAGAAATTTAAAAATATTAGGACAAAATCTGAATGGATATAAAAAAGTTGTAGAAGTGTGTGGAAAAGGAATCTTGGGAAAGAAAAGAAATTTTATGTGTGGTCAAGCTGATTAAGATTAGAATGGATTCATGTATATTTTTCAAGAATGAGTTTTAATATCAAAAGTACACTGGTGCAAGATGAGGATTTAGTTTTCTCTCTGTTAAAAGGACAAAGCTTTCTTAGATTATTGGTCTCCTCTTAATATGAAATCATAACCAGAGGCTTTTCTTTACCTGTTAAGTAATCTGCCTGGACAGCAAAGATGTTGTCTCTTACCAAAATAATTGACTGCTTCACTTGTCTTTATTAGGTCTTTGATTACTTAAGAAAACCCAGTCTTCTCAATATTAAAAGAGCGAAGTTTTGTTCACAACTGTGGAACTTTCTGTATTTGCCTTTAACATCTTCTGCTGTCACATTGGTTAAATAGATCACTCAGTATCATTTCATAATGATGTGATCTGATTTAATCAAATGTTCAAAACTTCTGACATTTTCTCAAAATCAAATTCTAAATGGAGTCTTGTTGACCTCAGACTAACTTTGAGATTTCCTGGAGGGTCCCTGGGAGATCTCAAAGGATGTGTCTCTCACCCTGTAAAAGAGAGATTTTAAACTAATTAGGTTTATTTGGTTCATTAAATGACATGGGAAGCACTGTCAAATAAACCTTCTTAGGTTATGTTGGTATGGACGCATGTTATTAATATGTGTTCTAGAAATTGTATGAAATGCCTAAAAATCTAATATGTCCTGGTATAATGTCACCAATCATAATTCCAGTTATTATCTTAACATGTTGTACGTCACAGAAATAACCAAATTTCCTTATCAATTCCATTATAATGAACTCTCATCAAATCTTTAACCATGGGCATGTTTAAATCTGTTGTCATTCACAGACAGTTACTGTTTTACTCTGACACTCTTGCAAAAGTGAGATTCATGGAAAGGACCCTATCAAGGACTCTTGATCACTGACACGGCTGCCAAATCAAGGTGTTGAAACTTGGGTGTGTATTTCACAACTTGGGAGTGTTATTTCGCAACTGAAGAAGCCTCTACCTGACTGGTCCTGCGCATGCAGGGGAGCTCAAAATCAAATCGAGTAGGAAGAGAAGTAGCTTATATGAGGTAGACTGCTTTCTCCCAAATTGTTGGATTGAGAACATTTCTTTCCATTCCTCTGTCCCTCTCTGACCATCCTTTTCCTCATTCTCACAGCATGAAGGTCTTTATGATTCTCTTGTTCACCTTTTGTCTTGCTCTGGCCTGGAAAGATAATGCCATTGTTTACATATCTCAAGCCATTGCAAGAGGAGGTAATTCAGCTTCCAAATGACTGCTGGATTTGCCATGATGCTGGTGATCCTGTAATTCTGTCCATCACAAACTTCTCACTGATTTCCAATGCCTCAGTTTCTCTGCAACACACTCAGCTCTCTCTAGCCTGTCAGATTCCCTCATCCTGTAGGTACATTTCCCTGCCTCTGATAACAATTCCAAGCCCAGGGAAACTGGCATCCAGGCTCTATACAAAGAAAGGAACCCGGGGCAAAGGTGAATAAAACCAGGTTCAGTCTACAGAACCTTCAATTTTACTGGCCTCCATGGCCGTCCCCTTTCCAATTCCAAGCTACAGACTCAAATGGGAATGACCAGGAGGCATTCATGATTCAAAATTAGCCTTCTTTGATAGATCCTTACTCTCCTGGCTAGGAGTAAGTGCAAAGGAAGCCATGATCAGGAATCTCTCCTTAACTTTTGAAGACACTGCAGAATCTGCTGCTAAAGGAATAGCTGACCAACAGAATTCCCTAGACTCTCTGGAGGAAAGTGTTCTTGATACTAGCATAGCCCTTGATTATCTTTTAGCTGAGCAAAGAGGTGTTTATGCTGTGGCCCACACCACCTGTTGCGCTTGGATTGATACTTTGGGGGAAATTGAGACTCAGCTTATAAGATCACTGAAGAAGCCAGTCGGCTTTAGGAAAGTGACTCCTTCAGCGGGGGTCTTTCGTTGACTTATTTGATTCTGACTGCTTTGGGTCATGGGGACCATGGCTCCAAAGTGTACTCCTGACAATGGGAATTATCCTGCTTATAATAATCACAGTAGTCTCCCTGGTGTGCTGTTTTCTCTCAAAAGCTCTAAGTGCATCTTCACAGCTGCTAACTACCAAGCAAATCATCTCCCTAAGACTAGAATGTCAGAAAAGGAATGAAGAGAATGACCGACTTAAAGAATGTGAACCCAACATCACGACCTGTGAATGCCACAGAGCGTCAGCAGAAAGGGCGAGAAGTTTAGAGCAGCAGCTGGGAGTAGTGTTAATGCCTTAAAGTTTGATCGCATCTCCCATTTAGGCTGAGAGTCTGATCAGAAGGGGAAACTGTCAAAAACAAGACAGTAGGCCCCAAATGGAGTTCTTATGTTAAGTCCCACGTCACCAAACCAAGACTGGATTACAGTTTCAGTTCTCCCAGAAATGTCTTAAATGAGTCCATCAGGAATCACCTGGTCAGCACTCGTTAGGTAATTTACAGACCCCTGCCATCCCCTAGAGGAAAGTGACTTTGCAATAACCAACCTGCTTTTTTGCCTAGTATAACTTCCTTGTGCCCACTCTCTTCTGCCTATAAAAGTCCTTCTATCTGCTAGATTGGATGCTGCCCAATTCAAATCAATTTTTGCCTGAATAAACTCTTGAAATTTTTTAATATGCCTCAGTTTATCTTTTAACAATAGGCAATAAAATTTTAGAAGCACCCAGGGAAATCCATGGATCACAAAACTCTTATCTGTGGTCTGAACTATCTTTATCAGGGATCCAATTATCTTTTACTCCAAAATTGCCACAGGGTTTAAAACCCCTGGACCTGGAATCTCTATTTGCAGATTTTACTGGTCTAAATATCATACCGAGGGAAAAATGCTGGATCCTAAGTCTCTTCCTAGGCCTGAGTTTTGCCTGGGCAGAGGATACAGAAAGAATACATGGTCCCTGAAATCTGGGGAGGTGGGAGGAGCAGGTAACAGTTGGTGTCACAGAAAGGGGTATCATACCAAAAGGAGGGCTGAAGCCAAACTGGCTGGCTTTGAGAATGGATTTGTCTTAATGGACAGAGATGAAGCTAGCAATAATAATAATAAACACATAACAGATGTTTCTTCAATCATAGCACAGGGTATTTCATCCTATCAACGACTCATGTACCTGCAACACCAGCATACCGGGACATTTACATCAGAAGTACCAACTTCAAATTTAAAAAGCTGTGAGAATAAATCTATCAAAAGTTTTCATTAATTTGGACATCAATATGTTGGAATGTGTGGTGATTTGAATGAGAGCAAGGCAGACGCTCCCCTTTGCTCGGCAAACTGCCTCTTCATTGATAATGCAAATTGTGACTGCAAACAGCATCTCTGGGGGGCGTTTAAAGTGCTTAAGGGAACACACTGCGCACTTCAGAAGCACTCCTTTTATATGCAATTAGTCTGTTCATGACACGTCATTCTTATCTATTCATTAAAGTAAGTCCCTGGCTTAGCTGGAGGCATTTTATGGATTTACAGACTCGTGGAAGCACAGAACTCGTGGGAGCCTAAAGGTCATCCAGTTCACGACCCCGCTGGGGTCACTCCTTCCTCCAACATCCATGCCTGGGCTACCGTCATCTCCGAACCTGTCCAGTGAGAGGCCACTCTTGACCTCTGCTGGCTGACCTTGGAAAGGCCATGAACTCTGGAGTCAGGAGGACCTGCATCAAATTCCAGCTTAATCCTTTACTAGTTACTCAAGCCTCAGTTTCCCCCGGGGAAGGCTGCGTGCACTGTGGCTGGCAGGTAGCATGGTCTCAAAAATATAAACGTACATTCATGGTTGTCCCAGGGGTGGGATGGAGAGTGAGGACAAATGGACAAGAGATTACTTTTGGGGGTAATGGAAATGTTTCACACGTACATTGTGATAATGGTCCCACAATCTGTAATTTACTAGGAATCAGTGAACTATCGACTCAAAACAGGTGAATTTCATGATTCAGTGAACTGTCGACTCAGAACAGGTGAATTTCATGATATGTAAATCATGCCTCAATAAAGCTGTTAAGAAAACAAGATATAAAAACACACAGGAACTTTTTTAAAATTAAAAAACCCAAGGTGCTAAGCACAGTATACATGAAATAAAAGCTAATTTGGGGTATTGTGGGAGAAAGTATATGTGGTTAAAAAGTAAAAAGAGTTTTAGAAAAGCTTCTGCTTTGTACTCAAGAAAATTAAAGAAAAATTGTCTTTATGAAAGATAAAGATCATAAGACAGACTTTAAATAATATATAATACCGTACGCTAACACATATATATGGAATCTAAAAAAAAAACGTTCTGAAGAACCTAGGGGCAGGACAGGAATAAAGACGCAGATGTAGAGAACGGACTTGAGGACACGGGGAGGGGGAAGCGTAAGCTGGGATGAAGTGAGAGAGTGGCGTGGACATATATACACTACCAAACGTAAATACATAGCTAGTGGGAAGCAGCCGCAGAGCACAGGGAGATCAGCTCAGTGCTTTGTGACCACCTAGAGGGGTGGGATAGGGAGGGTGGGAGGGAGACGCAAGAGGGAGGGGATATGGGTATATATGTATATGTATAGCTGATTCACTTTGTTATACAGCAGAAACTAACACACCATTGTAAAGCAATTATTCTCCAATAAAGATGTTAAAAAGAAAAGAAATATTAATATATATATATATAGTTCCACGAGCCCTTAAAAGAAATCCATGAGACCAATGTGTTTAAGAATTCAGAATTTTTTGAATTTTAGAAAATTAATGAGGCATTTTCCATAAATTACATAACACCCCCAACAGGGTGTGTGGCAGCAGCTCATAATTAAACACATTAATATTTCTTTAATGAAATGTATGAATATTCATACTAAGGATAAATACAAGACTATAAATAGATTCGTGTCAGTTCAGGCCTGGTTTTGCCAGCCAGGGAGTTTGCTACAAACTTCAGAAAAAGATTGTTTTGTCAGACTCTTGGGATTTCAGGAATAAGGACTTGGGGCTGTGGTTACTGCTGTCATCACACTGCACACAACCTTGCCTATCACAGGATAGATTCTTTAGGGACTGTCACTCCCCTCTCCCCTTCTTTCTCCGTGTCTTATCCCCAGACTGTGACAGTCTCTCCCAAGAGAGACCCTGAAGTTGACTAAGTTTGGGGTTAGATTGGAATTTTTTGTACTCCCACTACTGAGCTTAGATGAGAGTGAGATACTGAAAGGTAACAGGATAAGATGGAAAATTTTAATGGAAAGTACTGTTCAGGATGGGGTGGGGAGAGAAGGAAGGAAGCCAAATTGTTTTAACTCAGGATCAAGGGTAGAAAGTATACCCTTAAAAACTAGCCCACAAGCACAGGAAGCTGAGACATGAACAGTTCAAGTGTAATTCATTGGTAGGTTCTGTATCATTTACCAAGCTTGTTTATTTCAGAATTACCTTGCAGAAGTTTATGAAGCCTTGCAAAGGATTTACCACCTGCTCTTTTCTACCTTTGATACACTGTGTGAGCGATCCCATCCTTCTGCCTCCACAAAGGGACCCTGGGTCAGCAGGGGTCCAGGATGCTACAGCACCACAGCTAAGAGAGCCAGACTTTCCCCTCAGTCTGGTGACAGTGATGTGACAGCCCACCATGGCTGGGCAGACCGCACCCTATGACCCTGAGCTTCAGAGCAACTCTCTTCCACTAGACTCCGAACTTCTTAAGAGCAGGGACGCTGTTAGTCAGTATTTTATTTCCAGGGCCTAGTGAGCTTCTCAATAAACACATGCTGATTAATTGAATGGATGAAAGAATAAATCTAGTGTCAAATGAAAGTAGTTTTATAGTTGACCGTTTTGCAAAGACAGCCAACCCTTGCTCTAGGATCGAGAAATAGTTCACCTGAAAGATGCAGATCCTTGGGTTCACCTCATGCTACCCCACACGATATATTCTAATAAACTGCTTCTCCTCATGGATACCCAGCCTTAGGAGCTGTGGGACGTGAGCCAACTATGGGCATGAATGGAACGGTACACGGGCTCCTAAAAAAGGAATGCAGCTTCTTCATACCCAACTTCCATCCAAGGAATCATTAACCACCGGCAAGGCTAGAAGAGCATGTGTGTTTTTATCTTCCCCTTCACATTGACCAAGTTCACCGAGTTATACGCCAAGGCTGCTCCCCATTTTCTACATGGGAGGGGCTTAGGGGCTGGGGCGTGCAGGTAGAGACTTGTGTCGGTGCTGAATTTCCACAGCAAACAAACAGTTTGTGTGCTATAGACGGTATATTTATCTCGGTTGTTTTGGAGACACTGAGGAGATTCCTGAGTGTCTGGTAAGGCCTCCCCAGCCAACCCGTAGCCACCATTTTAGAGAATCACAGCCTACTCCATTCACATGCCAAAGGGAATTCAATAAATCAGTATTCAAAGTATCAGCTTTTTCCTTGGAGCTGTGTCTACCTGATCACCATGGCTCCCCCCATGCCCCCCAACCAAAAAAAACACAATTTCATCAACTCACAAAATCGGAGACTCTCAGATCCAGATGAGGCCTTTAAGATTAACAGACCACCCGCGTGGTTTTAATCCCCTGCCCTGATGTACCCTCCAGGCGCAAGGAACATGGACAGACGGCAACTTTAGGAAGTTCCTGATACATGCCCGGCATTTCATGCATAAGCAAGACACTTTGTTTACATGAATTCATATCCTTGTAAAAACAGGTACTTACCTCGATTTCCCCTCTGTTCCGTGGTCGAAGAAACTGGGACTCAGACACGTTGGGTGACTCGCAAGTGGCCCACGGCTGATGAGTCAGAGTGAGATGTAAACCTGCAGAAACTCCGAAGACGGTGCTCTTCCCGCAAGTCTGTGCCCCACGGTCAGCCAAAGGGCTGGCTCCATCCACTGTAAGCAATAAAGAGTAGGCATCACGGTCTTTGCGCCTTTCACCCACTGCGTCTGGCCCTACGAGGCCTCGGAGCTCAGGACTAGCGACTCTTGCGTGGCCAGCCCCTCGGATGGCTGAAGACAGATCTCAGGTCCACTCCCTTCCTCGGACTCACAGCCCTTTCAGCTGTTACCCCAGCCAGGTGTCTCCTGTCAGTGCGCTTCTCCTCCGCCTGCGTGGTGCGCAAGGAGGGGAGGCGAGGGGAGAGAACCGTGAACACGTGTGGTCGATTGTGCCGTGATTGGAAAAGCACAGAGAGAAATGGCTTTGTCTTTTGAGACCTCTGAGTCTGAAGCCTGTGCCTGAGAAAGGTGCTGTCTCTGTTTCTCCCTTATCTTGGTGGGGGGTAAGCAGACAGGTGCACACGGATGGACTGGAGATGCGCCCTGCCCTCCCTGCCTGCCCCACAGAGCAAGGGCCACAGACGCCTATCTTTATAGCCGCTTTTTGGAAAGCTTTTCTCCTGCCTGCTTCCCTTCCTCCCTCCCTCCCTCCCTTCCTTCCTTCACACGGCACCACATTACAATTCCAGGGAACTCAGAATCTAAAAGTCTGGGTTCAGAATCTGGTTTTGCGACTCACTCACTGCAGCTTCTCGAGCCTCAGTCTCCTCACTTCTGCAAGGATGATTAGAATGACCCAGGACCCAGTGCTGACAATGCAACTGGAGGAAGAAGCATTCTGGAACCATAAATGCTGTACACCACGATGGCCGCTTACTGACTGCATAAGTAGGGAATTACCGGCAATAAGTATTGACTGCAGCCCAAGGCTTATTTCAAAGGCTCTGCACACGTTCTCATAGGTTATCTCATGTGGCGTTAGGACTGGAAGGGATGTGGTCTGTAGCTTTCAGTTACCATTTAATAGTAGCAGGAGAAAAGGCAGGGCCAAGGACGTTGTTTTGGGCAGTAGTATATAAAGATCTCCATTCACTGGGCTGTGGTTCTGGGACCTTCAACAGAAACGCATTATGAAAGTGATGGAACTTAAACATAAGCCATGATACACGCAGCCAGAGAAGATGACATTGTAGAATATTTAATGACATGAAAAGATAGTCCTAACACTTTTAAGTGAAATAAGCTGGTTACAAAACAGAATATAAATTACGATCCTTTCATGAACAATATAGGTTTACACAGGAGAGGATGTGTTTGCTTTTGTTATCTCCACTTGGTAGAGCCATGGGTGAATTTTATTTCTCCTTGCTATTGGTATTTCTTCGATTTTCTGCAATAAGATGCCTTTGCAAGAAAAGATTTTTATTTTCTTATTTATTTATTTTGGCCACGCTGTGCAGCATTCAGAATCTTAGTTCCCTGAGCAGGGATCGAACCTGTGCCCCCTGCATTGGGAGCGTGAAGTCTCATCCACTGGACTGCCAGGGAAACCTCGGGAGAAGTTTTTTAAATAAATAAACTCAAGCAAGTCCAAATTGGCATGTTCACTAACTTCTAGTGTCCAGAGCATACTGCTTGGCCCAGTTACCCTGTTTCAGTTGTTCTTTCAGCGACTGCACGGCTGTATTTCTTGTAAATAAACCACATCCTTACGCATGGATTCTAAGAAACTCAACCCGTACCTCAGCATCAGTTGAAAAGTAAATCACTCCCCTGGCTGCCCTGAAACCCACTGTCTGCGGACAGCTTGTACCTAGGTGACTCAATGGCTACACCAGGCTGGTTTTGAAGCCTGGTAGAAATGCTCAGCCACGTTTTATAACGCACATATGGATGTATTTCCATGAGAGCAAAGGTGAGTAGTAATCACTCTTTATAATGCACATCTGTGTACACGTGTTTCTACTTGGCAAATTATGAATTCACAGGGGCTCTTAATATCCAGGTAATCTATACAGAATGGTGAAAGTATGGTTTAGTAGAAGGTCAGTGGACTGAGAATGAAATATTCATTCTGGTCATCCTCTGCAACTTGTTCAAGACCATTCAGCTGCACGTGCCTCAGTTTACTCATCTATGTGGGAGCCCTAGCTTGGCCTAGTGGTGCAGCAAGAACCTCTCAAGAGCCAGAGCTGAGTCTGGGTCCCAGCCACGTGCTTTGGTGGTTGTGTTATTTCACCTTGTGATCCTCAGTTTTCCTCTCTGCCTAAGGGGCAGCAACGCCTCCCTCATGGAGCGCTATGCGAGGCACACAGGAACTCTTCTGTAAATGACAGGGAGAAAGGCCTGGCAACTGCATCTTTCCCTTGAATGGAGGAGAAGAGAATTGGGTTCCTTTTTATTTCCCCACTGAAGTTGTGCAGAGCGCCATGAAGACACAACATTGAACCTCAGCAACAAGGTACATGGCCCACCTAACACGCACCTGCCATAAAAGGGTCTCACGTCTTCAACAGAGTCGAGCAACAACTTGCTCCGAAGACATGCGTTATCTTGGTAATAAAGTTTCCTCCTTCCAGCAATGAAACTTTTAAATGTTGACGATTTTAGATAAATTTCTTTTATTTTACAGCAATTACCCATTATCCTGACTTCTTAAACTGAACAGACTGACCTCCATGCAACCTCCACTGATGTCACAGGTCCCCACTATTATGCTGTGGGAGTGGCAGCTCTCTATCTGCCTTAATGCTTGGACCCCCTCCCTTCCTGGGCTCTAGATTTTTTTTCTTTTGCTGCTATTGCCTCTGCCTTAAAAAGCAATCCTTATCACCTTCTAGTTGCAATGAAATCAGTGCTATAGGATTATCCAGCGCAAACTCCCTCTTTGAGAAGTAAGAAGCAAATTTGGAGAGGCGAAGAGAAGCCACGGAGATAGTCTCCTCGAAGTGTTTAATCGACAATGGAATCGGAAGCCGAGGGAAAGAGCTTAATACGAATTTCATGGTAAATAAAAATCAGCAAAGATCAGATGAAAGTCCGCTGGAAGAATGGAAGCACGTGGCTTGAGTCCAGCCACTGTGTGTGGTACTTCCTTTTCAGAGACCCTCAGAAATCTTTTCTCTATAACTCTGGGTTCAAGAGGGCTGAGGGAGCTGGGAAACTGACATCCAGGTAAGAGAGGCCACCTATATGCACAGACACACACACTCCATACATGCACACACAGTTACGCACCCACACACAGATCGGGGAGGAGACTGGGTATCTGTATGGGTTAGCTCGACGAAATGAGCCCGTTTAACCCGTTTGGCTTAAACAGGTCTTGTTTTAAATGACGCACTTTGAGATAACCTGCGGGAGATCTGTGCACTGAATGTGTTAAAGGGCTTGAGAAATCTACACCCATAGGGTAGTCAAATCCTCACTCTCATTTCCTGCCTGTTCCAGCAACAACTGCCTCAAACGCCTATCGAAGAAACCTGCCTCTTCTCTCCAATACCACAGAACGCCTGCCAGCCAGGGAACAAATATGAAAACTTTAACAGCGTCTCAAGAGTGTTCCCCCTTTGCTCCTCACCAACTACTGACAATCAATGTAAAAGTAATCCTAGTTTTTATTTGAAGCTATCTTGGCTTTAAAAGAACCTTCCAAAAAATGATTGATGCGATGAATTAAACCCATAGGGAACCCCTGCAATCTGCTTTGAATAGCAACAAATTCCTAACAGTATCTTCAACGCCTGCAGCAATGAAATCTAATCTCTGGTCTCCTAAAGGTCAAGATTTGCTGTCTGGTAGCACGGCTCAAGAGTAAAGGCTCCCTAATGCTGTGCTAGGCGATTGCTTTGCACTCCAAACAATGTCAATTTTGTCCAAGTAGCTGCAGATGTGTCTAGCATTAAGTCAGAATGGTGTCAAGGGCCCTTCTTGAACACCGGCTGCTTCTCAGAGAGACTGGTCCTAAAGCCCTAGTCTATTACAGTCCATGCCCAAAAGGCAGACATTTAAGGCTTAAAGGAGGATGGAGAATAAAGCTGCATTAGATTTTTTAATGTTTCTGAGTCAGGAGACCCAGGGGAAGAAATCCTCTGGCGATCCAAATGTCCTTCCCTCTCCCCTCCCATCACCAACCGTCCTTTGGATTTCCCCATTAAGGTGCTGCCGCAATATCTATGAAGTCCTACCCCTGAGCTGCCTTCCTGATAAACCATTCATCACCGCTCTGGCCCGTTCTAGCTATGGAAAAGCTATAATAGACTAATGCACCCATTACATTAAGAAAGGTATATGTTACAGGAAGTAATGTGCCAAGGGGAGGCATGAGGTGGGGGTGAGGGAGGGAGACTGAATCAACCTCTGAACAGAGTGCTCAGCGTAATGAAGTCTGCAGATGCATCAGCTCCTCCACCCCCAGCCTTATGAAGAAGACATGCGCCGCACCCCCCCCAATAAAATACACTTGTTTAGTTTGAACCTTTTTTTTTTTTAAGCAGGAAACCATTACAACTGATTTGAAAGCATTCTTAAACTAGAAGATCTGGATGAAGGTATTTCGGTTTCTAAAACTGGTAGGGCTGAGTGTAAATCAAGTAATAATTCCCATATTTTAATGAGAAGAGAAATCTGGATTTCTACTCTGGGAAAAGTCTCCAGAGTGTTGAATGTTGGCTCACATTTCTAAAAGCACGGTATAGGCCACACAAAATTCAGCTGCCTACCCCATCTAGCCCTTGGGATGCCATTTGCAATTTCTGCTTTAAACCCATTTACAGCTTAGCTTACATGGGTAGTTATCTGACTAATTAGAAGTTTAATGGAGAGATCGAGAATGGTGGAGAGGTAGCATAAGATGCGCCTGAACTGGACCAGTTTGGGGGAAATCCAACCTGCATGTCCATGTAGGCCTGCAGATTGAGCAAATCCCAGGATTTAACCTATGGGAGTGGGTTCAAAGATTTCTTATTCTAAAAGTGGGGATAGGGGCATAGCAAAAGAGGTCTAAAACTAGGAGATGTAGCTAAAGAGGTTAAAAAAGGTGAATTGTAAACCACTATATACAGAATGGATAAATAACAAGGTCCTACTGTATAGCACAGGTAACTATATTCAATATCCTGTGATAAACCATGATGGAAAAGAATCTAAAAAAGAATATATATATTCTTGTACATATAACGGAATCACTTTGCTGTACAACAGAAATTAACACAGCATTATAGATCAACTATACTTCAATTTAAAAAAAAGAAAGATGAATTGTGAGTGCAGATAGCCCAAGGTCTAAACCAGGCATGCCGCGATGCACTGAATGTGTGTGTCCCGCCCAAACGCATATGTGGAAGCCTGAATCCCCAACGTGATAGTATTGAAAGGTGGGGCCTTTGAGAGCTAACTGGGTAGGTTTGGATGAGGTCATGGGGGTGGAGCTGCCCATGGAATTGGCGACTTCTCTCTCTCTCCCTCCCCCACCCCCCCTCTCTCTACCATGTGACGAAACAAGAAAGCAGCCATCTGTAAACCAGGAAGAGGGCCCTCGTGTTCTCACCCTGATCTCACATGTCCAGCCTCCAGAACTGTGAGAAATAAATGTTTCTTAAGCCACCCAGTCTATGATATTCTGTTATAGCTGCCCGAACTGACTAAGACAGATGCTAAGCAGGATTGACCACACCTGCCAACCCCAACTGGCCAGGGTACCAGGTTGCTGAGGGGTTTGCGAAGCTGGGAGGAAAGAGTGCTAAGGTAGTGGTGTCTCCAGTGCAGTGCCCTTGTTAACCCTGGTCTGAAAGAGCCTAAAATTAGAGGGATTACCAGACAGTTAGCTCTTCCTCGGGCAGGCAGGGGTTCCACTTTCACCACATAACCATGGCCCCTCAGAATGACCCTGATTTGTTTTTTGTTTTGTTTGTTTTTTTAATCGGGGTATAATTGCTTTACAATGTTGTGTTAGTTTCTGCTGTACAACGAAGTGAATCAGCTATATATATGTATATACACACACACATATATCCCCCCACTCTTGGATCTCCCTCACCACCCACCCCACCATCCCACCCATCTAGGTCATCACAGAGCACCGAGCTGAGCTCCCATACAGCAGATTCCCATTAGCTATCTAGTTTACACATGGTAGTGTATATATGTCAATCCCAATCTCCCAGTTCATCCTGCCCCCGCCATGTCTGCACATCCATTCTCTGCATCTGCATCTCCAGAATGACCCTGATTTGTATCTTTCAGTCATGTTTATAGTGATTCCATAGAGTACATCAGCATTTGGGTTTACATCATGCATTTTGAAACACTGAAGAACATCCGGGCCCCTGGCTGCCATCGTGGATGGCAGTGTTGTTCGCCCCACTTCTGCACATGGTCCACCTGAGCTGAGGTGTTGGTGGCAGCCGCTCCACAGTAGGAACTCCAGTCGGAAGAGCCGGGTGCGAGGCCTCTGCACGTGGCCCCCTGTGAGCAAGTGAAACCCAACTAAGCACAAAGGAAAAGAAAAAAGCCATCTCAGAGCTGGGACTATTTTCAAGGCTTCTGTTTTTCTTTGTGGAACACTGCCTTTGGGGCAAAACAAGGAAGAAGCAGGTGATTCTAAGGTCCAGCACAGAAGCAGAGCCACTGCAGGCCGCTTCTCCAACTCTGAAGGCGCTCCAGCCGTGTGGCTGACAGGGTCTTGGTGCTCCGGCCGGGTGTCGGGCCTGAGCCTCTGAGGTGGGAGAGCTGAGTTCAGGACACTGGACCACCAGACCCCATGTAATATCAATCGGTGAGAGCTCTCCCAGAGATCTTCATCTCAAATCTAATACCTAGCTCCACTCAATGACCAGCAAGCTCCAGTGCCGGACACCCCATGCCAAACAACTAGCAAGACAGGAACACAACCCCACTCATTAGCAGAGAGGCTGCCTAAAATCATACTACGTTCACAGACACACCAAAACACACCACCAGACGTAGACCTGCCCACCAGAAAGACAAGATCCAGCCTCATCCACCAGAACACAGGCACCAGTCCCCTCTACCAGGAAGCCTACACAAGCCAATGAACCAACCGTACCCACTGGGGGCAGACACCAGAAACAATGGGACCTACGAACTTGCAGCCTGCAAAAAGGAGACCCCAAGCACAGTAAGTTAAGCAAAATGAGAAGAGAGAGAAATACGCAGCAGATGAAGGAGTAAGGCAAAAACCCACCAGACCAAACAAATGAACAGGAAATAGGCAGTCTACCTAAAAAAGAATTCAGAGTAATGATTGTAAAGATGATCCAAAATCTTGGAAATAGAATGGAGAAAATACAAGAAACGTTTAACAAGGACATAGAAGAACTAGCGAACAAACAAGGACTTCCATGGTGGAAAAGTGGTTAAGAATCCGCCTGCCAATCCATGGGATACGGGTTCAAGCCCTGGTCTGGGAAGATCCTACATGCTGCAAAGCAACTAAGCCCGTGCGCCACAACTACTGAGCCTGTGCTCTAGAGCCCGCGAGACACAACAACTTAGCCCACATGCCACAACTACTGAAGCCCACATGCCTAGAGCCCGTGCTCCGCAACAAGAGAAGCCACCACAATGAGAAGTACATGCGCCGCAACGAACAGTAGCCCCTGCTCGCAGCTACTAGAGAAAGCCCAGATGCAGACACTAAGACCCAAAGCAGCCAAGAATAAATAAATATATAACATAAAATAAATGCATTTATATAAAAAAGGAGCAAACAAACAATGATGAACAACAAAATAAATGAAATTAAAAATTCTCTAGAAGGGGCTTCCCTGGTGGCGCAGTGGTTGAGAGTCCACCCGCCGACGCAGGGGACACGGGTTCGTGCCCCGGTCCAGGAAGATCCCACATGCCGCGGAGCGGCTGGGCCCGTGAGCCATGGCCGCTGAGCCTGCGCGTCCAGAGCCTGTGCTCTGCAACAGGAGAGGCCACAGCAGTGAGAGGCCCGCGTACCGCAAAAAAAAAAAAAAAAAAAAAATTCTCTAGAAGGAATCAATAGCACTAACAGAGGCAGATGAACGGATTAGTGACCTGGAAGGTAAAATAGTGGAAATAACTACTGCAGAGCAGAATAAACAAAAAAGAATGAAAAGAATTGAGGACAGTCTCAGAGACCTTTGGGACAACATTAAACACACCAACATTCGAATGACAGGGGTCTCAGAAGAGGAAGAGAAAAAGAAAGGGACTGAGAAAATATTTGAAGAGATTATAGTTGAAAACTTCCCTAATAAGGGAAAGGAAACAGTCAATCAAGTCCAGGAAGTGCAGAGAGTCCCACCAGGATAAATCCAAGGAGAAACACGAAAAGACACACATTAATCAAACTATCAAAAATTATATACAAAGAAAAAATATTAAAAGCAACAAGGGAAGAGCAACAAATGACATACAAGGGAATCGCCATAAGGTTAACAGCTGATCTTTCAGCAGAAACTCTGCAAGCCAGAAGGGAGTGGCAGGACATATTTAAAGTGATGCAAGGGGAAAATCTACAACCAAGATTACTCTACACACCAAGGATCTCATTCAGATTAGACAGAGACATTAAAAACTTTACAGACAAGCAAAAGCTAAGAGAATTCAGCACCACCAAACCAGCTTTACAACAAATGCTAAAGGAACTTCTCTAGGCAAGAAACACAAGAGAAGGAAAGGACCTACAATAACAAACCCAAAACAATTAAGAAAATGGTAATAGGCACATACATATCGATAATTACCTTAAATGTAAATGGATTAAATGCTCCAACCAAAAGACATAGACTGGCTGAATGGATACAAAAACAAGACCCATATATATGCTGTCTACAAGAGACCCACTTCAGACCTAGGGACACGTACAGACTGAAAGTGAGGGGATGGAAAAAGACATTCCATGCAAATGGAAATCAAAAGAAGGCTGGAGTAGCAATTCCCATGTCAAGCAAAATAGACTTTAAAATAAAGACTGTTACAAGAGACAAAAAAGGACACTACATAATGATCAAGGGATCAATGCAAGAAGGAGATATAACAATTTAAAATATTTATGCACCCAACATAGGAGTACCTCAATACATAAGGTAAATGCTAACAGCCATAAAAGGGGAAATTGACAGTAACACAATAATAGTAGGGGACTTTAACACCCCACTTTCACCAATGGACAGATCAACTAAAATGAAATAAATAAGGAAACACAAGCTTTAAATGGTACATTAAACAAGATGGACCTAATTGATATTTATAGAACATTCCATCCAAAAACAAGAATACACTTTCTTCTCAAGTGTTCATGGAACATTCTCCAGGATAAATCATATCTTGGGTCAAACCTTGGTAATTTTAATAAAACTGAAATCATATCAGGTGTCTTTTCTGACCAAAACACTATGAGACTAGATATCAATTATAGGAAAAAAACTGTAAAAAATACGAACACATGGAGGCTAAACTATACTCTATTAAATAACCAAGAGATCACTGAATAAATCAAAAAGGAAATCAAAAATACCTAGAAACAAATGACAATGAAAACATGATGATCCAAAACCTATGGGAAGCACGAAAAGCAGTTCTAAGAGGGAAGTTTATAGCAATACAATCCTACCTCAAGAAACAAGAAAAATCTCAAATAAACAGCCTAAACTTACACCTAAAGCAATTAGAGAAAGAAGAACCAAAAAATCCCAAAGTTAGCAGAAGGAAAGAAATTATAAAGATCAGATCAGAAATAAATGAAATAATATACACTGTTAAAAAACTACCAACCATGAAAAGTCTATTTTCCTAATATCTCTACAGAGATATTCCCTGTTTTTGAATCGTGTAAAGTATCTTTTCTCTTGAGCTTACCATCTCGTAATAGAGATTAGGCACATTCAGTTGGCCTATTTTATCATTTACAGAATATATATTTTTATTTTCATTTGCTGTTTCCCCATTACATGAGCCCTGCTGTGAATGTGCTTACAATCTTTGGAGTTTATGGTCTGATCAGATGGATTAATCATATAAACTTAGGCTCCAAGAGAGCAATTTTATCGTTGCTAATAAATATTCTGAGTTCTAAAATAAAAAATAAAAAAAAAGAAATGAAAAAGAAATGAAGGAAATGGTAGCAAAGATCAATAAAACTAAAAGCTGATTTTTTGAGAAGATAAACAAAATTTATAAACCATTAGCCAGACTCATAAAGAAAAAAAGGGAGAAGACTCAAATCAATAGAATCAGAAATGAAAAAGGAGAAGTAACAACTGACACTGCTGAAATACGAAAGATCATGAGAGATTACTACAAGCAACTCTATGCCAATAAAATGGACAACCTGGAAGAAATGGACAATTTCTTAGAAAAGCACAACCTTCTGAAACTGAACCAGGAAGAAACAGAAAATATAAACAGACCAATCACAATTGGTCTGAAATTGAAACTGTGATTAAAAATCTTCTAACAAACAAAAGCCCAGGACCAGATGGCTTCACAGGAGAATTCTTTCAAACATTTAGAGAAGAGCTAACACCTATCCTTCTCAAACTCTTCCAAAATATAACAGAGGGAGGAATACTCCCAAACTCATTGTACGAGGCGACCATCACCCTGATACAAAAACCAAAGATGTTACCAAAAAAGAAAACTACAGGCTAATATCACTGATAAACATAGATGCAAAAATCCTCAACAAAATACTAGCAAACAGACTCCAGCAGCACATTAAAAGGATCATACACCATGATCAAGTGGGGTTTATCCCAGGAATGCAAGGATTCGTCAATATACGCAAATCAATCAATGTGATACACCATATTAACAAATTGAAGGAAAAAGACCACATGATCATCTCAAAAGATGCAGAAAAAGCTTTCAACAAAATTGAACACCATTTATGATAAAATCTCTCCAGATAGTAGGCATAGAGGGAACTTACCTCAACATATTAAAGGCCATATATGACAAACCCACAGCAAACATTGTTCTCATTGGTGAAAAACTGAAATCATTTCCAATAAGATCAGGAAGAAGACAGGGCTGCCCAATCTCACCACTATTATTCAACACAGTTTTGGAAGTTTTAGCCACAGCAATCAGAGAAGAAAAAGAAATAAAAGGAATCCAAATCAGAAAAGAAGAAGTAAAGCTGTCACTGTTTGCAGATGAAATGATACTATACATAGAGAATCCTAAAGATGCTACCAGAAAACAACTAGAGCTAATCAATGAATTTGGTAAAGTAGCAGGATACAAAATTAATGCACAGAAATCTCTGGCATTCCTCTACACTAATGGTGAAAATTCTAAAAGAGAAATTATGGAAACATTCCCATTTACCATTGCAACAAAAAGAATAAAACACCTAGGAATAAACCTACCTAAGGAGACCAAAGACTTGTATGCAGAAAACTATAAGACACTGATGAAAGAAATTAAAGATGATACAAACAGATGGAGAGATATACCATGTTCTTGGATTAGAAGAATCAACACTGTGAAAATGACTATACTACCCAAAGAAATCTACAGGTTCAGTGCAATCCCTGTCAAAACTACCAATGGCATTTTTCACAGAACTAGAACAAAAAATTTCACAATTTGTATGGAAACACAAACGACCCTGAATAGCCAAAGCAATCTTGAGAAAGAAAAACGGAACTGGAGGAATCAGGCTCCCTGACTTTAGACTATACTACAAAGCTACAGTAGTCAAGACAGTATGGTACTGGCTCAAAAACAGAAATATAGATCAATGGAACAGGATAGAAAGCCCAGAGATAAATGCATGCCTTATCTTTGATAAAGGAGGCAAGAATAAACAATGGAGAAAAGACAGCCTCTCAATAAGTGGTGCTGGGAAAACTGGACAGCTACATGTAAAAGATGAAATTAGAGCACTCCCTAACACCATACACAAAAAAAAAACCTCAAAATGGATTAAAGACCTAAATATAAGGGCAGACACTATAAAACTCTTAGATGAAAACATAGGCAGAACACTCTATGACATAAATCACAGCAGGATCCTTTTTGACCCACCTCCTAGAGAAATGGACATAAAAACAAAAATAAACAATTGGGACCTAATGAAACTTAAAAGCTTCTGCATAGCAAAGGAAACCATAAACAAGATGAAAAGACCACCCTCAGAATGGGAGAAAATATTTGCAAATGAAGCAGTGGACAAAGGATTAATCTCCAAAATATATAAGTAGCTCATGCAGCTCAATATCAAAAAAACAAACAACCCAATCCAAAAACGGGCAGAAGACCTAAATAGACATTTCTCCAAAGAAGACATACAGATTGCCAACAAACACATGAAAGGATGCTCAACATCCCTAATCACTAGAGAAATGCAAATCAAAACTACAATGAGGTATCACCTCACACCAGTCAGAATGGCCATCATCAAAAAATCTACGAACAATAAATGCTGGAGAGGGTGTGGAGAAAAGGGAACCCTCTTGCACAGTTGTTAGGAATGTAAATTGATACAGCCACTATGGAGAACAGTATGGAGGTTCCTTAGAAAACTAAAAATAGAACTACCATATGACCCAGCAATCCCACTACTGGGCATATACCCTGAGAAAACCATAATTCAAAAAGAATCACGTACCAAAATGTTCATTGCAGCACTATTTAGAATAGCCAGGACGTGGAAGCAACCTAAGTGTCCATAGACAGATGAATGGATAGATAAGATGGGGCACATATATACAATGGAATATTACTCAGCCATAAAGAGAAAGGAAATTGAGTTATTTGTAGTGAGGTAGATGGACCTAGAGTCTCTCATAGAGAGTAAAGTAAGTCAGAAAGAGAAAAACGAATACCGTATGCTAACACGTGTATATGGAATCTCAAAAAAAAAAAAAGGTTCTGAAGGACCTAGGGGCAGGACAGTAATAAAGATGCAGATATAGAGAATGGACTTGAGGACACGGGGCTGGAGGGGGAAGGGTAAGCTGAGACGAAGTGAGAGAGTGGCATGGACATATGTACACTACCAAATGTAAAATAGATAGCTAGTGGGAAGCAGCCACATAGCACAGGGAGATCAGCTCGGACCACCTAGAGGGGTGGGACATGGAGGGTGAGATGGAGACGCAAGAGGGAGGGGATATGGGGATATATGTACACGTATGGCTGATTCACTTTGTTTTACAGCAACTAACACAACAATGTAAAGCAATTATACTCCAATAAAGATGTTTAAAAAAAATCCCACATGTTGCAAAGAACAGTTTAAAATATAGTCTAAAGTGAATGACTCAAATTCTGTAATTATAAAGAAAAATACTGAGCGATAACATGTATAAGGATATATCGGCATCTCACTTGGCCCTTAATATTTAAGTATTAGAATTTTGTGAGTCTTTTTTCCACTCTTTGGAAATCCACTGAAGTGGATGCAGTAGGGTGCTACTCACATTCGCCTTCAGCACTAGCAGCTCACTTTGCCAGCTGCTGGGAGAGTTGGATACTGATGGCTTGCAGCTGAGTCCTCTCCAGGACCTGTCTTCAGCCACAGAGCTGCTCCTGGGTGCAGGCTCCATCAGTGGCTGCTCAGAGGAGGATACGAAGTCCAGACCTCTCTTGCCTCACCTAGAACAACTCTGAAGGGCCATCCGAGTTCCAAAACTCCCATAAGATCACCTGAAGCCTCTGTTTCAACTACGCTGCAACTCAATTCTCTTTTGCCCAATCCTTCTTCCTTCACTCTCCACTTGGCACATAAATCTCAGAATCTATTTCCTGGAAAACTGACATACAACACAGACCTAGTTGCAATATAGGAGAATAATAGAATATCAAAGGTGCTGTATGGCAGGCTAATTTTAAATGGCTTTCATACTGAAGGAATAAAATTGCAACTTTAGGGAAGCAAGGAAGATGTTATGTAAATATTAATGAAAAACATTTCCACTTGTTCAGAATATTCAGCTTTACCTATGTTTAGGGAATACGTGCTCAATTTATTTAGGATGCCTCTCTGTTCATTTGAGGGTCTCTCCCCACTCCAGTGATGAGATTTGAAGAGCAGGTGCCAATTGCTGTGTCCAAATCCCAAGGCAGGAGTAGGCAAATGACCCTGGCCTGGCCAGTCCTGGTTCCCCATGTCCTGTCTATAGTGATTAATCCAAGAGAAGCGCATGTGACCAAGGCAGAGCCAATCAGAGTCCTTCCATGGGATTGAACAGTACATACCAAGAAAGATAGGCTATGTCTTTCCTCTTACATCATAAGCTGTGATAATGTAAGCCTGGAGCTGCTAGCGGCCAGGTACCTCACTGCCCATCTACGGTAGAAGAGAATAAGGCCAACACAGAGAGAGAAGTAGAAACAAGAGATGACAAGGTAAAGAGACAGAAGACCACGCTGCACATGCCCTTGGATCCAACTGTTAGTCAGAACTAACCTTGGACAAACCAGCTACGTGAGCCCCAAATATTCCCCTGCAGTTTGCTTAAGCTCTGTTGAGTTGGGATGTCCATCCCTTGCAGCTGAAAGAATCCTGACGAGTTCACTGTATCAATCATCCAGTCAGAGACAGAGTAAAGCAAAACCAAATAACCACCCTAAGACATAACAGCAAAGCAGAGGTCCCTAGCATCAGAGCCCAGGAGCTCTACCAAATCCCAGCAGAGTAATGCAGCTGTGAAAGAGAGAGGATGCATTCTGGGGAAGCTCTTTGTTAAAAGCTCCAACCTAGAAGCAGAATTAATATAGGCAGAATATAGACTAGAACATAGGCAGAAATAAAACGGTGTTTGTGGTGTAAAAAAAAAAATCACTGATGACCCCCCAAAATGAAAACAAACAGGACAATAAAACTCGTACCTGGTATTCTTAGAGGAAAGGAAACTGTTGAGTTGAGGTCAGGGGAGATGGAGCTCGGGCTGAGAAGGCTGATGGCAGTGGAGAAAGTTCAGGTCCAAGTGGGCAGTCTGGAGGAAGGGGCTGTCAGACTCATGTTCGTGCAGGGCCTTCCATGTCAAGAAAGAAGCGGGTGGTAAAGGAGAGGCTGGTGGTTTACCCACGTCCCGCAATTCATAAGCAGAGGCAGATTGGCTGTGAAGCTGACAGAAATTAAACTTCAGTGTTCCTCCCTTGCAAAGGCCCTTCTAAGATCCTGTGAGGGGCTGTTGAAATTTGTTTACTTGGTCATATGTGTTTGTAAAATTTCCAGAAGTAAGATACCGTAGCCAGAGTGGGTTAACAAGTGCTGTAAGACACTGTCTCTTTCTAACCTGATTTCCCCTCTTTCTTACTGATCCTCACGACATGTGGTATTAAGAGGTCATGAGCATCTTGGGGATCCAGCTAAGGGGGTGTTGAATTGGGGATCCATTTCGACTGGGTTTGGTGGATTATAGTTATGAAGTTCAAGGTCTCTTCCATGTACCGTTATACCAGTATCGCTTACAGTCCTGCTGTGGGAAATGTCCTCCAGGAATACACCTACACACCGTGCTGGCTTATAAAGGTGCAGGGCAAGAGGTGCTAGAGCCACGTCAACGTGTCCTCTGCCACCAACACCAGACATATGCGGGGAAGCGGGGAGAAGTGCATTCTGAAATGTAGACAGCCAGAATGCAGTTCCATGGAACATTCTTCCAGCCATCAGGTGTGGAAACTTCTAAGAACAGGATCTAGTGCTCATCACCACCTCGTCAGAACAGCGGTTGCATTTCCTGTCAACGATAAACTCAGTAATTCAGGGGACACAATCACGGTATATTTTCTAAAATTTTGTTACCTGGATTCATAGCCAGTTGACTAGACCTTGTGCTTATTCAAGGGACTCGTTCCTTCCACATCCTTCTACCTGCTTGCTGAAATCTACCTGGTGCCTGGGGATTCCTTTAACAGGAGTAAGAGAATCCTATTTTTCTACCATACAGCTTAAAACGCAAATATTTGATTTGATTAAATCTTCAGTGTAAACTGGTTCCATTTTTCACTGTTTGTAAGATGTGGGATGGGGAGCTGGTTGGGGCGGGGCATGGACCAAAGGATCAGAGCCGGGGGAAGGGAAGAGCGAAGAGGAAGCAGGAAGGAGGAAGGAGGGTGAGGACCCTTCCCACCTAGGGGAGATGGAAGGACACAGAAATGAAACAGGGAAGAGGGAACAACTTTACAGACTCGCAACTTCTGTTCCCCTTACCTTCAGCATGGCGGTGCCAAACAGGAGCTGTGTGTTGAGGGATGCTGGCGTGCGGCTGCCAGCGCGGGTAGCCGGCTGCACGACTTAAGAAGGGTTTTTTAGCACAGCCCAACATCCTGCAAAGAAGGTTCGTTCTCCGGGGATTCGTTACTCAAGGAGCACTGTGCAAACACCACCTCCTGGGGGATGTTAATAGTGTCTGTAAGCAGGAGAGAGAGAGCGCGAGAGGGAATCATTGTTTTAGCGGAGAGAGAAATTAGCTCACAGCTGCAAAAGAAAACTCGCCTCTGTGTAGAACAGACCCCTTTGCTAACAACTGAACAATAAGCCTCTTTCTTATGAAGGACTTTTGATATCTGCAAAGTAGATTCTGCTAACTAAAAAGTAAGTACTTTCTTCGAGCGTCTAGGCTTCTTGTGGTCAGCGTTTCCTTGGAAAGATGGAGTACTAGGCGGTGCTACCTAATTCCAGCCGAGAGCTGGACTTCGGCTGTTTATTTACATGAGTTGTTTGTGAATGTGAGCTGGTATACGTGAAGGAGAAAGATGGGACTTTTAGGGCAGTGGTGTGCCACCCGTCCCCACTCCCCGGGACTGGCTTTCAGCCCTACAAGGGAGAGGTGGGGCCGGACATGGAGGGAGCTGCTTCCAGGAAAGTTGGTTTGAGGCTCCAAGTCTCTGCGGGGGCCTGGGAGACAAAGAACAGCACAGAGCTGGGAGAGGAGAAATCTCCTGGGCTTGGGAGCATCGCGAAGTAGTGCCCTGGCCCAGATGTTGGTGACCTCCTGTGCACACAGGCAGCTGCGCTGGTGGCATATTGATGAGGGAGAGTCAGAGGAGTGGAGTAGGACAGAAGCAGACAACAGAATCACGAGCTGGAGGCCAAGCCAGCCTAGGAATCTCTTTGGCTTCATCCTCCTTGACCAACACACCCTAACTCGATCTCACCATTCCTAAGACCGGGAAAACTGAGATCTCCAAGGAAAAGGAGGGAAGAGGTGGTGTTTCTCCCACACCTAAAACTAACCGCCTGCAGTCCACTCCGAGGACAGGAGACACTCCTGCATGGAGGGCAGCCCACGGTCACCTCATCACACCAGTCTCAAGGTAGGGGACAATCCAGTATGAGACAGTGGGGCCAGGGCTCTCAGAGCCTAAATACAGAGATACCAAAGAGGTGCATTTTAAGAGGGGACTCTTCTCTAGGAGACCATACTGAGAAGCCAATCCCAGCACCTTTGACCTAACCCCCCACCCTGGCAGGGAGATGAGTTTCCTGAGCCCTTGCTTCCCAGATGCTAATCTTAGAACTCATTCTCCAGGACTGAGATTTCCAGCGGGCCTGTGGAATCAGACAGACCCTCCCATCCCCTGAAAAGTAACCCTGGGATTGAGCAGAGGACAAACCTCTCCCTTCTGTCCCCCAATCTCCTTCCCCTTGTAACACTGTTGTATCCATCAGGACTCTTATTGCCACGAACAGCAGAAACTCATTGAAACTGACTTCAGCCACAAAAATTTGCAAGGTGGGGTAGCAAGGTGGAGATGTGCTCATATCATTGAGATGTCCAGAGTCTCATTCATCTTTAGGCTTGGCTAAATCCAGGGGCTCAATGATCTCATCAGGACAATGTTTCTAGCTCTTGATGCCTCTCTTCTGTTGGGCTCAAATGGTGGCAAAAATGACCCCAGCAGTTCTACATTTTTATGGGCCTGAGAGTCTGAAATTTCAGAAAGAGAGAGACTCTCTTTCCCTAAATGTAGGGAAGGCAAAAGTAGCAAAGCAGTTTCTTAACGGTCAAGCTTGGGCCATGTGGTCAGTTTTGAAACAATCACCAAATCCAAGAGGACGGGACTGCCCAGCTGGAAACGGGAATGGGACCAGCTCCACTTCAACACATGGACTGAAAGTGGGGGGTGATTCCCCAATGGAAAACTGGGAAGTGCTCTCAAAACACGAGGGAAGAAAAGCTGGACAAGTAAAAACAGATATGCACTATAATTATTACTCACATAAGATCTAGTTTAAATGATCAGAAAGGTCAGGCTTGAAGGGGACAGGAGTTACCAAAAATACTCACAACGGACACGTGAAAGAGAGGGGGGCATTCCATAGCTATTTTGTGGCAGCAGAAAGAATTAAATTATGGGCCAGCTGCGTTCACTCAAGTCTCAGGTCTTATATGGCTTCTACCGGCAAACGAAGCCACCTTCTTTTTCAGCCCCGCCCCTCTCCTCACTGGCTCTCTGCATGAGTCATGGGCTGTCTATTCTGATCATGACAATCAGGGCGTCTTCCATGCTTATCGTCATCTTCTAGCTAGGACTGCCCTGTCCTCAGCTCCCTGAACAGAGGCAGTGCTGGACTCTTCCTTGCCCCATGGTAGCCACTGACTGGAGAAGAGATGGGCGCATGATACAAGCGTGTTTCATCTGTGGGCACCCCCATGAGATGCTGTGGTGGCAACAGCAATCAACAAAACCAATCAGACTGGGACGCTGGGGAAGTACCTAGTGGCAGCCTCTGATCTTGGTGGCTTTCTGCTGCCAGTACTACTTGTAGTCCACATGACTCCTCACATTAACCACCACCCTATTTTTCTTAAGATGGTCTTAGGAAGTTTCGCCACTTCAATTTAAACCTCTCTGCCAGAGGAACAACTCACTAAACCCTAGGAGCAGCAGCTCTCGTCGTCCCAAATCCTCTCTGTGACAGGCTAAGTCACAAAGCAGCTCAGAGGGGGCACCACGACAGCTGAATTCTCAACATTGTTTTCAGGAAACTTGGATGCTCAGGGTGGCAGACAACACAGTGCACACACAGTGGGGGTTCTGCGCTATCAAAGGCATCTGTCCACAGAGCAAACTCTCTCCAGGTTGGGAGAATGAACAGTTCAAGAGGGTGGAAGGGAAAGGAGGTCAGGACACCCAGCAGTGCACAGTCCTTACTCCAAGAGAGTGGCTCGTTAAAAACACCACAGACAAAGCAAGATGGAAAGGTGCTTCGGGCTGCCTACCTTTGCCCTGGAACATAGGAACGCTTCAGTAAAAAAAAAAAAAAAAGGAATAAAAAAACGACAAAAGCTATGGATAAGAACCAGTATGACAAATGAGAGAAAAAGCTATTGCTTCCAGCCGTATAATATATGAATTTTCTCTACTTGTCAGCTCCTCGAAAATGGAATCCTGAGTCCTTTCAGTCAACATCAAGCCTTTCTTGCCTAGTTAACGTTAATAGAGGGAGGCAGGGAAGACGTGAGGGTAGCATTTGATAAGTGCTGGAGGAACACTGCTTTAGAAAAGCACATTAACCCTTTTTGCCTGTTCCAGCTCCTGCGGGGGGGGGGGGGGGGGGGGGGTGGTGGAGATGGAACAGGTGGGCTTAATTGGCTCTGAACAAAGCCCTTGAAATCCCCGGAGAGCTATGCAACCAGATGTCGCCCTCTGGCACTAAGTGTTAAAGAGGAGTCTTTGTAAGGAGCCCAGCGGAAGGTGGAGGGCAGATTTGTTTGAGTGAAACTAAGCTTCCACCTTCACTTTAAGACATTTTAGGGTACCCCTCCCCAGAAAAAAGAAAACAAGATACTTACAGTAAAAGTTTACAATTCCCATTCTAAGTGTACCACATAAGGGGTGACATGAAGTTAAAGGGCACCTTGTCAAAACGGCAATACCCATCACAATTGCACCCACCCCTCCATCCGCCATCACCTTCTCTCTCACACTCCCTGATCTTCAAGGCTAGTTCACGTTTCTTTATGGTATCGTGGAAAGACCACTTGGCCAGAAGACAGAAGTACAAGGCTTGAGTTCTGTTTTCATCGTATGCCATGTGTGTGATCCTGGGCACATCACTTATTTACAGTGAACCTTTGCCTCCTTCACCACCAAGTGGTTCTACTTTATGTCACATCTGCCTCACAGGATTACCAGAAGGACCAAATGTATTCATCTGCCTGACATTTGCCAGACACCTGCTTTATACCGGAAGGTACAAAGGAATATGAAGGAATACATATTTGAACTAGACTCAGTTCCGACCTTGGGAAACTCACTGGACAGCCAGTGTACAGGACTGCGCTCTGTAAACAGAAGAGCACTTTGCAAAGGGAAACCATTTCTGTTTCCTGTTATACAACCTGTTACTGTCCTCTAGATATATCCTAGATTTCGCCAAGCCCTTGTTCTCCTAGATAGCTTTAGTCTACTTCCTCTTGGTCCCAGCTTACTTACTTCTAAAGTTGTGGCTTCTGAATGAGCTTCTCTTGCAAGGAGAGGAGTTCCCAGTTTTTCTTCCAGGTTAATTTTTACTGAACATGACCGCTAGAAGGGGTAGCTCCTCTCCTGTGAGACTCTACTCTTGGGTCCAGGATAGATCCTCAAACCAAGATGAGCCAATATGCAGACGTAGCCTCCGTCCAGGAGTTCAGACTTGGCACACTGGAAGAGGGACAGAAAGAAGCAGCCACGTGCAGGGGTGGCATGTGAATAACAAACTCCAAAAACGAGATCCATCCGTTCAACAAGTGTGTCCCCAGAGCTGTACCGGTCACTGTCTGGGAGACCTCCCTGCACTGTCTGTTTTATTTACTTTAGTAGGAGTGGGGTTTTGTTCCTTATGAACAAATGATCTGTCTGACATCCTGTCCCAGATAAGCATGGCCCTAGGACACCAGCCCTAGGCTGGCCTTCAACAGATGTCTGGGTTTAGCCTAGCAACGAACCATATGTCTGTGTGCTGCAGCACACGAGGCTGTAGCCATGTTTTTAAATGGAAAACACAAAAAAGAATAAGCTATTGAAGAGCTAACCCACTATAAACAGAGTTATCCAGTGGAAAGAAGCAGCTGAAAAAGTGTCAACAACGTTATCATCTGTGAAAAACATTTAACCCCAGTCAACATTTTAAAAAGATACGGAAGGCCATCAGACTGGCCTTCTGCCTCAGTTAACCTCATTACCTGTCACTCTGCCAGTATCACCAAAGTTGAGCGCTGAACTTCGGCAGGAGCTTTGAGGTTCCAATGGGCCCGTGCTGGGCACTGAGGACAGAGGAGAAAATCTGTTCTCACAAGAGCTCTCTGTAAAGTGGAAGAAACCTACGTTGAATTAATAATCACAACGCTGTGACAAACGCAGCTTTAAAAACGTGTTCAAGTGTCCTGAAGGCATCGGGCCGTGCTTCTGGGGCCGCCCAGAGCCAGCAAGGGTACCCAGGCACCCAAGTTGACTGAAAACTTCTGTGTCTGCCATTTGGCTACGGGGGACATGCTGAGGGCCATGGTGGCTTCTGGCTCAGAGCTGGGAAAAAAGCTGAAGGCAACTACGGATGCTGGGAAACTGGTGAGCGATGAAATGGTCGTGGAGCTCATTGAGAAGAATTTGGAGACGCCTCCACGCAAAAGTGGTTTTCTTCTAGATGGCTTCCCTCGGACTGTGAGGCAGGCAGAAATGCTTGATGACCTCATGGAGAAGAGGAAAGAGAAGCTTGATTCTGTGATTGAATTCAGCATCCCAGACTCTCTGCTGATTCGGAGAATCACAGGAAGACTGATTCACCCCGAGAGTGGCCGTGCCTACCACGAGGAGTTCAACCCCCCAAAGGAGCCCATGAAAGACGATATCACCGGGGAACCCTTGGTCCGCCAATCAGATGACAATGAGAAGGCCTTGAAAATCCGCCTGGAGACCTATCACACCCAGACTGCCCCGCTGGTGGAGTACGACAGTAAACGGGGGATCCACTCTGCCATCGACGCATCCCAGACCCCTGGCGTTGTGTCTGCAAGCATCCTAGCAGCCTTCTCCAAAGCCACGTCCTAGTAACAGAATGCCAGGCGAGACTGCACCACTGCTCATCACCCTGCGGCGTGATCCCTGCTCTTAGGTGCTGGGCAGAGGGGAGGGGTGGTCAGGGTAAGGATGGAGAGGGAGGGTTGGTGAGGGCTCAAGAGGAGAATGGGAAGAGCAGCAGTGTCGTAGTGAAGCGATTTCTTTTCCATGGAGTAGGAGTCCTAAAAAGTATAAGCAAAGGGAAAAATTGATTTTTTAAAAGACTGATTGGAAGGTATAAATAGAAACGGGGATGCAATATTATTTCTAAGGAATCACGTTGTCATTTACTCCAGACTGGTGACGATATTTTTTAAAGCCAGTGCCCTAAGACCTCAGCTTTTATCAGAACCTCATGTCAGCCCAGGAATGCCGGAAATCACACTGTTGTCCTATCTGTCCTGTAGCTTGGAACAGGGCAGGAGGTGACTACTAACCCTGGTTCCCCATACCATGAGATCAAAGTCATCTCCCCATTTGAAAGTGATATAGAGTGTGTTCATGGGGGTAGGGGCTCAGCACATCAGGTTTACTGGAGTCATGGGGCAGGTGGGGCAGGCCGGTCTCACTCCCTTCCCAACTTACCACTGATGTACCGGCCCACCGGCTCTTGTGGGTAAGCTCTCGACAGCCACCCAGCATATGCCACAGTCCTACACTCTTGCCTTCCTCCATCCATGTCGTGTGGAAAGACCCTTTTGAATAAATGTGCAAGTGTCCTAAGCGACCTTATCCAAAGATTGTCCTTTCCATCCTCAAATCCTGTGACTGGGATCACTCAGCAGCACTGTGATGTATTATTTTCAGTGAGGTGCCTTTCTTAACTGTCCAAATGCTGCCTTTGTTTGGCCCCTAAATCAATAAAGTGTGTTAAATGTTTGTAAAAACTAAAACTAAAAAATAAAAACGTGTTCAAGACAGAGAGCTAACACAGAGACAGGAGTGACCAACAACATCAGGGAGGAGGATAGGAAAGGCTTTCTAGAAAAAGCTGGCTTTTGAAAACTGAATAGGAGTTTGTCTGGCAAATAGGGTGAAGTTAGAGGGGGGAGAAAGAAGAACATTTGAGAAAGAGAGAATAGCATGTCCCAGGACCACAATCCTTCAGCCTCTGCCCCTGACCCTCAGGAACACCCACCACCCAGGCTACTCTGTCCGCTATGCTCTGCTTGCCAAGATGGGTGCCCTGGACAGCACCGGAACCGGCCACAGCTTCCACTGCTGCAGACTCAGCGTTTCACATCCTTGGCGAGGCTTGCAGTGGCCAGCAGCCCCCGTTCCCACGCGCCTTTCTCCAGGTCTTTCCTGTGGTCTCCATTTATTCCTCCTCTCCTGGTCCTTTGGTTGAGATCCCAGTGTGTTCTGCTTCCAGATTCACCAGAGCTAGGACCCTGGGGATGCAGTGAATGCTTCTTGCATGGGGGTGGGGCCCGGAAGTAAACTAGGCCCTGGAGGAGAAGATTTCCATGAGTGGCAGAGAGGAAAACCTTCAAGGGGGGGGGGGGGGGCGGGTGAGCAAGTGGTGTATTCCTCACAGAGCAGGATGAGGGGAAACCTAAGAGAGAGAGATTTACATTGGAAAAGACACTATTTCAAACAGAAATGTCCTGGGCAACCCATTACACGAAGGCACTGAGGGCACGGTGGATCCAAACAGTCCTGAGAGTGAGACCTTGTGCCACCATGGGTCAGAGCTGAGCAACATTCGAAGGCTCCAATTTGTCCTAAGTGAACCAATGTGCAGAACTAATGAGGTCATCAATTTTTCTTCCAGTTAATGAACTTGTCAGGAGGGGTGTGATGCGGGAAGATGATAAGATGAGCAACCAAACCTGATTAAATAGTTTCATCTTCATCAAAGAATCAGACACAGAGCTGAAGCCCCATTATTCACTAGAAGGGGATAATTACACAGAGGGGGCTGCCGTCAGACCCACCCCTCCCCTCACCCAAGGGGCTCCATTCCCTTGGGTACAGGGAGTGTGTCAGACCTGGGAATGGGCACTCATTTAATTCAACAACTATTTGTGGGCAGTTTGCTCCATGTCAGGTGTGGACCAAGAACAAAGGATGGAGACGAATAAGATCTTGTCCTTGCCTTTAAGAAGTTCATGGTCGATCTAGCATGGAACAACAGCTAACTGAAATATGCTATGAAAGATGCTCCCCCAGCACTTCACACCAGGTGCTATGGAGACAGAGGCGACTGGGAAAGAGAGAAAGGGGAGAGAACCCAGGAAGTCTTCTCATAGGTGGTCACCCTTGATCTGGGCTTTAGAGATGAGCAGAATTTCATCCTGGAAGAAAGAGGGGAACTATAAGGGCATATCAGGCAGAGAGGCAAGCTTGAGTAAAGATAAGGTGGTATGGGGGCTTCCCTGGTGGCGCAGTGGTGGAGAGTCCGCCTGCCAATGCAGGGGATGCGGGTTCGTGCCCCGGTCCGGGAGGATGCCGTGGAGCGGCTGGGTCCGTGAGCCATGGCCCCTGAGCCTGCGTGTCCGGAGCCTGTGGTCCGCAACGGGAGAGGCCACAGTGGTGAGAGGCCCGCGTACCGCAAAAAAAAAAGATAAGGTGGTATCATAATATCCAGCTTGTTTGGAGAAATGTAACCGAGCAGGACCCTACGGGGCCTTCCTCACAGGACTCCCCCCACCGCACCCCCATGTCCTCCACCTGCCGTTTGTCTGTAGAAAAACTTTAGTCAAAGATTTAATCAGAGAAGTGAGAAAATGCAGAAGGAAAGGAAAACAGTCAAACAGGACAAATAATAACAGTTCAGTCATTAAGCAAAGTCAAGGACTGTCATTAGCTGCATGAAAATGGGTCTAAGCCATGTCCAGGTTTCAGCCAGAGGGAGGGAAAAAGAGAATGTGGAGGAGGCTTAACTAAAGTCCAGATAGAGAAATGGCATCCAGCTCGCGTTTTATTGGCAAGAAGAATGTCACATGACCAAACCTAAATGCAAGGGAGGTTGGGAAACGTAGCGTAACTAAGACTGACTACGACTGTAATACCATGGAAGAAGGGGAAAATGGATTTAGGTGGATAGCTGACAGCTTCTGCAACACCGCCTAAGACTGTCAAGTCTAATTTGTGGACTCTTTTGCACTGTCATTTCTTACTAGGCTCTAGGAAATCCATAATAGACTTAAACCTCTTTGCTTTCCTCACGACTGTGACCTTACTACAGCAGCACACGGCAACCACGGACTGTATGCCATTGTCAATGGTAATTGATTAGAAAGGAATTACAATGAAAAACAATGGGTTTTCGCCACCCTATACTACAACCAATAAACAAGTCTGTGCCTTCACAAAAAAGAGCTAAAGATTTCCACCATTTGAAAAAATACCCCCATGGAACCCAGGCAAACCTCTGTAGAACTCCAAGATTTCACTGAGCACAGTTTGAAACCCTTAAAACTACTGATGGGACAGGGTTGAAAGCTTCTTAAGAATTCACCCTGTGATATAGACTCATGAGCCTATCTCCATTTCTGCAAACTGAATAGTACGAGTGTTTTTTCCGCTGCAGATTAGGAGAGCTAAAAGTATCGCTGGGAGTAGAATAGTTTGGTATCCATCAGAAGTGTCTCCCCTGCCTGCAAGATATTCTCCAACCGCCCTGCCATGGCAGGCAAGGCTCTTTACAACCTGACCGCTGCCTAACTTGCCCAACTCAATTCCAACGTTTCTTTCCGCTGTGCTCCCTGAACCCCTTGCTCTCTTCCGAGTGTATCATAACCTTTTGTACCCTTATCCCTGTGCCCATCCTGTTTTCCCCCCCGCCTGGTCTGGAATGTCTTTCTCCTTTATTTCTGCCTATTGGAACTCTGCCCTTCCCATCAAATTTTTCCTGATCCTTCCAGCCTCATGTGCTTTTTTTTTTTCCGCGGCTCTTTGCTTGTTCCTTATGACATGTTATATTCTATCCTGTAACATTTGCTGGCTTCTTCGATGAACTCTGCGACTAGACTTTAAATTCTTCTAGGGTAAGGATGAGTCTCACTTACCTCTTCCTCCCCGCCATGTCTAGCCTAGTATCTTGAGGTAGTAGGACTCAAAAAAAGTTTTATTTTTTTGGTCGTGCTGCGCAGCTTGCGGGATCTTAGTTCCCCAACCAGGGATCGAAACTGGGCCCCCCTGGCAGTGAAAGCATGGAGTCCTAACCACTGGACCGCCAGGGAAGTCCCCCCAAAAAGTTTCTTGAATTACCACTCCAGTCAGAAGTCTGGAGACGCTATACATTAGCTTAAATTCAGTCCCTCTTTAGGGAAGAGAAAGTACTTCCTCACATGCCTAGGTAGTCAGTAACTAACGTGCATTTCAAGGTATGATTTTAGATTTAGCAGCAAGGCATTGCCTTCCAAACATAAGTTTATTCAACTATTCGTGTAACATGTTTTTTGTAAAATGTTTGGATTAATAAAACTTTCTCTGAACAGCTCCCATAACAGGTACTAGGAATCCAATATTGAACAAGACAGGCTTGGCCCTTTTCCTTGAGCAGCTTACGGTTCAGCCTGTCAGAGAGCCGTCAAATCCATTACCAACTACAGACACTAACTGAGAGCCCATGGTGTACGAGGCATCACGCCAGCAGGGCTGTGCACTGGCTGCGGTATGCAGAGGGGAGCATCGGGTGACAGGTCACACACAGAGTCAGTATCTGGTTGAGGAGATAGGACATATATAAAAACAACAACAAAAAAACACTGCTAAGTACCACATGTTCCTCACCAACCAGGAAATCAGTCATCAGGGGAGGCAGGTCTTTGGAGGCAGGATTCCTTGCTAAGGCCAGGTAAGTCCGAAAGACATCGTGGAATGGGAGGGACATGTTCTAGGCCCTGGCAAAAGGCTGGGCTTGGATACAGGGAAATGAGGGAGTAGTAGGGCCCTCCAGGGAGTGACAGAGGAAGGTACAGTGAATTTAAGAAAAAACAAAGCAACTTTACAGGAGCAAAGCCTTCACCCTATCCTTTCTGTATTAATTCAGCACTCACAATGGACAATGCACTGGCGAGGTGCTGGGTGGCTGTCACATGGGTATAGGGTGTGGCCCTTGCTCCAGAGGAGTTACAGTTCAGACAAGTGCAAAAAGAACCAGCAATCAGGTAGTATTTCCTCGCCTGGTGTCATTCCATTCTCTGCTTCGACTTAACAGCAGAGAGCATTATCTCTAGGAGACCACTGTGAAGAGGTCCTTTTGCTTCCTGGTGGTGGAGGGAGGAAGCTGGCACCCAATTCATTACTCTGTCTCATTAGCCAGCTAGTATGTAAGTAGACATTAAATGGTGATGTTCAGTAGGGATACAGGGGATCTAGGTGGATGATCAGGGGCTGGCAAGTTGGGTGGAGATTCCAAACCTTTCTCTCCCCACTCCCCACTCCCTAATTCTTTCTAGAATACTGTAGCTCTTCTTGCATTCTCCTCTTGCACTTAACCATGACTACCAGAGCTTAAAAAGAATAGAGTTACTCTTGGGGCACTTCTTGGAGCAAAGGCAAAAAATGTAATAAAACGTCAGATGAAAGAAAAGAGTCACCTTCGTTCTGAAATGCCTCCTTCAAGGAGAAAAATGTAATCAGCAACACCTGACTAAGATGGGAACTATCATGTATATAGAAAAACATATCCTCTCACTTCCTGTCTTCCCTCTTTACCCTTTCTGCCTCTGCCCAGGCAGGACGAATTGTTTGGTCAACATACTAAATAAACCTCTGTCTACAAATAATAAATGCTGGAGAGGATGTGGAGAAAAAGGAACCCTCCTACTCTGGTGGTGGCAATGTAAATTTGTTCTCTCACTATGGAGAACAGTATGGAGGTTCCTTCAAAAACTAAAAATAGAGTTACCATATGATCCAACAGTCCCACTCCTGGGCATATATCCATGGAAAACCACAATTCGAAAAGATTCATGCACGCCTACGTTCACTGCAGCACTATCTACGATAGCCAAGACACGGAAGCAACCTAAATGCCCATCAACAGATGAATGGATAAAGAAGATGTGGTACATATACACAATAGAATATTACTCAGCCATAAAAAAGAACGAAATAATGCCATTTGCAGCAACGTGGATGGACCTAGAGATTATCATACTAAGTGAAACAAACAGAGAAAGACAAATATCATATGATATTGCTTATATGTGGAATCTAAAAAAATGATGCAAATGAACTTATGTACAAAACAGAAACAGAGCCACAGACATAGAAAACAAACTCATGGTTACCAAAGAGGAAAGGCAGGGAAGGTTAAATTAGGAGCTTGAGATTAACATATATGACTATATGTAAAATATATAAACAACAAGGACCTACTGTATAGCACAGGGAACTATACTCAATATTTTGTAATAACTTATAAGGGAAAAGATTCTGAAAAAGAATACACACACACACACATACACACACATATAACTGAATCACTTTGCTGTATACCTGAAACTAACACAACATTGTAAGTCAACTATACTTCAATTTAAAAAAATGCTAAATAGGGCTTCCCTGGTGGCGCAGTGGTTGCGAGTCCGCCTGCCGATGCAGGGGACACGGGTTCGTGCCCCGGTCCAGGAAGATCCCACATGCCATGGAGTGGCTGGGCCCGTGAGCCATGGCCGCTGAGCCTGCGCGTCCGGAGCCTGTGCTCCTCAACGGGAGAGGCCACAACAGTGAGAGGCCTGCGTACTGCAAAAAAAAAAAAAAAAAAAAAAAAAAGCTAAATAAATTTCATGTAAGTTAGGAGCTTTAAAGCTCTAATAATTTTCCTTGGCTCTTTCTTTTCCTACTCAAATAAGAAAAGCATCGTGGTTCTAACTTTTGATCAGAATTGTTCTAGAATAACATACCTTCTCATGAATGACTTCCTGTGTCTTCAAGAGATCATTTTCTTGAAAAGCCCCCTGACTCTCTTTTTGCAAGTCAGGCAGCGTAGTTTATTGGCTTTGTAATAGGAAGCTCTTGCCATTAGGGACTGAGCTAAGATCACCAAACTATCTCCCATACGTCCTTAGTTGAGCTTTGAATCACAAAAGTAGTAGAAGGCCCAGCATGATATCTCCTCCAAAATGAGCAATCCCTTAATTAAACAGAAGTAAATAGAGGTTACAATGTGTTCCTTAATTAAATAGATGTAAATGCCCAATCACTGTGCTTTCCACACACATCAATTCTGCATCATCTCATTTTCCTGTTTGCCCAGTGGAAATGAAAATTCTGAGGCTCCATTTTGGTCAAAATCTCCCAAGTGTGCCTGCAAGGCTGGGCGTTCAATCATGAATATTTACCTACTGGTTTATAGAAATCTGTAACTGGTGTCTACTCTTCCTTCCTTTGGCATCTGTGGGCTTAGGAATTACTATGAACCTCACATTACTGGACTATCAAAGAGAAGTGGCCCTGCCTTTGCCCAACAAAGCACCCTGACTCCCACCTTGGGAAAACATACCTGGAGACACTATGTGAAGTGTGTGGTGTGGAAGGGGCATCTAACATAAAAACTGAGCCCTCTGTGTTGGGTGGCACTGGGTGACCCTGAGACACAGTGCCTCACGTCTGCTGCCATTCTTTACACCGAATCTCCAAATTCTTCCTGGGTATTGTAAATATAATTCGTGGAATCTAGGATGGTTAATTTGCATGTGTCACCTTGGCTGGGCTACGGTGCCCAATTCTTCAGTCAAACACTACCCTAGGGGCTTCCCTGGTGGCGCAGTGGTTGGGAGTCCGCCTGCCGATGCAGGGGACACAGGTTTGTGCTCCGGTCCGGGAAGATCCCACATGCCGCGGAGCGGCTGGGCCCGTGAGCCATGGCCGCTGGGCCTGCATGTCCGGAGCCTGTGCTCCGCAACGGGAGAGGCCACAGCAGTGAGAGGCCCGCGTACCACAAAAAAAAAAAAACACTAGCCTAGATGCTGCTGTGAAGGTATTTTGTAGTTATCATTAACATTTACAGTCAATTGGCTTTAAGTAAAGGAGATTACCCGCCATAACCTTTGGCCTCATCCAGCCAAGAGAAGACTCTAAGAGCAAAAACTGAGGTTTCCTGGAGAAGAAGGAATTCTGCCTCAAGACTGTAACACAGAACTCCTGTCTGAGTTTCCAGCCTGCTGGCCTAAACTACACATTTCAGACTTGCCAGCCTCTACAAATCACATGAACCAATTCTTTAAAAGAAATCACCCTCTATGTGTGTACACATCCTATCAGTTCTCTTTCTCTGGAGAATGCTGACCAGTAGGGAATGTGTCTGAATTAGATGAAAACATTCTACTTCCGATTTAGAGAAAGTAGTCCACCTCAATTGCAGCTTAAAGCAAGCTAACCGAGTGCCCTCGAATTGCTAAGATGGGAACAGGACTGGGGTGGAGAGGACGCACTGGGTCCATGCCACTCAAAGTGGTGACCATATTTAGGGAGCTTTCATCTCCTTGCAAGCTCTGGTGAGGCCAGCAACTTGCCAGCTATGAATTGGACGGTTATCAGAGGACAGCAGTGGGTTAACAACACTTTAACTGAGTCAAAGTGTTAATTGGAATAGAATCCATCTCAATGTATTCCTAGAAACAGGTCCGCTTTCTGAGGCATTAGGAATAAATTGAGGTGGATCCCGTTCCAATTAGAATTTATGATTAAGACCATCATTTCAGGAGGACAAGCTAAGCAAAGCCAGGAGCGTTTGAAAATCTATATGACTGAGGGGTCTTAAAGAAAAGGATTACTTGCCAGGAGAAAGTCGTAACGATCCAATCTGCCTGGTGATTTCTCCCCAGTCCCAGAATTTCCAGCAAAGTGACTGATATTTGAAGGTTAGGTTCAAGGAGTATTTTTCATCGACTCATAGGATATCAGAGCTAAAGGAACCTTTTATAAATGAAGGAATTAAGCTCAGAGAAGAGAAGTGACTTTGCTCCACAGTGACAACAACCAGGGGTGCCTGTTCCACCACTTCAGCCCCAAGAGTAAAATTGGGTCAAGAGTCGAAATAACTCTCTTTGGGTGGCCTCTGCTCTTTTCTCTAAAAACATTACTGAAAAGCCAATGTGCACTTTTCACTTTTGAATAGAATCAGTGGGTAGAAGGATCGTGTGCTCAACCTGGCTTTTAGGTCCAGGGAAAATCATACACATTAGGACCTACCATGTGCCAGGTAGTCTGATACAAATCTAGCAGATATTATCAGAACACCTGCTCTTCACCTAGCACCGCACTAAGTACTTTACAATAAGTCTTTAAAACACCCCTGTGAGTAGGTCCTATTTCTATTCCCTATTTACACAAGAGGAAATTGAGGCAGAGAGAAGTTAAGCAACTTGCCCAAAGGCACCCAGAGAGGAAGTGGCATAGCTGAGACATGAACCTGGACAGTGTGGGACCAGAGTTGACACTCACCATTGTGCTCTCCCTTAATCTTCACGCCTTTATCATGGTGATATTATTCTCACCATTTGACAGGCTAGAAAACCAAGGCTCAGGAAATGTGAAGAACCCATCCGAGATCAATGCATTAGCTGTTCTGTAGACCATCTGCCCCCAGGCACTACTGCTACACAACTCACCAGTGATTTGTCTCCTGGTGCTCTTTCACTCTCCCACCTTCTCTCTGATGGCACATATGACTTCAACAAATTAATTTCCCATATTAACGTTTACCTTAACGTCTCCAGGCAGAGTAAAGCCAGTTCTTCGTCTGTGGAGAGACAGGTGTTTGGGCCAAGATCTTTACGTGCTTCAGTCCTGAGCAAAGTGCATACAGGTCATTCTTGCCCCCTAGTGTTTCCCAGACTTCCTTGGAAACAATCACCTTGTTAAACTCAGTACAAATCCCAGGACCCCATCCCAGACTCAAGCATTTCTAGACCCCATGGAACAGGCCTAGAAAGCACCATGATTAACAAGTACTCCCATGTGATCCTGTTCCTCAGGGAAATTTGGGAATGCTGGATAAAAGTGACCTTTTGTGACCTCTTCCAGGGCCAAAATTAAATGGCGGCACGATGTCAGACAGACCTGGCTTTGAATATATGGGCTTCACATCACAAACACTTGATTTGGTCTTTGCTCTATGACTTACCAGCTTTACATTCTCAAATAAGTTTTTTGACCTTTTGATGCCTCAGGGTTCTTCCCTGTAAAATGGGAATAATAATGGCATCCATTTCATGGCGTTGTTCTGAAGAAGAGATGAAATAAAGCACGTAAAGCACCTAGCATAGTGCCTGTCACAGAGGCAGGGATCAGTAAATGTAAAGTATTTCTTTTTTCTTATTTCTTCTCGTCTAGGGAATTTACATTCTGGGGAATTCAGCATCCTTAGTTCACAGAGGGGCAGTGTCAGCCTTCAGCAGTAGGTGCAAGAGCCCAGTGGTAGAGAAGGGCATGCAAGTCCTTAGTACCCCTGAAAGCATACCACACATACCTGTGGGGACAGGAGAAGCAATGAAGGGCACACCTGTGCTCCAAACTGCACAGGCTCCCACTTCTTCCTGGGGAACAGGGCTCACCTCTGCAGCCCAGGTTCCGTCTCAACCTGTCATAGTGACACATGTTCCTATGAGGACTTGGGTCAAATCCATTGACCTTAAAGAGCTCCCAGAGGTCCTGGAAAGCAGAGATCCGGGGGAAAACGTCTCCTTGTGGCTGCGCTGGTCCCTTATCCTCAAGAGCAAGGAAGTCCTGGGGTCTGAGCCTCTCCAGCAGCTCTCAGGTCCAGCTCAGTCAGAAGTACCTCCTCTAAGTCAGCTCAAGTCTGAACCTCAGACCTAAACCTGTAAGGGGGGTGAGGGCCGGCACGTATCCATTCGTTCACTTCCTTTTGTCCCTGCGATGGACTAGACCCTGGCCCTGCCCTGCAGCAGTTTACTACCTAATGAGCAAGGGTCACACAGTGTTAGTATCATGAGGGGTAAGCTCCGAGCGCCTCAAAAAGTCATTTCCAATTGTTTCAAATCCTCAACACAGCTCACAGGGACTGGGTCACATGGCTCCTGCCGACACCCACCAGCTTCGTCTCACACCCCTTTCCCACTTGCCAAGTGCACACCGGCCACTGGGCTCCTTTCTGTTCAGCAAACAAACCAAGCTCTTTTTAGGCTCAGGACCAGGCTCTCTCCTCAACCCTGCTCCTCCTCTTGTCTAGACTTCTTAAGTGTGTCTTTTCCAGGGCGTCCACCCTTGATCCGCAGACCAGGAGACTTCCAGTCCCGTTTATCTTTGTGTCCCCAGAACGGAGCACTGCACCTAGTGTATGTGGTATCAGAACCACATAGTTTACAGCTGAATATTTAATAACTTATCATTGATTTCTTCCACTTTCTTGTCCCATATACCCAAGCGATAGATGTACCCACATCTCTGTCATCACTAAAAAAAAACGATAGGTGCCAACCTTTTGCAGCAAAACCCTAGTGGATGCTGTAGAATTACAGATGCTCTCTTAGCAGGAGCCAACTTGAATTCTTATTTTGGGGGGGGGTTGCCTCCCCCAATAGAAATAGTAAAACACCACTTTAGTAGGAGAAACAGACCCAGCAGATTTTTCACTATTGGTTGTGCTGGTGTTTTTAACAGCAAACCTTGTTTTCCAAGTACCCGCTGGTGACCTGGGGCCAATTGTTGAATTCTGGAGAATTTTGTGAGCTGATTGTTAGACCTAGACATTATTAAAAATTATATAAATGTGCAGTTAAATAAATTACATTAAAAGCAAAGGTAATAAATATGCAAAACACATCACTTCCTGTTTATTCGATGGCATTTTTGTGTTATCTATGCTCTTGAGGTTATCGACATCTCTCGCATCTGTGTGGTGGTGGATGTACTATATAATGGTGTGCAACTGCTTCTCTCTTCCTGACTCTGCGTCTAGTGACATCATGTAGGTAGACTGAAATCAACATAGCGAGAACATTTACGAAGGAATCGGCAAATGCTACAAATCAGAGCTTATTCATTTTTTTCAGGGAGCTTGTTTTTAAGCATCTACCAGCATCCCACTGCCACGAACCAAAGGCAAATGGGGTCAGTCCCTGATTCCCAGAAGTTTGCCGTTCAGTGGTAGACACACATACACACACACACACGTGCGTGTGCGTGCACACACACGCACAGAGTTAAGCCTGAACCAAGGCAGAATGGCACGTATTAAATGGAGCAATGGACAGCAGACAGGAAGTGGGTGGCTGGAATCTGACTGATTGGCCTTCAGATGTGGGACATAAGATGAAAAGATTCACAGAGGAGGCCCAGAACCTCTCCTTTGCCGCCTAACTCATTTTCTGGATCCTTACTAATAAATTATTCAGACAGATCTTTACATAGGCACCAACTTTCAGCCTGTGATCAATTCATACACTTACCTTATGTTGAGGTGCTTAGCTTCTTCCTCTGTCAGAAGGAGATCAATAGGTACAGGTCAGACTGTTTGAATATATCGGAGAGCTTGGAACGCCTCCAAAGATGGGTGCTGAGAACCAGGAACTCCGCGTGGTTAGGAATCATTTGGCCTTTTCATCACTGGAGCTCAGTCAAGCGTGTATTGATTTTTCTCCAGAAGATTTACCGATTTGAAGCAGTAATTCCCAAACTAAGATAAAATATTAATAGTATTAAAAAGGTATTAGACTCCATTTTTGTGACTATAAAGGCAAAAAAACTGTTAAAAATGTTAAAAGGTGGGAGGGGAGTTCAAAGCCAACCAAGCTGCTAATAGCGATCACACAGTGGTCTCCAAGCCTTGAGTCAAAGAGAACATTCCCTGTTTGTTCCCTACCAGTCTTAATGGGGTTGTCAGGGGATGCTCTATTGAACGTGAAACAGTTTTATTCCAATTTAACCTATACATTTGTTTGTAGCACTTTAGGAGAAACAGGCCAGCCGTTTTCAGCTTTTAAATTATATCTACACACCCACGTATTTCTATATCTATATCTATCTATCTGAGAGTGAAAGGAAAACGATATTAAGGGAGGACAGAGGAGTGGGAGGAGAAGGAAAGGAGAGGGGACAGAGGGAGAAGAGAGGGAAGAAGTGAGGAGGGAGAGGAAGAGAGCGGGGGCAAAGGGGAAAGCAGTGCAGTCAGGCTTGGGAGCAACACGGGACTAGATTTGAATCCCAGCTCTTCCATGGGCATCAATTACTATTCCAATTTCAGCCTCGGTTTTCTCATCTGTGAAATAGGGGTGAGATAACTTTCACAGCCAGGTTTTCCAGAGAATCAGGTGAGCGCAGATGAGTAGAGAGCAGTCCCGGCGTGTCCACTCCGTAAGTGTGATGCCTTAGTGACCAGTGCTAGTGAGGGTTATGTATCTCTTTGAAAGCACACACTTTCTCCCCTGTGTTCTGGGTTTGGCATCCCTTGAAAGTGGAGCCCAAGTGTCCACCTGAGAAGATAGCACCAGCCTGCCGGGTGCCAGGGCGTTTCCGCTGCAGAGGATGCCAGGATTCCTGTGGTTTCATCTAGCCGGTTGTCAGCGCACCACGGAGGTACAGCCAACCACCAATGAACCTTCCGCAAAGATAGTTTGCTTCATACAGATCTCCATCCATAACCTTTACTGGTCTCTACAGAGTCATTATGACCATTAGGTTGTGGACTCAGCACTGCTTTAGCTCTTAAGTTAATACAACCAAGACTTTTTTACTTTCCTATTGGGAAGGAACATGTGCCATTTCAGTGATTTCTTAGATCATTCCATAAGTAAATCAAATATTCTTTCAAGCCCAGTTATCAAAACTGTGTCCTCTGATACCACGTCTTCCATCAAACTGCGGTAATCCAGATCAACACATTTTAAACCTCTGCTATCTCCTAATACCATCCCTACTAGATAGAGTAATTAAATTTGTACTTTTTTTTACAAGTCGTACTCAATAAATCTGAATAAATTAACAACGCATTACTAAGACTGCTACATTAAATTTGCATAGTGCATTTAATGAATATGCAACTGCAAGTGAAAAGGTCTGCTACTGCGAACCTCTCACATTAGCATAACTACTTCCAGCATGTTTCTTAAATAATGCACTCATTTGCACATCACTGACTTGGCTAATTCTAACTTCAGTCAGGGTAGCCTTGTAATTAAGACTCTTGCTTTAATTTTTAATGAAGTTTATGTTACATCAATCCTGACAGTAATGAGGGGACATGGAAACAAAAAGGCTGCTAATAATTAAATTCACAAACCAGTTTGAGGGATAATAATTCCTGAGGAGAAATTACATGACTAATTATTAATTAAATATTCATACTATTGCACAGCCATCTCACTTAACTGCTCTTCTTGTCGGTAATAATATTGAGCTGTGGATGCCTTTTGCCAACCATTCGGAGTTTAAGGTCTCTGGTTAATTTTAGTGTGCTGTTAATCAAAATGACACAAAAAATAAAATTGTTTTAATTGGCATCATTTTATTGTGTCTAAATATTACTACAGTTGGTTTAGTTTGTGGAGAATTAATCTAGTTAGTCAGTGCCTGTTTTATGGAAACATAAATCCAGTTTACATCCATAAACATCTAATGGCAGGACAACTTGACCTTTTTTTTGTAACGTTACTGTTTACAGATAATTACACCAACTCTTTAAAAGGTTATTTAATAGCTTTGCATTCATCACAGTAAAATGAAAAACATGCAATATTATTTAACTCCAGCCTGTTCTGAGGAGGTCTCTGAGACCCCCATTTACCCCTGCTGAAAAGTAAGCAGTATTAATGTGTGGGTTTTTAGGAAATGTATGAGAGCTTTCTTTGAATGTGTACAAACAGATTTACACGTTTGGGTCTGGATCTTCGAATGTCTAACTCATAATTGAGATGCAGTCTGGTAAGGAAGAAAATGTTTCTTACTGTTATAACTTCCCATTGCAGGGAAACACGAGGATGGAGTTTTTATGGGTCTGGATATCAGAAATCGCAACAATTTCCCTACAAAATTCAGTAAACAAACATTACAAAGCCAGAGAAATTACTATGATGAAGTCTAATTGGCTGCAATATTTATTGTAGACATGCTTTTTTTTCCCCTTCCATTTTCTGAGCGGTATCTAGGCATCTGCATTTCTAATGAGAATGTCCCCATCTGTGGGCAAGTTTAGCAAGGACAAGAAAAGATCGACAATATTTAAATTGATAACATTAATCATTAAATTAAAACAGATCATGACATTCGTTTAAAGCTCTGATAAATTCAGAACAAGATGCTTCACGGAGACCATTATGCATATTATAAAATTAAAGAGACACAGAAAAGGGATCTTTTTATCCTGCAGGGGCCTGTGGAAATTCTGGGCCAGGGCAAACATTTCATTTCATTTTTCTAATAAGTCAAACTAGCTGATTCATCAAAGTGGACCAAGTCGGTGACCATAAACCATGGGGCAAGGATTCCCCTCAGTTACTCTTGTCACTTTACTACAAACTGACAGGTTTGTAGGGCATTATTACTGGGCCTGATGTGTATCAACTGCTCCCTTTTACTAAATCTTTAAAATCTTTTCAACTTTTCTTTTTAAATCTACTCGCTTAAACTAACACCTGAAGGCGATTGGAAAAGACCACTCACTGTGTAACAGTTTACGGGCGCGGGTCTCACTCACGGTGTAATAGTTTACGGGCGCGGGTCAGCGTATAGATGTCACAGTAAGTCCTGGGTCCCTGGTCCTGCTTTTTGATTCCTTCATTTCAGGAAAGCTTCTATGTGAGAAACCTTACCTGAAGAGCAGTAAGACCTCCAAACTGGGCAAAGTGAAGACAAAGAAGTGACCAGGCTCGCGGGCTAAACTGTAGGGTACTTGTTCTGGAGGAACACGCAGAGTCCCGCCCTTTTCCCTTTCATTGCCAGGTGCATGCTATACCTGTCCCAGGTGTAGTAAGTGGAGGAAACCATCCAACACCATGGAAACCAGCTGACCAGAAGGACCCCATCATCTCCTCGTAGGGAAGCAGCACGAGCGCCAGAAAGGGTTAGGGCTTGGAAGCCAGACACACCCGGGTTCTAATCTTCCTTGGCCTTAGTGAATAGCTTTAATAGCTTCATCTCTCTGAACCGTGGTTTCCTTTTCTGAATGGGGATGGTCATGCCCCCCTGGCAGGTTGTTGTGAGAATCAGTCACACATGCAAGTGCTTAACTCTGTGCCAGGCTCATGAGAGACAGGCGCGAAATGCCAGCGATCTGGATTATGGTTAATCTTCCCGAGGAAGATTGCCAGAAATTTTACCATTGGAGAGTCACTCCTTTGAGATGAACACCACTGTCTCAAAGCCTCTTTTTTAAAATGCAGATTGTATACCTTGAAAGGGGATGGCGGATATAAAGTCAGTTTTGGTCACCAAAGCCTTTGTGTGAGTTAGTGTACCAGCTCCCTTTTTTCCGTAACAAAGGCAGATAAGGCAATACTAGAGAGGTGCGTTAGCAGAAGGAGAAGGGTTGAAGTGGAAAAGGAGGATATAGAAAGGGGAGGTGGAATTGCGAGGGAAAACTATTATATACGTCTGGGCTATTTAATCACCAAGGTACAATATAAAGAACTCCAAGAAAAAACAAAAACCTACCCGGTGGATGTGGATTCCAAAGTTCTCGAGCTTTAGTCCTGTAAAATGACAACCATTAAGGGCATGATGACCATGCACCCCTATTTTTGTAGAATGGCTTAATTTCAGTGATTCTGTCTGGTATCTGTCAGGACTTGGTTGGTTGGGGGAAGAGGGAAGAGGTAGTGTAGGTCATAAATTGTCTCCACTGAAAGCCCCATCTTATGATGAAACTCCAGAAAGAAAGAGCACACGGCCTCAGTAAGTATTTAACGAGCATCATCAGATACCTGTCTTAAATGCCAAGTACCCAAAGGAGAAAGCCTTTTCTCCCACCTGTCTTCTCCACACTCCTTAACAGATTGTCCAAGAAAGCACCACACAGAGCTGCCCTACCTGTAGCCATTCCAGGGTGGAGTAGCTTGAGGAAAGTCTCTGGTGTTTGGCTCTCTCTGGCTCTTCTCTAGGAAGGCATGGGATGGAGAAACAGATTTCGGATTGGACAAACTCCAGCCCCTTCATTTTACTTGTGGTGTGATTTGGATAACTTGTTTGACCTCCTCAAGCCTCGTGTAAAATGGGGAGACCACCACATACCTCACAGGATGATGTTGAGGGTTAAAGGACATCAGTGTGAAAAGGTTCAGGTGCACAGTAATTGTACATAGCAATCCCTTTTCCCTGTCTCAGAATCAAGCCAAAATCTCCTTCTGGGGCATGAGGACTTACTGCTGGAGGAGAGTTACATATGGATCTCAACGTTCTTGAGTCTGTTTCTATAAAATCACATTTACCATGCTTTTTTTTTTCTTTGACCAATCATCTAGATTTTTGAGGTCAGGTCTTATTTCAATTCTGCAGTCCAGTAGTCTGCCTAAATTGCTATGAGGATTAGAAGAGTATTTGGAAAATAACAGTATCTGGTACATAGCAAGTGTAAATAAATAAAAATCTCAAAACCACGAAACCAATCCATTCTCATTTATACCCCTCCTTCATCTGCCCGTACACTCCATTATCAACAAATGGCAGACACACATGCAATTTCTTACCTCTGTGCTTTTGCAGATGACTTGAGTGATTTTCCCTTTCTACTCAACCACCTGTCAAACTCTTATTCAAAACCCAGCTAAACAACTACTTTTTTCATAAAGGCTTCCCTTATATCACTTCTCTTGTCTCTGTCTTTCCTGTGCTTCTTCTATAGTGTGCCCAGCCTTCTATTACTCTTTGCACACGGTGCTATAGGTAATCTGTTTTCACTTCTCCTACTGGGGAAGGACTGTGTACAGTCTTGGTATCCCCAGTTCCTTGTATACTGCAGGGCACTCCTCATATATTTGTGGACTCGAATTCATGTGACAAATAGCAATTCCAGGATTATATTTATAAACATGAACAACAGAATTTCATTATACATCTCATAATAATGCAGTAATTAAGGAACAAAACAGTTTTCTTCTTTTCCTTTTTTTTAAGAGGCAAGACAACCACGGTAATGAGATGTGAGCAGAGACATGAAAGTGGAATGAAGGTGGGAAAAGGTGGGGAAGAAAGTCATGTGTGCATTATAAACAGCAATTTCCTACAGGTTAGGATCAATTCAGAATGAACCATTCATTGCATCATCAATGGTTATGAGGTAACAAATCGAAAATTCCTGTCTGAGTTTTAATTAAAAGGACCCATAGGGCTTCCCCGGTGGCGCAGCGGTTGGGAGTCCGCCTGCCGATGCAGGGGACATGGGTTCGTGCCGTGAGCCATGGCTGCTGAGCCTGTGCGTCCGGAGCCTGTGCTTCACAACGGGAGAGACCACAACAGTGAGAGGCCCGCGTACCACAAAAAAAAAAAAAAAAAAAAAAGGACCCATAAATGTCCCAAGTCAGTTGGCACATATGTACATTTTTTTTCACAATTATAAAATTATCTGTCACGATGTCAAGCCTGAACCCAAGAGCATTTGCAGGCTGCAGCGCTGCCATCCTTCCTCCTTAATCCAAGAACTAGAAGCCACCTGATGTGAAAGCAAACAACAGGTAACAATTACAAGTCAAAATGCCCGGCTGCTCGCCAGGGATGGACAGGTGGGTTACATATGCCCAAAGCAGCTGACCAACCACCACCATCTCCTGAGCATTTATGGTAGGGCCAAGGTAGGAGATGTGGAGCCTGCGGTCCAGTGGATGCCCCTCTTCATGACGGGACCTGTCTTCACAGAGAGGATGTGTGAAGTCAGGAAGAACTGTTGGAGTATAGAATTAAGAGGGAAAATCACTGCAGGCTAGCACGCTCCTTTTCATCCTCTTTTCCCCAAAACATTGACCAGCTCCCTCAGATCTGTTCTCTGCCTTCTTCTCTTCTGTCAGAGACAATCATCTGTCGTGATTAAGAGCTCAGACCCAGGAATTCCCTGGTGGTCCAGTGGTTAGGACTCCATGCTTCCACTACAGGAGCCATCGGTTCGATCCCTGGTTGGGGAACCAAGATTCTGCAAGCGGTGTGGCACAACCAAAAAAAAAAAAAAGAAGAAAACAAAAGAACTCACCTTTTTCAATTCAAATCCCAGCTCTTCCACTCATTAGCTGTGTGACCATGGACAAGGTACTTCACCTCTGTGTCTCATCTCTGGAATATATATTGTTAAGAGAAAAAAGTTAGAGAGTAATATGTTTAGTGTAGTTCTGTTTTCAAATTGGGAAAAACTCTATATTCTTGTGTGAGAATAGAGAAAGAGTGGTAGGATACATATCATATGTTAACACTGAATATCTGAGAATGGGGAAGATTAATATTTCCTTTATTCACCTTGAAATTATTTTAAAAATCTAATAAAATAAGTAAAAAGAAAAGAATGGGAGACTGATGAATTGATACCCCTTCTGTTTCAAAAGAGGATTTTTGATTGCTTGCAGGACAAATAAACATAGCAAAGTAAAATGAAGCTAGAGGTTAAATCAGTACCAGGAATTTTCTACAGTAAGCATGTATCACTTTAATAATGAGAAAATAATTAAAATGAAAAATGAAGGAAAATTTTCTCAATCAAATGGTGCTACTCTCTCTTTTAGTCTTGTGCTTGTTATTTTTAACACTTTATAAATGACAATAGTTGCACTCTTTCATTAAAGGAAATCTGGAAAATTCACAGCTGTGTCAAAAGAAGGAAAAAATATTTCACCCATGTTGACATCATTCAAAAGCAATCGCAGCTGGTATCGGTGTGTATTTCCTTTCTGACTTTTCTTTTCCCCGCATGTACATGTTTTTGATGATAATACTGTGAATATACACTGTAACTGTTGACTCCTAGTTCTTGGCCTGCTTTCCTCTCCAGACAGCCTGTCCTCTTTGGCAATGGTAAGAACAGGAAAAGCAATCCACACAACAGGCTGTTACAACGGCTGCAACCCCCAGCTTATGTGGGAGGAGGCTTAGATAGAATGTGCCTTCCAGGTGACAATTCCATTAGAATGTCCAAGTGACTGCGCGGAGGGAGAAATATCTGATTGATTGCAACGAAACCAAGAGAGAAGCAAGAAATCTACAGTCTCCTGGCACATATGTACACTCTCCTTTCATGGTTAGAAAACTGTCTGTCATGATGTTGATGTCTGTCCCCCTCACATTCCTCCTGAAATTACACGTGGAATTTCTTATCATAAGGGAGGTGCCTCCTTGTCAAAGCCACTGGGTGGAGGAAGTGCTCAGTGGAGCCGAGATTGAAGCCATAACCCCACCTGGCGACCTCCCACTCTGTACTTGGCCTTCTCACTCCTGCAGCCAAAAGTGTACAAATTATTCCAACTTTGCTCACCTTTCCTTGATTTGTCTGTCTCCCTATAAAGCCCTGTCGAAAATTCACACCTTTTTATGAATTTCCTAATTTAATTCATTTTCTTTCTTTTTTTTTTTTTTTTTTTTATGTGGACCATTTTTAAAGTCTTTGTTGAACTTGTTACGATATCGCTTCTGTTTTATGTTTTGGTGTTTTGGCCACGAGGCATGTGGGATATTAGCCCCCCGACCAGGGATCAAACCCACACCCCCGCATTGGAAAGGCGAAGTCTTAACCACTGGACCGCCAGGGAAGTCCCTAATTCATTTTCTATCTACTGACCTACTTTTATCTCTTTTCTTCCAATACAGTAGATTCCTACTCTGAATCCTCCCTCTGATCAATGCTGTCCACGCAATGCTGTCCTCCTTCCCTGCCTCACTATAACAAAAGCTTTTGCTTACTTTATTTCGTAATCCCAGTAACAGCATTTGTAGTGGTTGTATAATCTTTGATAGATTACGTCATAATTTACTCAAATATCCTCTCAATATTCTCCACTGTCGGGAATGGTACTGTAGTAAACATTTTGTAGCATGAAACTTTAAAAAAATTTTTACTATTTTTTTTCTCCTTAGAACAGAGTCCAAGTAGTGGAGATTTTTTTTTTTTTTTTTTTTTTTTTTTTGCGGTACGCGGGCCTCTCACTGTTGCAGCCTCTCCCGTTGCGGAGCACAGGCTCCGGACGCGCAGGCTCAGCGGCCATGACTCACAGGCCCAGCCGCTCCGCGGCATGTGGGATCTTCCCGGACTGGGGCACGAACCCACGTCCCCTGCATAGGCAGGCGGACTCTCAACCACTGCAGCACCAGGGAAGCCCTAGTGGAGATAATGATGTTGTATTTCCTTGGGAAAGAAGCTTTATCCTCTATTAAAAATCAAGCATTTCCCAAACATATTCATGAATGTTCCAGATTCTTCTGTGAGGGGTGAATAACAGAAATGTTTTCCTTTCAGTTAAAGAATATTTTCTCTCCTTTCCCCCTTCTTTCTCCTCTTTACCTTACTTTCTTCTCAGAATCTACTTAGAAATCAAAACAAAACACCAAAGCACAAACCTTAGCAGAGCACTGTCAGTGCTGCTCCTCCAAGCAATACAGTTATGGGCAAGTTACATCTTTACCGAATCCTTCCCTTTGGTGAAATCACCTCCAAGACCCCGTCCAGTGCTAAAGGTCTTTGAATCCTCAAGGCCTGTCTCTGTTCTGCTTTGACCCAGCCCTCCTTCTTCAAGTGCACCCCTCTCCACTTTCATCATTAGCAACTAAGAATGTTCAACTTGTTAGAACTAACTAAGCAAGCAAATAAATAAGCAGGGAAAACTACTCTTAAGAAAAGCGTTGGGCAAATGCTTTATGCTTCGTCACACTCAAAGCATTTTCTACTTCTTTCTTCTTCACCTTTTCTACTTCTTCTACCAGGAGAGGTAAACTATGGTTCCAAAAGGTTTTCTGTAGAGCTGCCAATGCCTACTTTTACAGGGAACGTTCTTATTTTCTTTCTCAGATGTACTCCTATACCCAGAAGGTTTAGGATTAAATTCTCAGAATGGTCCTGCCTTTGATAGTCTTAGATTTGGGGGCCAGAGAAATCATACCCCTTGCCCATTTTATAAGTCAGGACAACAATAATAGTTCCTAATTGACTAGTATTTTATAATTAGAAAAGCACTTCTACTTATGTTAGACCATTTAATCCTTCCATACAAGCGTATGAGTGAATTAGGTGGTATACATGTGCTTATTCTTACTTTTTGAAGGAGGAAACTGAGACTCTATAGAATTACCTGTCTACGACACGACAGCCAAACCTCTTGGACTTGGATCCAATGACTCCAGATTCGGTGTTCTTCTTCTTTTCTTTTTATGAATTTATTTATTTTACTTTATTTATTTTATTTTTGGCTGTGTTGGGTCTTCGTTGCTGTGCACAGGCTTTCTCTAGCTGTGGTGAGCGGGGGCTACTCTTCGTTGCGGTGCGCGGGCTTCTCATTGCAGTGGCTTCTTTTGTTGCAGAGCACGGGCTCTAAGCGCGCGGGCTTCAGTAGTTGTGGTATGCGAGCTCAGTAGTTGTGGCTCGCGGGCTCTACAGCACAGGCTCAGTAGTTGTGGCACACGGGCTTAGTTGCTCCACGGCATGTGGGATCTTCCCTGACCAGGACTCGAACGCATGTCCCCTGCACTGGCAGGCGGATTCTTAAACGCTGCCCCACCAGGGAAGTCCGGTATTCTTTTTCTGACATAGATCTACCTGCAAAACAACCAAATATACTTAAGTGAATTGGATAATGTGATATTTATAAAACTTAGAAATCTTAGGAAATACAGTATTCTAAGTCAGAGAAAGTTATGGTTCTTTTCAAGATTAATCAGAAAATACTCTTGCTTTACTTTATTAAACGTGAATCTACATAATAAGATGGACAAGAATAATTCACACGATTTAATTTAAAAATACCTATTGAGAATGCACTGTGTGCTACCATGTGTCCAACATGATATATGTATTATTATCGTAGCTAGTCCTTACGTAACAGCTCTTTGAGGAACAAACCAATACTATTCCTATTTTACAGACAGGCAAACAGATTTGGAAAGGCGTATAATTTGCCTGAGTCACAGAGAAAGAGGTGGGGGAGACAGGATCTAAACCTGGGTCTGCCCAACTCGACAGCTGGAGTTTACAGCATGGTTTTACATTGCCTCTCCCAATACCTCACAACTGAAAACCTGATCTCAGGATCAAATGACAAGCTTGAATAGTCTCTGATTAGGGTTGTAGATGGGTTGGGATATAGTATCAGGCATGACCCTGTTCCCATCAAATACCTGACTCCTTTCTCACTTTTCCCATCAGGTCCCTTCAACACGAGTAGAGACAAAATGAGAGACTGGAATCTCCAGGGCAAGTCATTTTACTACTTTGTACCAGCTCTGATAGTTAAAAATGCCTTCCTTATACTGGGCTAACCCCCAGCTCCTACTGGCTTCCATCCACTGATCCTGGTTTTAGCTTTGAGGCGCCAGAGAAAAGTTCTAACAGTTCGTGTAGCATGAAATTTGGAGACAATTATAGTGTGTCCTCTGAGTCTGCTCTTCTTCAGAATAAAAATGTACTGTTTTTCAGATATTTCTCCAATGACATGATTTCAACCTTACTTCCTTGGTGAACACTGTTTTAAACTAAATGTGATTCTCTAGATGTGGTCAGCCTGGAGAAGAGCAGGATTATCCCCTTCTTTTCTAAATGCTTTAGATCTGCCCAAGAGACACACTAGCTTTCTTGCCCCCGTACTGTTTGGTTTTATTGAGTTTATAATGTACAAAAGGCCCATATCCATGTCAGACAAGATGCTGATAAGTCCTGTGTCCCCAGGTGCTGTGCTTGTGCAAATGTCTTTTTCTGATCAAACGCAAACATATACTTTTACTTTTCCTTACATTACTTTATCTTCTCTTAAAGTAGACTTGGCTCCCAAATTCTAAACTGCTAAGATTCTAAGACAGTTTTATTCAAGTCATTATAGAGAAATCAAACCCAGCCTTTAAAATAGCCAACATCAAGGTCTCTAGAATTAATGAGTCACAATTTATCAAGCATCCCCTGACTGACAAACTAAAGACATTTGTCCTGTTTCTAATATGTTTGGCCGCTGTAAGCAATGCTATGAGAAATGTACTTGCGCATATATCTTCACATAATGGTGTTTCATTTTGAAAAAACAGAGTCTCAAAAGCAGTGTTGCTGGGTCAGAGGATGTGTGCTGCTGTAATCCTAGTAGATATTACCAGATGATTTTACCAAAAATTCATAATAGTTCAGTTATGCTGTCAACGTATGGGGTAGTGAGAAGAGTTAGAAACAGATAAAGTAAAAAGTAGGACAGTGAAATAAAACTAGGTGTGAAATAAGTCTTTGAATGTGTATATATTGCACATGTATTGCTTTGATAAGCAGGAAAAAACATTTAAAAAAACGAAGTGAAACATTTCCTCATAAAGCTTTTCGTTAATAAGCCTGCCTGAGCAATTGTCTCTCTTCCTCTGCACTCCTGAAGTATTTACTATTTGCAACACTCCCTATTTGTTCCACTCATGAGGCAATTAATCACAGAGGACGTGACCGCCAACCGTTCTACTGTTATAATGAGCTGTCATTCAAGACCTTCATTGCCATCCATATCTTCAAGGCCAAAGAGCTCAGGCTTGGAATCCAACTCACCAGGGCTCAAGTTCCAGCCATCTACGCAATTTCCCAAGGGTGTGGCTTTGAGATATTACTTAGAAGCTCTAAGTTTCAGCTTCTGCATCTGTAAAATGGGTCTGATGTTGCTTTCCTTGCACGTTTTCAGAATGAATAACACAACGGACGTAAAGCCCCTGGACGAGTGCTCAGCACATACTACTAGTGGTTAATCATCGTACATACTCCCACCACGGAGAGACACAACTACATTAACTGAATGTTTCTGTGCCAGGTACTTTGCAAAGTACTTTGCATTCCTTATCTTACTTAAAACTAAAACCGTAACTCACGCATGTAACTACTCAATACATTAAGAGTAAGGTGGGTACTATTATGACCCCTATTTTATAGATGAGAAAATGAGGATCAGAAAGGTAAAGTAACTTGTCTAAGGTCACAGCGCTAGTAAGTGTCAGAATAGGGACGGGAACCCAGATCTAACTATGAAACCTTCACTCAATGAATGGCAATTATCATAATTAGTACCAATCTCCTTGATTGCCTTAATTAACACAGCTTCAGCCATGAGTCTTAATGGAACCTCAGGTAGCCATTGGAAGGATGGGTGAGTGAAGGGGATAACCCCGTTTTAGGCTATAGTCAGCCTGCACGTCGCAAGGAGCTACAGCAGCACAGGCAGGCGTCATACCCCTCCACAGAGTCTAGGCAGAGTGGACTCTGTACCACCAGAAGGTGGCAGGGCAGTAGGACCTGGCAAGGTCTGACAGACCAGAAGTGGGGTCAGTGAGATGGCCCAGTCTCAAGGGAGAGGGGTTTGGGCAGGCTACAGCTCTATTCACGATGGGACTTCCGTCCTACGGACCAGGGTTCAAATCAGAAACAGAGTGAAAGCTCAGTGGTGATGACATGGTCATGGCGGATGGGGGGGTGGTGGTCACAGAGGACCAGAGCTTCAGGGCTGTGGTGCCGATATCCTGCCAAGGGCCTTGGTGTAGGTAAGCCAATAGCTCCCTGGCCTCCATGCCTGCTGCCAGGGGAAATGGAATGGAAGGAGGCTTCGTTCACCCGGCAGATTCAAAGTCTCCATCAACCTTAGCCATGATTAGCTCCAGAGAATAGCTCCATCCCAAGCTTTGGTGTCTTGACCCTGTGTTTTGTGTTCCGGCAGACATTTCTGCCTCTTAAAACCTTACTCTAGCTCTTGATTCAGAAGAATACATCGATTAAAAGTTAAAACCGAGCAACACGTCACATATCCCAGATGAACAGCAAGAACCAGTCTCTTAGGTACTTGTCAACAGCAGTGTTGCCTGTGATCTCTGCACCAATTCCAGCACCTTCCTGATCTCCCACTCGCTGCCTCTTTCCTCTTACAGCTCAGAAGACTGCAGTGTGTGAACCTCAGTGCGTGCCTCTCTGTAAAGCACCCACCTGCCTAACTCTTCCAACCATCACCTAATAATACGTCAGTGCACTTGGCTTGACAGTGTTTTTTAGCCTTAAATTTACACTCAACACTTCAAAAGTACCGCAGTAAGCCTGTTGAAACTTCCAGTGTAGAAGCTCAGAAATTCTAATAAGCACTAGACTACACTCACAAATCAAAAATGTTCCTTCGAATCCCCTGCTGCAGGTTTCGGGGAGAGTAATTAGAAAAACAGAGATAACACCTCCATCAATTACACCAGTCCTGCCCTCTCCGGAGGTTTTCATCAAATGCAGGGGAAAGTGCACTGGCTTAGGTACCAGAAGAGCTGGAATTCTTTCCTGGCACTTGCTGGCTGTGTAACTTGGAGTAACTCAGCTGATCTGTCTGAGCCTCTGTTTCCTTATTTGCAAAAGGGGGAAATTCAAAACTTCCTGGAGGGGTTGGGAGGATCTAATGTGATGATGTACCTGAAAGCTGCAAAGCTGCTGTAGCCTCACAGCTGAGAGCCTTCTCTTCCTTCTCCTTTGAGAGTAATTGTGCTTTGATTAGCTTTCAAGGTAGGGACATTTATCATGATGTGTGAACGGGCAGCTTGGTAGAAGACGACTCAGAACTAGGACTCTGACCTTACTGGGTTGTCTGGGAAAGCCACCTTTATCTCTGCATCTTAGTGACCTTGTCTAAGAGAGATGCGGTTTGACCAGATAATCATAAATGTCTCCTCTTGATGTTTGGTTTGGGGTGTAACCTTTACCTTCAGTAGCCCCCTTCGTGAATTACCTGAAGCAGTAACAAGACAGCAGCCCATCTTTTCTGTACTGGCAGATGGATATCTCACTGTTGGGTTCTGACTCATCTGTATTGCCGTCCTGCTCTATGCATTCCCAGCTGTGACCTCATTGAACTCTCAAAAGAACCTTGTGAGAGTGGTTGGGCAGATATTACTGCTGTCTGGCATCATTTTATAGATGATGCAAGTGAGGGCACAGGTGGGTGGAGAGATCCGCCCAGATCACCCAGGTGGTTGGAGGAGTTCTCTGGACTCCAGAAGGGAGTGACTGTGCGGGGAATCAGTGGACACAGAGAGCCCCTTCTCACCACTCCCCTGCATCCACCTTTGTCAGAGTCACCATCATCTCTTGCTTGGGGTATTGTGCTAGCTTCATCACCAGTCTCCCTACGTGCACCCTTACCCTACTAACAGTCACTTCTCATCTAGAAGCCAGAGTGATGCTCTAAAAATATAAGTCAGATCGTGTTCCTCCTCTACTCAGGCCCCCTCCAAGGGCTCCCATTTCACTCAGTGTCAATCCTTATCCTGGACCCAGGCCCCATGTGTCCACCTGTCTGACCCCCCTTCCTCCAGCACTCTGCTGCCTCATTCACTCCAAGCCCATTTGTCTCCTTATTGGTTCTTGCACATGCCAAGTGCCCTCAGGACCTTTGCACTGCAATTCCCTCGGCCCACAACATTCTCCCACAGATATCTGCATGGTCATTCCCCCACTTCCTTCAGCCCTCTGCTCAAGTATCATCGAATTAGAGAGATCTTTCCTGACCACCTGTACAAAGTTATACTTCTGATTACCTCTACCTTCAGGTATCGTCCTCCCTCAGCACTTATGACCTACCAGCAGACATAATTTACTTTTAAAATTCTTACTTTTCCTTGTCTATTTCCTCTTCTAGAATGTATGCTCCCTGAGGGCAGGGGTGTCTGTCTGCTGATACACTGTAAGTGCTTAGAACTGTTCTGGCACAGAGAGAGTATAGGATAAATACTTTTGAATGGATGAATAAACCAGAACAGGGCACAGAAATATGGCCAGAGAAAAATACCCATGAACAAATCATGAAAATTATCCATTTGCCAAGATAACAAAAGAAGTGGCTATGAGAAAAGAAGTGTGTTTGCAGATCTGCAGGGTGGGGCTTTATTCATTCCCCAGAGCTTTATCCAGGGGCAAGCTTTATCCAGGGGCAGTACATCACCATGTCCAATTAAGACAGGGCTGCATTCAAAACAGAGAAGGGCTTAGAGCAGTTACGGGTTTTTGCATATGCATGTATCCCTGTACTTTTGCACACACTTTTCCCGCAGCCTTCAATGCCCCCGCCCCTTTTCATCCTCAGTCCCCAATCTGGTGAACTCCTATTCAGCCTCCAAGGCCTCCTCTAACCTGGCTTTTCCTGAGCCCTCAGGCTGAATTAGAGCTGGTTCCCTATCTGCGCGTGTGACCTTGTGTTATAGTTATCGGTCTCCAGGTCTTTCTTCCCTGAAAAAGTATGACTGCTAGGGTCACACTTTCAGTGCTCTAACTAGGACACTTCTGGGAAAACCAGGAGAGTTGGCCACCTTAAGGGTGAGCTCCCTAAGGGATCCTGCATCACTTTCCCTTGTTTTTCCAGAGTCCAAGTAAAATCCAGAGTCCAGAAGGTTAGTTAAACGGAAAACATGCAGATGTGCACTCCAGTCTTTAGGAACTAGACTGTGTTCTCTCTGAGCCTTTTGAAGATGAACTCTGCACAGCCCAGAACAAAATGAGAAAAATCAGTACGAACAAACCCTATTAGAAACAGAAGGTGCTTCTATGCTTGCCCTGCAGGCTGGTAAACGCTGAAGGACACAGCCTTAAAACATGCACACCGAATACACAGGTGGGGGCTTCCCTGGTGGCGCAGTGCTTGAGAGTCCGCCTGCCGATGCAGGGGATGCGGGTTCGTGCCCCGGTCTGGGAAGATCCCACATGTCGCGGAGCGGCTGGGCCCGTGAGCCATGGCCGCTGGACCTGCACGTCCGGAGCCTGTGCTCCGCGGCGGGAGAGGCCACAGCAGTGAGAGGCCCGCGTACCACACAATAAATAAATAAATAAATAAATAAATAAATAAAATACACAGGTGGTTCTCAGCCTTCAGTGCCTTGCTACTCAAAGTGTGGTCCGTGGACCAGAAACAGCAGCAGCGCCGGAGACCGTGTTAGAAATGCAGACTTTCAGGCGCTACCTTACACCTGCTAAATCAGAACCTGCAGCTTAAGAAAATCCCTGATTCATAGACACAGTAAAGATTGAGAGGCACTGCTTTAGGGCACATCAGAAACACCCGAGGATCAATGTCAACAGGTACTTTGCCAGCCTCACCACTGCGGATGTCGATTTGGGGCTCAATTTTGATATACGGCAAAGATTGAGAACTGCTGGCAATGTCTTTATCCCATTGCCCTTGTTTCTCAAAATGTGGTACTCGGACCACAGGTACCTGGTGTTTGCAACCAGGACAGATTTCTGAGCAATACCTGAACATGTGGAATCAGAATCTTGCAGGTGGGGTAAGGCCTGAAATCAGTATTTTCAATAAATTTCCCTGAATGTTCTTATGTATACCAAGGTTTACAGACCTCTGGGCTAGGAAAAGAAAATGATGGAGAAGGAATGACACAACAGCTTCTGCTTTTTTCTTAACCTGTCTGGAATTTCTTCACTAAAGTTCCAACTGACTTTTTGTAACATTGATCTTGAAGAACCAGTTCCTTTTATTTTCAGTCCACAAAGCTTAGATATGATTGGCTTTTCCAGAATTAAGCCCATAACCTGGGCCTGACCAATGAAAATATGCCTTCCCCTGGCCCACTGTGAATGCTTCAAGGCTGGGCCTAGGACTCAAAGTTTGTCAATGAGGTCAGCACTATTTCTAGAATCAATGGGAAAGAGATGCTCTTTCTCCTGGGTTCCTAAGCCATAGAATGTGAGTCTCGGGCTGCCGTTACTCATCTTCACTAACGTTTGGGGAAGTCTGCCAACACAGAAGAAAGCTGAGGCAGGTAGGGGTGGGGAGAGGTACAGGGTTAGAGGCCCATGCCCATCACACAGCCATGAGAACAGTTGTGTTGATTCAGTGTTTTAAAGCTGACTAGAGCACAGCTTGACATGAGGTATTAACTGAAGAGTGGATTCCAGGTCAAACAATTTGTGAAACAGTGCATTAAACACATTTCCACAGAGTTCACTTCTCAGGACTCCTCGGATGCTTTAACATGATGCCAAAGTGCACTATGAATTTCCAAAGATGTGGCATGTCACAAACATGGTCTTAAAAATATACATATTTATATATGGCACGTTATGATACAGTGTCCCTTGGAGAAAGCATGGGTTAACAGCTCACAAAATGTTTCCACACATATTATTTTATTTAATCCTTCCAACAGTTTTTGAGGGGTGCACTATTGGTGCAGATGATGAAAACAAGGCTAGAGGATTTGGGTGAATTACCCAAGGCTGCCAGCCGGCAGATGGCCCATCTAGTCCCACAGGGACCAGCCACAGAGCAGGATGGGGGTGGGGCAGCTCCTGTCTCCCAGCACTGTGGTCTTTCTGATCTTTTCCTCTGCTACCTGAGATGGAATTTCCTGGGAGGAAAACAAGCCAAGGAGTGTTGGTTGGCCTGTGTGGATATAGCAAGATTGCTGCGAACTGTACGTATGCTGATTGACGCAAACACAGCATAAATAAACTCCCGGCTTTTCTCTTTCGGGTGGCTCTTCAGAAAATCTTTGCAGAGACCATGACTCTAGGAGATCAGAAGCTAGACAGAGAGTTGCTACAGGAACAATAAAAAGAAGTCCTAATCTGTGTTTCTAATTTAAGTCAAGCTTCCCACGAGGTTAAAGAAAGTGAGATGTGTAGGCTTGGAGCAGCTCCTCTGCCCGGGTCCCTGGGTAACATTTAATCGCCTCCTCCGGCACATCCAGTCTGCTGGTGCTATGCCAGTATCATCAGACAGGCCCAGTTTTAAGCATCAAATTTTGGAACTTGTATACAAATCAAATTCAAGAATGCCCCCCAGATTCATCATGTACTGAGGCTAGATCTATCTTTCTATCAATGCTCGAAAGATTAAAAATGATAGAACTAGAAAATAAAACAAACAGTGTTTTCTGATGCAAAACCCATGCTCTTTCTGCTACACCACATGAGAAAGATTTGACAGGAAAGGATGAGGTTGAAATACCGGTCTCACTGAGATTTAGCTGTGTGGTCTTAAGCAATTCATACACCCTCTCTTGACAAGTTTTGTCAGCTATGAAATGGGAAATAATGTCTGTGCTGCAAGAGTGTTACGGGGATGAAATGTCACAGGTTATATGAAACTGCATTTTGAAATTTATGACCTGCAAGGCAAACATTATTTACAATACTTAACTGAGTATTACTACTACTGTTCTATACCTAATAATCAATCTCACAATAGAAATAAATATCAGAGCACTAAATTGAGAGGGGGGAGATAAAGGCAGATGTAATAAAATTGAAACTCTTTCCCTATCATGTTGTCCCTCATCCAGGTCCTGGTAAAACAAATGTACTCGTCTCTCTTATCCAAACACTTGATTTAAGAAAACAACAACAGACATTTCCAAAGTTCTTCACCATCGATGAAATGAGTTCACACCTATGGCGTTATTTCATTAATTCACACCGTATTTCCAAGGTCGCCCTCTGTTGCAAACCAGCAAAGCCTTTAATCATGAAACACTCCCCTCGTGAGGAAGACAGAGCTCGCGGCAAATCTCTTCCAGGCACAGGCAGGTGACACGCAGGGGCCTGCCTAAACTCCTAAGCCCGAATCACGCAGCAAGATCATGTTTTTGAAGAGTGTTTTTTACAAGGATCCCTTGGGGATAGTCCTGGTTTCCAGTCTTTCCCCCCATCTTCTGGCCACGGGCCACGTTTTATGTTGAAAATATAGCTAGCATCATTTTTATCACTTGGAGATTTCTCATATTTTTACAAATCCAATCTGGTATTCAGCACCTGCCTCTCTCTCAGAACCCAGATGCAGACACAGGCTCTAAGACGAACTTAGCATTTTAGTTCAACCAACATTTATTAAGTGCCCTTGAACGTGAGGCATGACGAAACTCCGTGATCTTTGCCACATGGGTCGACCACTGAGGCCGGCCACACCGAGCGCCGCCATGCAGGTGCTCTGAAGCCCGTCGGAGCAAAAGAGGCTTCTTTCGTGTAGAGAATATATAACGTAAAGGAAAACTTCAGCCTGTGTTATCACAGGTCTTTCTTTTCTGCGGGGCCATGCGTGCCGAGGAACAGAGAAATCTCTTTCATTTTAATTGTGAAACATTCCAGCTAAAAAACATCCTCATGGCTGGCATGTTTAATTGAGCTCCTGAGAGGCTGTGTCGGTGAGACTTCGGGATGAATCGCCTGCAGTCCCATTGGTCTCACCAAGAACCCACTGATGTTTCATAAATCCAAGTCGGTACAAATCTAATTGAGTTACCATGCTGAATTAGCTCACATCTAAATGGCATTCATGTCTACAAATGGAATAATTAGAGTCTAGAAAATGGGATATATCAAGTGGCATCCCAAGTGACAACAGAGAGGCATTTGTATTCATTCAATCAACTGCTTGGGAAAAAAAAAGCTGCTGCAAGGCTTGACTTGGGCTGGATGATTAGATGCCGTGTTTGGGCGCTTGGTTTCTCTTCTTTTTTTATATTGATATTTACCTGCAAGAGGCCCCTTCATTCATTCTTCAGATATGTGAAAAAGGAATATCAGATCAGAAGTTATTTTTAACCCCCCGGTTTAAAAAAGAAAAAAGAGAGGGACAGTCCCATTTCAGCCTACAGACCTGTTTGTTTTCAACAGATTGGAAATGGCTTCCTTATTTTTTTCCTTTTGAGCTTTATTCTTTTTTCTTCTGCTTTGGCTTCTAAGTACCCTGGTTAAGATGAATTCACACCCTGGGGGGCAGCTGGATTCAAATATGAATGCCAGACCATCCCCTATTTGAAAAGGGCCTAAGTACAGAATCATAAAAATAAAGCTCACATCTTGTCCAGAAAGGATCTCATTAAATGGTTTTATTTCCAAGTTATTTTAGTTGTGAAATTTTAGGATGTTTGAATTTAATGCTTCCTCGATTAATACTTCAGCTCAGCAAATATTATGAACAGGAAGAAGGCATTTTGACTATGCAGGCTAATGGCCTCCTTCTAATTCACACTGTAGCTTTCAATCTAATTTACATGCTTAGTTTATTTATTACCCCAATTAAGTTTTGCAAATAGTTTGCAATGAGGTCCCCATGACCTCATAACTCACAATTACTCTTGGGATCTCCTGCCCACTTTGGCACGTTTTGAATAATACTGCAATATCTTCCAGGAAAGGACTGTACTTAAAAAATGACGGATGGTGATTGTATCTTGTCCGTAAAAGACAGGATCTGAAATGTGTCTTTGGTCTGTTACTAGGTGTGTAGTTCACAAACCTAAGCATTTGGAATTGGCCATTTGTTTTCTCATCACCAGCCCTCCCTATGTCTGTTGACTTTCTCATCGAGGGTGGGGATGCTTCACTGTCAGAAGTCTGTGCCTGCTGCAGGCCAGCCCTTATAGCACACACGTAGTACATGGTACTATTTGATGGGGACCAAAAGACTTTACATCCTGACCCTACTTCCATTCTTCAATTTAATTTGTTCGTTAAAAATTTGACCTGGTGGGCTTCCCTGGTGGCACAGTGGTTGAGAGTCCGCCTGCCGATGCAGGGGACACGGGTTCGTGCCCCGGTCTGGGAAGATCCCACATGCCACAGAGCGGCTGGGCCCGTGAGCCATGGCCGCTGAGCCTGCGCGTCCGGAGCCTATGCTCCGCAATGGGACAGGCCTCAACAGTGAGAGGCCCGCATACCGCCAAAAAAAAAAAAAAAAAAAGTAAATAAATAAAAAATTTGACCTGGTGAAATCCAAACTAAGTCCGTAGTCTAGTTCATAGCATTGTGCCAATGTTACGTTCTTAGTTTTGACAAATGTACCATTGTTATGTAAGATGTTAATACTAGGGGAAGCTGGGTACTATCTTTGCAACTCTTCTGTAAATATAAAATTACTTCAAAATAAAAGGTTTTAAAAACCCTTTCTATCTGCAATCCAAAAGTCTAGTAATATCTTTATAAGAGTCTCCTATTAAAGTCCACTTCAGGGAATTCCCTGGCAGTCCAGTGGTTAGGACTCGGCGATTTCACGGCCATGGGCCCAGGTTCGATCCCAGGTCAGGGAAGCTGCTGTAAGCTGCTTGGTGTGCAACCAAAAAAGAAAAAATGGTCCACTCAAGAGTGGACCAACCTGAGTCTGAAGCCCCCTGTGGGATGGTTGCGGCAGGGATTTGGGGGGCGGGTAATGGGAAATGGAGAGGCCCTGGGCTCAGGTCCTGGCTCTGACATGCACCAGCCAGAAACCTTGGACAATCCCCTTAATCTCTATGTACCCCAATTTCCTCATCTGATTGGAGGTGTCATCAATAATACCACTAATCAGGGCCCAGAAAGGAATCAATGTGAAAATAATGACTATGCTTTAGGAAACTAAAAAGTTGTACAAATTTTTATTCAACACCTCTGATGGAGGTGAGTGTCAAGGGCAAAATAGAGCTGCGGCGTGAACAATACCTTAAGATATTATAGAAATCATGGAAAGAGTCTTTGGTGCGAACTTGCCAAATCTACCTTTACAGATGAGAAACCCAGAGCGCAGAAAGTGACTCGTCCATGGGTCATGGTCAGACACAGAACTCACACCCCCTGCTTCCCTAGCCCATGCTTTTTCCTCTAGGCTATGTTTCCCAATGTTGTGTTCCGGACTGGCCCTGACAAAGGTCAAGCAAAATGATCTGCTGGGTGTTTCCTTTCCAGTTTTGATTTGAAAAGCACCCCCTCCACAACTCTAAGATGTTATTAGTATGTAATCACAAGCACTTTCGAAACTAAAAGGCTTGCCTGTTAAGGATGGCCTAGTTATTAATGCAGAGAAAATGTGTTAAGATAAATGGAATCGGAGTACTGCATAGAAGTGGGAATTCCAGGAGCCCGATGATATCCAGCTACATGAAACATCTCTACAGACCTGTCCTACAACATCTGAGACTAAACACCCTGAAATCTAAGCTCATCTAACACCAGAATCCACTCCTGTTTTCTCCATTTTCCTCGCAGCATCACTCTCCTCACTGTTCTCCAGGTACCAAATCTTGGAGTTGCTTTTCTCTTTCTCTGTCACTGTGTTAAGTTAACATCTTATCTGAATTCCTCTTGGGAACAGAATCTAAGTCTAACTCATCTTCGCAAACTCCCCAGCATCTCACAGGATGCCTGATGCCTCTCTCATATCAGGTGTTCAAGACTGTTTCATGAATGTACCTATGGGAAAGCTCTTACAAGAAATCTTTCAAAAGCTCACGTTGGGCTTCCGCAAGGTCCCAAAGGAAGAGGATTTCTCTCTGCTTCTTTTTATACCTGAAATCATGCAATACTAAAATATAAATTAATCCCTTTCACTGTAGGCTGGGCTAATGGATTGATTACCCTGCACAGATCAGATCCCCAAAGAATACTCGGAAGAGAATCTCTCTAACTGCCAGGTTAAAGGAGACTGCATTCTTTAATATTAAATATTTCCACTGTAGGTTACTATGCATTTCATTAATGGGTTACATGTTTGTTATTCTAATCTGTGGATGGGTCCATTTCTCTCCATACTGTAATTTACATTATGCTATTTCCCTTGTTTGTGTTAACACCCTATACTGGTAATTCAATACCTGAATATGTATTTTTGAAATAATCAAATAATCAAATGCAAGTTGCCTTAACATTTTGAATGCTGCACCCAGCAAAAGTTCACAGGTGTGCAAAAGTGACCTGGTTGAAATCTTAAATAGGCTTGTTAATTCCAATCTGGGTCAGTAAAGGTGAGAGTTTGCAACTAGCTGAAATCAATTTATCCTTTACCTGGACTTTTTGCAGCAGAGGACTGACATGGGATCGGTGGCTCAGTCTACTCAGCTTTCAACGCAAAAGTTTTCTTTCTCTTGTGAGCTAACAAGAGGAAGCTTTGGGGAAAAGTCATCTTGGCTAAGGGTCATCTTGGCTGACAATAATTGAGAGAATTCTGGTACGGTTTTGTGTATCTATGAAGTCCTGGATTCATTTATACAAGCCATTTATTTGTCTGAGAAATAGAGAGGAATAGAGAATCAACGGGAAAGATAAAGCCCCAGTGCTCTGCCAGTACAAACACAGAAAGAGTCAAACGTTCTGGGTGGCATAAGGAAAAAAAAAACGTAGCTCTCTTTATCAAGGATAAACATTTCTGTTGCTTTTAGCTGCACCTAACAGAGACCCTAAGTCAAATGGCTTAATAAAAAAGGAAATGCATTACCTGATGAGGAAGTCCCAGGTTGAACAGCTCCACCAGCACCTTGGGGCTGTCATGAAGGGCCCAGGTCCTCTCCATCTTTTCCCTCTGACAATGTTGACGTGTCAGCTTTGCCCTCAGACTGGCTCCCTTCGTGGGCCAGCAGATACAGGATCACTTCCGCAGGAAGAAGTAGGCCAGTTCTTCCTCATGTCTCGTTGTAAGACAAGGCATCATTTCTAGAAGCCCAAAGCAGATTTCCACTTGAGTTGCACTGCTTAAAACTTAGCCACATGCCTTCCTCTCAACTAATCACTGGCAATGGAAGTGACATTACTGGGCTTGGGTTAGCCTAAGCAGGATTTACCCTTTGAGCTATGGTCATGTTCCCTGGGGAGCAGACACCTAAATAAACTTGAGTTTATGTTTGCAAGAAAGACGGGAGGAACAGACATTGGTAAGTAACCCATAGTGCAACACACACTCTGTAGAGTGACATGGGATCACACCTCTACAACTGAACTCTTCTTCTGCCACAACATCTGTTAGACAGATGCAAAGAAATCAGTAATTCTAACACCCTACAGGATGCTTCCTTAATTAGAGATAGAAAGGGGGAGATGAAATTACACTAGGAAAAGTTCTCCAACCTCTGACTTTACATGTGAATCATAAAAAGTGCTTTTACTTGTGGGATCATACACAGAGATGACAAATAGGAAACTGCTTCTCTGAGAGCTTGGAAACAAAGTCTGTACATAATGTGTGACTAACTGGCAGGAAACAAGGAGCCTGGGTTTAGGAAATTCCAAAATTCAGTCAAGGTGATTTGGGATGCATTTCTTAAAGATGGACCAGAGATGGGGTTATAATTCCATAACCCATAACCGAATCAACATCAATGCCTTCTGTCAGGAGGAAGAGGTATATAGAGAGCGGTTTAGAAAAACCATAGAATATTTTAAAAAGAAGAATCCTGCAGGCAATCGCTGTCAGTGCCCATCCGCAGCAGACTGTAGGGAAGCCTTCCTTGGCGAGGTTAACAGTGCCTCATACTCAGCATTAAGAGCGCTGAGAAGCTCTCTGACATCAACAAGCTCCTCATAAGCGGGCCTCTGTTAGCTCTTCCTACAGGGGATGAATACACTGGGCAGGTATATGTGTGCAATCTGACCTCTAGGCATGTATACTTCTTGCTGTGGCCTGAATATTGTCCTCACCTCCAATTTCATGTGTTGAAATACAAACCCCCAAGGTGATGGTATTAGGAGGTGGGGCCTTTGGGAGGAGATTAGGTCATGAGGGCAGGGCCCTCATGAATGGGATTAGTGCCCTTATAAAAGAGGGCTGAGAAAGCCCTTGCCCCTTCCATTATGTGAGGTTACGGCAAAAAGGCAGCCATCAATGAGGAAGGGGGCTCTCACCACACATGGGATCTGCTGGTGCCTTGATTTGGACTTTCCAGTTTCCAGAATTGTGAGAAATTAAGGCATATCTTTTATAAGATGCCCAGTCTCTGGTATTTTGTTATATCAGCCTAAACAGACTAAAACACTTATTGTAAAGTAATGAACTTACTTCCTGATACCATAACAGATATTAGGAGTCCCACATATAGTAGGAGAGCTATGTACAGACACACCTGGATGCCAGTATGTATGTAATTTTTTCAGTTAATGTCATCTTTCTCCCAGAGCTAGATCCACTCCAGGTCAACAGACAAAACCCAAATACACATGGACGTGAGAAGTTCACTGAGGCAAGTGTCACCTACACGGTCTCTCAATTGATTATTCAATCATTTGTTTTTGCCAACTTCCATAACTAGGAATTCTCCAGACTATCAATCGGTAAATAATGGAAATAGTCTGATGATCTTTATTAATAAGACAAGAAAACTCTTCCATTTTTATACCAAACGTCTTCAACTAATTCAACCTGACAAAATCTACAAAGCTTACCATCATAAAACCTTATTCAACTAAAAATTCCAGCCTATAATTTTTGTTTACTACACTTAAGTTTTACGGGAAAGGAGTCACTCGGATAAGCTTATATCGAGTGTTTAGTGTTTAATGCCACTTCCCTGGGATCTATAAAGATTCAGCTCAACCTCCTGTACCTTCTTCATCTCCACTCTCAGGCTCCAAGATGCTAGTTCACAATGGGACTGGAGAATGGGGAGGTTGCAAACATCTCAAGCATCAGGAAAAAAATTCAAGTACTTCCATAAGATTGTAACATGAAAAAATAATCGAAGAGGCATTTCAACAAGAATTGCAACCAAAATATTTCTGATTAACTTTTGGGCAATTTATCAAAACTCTGAGCAATCTGTTCCTAACATAGAGTTGTTTCTTGTAGCCATTCAAGTGTTATTCTTCCACCAGATGGAAACTCTTCAGATGTGCCTTCCCTTTCGGAGAGCTCTGTCCTCATTAAAACACAGTCTGTGGTCTTCATTTATTCAAATTTGCACTCTCTAGCCCCTGGCATACAGGGGGCACTCCTTATTAAGTGGCAATGGATAGTCATTGCTAGAGGTAGTGGGGTTTCCTGTAGGGATAAGGTGTTTCTTGCTATGAACTTGCAACATGCAGGAAACCAAATGTCAAGACGGGTTCATTGATTAACCGGGAAAATTAACTTTTTCCCCCAATATTGAAAGTGGATGCAACGCTGAAAACAAAGACATGCCTATTCTCCAGTTGGGCTGCAAAAGGAGGCTGCTTGCTTTCCTTTAAATTTTTGCATAAAACCAACATCTCTCTCTTATATTTAACTGCATCATTGAAAGAACCCAGTCTTTCTTTTATTATTCTAAATACCACCGCATAAATCTGAAACTAAGGCAAAACAGAGGACCGAAAAGCTCAGTGATATTTAAATCAGCAAAATGTAGACCACACACTCAGCTGTGTTCACATTTTGTTAAAATGATATGTTTTAAAAACCAATTAGTAGAGTGCGTTATGTATGGACATAAATACTCTGTTACTAACAAGCTGGCATGAGAAGACCGTGAGAAAAGCCACTCGATGAGGATCCATCAGGAGTGGCCATTCCTGATATCAGATGATGCTCAGGCGTCTCTAGTGACAGCGGGACAGTTGTCATCATCAAGGAATGTAATGATAACTTGGTCTCTGCATCCCATCCTGAAGCATCAACTCTGACAGTTCATATGTCCATTTCAGTGTATGCGCTTATTGTTCAAAGTGTGGTCCAAGAACCAGCAGGGTCAACATCACCTGGGGGATTGACAGGCAGACCCTTAGATCTCATGTGTATTCATTTACCCACCTATATACATGCGCATAAACACACACCTCCCGCTCCACGCCCCCATGTTACCTCCTCAACCATACCTGCACCCCCAAGATACTGAATCATAATCCTCCTTTTAGAATAGCCTCAAGTGATTCAAATGCATGTTCAAGTTTGACAGGCACTGCTGTATATCACTCTAAAGTAAATACCTTTTCTTCAATGTCCCCCACTTTACTGGGTTCCACCACAAAAAGCACATAACCCAAGTGATTGTTTATCATATACAAAACACAGAAAGAGGAAATTTTCCCCAAGGAGGAACAGACCGAATAGTATTAACAGTGCTTTAAACTGTAATGAATTCCCAGTCTAATTCACTATGAGGTTTCAATTTATACCACATTTAGAGTACTCCAGGTTCAAGTAATCACTGCAGTAATTAGCTTACTTCCAGTCCTCCAAAATAAACCTACTAATTTTTGCAATCAGCCTTCATTTGGTTAATCACCAGTTTAATTGATTTAATTAGTTTGATCTGCAAAATTAGTCAAGTGTAAATACTGTTTTGTAAACAGAGTTTAGCTCCAAGCTGTAAGATAGGGAATTCTAATTCAAACGTAGAGTTAATAACAAAACCCACACATGCAGGATTTTGTCATGGAATAGAGCAGTTTTAAGTTTTCAAGACAGGCCCGTGAAGGTTCTGGTGAATGTTTTGGAAATGTGCTATTGTAATTACAATATTGACTAAACTAAGAGGAACCCCCCCACCCCCTCACCCCCCACCCCCCATCCTTCTCAGCCAATTTTAACACCATACAGTGATGATGTTTTGAAGATGATTATAAAAGGAACTCTTTGTCATTTCTCTTTTTAAATGAGCTAACTCAAATAACCCTAATATTGAGAGTTGTCCAGATTTGAATTTCATGTTATTTTTAATATTTCAAGCCTTGCCCACTAAAGGATATTTTAAACCTTTCCTGAAACAAATTGTAATACAGTAATTGACTTTTTAAAGCAAACACGTCTGCTTGTATTAACAATATGGAATTCTGAAGATGTAGCACACTCTGTGATGCAAATTACTTCTTCACTTTTTACTAGTTTTTAAATACATTGAATTTGACAAGATAAAAATTGCATTTAAATGCCCCTAAATAAATTCATTCATAAGTACTAAATTCAGTAGATTCCCTGTTAAATAAGATAGTCTTTCCATCTAAAACCTCTGCCTGGTATATTGTAAACGAGGGGGGAACTAGGTAGGAAGGTCATTGTTTGTAGACTGTATTTCCCCAGATTGCTTCTCATTACTGAGCCACTATTAATGCCATCTCTTTGGAATTTTCCACACCTTTGCTTGATATATTTTTTAATTTAATTGTTATTTGAATATTTTGGGATTCCATTAGTTGTGCTGCTAACCAAAATGTTTAACCTGGATTAAAAACTACGTTGGGAGAGTGCTGCTACAAAGAATTTATCACATTGTTGAGAAGGCAAAAGACAACAGTATGAGTAAATACCCAAATTGGGCCACCTAGTTACAATTTTTACAGTGTAATGAATGCTGAGACAGGGGCTAGGAGTAGGGGCATAGGAGCAGCCTGTGACTATATGCCCATTAACTGCCGTTGACATTTTTTTAAACTTTTTATTTTATACTGGAGTATAGTTGATTAACAATGTTGTGTTAGTTTCGGGGGTACCGGGGGGGGGGTACGGCAAAGTGATACACGCATCTATTCTTTTTCAAATTCTTTTCCCATTTAGGTTGTTACACAATATCGAGCAGAGTTCCCTGTACTGTACAGTAGGTCCTTGTTGGTTATCCATTATATTTATTTTATTTTAGATTATTTTTTCTTTTTGATGTGGACCATTTTTAAAGTCTCCTTTGAATTTCTTACAATATTGCTTCTGGGTTTTTTTTATGTTTTGGTTTTTTGGCCGAGAGGGATCCCAACTCCCCCACCAGGGACCGAACCCATACCCCCCGCATTGAAAGGTGAAGTCTCAACCACTGGACCGCGAGAGAAGTCCCTTGGTTATCTGTTTTAAATACAGCAGTCTGTACATGTCAATCCCAAACTCCCTGACTATCCCTCTCCCCTACGTTTCCCCTCTGGTAACCTTAAGTTCCTTCTCTAAGCCATTAACATTTAAAAAAATCTGTTTATCAGTTTAGAAAAGGGGTGCGGTCTTTTGTTCCAAACACAATGTTGAATTTATCTGCAAAGTATACATTTGTCAGGTCTATAAGCTTTCATGTTGCCTCAGCAATGCTTTCTTCTAACTTGGTATTTTTGTTGTATTCCAATAAACTTTTTATGGCTATTAAAATTTGGATTCATATAATTTTCACACGTCATGAAATACTTTTTAAAATTTTGTCCAACCACTTAAGGTTATGACAATGCTTAACTCACAGGCTGCACAAAAACAAGTGGCAGCCAGATGTGGCCATGGTCTCCCCATCCCTATTCTAGTTATTATGGGGCAACCAGGAATTAGACATGGGGGATCAGCAGGTGCTAAAGAAAAAGAAAAAAAGGACCAGAAACTTCTATACAAACATGAGTTCCTAACTGCCTCCTTTAAAAATCTTTAGTGCAGAATCAGAACTACTCCCTTCCATTCCGGTTACCTTTAGTGTTCACTTACACCCTTTTGGTGACATTTTCCCTATTGAATATTGTTCTAAATTATTATTACTTTAACTCAATTTCACTTGAAGCAAAATACGATGGTTGTGGGGAGGGGGACTGGTTGAAAATTGGATGTGATTTGTTCTTTCTGTTCTTCTGTAAAATGACTGTGTGTCCCCAGATCTGTTCTGGAAGGTTTTGCAGATACACAATGTGGGTATTTAGTACTCATTTCTCACTATTCCTGAGAAGGCCATTGGAACCATCACCAGTGGGACTGGATAACTGTGTTTCAATAAGCGCTTAATTGTCTACAAATTCCCCATAGGTAAAAGATGAGGAGGCTAAAATGTATTTGTCTCAATTGTTCCATTAATATTGCTGGAAACGTCCAAAAGACAGAAAGAGCTTTTTTTTTTTTTTTTAATGAGTCTGATTTAATCTATATCACTTTGACAGCCACAGAAGCTTGCTTGGAAGTTTTAACCATATCCTAGCAGGTGCAGGACTTTGGGGGAGGTCATTCAATCTCTCTGAGCTGAAACATCTTTTCTGTAAAGTAGGTTCACAGCAAGTGCCTTGAGGACCTTGGGACATTGAACCGATGACCCGGGAACACTCCTACATGGGGAAAATGCACGTAGAAATGCTTTGTAAAAATGACAGTGATTCAAAAATGTGGGGTTCCGTTAACACACATATATTGAGCACCGTCTAAGCATAGGAGGCAGAAAGGGATAAGTGGAGGTAAAATGGGCTAAAGAGTAGTGTAAGCAAACGCTGTTTGTGTTGGAACACCCAGCCTTCCTGGTGTGTGGCTGCCCGCAAAGCCTTGGCAAAGGAGACAGCTAAGCAAAAGGAGGGGATGGAAGGAGCATTTTATGCAGTGAGAAAGGCATTGTTCTTTCATCACTCCACATTTGATGACAACTTTTTTTTAATGAAACCTTCCTGCTCCAGCTTGGCATATTGAATTTGTCTGAAACGTCCCCTGGCAGGATTTGTACAAGGAGCACCTACTCCTGACTTCTTGCTGGGCATAAACAGAGGTGCCCGAAGAAGAAAATGAACCAAAACCAGAGCCAAATGCTTTGAAAATCTCTTCTTATTGTTTCATTAGGTATGTTTAGACCTAATAAGATATGCAATGGTTACATCTTATTACAGATTTCCTTGACTTCTGAGGTATAACTAAGTACCCATAAAACCTTCAAACTGTGTGTGGAGTATCTACATTTTCTAACAAGTAAAAGGATTTAAACTGCAGATTTTAAGCATCTTGGATATTTTAAAATTCTCAGGCTATTTGTGCGAGATTGGTGAAGGATTCTGTGGGGAAAGGAGAAAACTGCCTCATAGATGAACTTGCCCACCTGGGAGTTCCAAGTGCAAACAGCAGTAGGATTTTGGAGTCTTAACGTTTTTTTGCTGCAAGAAGCCCCCAAATTATTTGCTGGAGTGTATCTAGGTTAATACATATATTTGGCCAAGCTACCCAGGGCCCTGCTAAATTCCCCAACGTTTTTCCAGTCAGTATACTTTTCAGGTCTTGGGTGCCAGTTTGTATCATTTGCAAAAACAACGGTGAAAGCTACTTGGTACTTGCAATGCAATTACCACTAAAGAGGTTTTGGGGTATCCTCATTAAACTGAGTCCCAGATATTTTTGCCCTCGTGATTTGTGTTGATCTGTTCTCTGTTGGTTCTAATTATCAATCAAGATGAATGACTTAGGCATCCACTTGGTGAAAAGCCCATTTATACATATGATCAGGACCCAAGCTAAAAGAGCCTTCAGAGAAGTCTAACCTTGGAATAACTATTTCCTCTGCTTGCATGTACAGACGGGAGGCACAGCATTGCTCTCTTTTTCTCAGTCTCATGCATATGTTGGGGGTTTACATGTAATTGGTGGTGTATGTGAGTGTGCACAAAAATATGGACACACACCCATACATACGTACATTTCTGGAATGACTACAGATCCATCTGTAACCGCTTCCTCTTCTAGTACAATATTTTTGATTTGAAGACTCTCATGTGGATAACATTTCCAGGGGGACATCTCTAGTTGCTGAGCTAGGAGGAAAACCGTGCCCCCTAGGGATCTGATTACAATATTTTAGTACCGTTGCTTCCCTTGGAGTTGCCACCAGCCTGCTCTTAACAGGGATCCACACTACGCAGTGGGCACTCAGTACACCTCACAGGAGATTAGGACACCTTGTGCATATGCATTAAACCACGGTCCTCTACTTCTGCAGCCTGCTGTACCCCTGGATGGCACACTGGCAAGCGTTCTCAAAAGCAATGTTTGCGGTATCAGACTGGCATGATGCCGCCACACGTGACGTATGCCCCTTAGCTGCTGCAACGCTCTTGGGAAGAAACTGGCCATCTAACAGAGACTCTTTGAACTAGGAATTCAATGGCTTTGGATAGGCAAGAAATGTCTATCTGGGAAGCAGAAGGAAGGGGAAACAGCGCCAAGCAGCAGGGACAGTAATTTGTTAACAAATTCCGACGCTTCCATTCATCAGGGTATAACATTACAAAGGGGGGAAGAGCCTTTATTGCCGCAGTAACAGCAGGTGACATCACCTATCCTGTCTGAAGGAAATGCAACCTAAAACTGTGTGTGTGTTGAAAGGGGAGAAATCAATTTGCTTCATCAAAGATATACGATAGGTCTTTTCACTGAGTTCATTTGAGTCTGTGTGTGTATACATTATAATATATATTATTTTATATACATATTAAAAGGATCGTTTTATAAAAAGCCTACTCTCCAGTTATGGAGGAGAGTTAACAAAAAATGTGTTATTAATGTACACTGACATAAGTTTTTAAAATCACTGTTTTTTAACATTTGGAAGATAGCTCTGGGGGAATCTTGAAATCACACAAGCATGTCCTTGGTAGATTGGTCAGATGTTAATCTGCCTTCAGGAATGAATGAAGCAGGCTGCACTTTTGCATGAGGGTCACTCACTAGTAAGCCCGTTTTTCAGTATGTAAAAACTTTAATTCTGTTTTTTTTTTAAATTCTTTCCCTTGAATCAGTAAGAGCCTTTGAGACTGTCACAAAACAGTCTTCCTAATGTCCCTTAAAAAAGGCCAGGGAGCTTTGGCAATGAGTAGCAAAAGCCTTGAAAAGGTTTATACCCTTTGACCCAGTTATTCTCCTTCTGGGACCATACTGTAAAGAAACTAGTCTAAATACCCAGAAGTGTTTACGCACAAAGGTGTTAGTTACAGCATCCATAATAACAGGGAAAACTGGAAATGGATTCCTTTACTTTGACTCATTTTGGTTAAGTGAACTATCATCTATCCAATGGATTATCATTCATTCATTAAATATATGTGTGCACTTCTATTTGTAAACATACTTACAAGTATAGATTTATATAATATAATTACTATGTGTAATATATAATATTAATCATTCGTGTGTGTTTATTATATTGTATAAATATAACATATATTTATATTAAATATATTCACAAATTTATATTAATAAGAGATAATATGTATATCAAATGTTAAGTTAAAATTGCATAAGTGATACAATCTCTATTAGCAGAAAAAGACTGCAGATCAGTGTACTAAAATGTTAACTGTATTTCTCTCTAGGTGTCAAACCATGGGTAAACTTCCCCACTTCTATTTTTCCATAGTTTCCAAATAATCTATACACAATAAGTGGTGATTATAATATAGAAATAAAGTTTTGTTTTGCGATTAAATGGGCAAGCACATTTGCCACTACTGCCAGAGGTGGTCAGCAGAGAGATGGGAGAAGTTCTGGTTTATTATTTGATGATTCCATATTAGTCATATCCCTTTCAGGGCTAGGATTGGATGTGGGTGTGTTGGCAGCTCAAGGAAATCACCCTTCCATTTCTAACTCTGAATTAATCTTCTGCACAGAGAGCATCTAACCTGAGTCAAAATTCTCAGAGAGGTACCCACGGGTACTGATCTGAGCTGGGAACATAAGACCCTTCTTTGCCCTTCATTACAGAGCTCAGTAGCCTGTGGATGAGAAGAGCCCTTCAGAGGAAGATTTGGGACGAAGTGAGCTGAAATGTTGAAGTGAGGTCTTTGGAGGTCAGCAAAGAAGAGGCCAGAATCCCCAGGGGATCATTTTGCAATGACAGGACAAGATGGTGCCCATGAGGAAGAGACAGGCATGGAGCCAGCAGGGTCCCAGGGGAGAGAGCCTGGGGTGGGGACTTGCCTAAGAAGCAGCTTTTGTCGGACCTGAAAACTGTACCTGAGAAGTCTGATGCATTTATGTTTCTTGCATTTCTTTTGTTTACTTCCTCCTGGCTTTCCCTTGGCATCTGATAACTGTCTTCAAGGCCGGTCTGTCTTGAGATGTTGCCTGTGCTGTAACCAGAGGCTATGTCCCTGCAGCGAGGCACGTGAGTTTAGTCCTGCCTGTCCTTTTGGGGAGAGCCAACTGGAAGCTTTTTCCATCATCCACATTTGGCTAAGGTCAAAAGAACCTTTTAAAAGAAGGCTTTAAGTTACTTTTTAATTTACACTTAAAAATCCCATGGCCATATTTTGCTAGAAAATAACAAGCGTATTCTTCACTCAAAGTCCAAATTTCAGCTCAAGCGTGGGTCAAACTTGTAGAAGCACCTCTTCAGCTCCTCGTTGGAAGCATCCTGAAGATAGCACGTGCAAGGGGACCAATCTTTGGTCCCCCATTTGGGATGTCATCTGCTTTAACAGCTCCTCTTTGTCTAATCATGGCTTCTTCATTCCAGCTGCTGTCTTATGTCCTCTTGTGGGCACTACCTTTATATCTCCCTGCTCCCACGTTCGTTTACAATTAGCTCTTTCCATCTTGCTGTCTGTAATCTGATTGTCAGAGTGACAGTGGTTGGACAGAAGCTCAAAATACAGATCATGCAACTCACTCTGATCAAGAGTCAAGTCTGTCCCTTCCAACCCTCCACTCAAATAAAAAGAGACAGACAGCAAGAAAATACATTAAGACAACGTTAAAAATGGTGTGTGGGGTGAGGTGGGTGAATTACATTTTTCAGAAACTTTTTCGAAATGAGACTGGCAATAATCGGCAAATTTTAAAATTTTATGTGGTAAACTGTTTACAGTAAAAGCAAAATCTATGCTATTTCCCTGGACAAATGTTACTTCTAGATTTCAAAAGTAACCCAGAATTCAAATGGAAAGAAAAAAGAATTTTAAAAATATACAGTTGTGACCACAGTTCACCAACTGCTGCGTTTCCTACTACAAATCACAGCTCATCTTACAGCCTTAACTTAGTGTTAAATAAGAGATGAGAGTTATTTGTAGAGATGTGGATGGACATAGAGACTGTCATACAGAGTGAAGTAAGTCAGAAAGAGAAAAACAAACATTGTATATTAACGCATATATGCGGAATCTAGAAAAATGGTACAGATGAACCAGTTTGCAAGGCAGAAATAGAGACACAGATGTAGAGAACAAACGTACGGACACCAAGGGGGGAAAGCGGGGGTCTGGGGGGTGGGATGAACTGGGAGATTGGGATTGACATATATACACTAATATGTATAAAATAGATAACTAATAAGAACCTGCTGTATTAAATAAATAAAATTCAAAAAAAAAGAGGTGAGAGTTAATTTAGGAAGCGATTGCGGTGGAAGCATCTTAGAGCAACAGTGATCGCGGCACAATTAGTCTTCAGTTTGTAATTGAGAGTAACTCCCACAGAACTAACTCACAGATGAATTTCAAATAAACGGACTTCAAAACTTAGAAAAATGGCTAATTATACGCTAAGGGACAAAGGAAGGTGGCGAAAGAAAAGAAGTTGAATCTATGGGATTCAACGGGTGATGCCTTAAAATCTGGAATCACCAGGAGGATGTGCGATCACATACAGCTGGGAGAGCTACCAACAGAGTAGGAATGGGGGGAAAAGGCCAGTGCAGGACGGACAGAACACAGACTGCTGCCCACCGATCACTGAATAGGCTCTGATCTGAAAATGGACAAGGACCGGGTGTTATGGGTGCCACCCGGCCAAAGAGCACTGAGGCTTACGTTAAAGGTCTATGGCAAAGATCAGAGAGAGGCTTCCGCTTGGCCCATCTGGGGTGGAGCAGGCACGGGTACTGCTATGGGATGGGCCAGTGGAGAAATCAGCCTCTTACAGCAGCCCACACACCGCTAGGCCGTCAAAGCTCTGCAGTTCCCCGACCAGCAGCATCCAGAAGGAAGATGCATAGGCTGCACGCAGACAGCCCTGGCACAAGCTTCTGGCAGCTGCTCCTTTAGCAGCTGACACAAGGGACCAACTCCCAGTTCCTCCCTCTATGTCTAAACATATTATAGGGTTGGGGAAGCTGCCCTTGCCGCTTACTCAATGGAAGACAGAAGAGGGCGTTTCCTGTTCTCCGGAACAAGCCCAAGAATGAAGGTCTTAATGTTCCTTCTTCTGCCCTCCCCAGCTGGAGAGTTTTTCCAGCGGCTCCAGCCATAGGTGACCTTATTTAGAAAAATCTGGACATCACATTCACTCCTGAAGTGCCCACCAGTCAGAGGGGGTGCAGTACCCAGCGAAGCTGGGCATCCACACAAGCCCCAGAGCAACACCCAGAGCTCCAGACACTATGACCTTGAGGCAGTCTCCTTCTTGTTGGAAAATCCAAATAAACAGACATCTGCCCTCCAGCCAAGAATCTCACTTTGTTTGGGGACACCTACTCCCCTACTCCTAGAGGAAAACACCTGTCCTAGCCTTAGGATCTATACGTGACTGTGCGTAGCTTTAGTGTCTCAGCTTCTAGTAATAGAGCCCCTGTTTCTCTGGGAATGAGGTTTACCTATCCCTGCCCCCAGCCAATGATGGACACGTGACTCAGTCCTGCCAGGGCTCCCCATTCCCTTTGGTCACCATGATTGTCTCAGGGATATGCACACAATCCAAGCAAGGCCTGCCTGTCTCCATGAGACTTTTTAATATGGATATTGGGAAAGACAGGGGGTTTTCTTTGTTGGGTCATGAGATAAGAGCACGAGGTAAGCCAAAACCTGCTGGGAGCCATTTTTTCTCTCATGCTGAGGGGCCTGAGAGTAAAGCCAACCCAGAAGAGTCAGAAGAGAGACAAAACCCTGGCAACACCATTGAGACTCAGGATCCACCCATGCCTGAAGCCAGTACACCTCTTGACTTCCCAGCTACTCCAGCCAATATATTGCCTTTTGGCTCAAGCTGCTTTGAGTTGAGTTTCTGTCACTTGTATCGTTGAGAGTCTAGGCTACAGCAAAGGGAGAATGGAGTCCACACCAGATTTTGTATTAAGTCCAATCTGTACAGTTATATATGGGGTCATATATTCCTACAGAAGTGCATGTGGGTTGGAGAAGGGGAATAATGGAGGTCCTTGACCAATTTTTTTGTTCTGTAACTCAGGCTTAGGAAAGATGGTTCTTCTGATAGTTAGTGTGTTCCTTGAGAGCAGGAACCATGTTTATCTTATTTTTTTTAATTTTTATTTTAAACTGGAGCATAGTTGATTAACAACGTTGTTTTAGTTTCAGGTGTACAGCAAAGTGATTCAGTTATACATATACATGTATCTATTCTTTTTCAAATTCTTTTCCCATTTAGGTTATTACAGAGTATTGAGCAGAGTTCCCTGTGCTATGTAGTAGGTCCTTGTTGGTTATCTATTTAAAGTATAGCAGTGTGTACATGTCAGCCCCGAACTCCCAATCTATTCTTCCTCCCCAGCCTTCCCCGCTGGTAACCATGAGTTCATTCTCTAAGTCTGCTTCTGTTTTGTAAATTAGTTCATTTGTATCATTTTTTTTAGATTCTGCATATAAGCGATATTATATGATATGGCTTTCTCTGTCTGACTCACTTCACTTAGTATGATAATTATCACATTTATCTTATATATCTTAGTTTTCTCAGGACATAGACAATGTGCAAGAATTTGGCTGGGTTTGTTTTACTTCTAACGGGAGAAATAATAATGAAGCAATTAAGTACAATAAGTTTAGTTATTTTTGCTGAGTTTCCTCTATGTGAAGCCCATCCAGAGTTTGGGGATGTGTCCTCTGAAAGCAAACCCTGAAAAAAGGACTTGGGCTCAGGCAGTCCATTTGGGAGGAGAGACAGGGAAGAGAGAAGAGACAGTGGGTGTGTCCATGTGCTGAGCTGCTGAGGCAACTGAACTCCATCCCACCGTGGAGTCTTTGAGGGACATATGAGCACGCCTCAGAGATGCACCGCCTGAGATGGCAGGCTGAGACATGTATCCACCGATGGGGGATGCACACTTATGGAGAGGTACCTTCCAGAGTACTAACCTCCCATCCCCCAACACACACGTGTGCAAACACACACACTTTGGATTGCACCTGTGTGTGACTGAGTGGCCTTCTGCACATTAGAGAACACTGAGCGGAAACTCTGCAGTACCTACAATGGTGTATGGAATAGTCTGCTACAGCTGTGCTAAAACCAGACAGGCCGAGGGACATGTGACGGTGAACAAGCATCAGCTACAGGCGGTCAATATTTCTAACAGCATTGGAGCTCAGATACCTAGAAAGCTACAGGGCATTACTGCGAGTATTCTAGAAAGAAGGTTTTAGGCTATTTCATGATCTTATAAAGGCCATGTGTAATGTCTTCCAGGTCTGGTACAGGTCCCACAGTAAATCTGGGGAGGTACCACATGACCTGGTGTCATTGTGCCTTTTTTCCAATTGTTCAAGCAGCACTGGACCACAAGCATCGTGAGGGCAGGGGATCGACTGGGTTTGGTTCACTGGCATATCTCTTTCTAGAGCATAGTTCCTCGCATACAGCACATGTTGAATAAATACCTGTTGAGTGTATTAAACAACAATAAATTTTTTTTAAGAAGTATTGCTTGGGGATCATGGATTACCTCTAAGAGACTTTGGGTTAGCTGGTCCTTTATGCTACATCATTGTTCTGGGGATGAATCTTAAGGCCTGAGCTTTATAAACACTGTTTACCATTTGAGTTAGGTCATAAGTACCACAGGAGTTCAAAAAAGAAAATAATAAGTTCCTAGGCAGCAGGAAAGTAGCATTGGGGTGGGCCTTGAACAAAAGCAATAGTGTAGACAAGTGGATGGGAAAGTGGGATTTTTCACAGGAAATTTGTCAATCAGAGACCACACACAGTAGCAAGTCCCTCATTAAGATAACCGGAGCCTATCGAGAAGAAAATTTGGGAAAAAACTTCTGGAAACTTCTTTCCTCTACTTCACAGATTTGTGCAAATTGTTTTTAATCCCAGAAAGAAGCAGCAAAGGAAGAAAATATTCATTCATTCATTCATCCAATCAATGAATACTTGAGTCCTACTATATGCCAGGCATTATGCTTCTGAGGATGAAGCAATGAGCAAAACAAAAACAATTCCTGTCCTCAGGGGACTTACATCCTGGTACGGAGCTCATGTAAAAAGTATACAATAATAAATTGTCGTGGTAGCTATAAAGGCAATTACAGGGCGCTATAAGAAAGTGTAAGGAGAATCTTCCTTTTGAATGGAGGTTCAGGGAAGGTCTCTGAGCAAGAGACATTTACAGTGAGATCTAAAACATCAATAGGAATGAGCTGGGCCCCACGGAAGGAGATTAAAACATTAAGAAGCAGCATCTGCAAAGACCCTGAGGAGGAAAGGACTTGCCAATTTCAATGAATTAAAGGAAGGCCAGTGAGACTGGAAAAAAAGTGAATGAAAAAGTGAGGAAGATAAAATCAAAGGAGGGGTGGAGGGCATGAGAGTGAGTGGGTGGTCTTGGAGGCCATACTGAAGACTTCAGATTTTTTTTTTTTTGGTCATGTCAGTGTTATTTTTAATTATAGTTTATTTACAATGGAAAGGAAGACATAAAACTGTCACTGTTTGCAGATGATATGCTATACATAGAAAATCCTAAAGACACCACTAGAAAACTATTAGAGCTCATCAATGAATCTGGTAAAGTTGCAGGATACAAAATTACTATACAGAAATCTGTTGCATTTCTATACAGAAACAACAAAATATCAGAAAGAGAAATTAAGTAAACAATGTCATTTACCATCACATCCAAAAGAATAAAATACCTAGGGATAAACCTACCTGAGGAGGCAAAAAGACCTGTACTCAGAAAACTCTAAGACACTGTTGAAAGAAACTGAAGATGACACAAACAGATGGAACAATATACCATGTTCTTGGATTGGAATAATTGCTATTGTTAAAATGATTATACTACCCAAGGCAATCTATAGATTCAAAGCAATCCCTATCAAATTACCAATGGCATTTTCACAGAACTAAAACAAATAATTTAAAAATTTGTATGGAAACTCAAAAGACCCCAAATAGTCAAAACAACCTTGAAAAAGAATAATGGAACTAGAGGACTCATACTCCCTGACTTCAGACTATCCTACAAAGCTACAAAAATCAAAACATTATGGTACTGGCAAAAAAACAGATGCATAGATCAACAGAACAGGATAGAAAGCCCAGAAATAAACCCAGGCATTTATTGTCAATTAATCTATGACAAAGGAGGCAAGAATACACAATGGAGAAGAGAGAGTTTCTTCAATAAGTGGTGCTGAGGAAACTGCACAGCTACATGTAAAAGAAAGAAATTAGAACATTCTCTAACACCATATACAAAAATAAACTCAAAATAGATTAAAGACCTAAATATGAGACAGGATACTATAAAACTCCTAAAGGAAAACATAGGCAGAACACTCTGACATAAATCGCAGCAATATATTTTTGGATCCATCTCCTAGAGTAATGGGAACAAAATAAAAATAGACAAATGGGACCTAATTAAACTTAAAAGCTTTTGCACAGCAAATGAAACCATAAACAAAACAAAAAGATAACATACAGAATGGGAGAAACTACTGCAAACAATGTGATCAACAAGGGATTAATTTCCAAAATATATAGGCAGCTCACACAGCTCAATACCAAAAAAACAAACAACCCAGGGCTTCCCTGGTGGCGCAGTGGTTGAGGGTCCGCCTGCCGATACAGGGGACACGGGTTCATGCCCCGGTCCAGGAAGATCCCACATGCCGCGGAGTGGCTAGGCCTGTGAGCCATGGCCGCTGAGCCTGCATGTCCGGAGCCTGTGCTCCACAAAGGGAGAGGCCACAACAGTGAGAAGCCCGCGTACCGCAAAAAAACACAAAAAACCAAACAACCCATCAAAAAAATGGGCAGAAGACCTAAATAAACATTTCTCCAAAGAAGACATACAGATGGCCAACAGGCACATGAAAAGATGCTCAACAGTGCTAATTATTAGAGAAATGCAAATCAAAACTACAATGAGATATCACCTCACACCAGTCAGAATGGCCATCATTAAAAAGTCTGCAGGGCTTCCCTGGTGGCGCAGTGGTTGAGAGTCCGCCTGCCGATGCAGGGGACATGGGTTTGTGCCCCGGTTCAGGAAGATCCCACATGCTGCGGAGCGGCTGGGCCCGTGAGCCACGGCCGCTGAGCCTGCGCGTCTGGAGCCTGTGCTCCGCAACGGGAGAGGCCACAGCAGTGAGAGGCCCGCGTACAGCAAAAAAAAAAAAAAAAGTCTTCAAATAATAAATGCTGGAGAGGGTGTGGAGAAAAGGGAACCCTCCTACATTCGTGGGAATGTAAATTGGTTCAGCCACTATGCAGAACAGTATGGAGGTTCTTTCAAAAACTAAAAATAGAGTTACCATATGACCCAGCAATCCCACTCTGGGGCATATATCCAGAAAAGATGAGAACTAATTCAAAAAGATACATTCACCCTAATGTTCATAGCAGCACTATTTACAATAGCCAAGACATGGAAGCAACCTAAAGGTTCATCGACAGATGAATGGATAAAGAACACGTGGTATGTATACATATAATGGAATATTACACAGCCATAAGAAGAATGAAATAATTCCATTTGTAGCAGCATGGACGGACCTAGAGATTATCATACTAAGTGAAGTAAGTCTGACAGAGAAAGGCAAATGTCATATGATGTCACTTATAATGTGGACCTTAAAAAACGATATAAATGAACTTATTTACAAAACAGAAATAGACTCACAGACATAGAAAACAAACTTACGGTTTCCAAAGGGGAAAGTGGGGGGGAGGGATAAATTAGGAGTCTGGGATTAATATATACACACTACTATATATAAAATAGATACAAAACAAGGGTCTACTGTATAGCACAGGGAACTATATTCAGTATCTTGGAATAAACTATAATGGAAAAGAATCTGAAAAAGAAAATATATGGCTTGAAGGTGAGCTAAGGATGAAGGAGGGAGGTCAGTGAGTGAGCATCTCTGTGGTTTAAAACATGACCATGGCTAGGACTAGCGCTGGCGCCAAGGAGATGGAGGAAAGTGGACGTATCTGAGAGGGATTTGGGTGTAGAAATGACAAAATGATTGGATGTGGAAATGAAGGAGAGGAAGGATGCAAGAATGACTCCTAGATTTCTGGTCCAAGCATCAGGAGGGTGGAGGTGTCAGTAATTGAGATGGGAGACCAGGGGAATGGCAGTGGGGTGGTGGGGTGAGCAAGGGTTCAATGTCGACATACTGTGAAGTGAGATGACAAGGAGGAAAATCTTGCTAATGGCCTGGAGCTCAGAAGAGAGGTCATGTTCGTTTTAATTATTTATTGGTTTTATGGGAATTCCAAAATGTTCTAGGTTTCTAACAACCAAGAATTCTCATAGGAAAATGATTGTGTGTAGATTTTACTAATGGGTTTGGTTTCATACTGTTTCACATACGACAGCAAGGCTCAGTCAACTCTTTCCGGGACTCTCCCTTATAATGTAAGTCCTTTAATCACAAATAACTAAACACCATCCCTTTAATTTTCCCCTGAGTTGGCATTTGATACACAATTCATTCTCCTAGAATCCTCACCGAGTTTCCAGTGTTGGCACAATCACAATACACTGCCAGAAAAAAAACCGGAAAAAATACACCAACATAAACAGCAGTTATCAGTAGATGGTCAGATAATGAAGGATTTTTAGATTCATTTTCCAAATTCCCAAGTGTTTGATTAAAAACACATGCTTTAAATGTATGATATGGCCTTGAGATACTGCACATGTTTCTAGTTTATGTTCTGATTAGAAAATAAAACAGAATTATTAGAACGCTAAGCTGGAACTATTAAATTTAGTAGCACATTTGTTGAATGAATGAGTTGTTTTCATGAATAAAGAGTGGCTTGATCTCTTAATTTTTATTTTTTAATTTTTGTAGCGGTAAATTACTGCCTTAATATCTCCCTACTACTTTATTTTTAAGCATTGGCACATTCCTTCCTATTCTTTCTACCTACCTACCTAAGAAGGTTTAAGGAAGGAAAACACCAAAGATACTTGTGTGAGTGTGTGTGTGTGTGTGTGTGTTTATATATACATACGTATAGACAGATGTATACGGATACAGATAGATGTATATTAATGTGTATGTGTATGTAAATGTGTACATGTATATACATGTGTGAATATGTATACTAATTTCTGCACACAGTCATTTGCAATGTGACACATAAAAGAGTACTTTACAGTATTTATAGTAATCATTTATGGCTGTTCACACAGTATCCAAAAAATCCAGTAAGCTAATATTAAAAACACAACAAAAATTATTGCTCAGCATTGTTTAAGCAAAGCAACTGGCATATCGCCCCTCCTTTTCATCCAGTTGCTCTTGTAGCATTATTACCTTGCAGCATCTGAGCTTCTACCCATCAGCGTGACCCATCTGCAATAGCTCAATTAATAAGCTCATCTCTGTAAGGGAGTAGAGTCTACACAGCACCCTTCCTGACATTCTCTCACTCAATCCTCTCCAAACCCACTGAGACAACCAGTAATGCCCACCCACCGTCGCTCTCAGCCTCAGGTGACTGCAGAATGGGGATATGCTCTCTACCCCACAGAGTGGTCCCAGCAGCAGGACAGTGTGGTTAAGCACAGTCTTTGAGGTAGAAAAGACCTGGGGTCCAACCATCACCTCTGCCACTGACTGGCTGTGTGCGTTCAGGCAAAGTACATCCCTTCTGCTGCTTCCAGATCTTTATCAGTAAAGGCGGGGTGATTCCAGAGATGATGATAATAATAGTTATCATCAAAGAACAGAGATGGCCTGTGCCTAGCTTACAGAAAGTGACAGATAAATCATGGGTATTGCTATGCTTGATCAGGAGTACCTTGAATATAAGTCAATAAAATAGTAGAATCGCGTCATTATTTTATTAAGGAAGACACTAAAATGCTGAAAGAATAAATGATTTATCGAGTGATCATAAGGCTATTGAGTGGCAGTGGTCTCACCAGAACCCTTGCTTCTTACTCCTGGCCTCTCCCTTCCTCTTTCAGCCCAAGTCCAGGACCATAGCTGTGTAACCTACTCACATGTGAGTTCTTAAATATTTGGTGGGATTGTGTAACTTTCCAAGTGATCCAATTATCTCCAGCCCCACAGTCAAAACAGATAACACTGGGGATTCCTCCCTTCTCACTCCACCCCTCAATGAAGGGGTAATGGGAAATTCACTAGATTTTCCTTCCCTGAAATGGTGACGAGGGGTACTAGCTATTGGCTATTCACAAGCAAAATGAACATCCTAGAAATAGGTTGCTGCTAGTACCGCAAATCAGGTACTGTTTCTTCCACATTCCCCACTATTATCAGTAAAAGAGGGTGGGCTTGTCATGGAAGCCTTTGCTTTTTAATCTATATTTGGTGAAACATTATTTTAGAGTCAAAAAACCAAACAATATAAGTAATGGTTTAGCAATCGTTCTAATGGAATATGAAAATGCTACTAATTACTTGTGCAAATGAACAGTTAAAAAATAAAACACTGAACATCTTTTCCTGCCAGACACTTGGCAAAGTACTACTTATAGGTATTGTGAAATAGATATTGCCACCACTGTTTTATGGATGAGAATTCTGATGCCCTGAGAGGTTAGGAAACTTGCCCAAAGACACATTCAATAAGTGACAAACCTGGCATTTGAACCTAGGTCACTGACTTTGAATTCAACATTCATCCCATTTGATCACAACTGCCTTTGAATGTGACCAGGATTAGTATTACACATGTGTGGGGACAGTCTGGTCCACGCTGCATAAGGATATTCACGCACTAGGAACAGTGTGGTGTGATAAAAGAGGACCGGGCCCAAATTAGGAGAACCAAGCCCCCTCTCCACCTGCCATAAATGCCATTAAATGTGTGCCCTTACAGAAGTCACTTGAGCACCAAAAGCCTTAGTTTTCTTCTGCTGGACCAAACTACTTCAAAGGCTCCTTTATTTCTAAAAGTACTGTACATGGTTCTGTTTGTTTCTATTGATTTAATTTTTACATTTGGCACCTGCACTTTATTGTGTAGATCTGTAGGTTCTGGAAAGAGTCAGTCATTTGGAAACAAGCAAATTAACTTGGTCAGAATAATATGCGAAGCTTCAAGATACTATTGAGGCTTTAAATTAAAAGTCAACACAAAATAGCAAGGGTGTGAGGAAACTGGTATTCTCATATTATTGGAGGGTGGGTAGATGAGGACAATTTTTTAGGGCCATTTGCCAACGTCTATAAAAATCAGACCCAGAAGATCCACCTCCAGGAATTTATCCTATAGCTGTAGAGGTATGCATAGAAGGATATTCTCTGCAGCGCTGTATACAAGTGCCAAGGATTAAAAGCAACTGATGAGCCCATCAATAGAGGACTAGTTAAATAAATTAAGATACACCCACAGTACATAATACCATGGAGTATTATGGAAAATGGGGCAGATGAGATGTACTAACATGGAAAGCTCACAAGATATATTGCTAACTTTTCAGATGCTGCAGCTACTGGGGTATGCCGTATGTGCTTGTATGGGCATGCAAGACCATTGGAAAGACACAGAGGAACCTAGTAAGTACAGTCATCTCTGCAGACAGGAGATGAGGCTCTGGGAGACAGAGGTGAGAGAGAGTTTTCCTGTTTGGTAGTGTTTTCTTTTTTTTTTTTTTTTTTTACCATGCATATGTATTGCTAATTGGATGGGTGGAGGATGGATGTTTGGATGGATGGATGGACAGATGAATGGATGGAGGGAGAGAACAAACAAACTCAAGAGAAAACTATGCTTGTTACATGAAATCAGAGCAAGAAACAACTTGCTCAGACATATATACAACCTCTAATCCAGACCACGTTTACACAGCACAATCATACACCTTGTGAATCAGCAATAAAGACAGCAGTATCTTCCCTGTGAGTACTTTATGCACAACACTTTCCTTAATCTACACTCTGACACCCGAAGCAATATAGCTGCACATAAACCTATATCCTCCTCACAGATGGAGATAAACTGAGGTTCAGGGAGGGGAAGTAACTCACCCAAGGGCACGCAGCTTATAAGAGACAGCATCAAGTTTTGAATCCAGGCTTGCTGATTGCGAAGCCAACCCTCTTTATCACTGACTAAAATTGATGGTGATACTGCAAATGATCACAATAGTATACAAAGTGGACTGTGCCCATCGTCAAACTACGGAAAAGTGTGTCCAACAGCATTCACTCCAGGTTTTGTTTTTCACCAAATAAAAGGGCTGGATTCATCCCAAATTTCTCTGGAAAGCCAGGAAAGTTGTGCTTTGTCCCTAAATGGCCAGACCCACAGTACACAGAGTAAACTCCTTCAATAAAGTTCACCCTGTTCCTCATTAATTCCCCTCCTTGTCACCTCTCAGGAAAGACCGGGGACAGGCAGCCGAGTGGGCCAGTCCCCTCTCTGATGCAGAGGTCCAAGCTCATTCTGACAGAGCGCCAAGGGCTTTCAACTCTGAAAGCAGTCGCTGCCAGCTGGACAGCTAATCATCATTATTTCCTGGAAAGGCCCTCTGGGACCTTGAGCATAAAAGAGCCTGTTTCTAACCCGAGGATCCGCTCTGGTCTGTGCTGTACCCACAGGGAAGCAGCAGCACTTGGGGTATCAGGAAGCTACTGACATGGGTCTGAAATGACTTTGAAAACAGCAGCAACGAGAAAGCCCTCAGCTGTCTCCAGGGATGCAGGCAGCGACAGCATCTCACTAGCACCATTACGGCGCTCACCTGAGCTTTGCAGGTGCAGTGGCATCAGCCCCCTGCTCCCGCTGCTTCCCCCTGCTTTCCACGTTTTTGGACGCCCTAAATTGCTGTGGCTGCGAGATAGCAAGCTGTGCCGGATCAACACTGTTCTCCAGGGTTGGTTACTTTGAACATAAGCTACCAAAACCTGCCTGAACATGACTCCAGGCAAGTAACTCAGAACAATGCTTTTTTAAAAAATTGGGTTTGGTTTGTTTGTTTTTACTTAGCAACGGTAGGGGTACTTGTGAAACAGCTGTGAATATTCAAATACTGTAACTGGAGATGATTTACATTGTTTTGAATTAACTAAAATTCCATTGTTAAGCACAAATACAGCTCCACTAAATCACCACGCTTTTAATAGGTCCACGTGAGCAGGTTACCGAGCGCATTAGGATTTATCACCCTCCTGGGGAGCTGACCACTGTATTATGCTTCCTGCTGCTAGGTAATATGCATGACACATTTCTGGACACTAATTCATTTATTTAACAGTAACAGTATGCAAAAACAGAGTTCAAAATGAGGCTGACAAAGGAGGTATAAAAGTTTTATTAATCCATAGCTAATCAAAGGCCAGTGGAAGGCATATAATGGTGGCATTTACAGACCATATCGAATGTGAATAAATTAACTTTTTGTTTCCTAAAATCTTACTAATAGGATGAATTCGACTTGAAACATTTATACTTTTAATTACTGAGGCAGGCAATTTGGAGCAGGTTTCCAGCTGCACTTTCTTTAAAAGCTACAACTTTGCATCAAGGATCAACACAAATCCTGGCATCAGCTGCTGTCTCAAATATGATCAATTACAATACAAGCCGCTTCACACTAAAAACTGCAATGTTGTTTATTTTATTGCTGGTTTAATTGCATGCTGTTAAGCATTAGAAAATTATTTTCTCTGAAGGATGTAGAGTATATATTTTTCTCCCATTGCCCTGATCACTACACAAAGCACATAAGCAGGTGGCAGAGTGCCTCTAGCAGAAAACCTTCTTTTACCGTTTGATGGCTCAGTGCTGCAACAAATCAGAGCAAAACAAAACAGAGAGTTTGAAGTACAAGCAAAGGAGAACATCAGGAAAGACCAAGAAACACAGAAGTGTGGGAGAGAATCATTCTCTGGGCTCAATTCAACAGCAAGTGTCGGGAGAATATCTGCTCATCATTTCTGAGTCGAAACAGAAGGAAATAAAGACACTGAAAACATAAACCTCTCTCCATTGTAGAATTCTAAGCACATTCTATTGCTCAGAGCATTTTGTAGCAATCAGCTACTTCTTACATAATAACCTTATGTGAATATTATTCTCATATTGAAGGTGAGAAAGAGATCATAGAATTATTCACGGCAGGGCTTCCCTGGTGGCGCAGTGGTTGAGAGTCGGCCTGCCGATGCAGGGGATACCGGTTCGCGCCCCGGTCCAGGAGGATCCCACGTGCCGCGGAGCGGCTGGGCCCGTAAGCCGTGGCCACTGAGCCTGCGCGTCCGGAGCCTGTGCTCCGCAACGGGAGAGGCCACAACAGTGAGAGGCCCGCGTACCGCAAAAAAAAAAAAAAAAAAAAAGAATTATTCACGGCAGCATTTTCCTGAGTGTATTTTGCAGAGCATGAGCTAAAGAGCTTTTGGATATTAGGAGGGTTTATACTAAAGAAGGGTTCCATGTCAAATGAGTTTGGGGAATGTTGGATTAAACAAAGCTGTGTAAACATGGATCTTAGGTTTTCTCACAGCCTTTAATACGCTAATGGACACTGTAAAATTCCAAGAGGAGTATACATGAAGTGTTTCCTAAATTTATTTGATCGTGGAAATTTTACTGAGAAGGAAACAAAATGGGACCATCCCAGAACTCAATTAAGAAAAAGCCAGTATAAGGAATATGGTCCCACACTGACAATCAGGACATACCAGTGGGTCTTAAATCTTTCCTGGAAGCTCTCCAAATTCCGCTCCTGCCATCCCTCTCTGCGACCTATTGACCGAGGCCCACTCCACATCTTGACCTCAGGAACTTTATAGTCCACTTCAAAATCCATACACATAAACCATAACACACACGCATACAATCTTCTATCACTAATATCTTAGATCCTAATCAAGAAGGTTCTGGAAATACCTGTTAGTCAATTTGGGAGACGTAACAATTTCTAATAAAGTACAGACAATGGACATTATCATTTATTTGATACGCAGGGGATGTAGTCAGAGCAATAGGCCTGAAAGGGTGGTAAATATTTTGTGATCATTGTAGGGCTTACAAAAATCTCTATCACTCTTAAATCAGGTACCCACAGGTATCAGACAAAAAATAAATAGCTCCCACTTCCAAGATCACAGTTGTATTTTGACATAAACTTGTTTAAAAAAGCAAGTTTGGGATGCTACTAAAAAACTACTAGAACTAATAAGTAAGCTTAGTAAGGTCACAGGAGACAAGTCAATATTCAAAAATAAACTGTATTTCTGTATAATAACAATGAACAATTGGATATTAAAAATTTTTTTAAATACTATTTACAGTAGCATTAAAAATAAAACAGGGATAAATCTCGCAATATACGCGCAAGAGCTGCATGTTGGAAACTACCAAACATCAATAAGAGAAATGAAAAAAGGCTTAAATAAATAGAGCTATAGTTGTGTTCATAGGTTGGCCAACCTGATATTGTTAAGCTCTTAATTCTCTCCAAATTGATCTTTATAATCCATAAAATCCCAGTCAAAGCATCAGCAAGCTTCTTGGTAGAAACTGACAAGCTGATTCTAAACTTTATATGGAAAAACAGAGGATCTAGAATACCCAAAACAATTTTGAAAAAAAGAATAAAATTGGAAGACTTGCACTAATTGATCTCAAGACTTACTCTAAAGCTACAGTAATCAAGGCGATGTAGTATTGATATAGGTATAGACACGTAGATGAATGGAATAGAATAGAAACTCTAGAAATAGACCCACAGAAATATAGTCAACTGATAATCAACAAAGATGCCAAGGTAATTTCCAACAATGGTGCTAGAACAATTAGATGCAATTGAATACCACAACATGAATTTTGATCTTTTCTTCATACTATATATAAAATTAACTTGAGATGAATCATAGATATATATGTAAAACCTGAAACTATAAAACTTCTAGAAGAACCTATGACCTTAGGTTAGGTAAAGATTTCTTAGTTAGTACACAAAAGCACAAACTACAGGTTAAAAGATTGGTAAATTACACTTTATCAGGACTTCCCTGGTGGCGCAGTGGTTAAGAATCCGCCTGCCAATGCAGGGGACACAGGTTCGATCCCTGGTCCAGGAAGATCCCACATGCCACGGAGCAACTAACCCCGTGCCCTAGAGCCCGCGAGCCACAACTACTGAGCCCATGTGCCACAACTACTGAAGCCCAAGCGCCTAGAGCCTGTGCTCCACAACAAGAGAAGTCACCACAATGAGAAGCCTGCACACTGCAGTGAAGAGTAGCCCCTACTCTTCACTGAGTAGCTGAGTAGTTGCAGCAAGAGTAGCTTGCTGAGTAGTTGCAGCAAGAGTAGCTTGCTGCAACTAGAGAAAGCCCACAGGCAGCAACAAAGAGCCAACACAGCCAAAAATAAAAAATTAAATTAAATTAAAATTTAAAAAATTATACTTTATCAAAATTTAAAACTTTTATTCTTCTAAAGACTCAGTTATGAAGATGAAATGACAAGCTCCAGACTGGGAAACATATTTGCAAAACAAATATCTGATAAGGGATTTGTACCCCGAATATATAAAGAACACTTGCAACTCAATAATAAGAAAACAAATGAGTCAGTTTTTTAATGGGCAAAAATTTGAACAGATACTTCACAAGAGACAAGATGTGATGGCAAATAAACATATAAATCATTAGAAAATAGAAATTAAACACATAATGAGAAAAAAATTTAAAAAACACAATGAAATACCCCTACATACATACCAGAATGGCCAAGCATTAGCAAGCCTGAAAATATGAGGGGTTGGGGAGGAGATGGAGAAACTCCAGCCCTCTTACAGTACAGGTGGAAATGCAAAATGGTAAGTCAGTCACTTTGAAACACTGGTTGGCAGTTTCTTATAAAGTTAAACACACATTTACCATACAACCCAGCAATCCCACTCCTAGGTATTTACCCAAGAGAAATGCAAACATATATCCACACAAAACCCTGTATGTTAAAGTTTAAAGCAGCTTTATACATAGTTGCCACAAACTGGAAACACCTCAAGTATCTTTTAAAGAGTGAATGGATAAGAAAATGTGGTACATCCATATAATAGAATAGTATTCAGCAATGAAAAGGAATGAACTGATGCATGCAACAACATAAACAAATCTCAGAAATACTGCTAAGTGATGCCAGACACAAAAGATATTATACTGTATGGTTCTATTTATTTTTTTGTCAAAATCTTTTATTTTCTTTCCAAAGTCGTTTTTCTAAATAAGATAAAAACATTCCATCAAGATTTTCTTTTGGATTGACCCACAGGATTTTTTTTCTTGAGTATTTCAACCATACTGATTTTCTAAGATTATTCTCTCTGAATCCTATCTGTGTCAGATAATGTGGCTGAACAGCAGATGAGATAACTATAAGAATAAATTTTTTAAAACCAATAATTTAGAAGACATTCTTATTTTCTTAAAAACTAAATTTATAATTCAATGCCTCCTATTCTAATTCTTTAATGTTTAGGGTATTTAAAGAGGCTTCAAATTCCAAATGAAAACCTAGATTGTTTAAATCTGCATTTTAATAACGTATGATCCTATTCACACAGTGATCTTGAAAAGGCAAAATTCTAGAGACAGAAATCAGATCAGTGATTGCCAGGGACTGGGAGTTGGGAAAGAGGAAGGACTAGAAAGGGGTAAGAGGGAGAATTTGGAGATGACAGAAATATTCTATATCTTGATTGTGTTGGTGGTAACAGATCTATACACATTTATGCAAACTCATTGAACTGTATAACTCGAAAGGATGAATTTTACTCTATGTAAATTACATGTCAATAAAATAGATTTTTAAAATAGGGCATAAAATCATACTTTGGTTCATCCTACATTGTATCTAACATATCCACGTGAATGATCATTCTACAATTTAGTGGTATTCGACATTTTATATACAAGCTTGACTTTAAGGTGGAAGGTTCAACTTAGTGGATTCTTGGTGTTAAAAAGTGTTTGACATATGGTTACACCCATGGTGAAATTTCCCCATATAAAGTGGTAAAACACACTGGTGTTATTTATGAAAATTTTTAATTGAAGCAAGTGGCCAACTAAAACACCACTAAGAAACAGAACGTGCCAGATGTTGTGGCTTTGGCTTCCTGGTCTGAAACTTCTCACTCCCAGTTCTGATCCCAGGAACTTGAGCACCTAAGCTAGACTACCAGCCAGAAAGCGCTTCCAATCAGGGACATAAAAAAAAATTGCACTTTGTAGGTCCTGACTTACAGACTGCTCGGCCATTTTAATAAATGTGCTCCCAGCAGTCCATTGACTGCCTCAGGATTTATCTCCATTTCCTTCTCTTTTCTCCCACCTTGGTATGTTCCCTTGAAAAGCCAACATTTCCATAGGTGTATAATTAAAAGAAAATATTATGAGCAATTCTCTGGAAGTGATTTAAGTTGATCTCTATTACTAAGCATTATAGAATTGTACACTTAAAAATTGCACATTACTGGGCTTCCCTGGTGGCGCAGTGGTTGAGAGTCCGCCTGCCAATGCAGGGGACACGGGTTCGTGCCCCGGTCCAGGAGGATCCCACATGCCGTGAAGCGGCTGGGCCCGTGAGCCATGGCTGCTGAGCCTGCGCGTCTGGAGCCTGTGCTCCGCAATGGGAGCGGCCACAGCAGCGAGAGGCCTGCGTACCGCAAAAAAAAAAAAAAAAAAAAAAAATTGCACATTACTAAAAGTAATTGAATTTTGTGACATGTAAATTATGCTTCAATAAAGCTATTTTTTTTAATTTGTAAAAGAAATGACAAAACAGGACAAAACTTGAATAGACCAGTTATCATAGAAGACATAAAAATGACTGCAGATCTGTCAGATTTAAAAGAACCAGAACTAAAGAGTTTTCACAGCTGAGTTCTATCTCATTTTGAAGGAATAGATAATTCCTTTATAATTCGAAATAACTCAGACCATAATAAAAAGTTGGAAAGTGCCCTAATTCATTTTATGATTCCAACACAACTTTAATTCCCAAACCTGATAAAAATGGTACAAAAATAGGAAACTACAGCCCGATCTCACTTAGGAATTCAAATGCAAAAATTTAAATCAAGTACAGGCCAAGAGAATTCGGCAGTGTATCGAAACAGTGCTCTATGACCAAACAGGGTTTACTCCAGAATTGCAAGGATAATTTAGAATTAGAAAGTCTTTCAATGTATAGTAAGTCATGACATCAAAAAGTTAAAGAAGAAAAGTAATATGATCATATCACTAGATACTAAAAAGGCTTTTGTTCTTCTCTGAAATAGTTGCACTCCTCAGATGTGGGTGATTTGGGCCCATGAACTCATCCCCTGGGCATCAGCCACTCTATCAGGTGATACCAAACTGGGAAAGTCCAAAAGTCCCATCACAGATTAGACCACTTCAGGAGGTGGGAAATTGGTTTTTCCTCACTTTTCAGGAAAAACTTCTCCAACATTGTTGTGAATGGATGTGGCCTGTAACTGCAGAAAACTCTAGTCTGAGAATTAAGCTGTCATAAAGAGAAGGACAAACCAGAGAGAAGTGCAGGAAAACTGACTCAGTGTCCAGATGTCCTCACAAATCCATCTGTAGCTTTTTGCCCACCCCCTCAGCATTTCTAGATCTCAGTCTGCTTGTCTGGGAAAGAAGGAGCTGTTCAGATGCCTTGGTCAGGTTCCCATCCACTCCAGAGTTGTAGGTTTCATCTGCTTGACTAACTTCTTTGAAAGATACACAGGACAGCCTTAAATGCACATCAACGCAGGTGAAATACTGAGCTTTAATATGAAGACTGAAATTCTTCCCTGACATTTCTATTATGTCTCACGGTTGCTTTTTTTCTTCCATTAGAAGCCACCTCTTGGCCTATGATGGAGATTAATGGCAAAGAACATTCAATTGGCAAAGTTCTGTTTTACACACAATTTTAAAGCAATCCACCTAATAGGAGCCCTTACCAAATAAGAGAACAGATGTTACATGCTTTTAAAAAATATGCTGCAGGCTCAAATATGAATCGAGAATCCTGGGTTTTAAATTAAACACATTTCTTAACCGACGGAGCTGAACTTTAATTGCTGATGTGCACCGTGAGTCTCCAAAAAGGCAGTATCCTATGCCCCAAACACGACTAACCTCAGCTTGCTTAACATCTCCCCCTCCTTCCTTCTCTCCCTCCTTCCTTCCTAGCAGAGTCTCAATGGACTAGTATTTTTGAGAACAACTTTGGAAAATACTGACTGTACAAAGTGGAAACTTATGCCAAAATGAGAAATAAAAACAAAAGCAGTCTTGATCTAGAGTCATCTGGATGTTGTGTTTGCCTTTTGGAGGCTGTTTAAGGTCTTAAAAACGGAATCAAAACAAAGCATTTTTTTTCCTCACGGTGATGGGAGAAGTCCTATTTTCCAAAGGCAGCTGTGTTCCTTTCACCTCAGGAGGTAAGTCTGAGATGAGAGATAGGCATGGACAGCTCAGACAAGCACAGGCTGCAGCCACTATGATAGATTTGTTCACCATGTCCGGGTAAGAGTAGCTAGCACTGGCGAGATCAAGTCATCACTGCCCTCCAGTCATGTCGGACTCCACTCCATAAAGCAGTGGGGCAGCCGGCCATGCGAGCGCCTAAAGGTTAAGCACATACTATTGACCTCGTGGAGAAACGAGTTCTCGTATCATTAAATACGGCATGTTCTCCGCTTTGCCTGATCACACCGAAAAGTGCCCTGGGAGCAGTATTCAAGGCTTAGATGTTTCACCTACGACTGTGTGACACAAAATCAATATCTTTCCCCTGCCTTTGTTTGCTTGGATTATGTTTAACTACTAAATGGCTTTTTAAGACACCCATCAGATTTAACATCTTTCACATTTTACATAGGCAGCTGTGTGAACAAGAAAACTACAAATATCTGTTTTCTTTCCCTGTGGGTTGTCAGGGCAAGAAACATGAAAGAGCTTATTTGGAGTATGCTTCTATGTTGATATACAGATATACAATCTTCATAATCTTCATAACAGAAACGTTTTTCCCTTGACCTAAAAGGCTTTCTTGACAATGGTGCTTTTAGAGAACAATAAAGAATCGATGATTCAATAAATAGCATTGACTGGCTATCCATTTGTGGGAAAATATTAAATCCCAAATTAAACATATATAAAAACAAATTTCCAGATGGATTTTTTTCTTAAACACAAAAAGTAGAGGCATTTGACAAATACCAGAGGAAAAAAGTTTAATAAAGTCATAAAGGAAAGGATTGATATATGTGACTATGTAAAATTTCTGAATGGCCAAAAACAATTCAAATAAAGTTAACTTTACATACTCTTTGTCTTAATACTCTGTGACAGACACTAAGCTAAGTCTTCACATATATTGACTCCTTTCTTCCCAATAGTACTGTAAGACAGATAATTGTATTAGTCAGGGTTCTCCAGAGAAACTAAAGCAATAGGGTGTGCGGGGAGGGGGCATATGTGTGGACAATTAAGGGATTTCCTGTAAGGAATTGGCTCAAGTGATTATGCAGGCTGAGAAGGCCCAAGATCCTCAGATGGCAAGCTAGAGACCCAGGAGGGCTGATGGGTACTTTGAGCCCTAGTCCAAAGGCCTGAGAACCAGGAGAGCCAATGGTGGAAGTTCCAGTCCCAAGGCCAGCATTGCAAGATCTAAGAAAAGCTGATGTTTCAGTCAAAGCCTGAAGGCCAGGAAAAAGCCAATGTCTCAGTTCATCAACCAGGCGGGAGAGTTCCCTCTTACTCACCCTTTTTGTTCGATTCAAGTCTTCAATCGATTGGATGAGGCCCACCTACATTAGGGAGGAAAATCTGCTTTACTGGTCTACCTATACAAATGTTAATCTTGTCCAAAAACACTCTCACAAACACACCCAGAATAATATTTGACCAAATGCCTGGGCTCTGTGGCCAGTCAAGTCGACAAATAAAACTAACCATCACATGACCCTTTTTGAATTATGGTTTGCTCAGGGTATATGCCCAGTAGTGGGATTGCTGGGTCTTATGGTAGTTCTATTTGTAGTTTTTAAGGAACCTCCACACTGTTCTCCATAGTGGCTGTATCAATTTACATTCCCACCAACAGTGCAAGAGGGTTCCCTTTTCTCCACACCCTCTCCAGCATTTATTGTTTATAGATTTTTTGACGATGGCCATTCTGACTGGTGTGAGGTGATACCTCACTGTAGTTTTGATTTGCATTTCTCTAATGATTACTGATGTTGAGCATTCTTTCATGTGTTTGTTGGCAATCTGTATATCTTCTTTGGAGAAATGTCCATTTAGGTCTTCTGCCCATTTTTGGATTGGGTTGTTTGTTTTTTTGATATTGAGCTGCATGAGCTGCTTGTAAATTTTGGAGATTAATCCTTTGTCAGTTGCTTCATTTGCAAATGTTTTCTCCCATTCTGAGGGTTGTCTTTTGGTACTGTTTATGGTTTCCTTTGCTGTGCAGAAGCTTTTAAGTTTCATTAAGTCCCATTTGTTTATTTTTGTTTTTATTTCCATTTCTCTAGGAGATGGGTCAAAAAGGATCCTGCTGTGATTTATGTCATAGAGTGTTCTGCCTATGTTTTCCTCTAAGAGTTTGATACTTCCTAGCCTTACATTTAGGTCTTTAATCCCTTTTGAGCTTATTTTTGTGTATGGTGTTAGGGAGTGTTCTAATCTCATACTTTTTTTTTTTTTTTTTTTTTGTGGTACATGGGCCTCTCACTGTTGTGGCCTCTCCCGTTGTGGAGCACAGGCTCCGGACGCGCAGGCTCAGTGGCCATGGCTCACGGGCCTAGCTACTCCGCGGCATGTGGGATCTTCCTGGACTGGGGCACAAACCTGTGTCCCCTGCATCGGCAGGCGGACTCTCAACCACTGCGCCACCAGGGAAGCCCTAATCTTATACTTCTACAAGTACCTGTCCAGTTTTCCCAGCACCACTTATTGAATAGGCTGTCTTTTCTCCACTGTATATTCTTGCCTCCTTTATCAAAGATAAGGTGACCATATGTGCGTGGGTTTATCTCTGGGCTTTCTATCCTTTTCCATTGATCTATATTTCCGGTTTTGTGCCAGTACCATACTGTCTTGATTACTGTAGCTTTCCAATATGTTCATTGCAGCTCTATATACAATAGCCAGGACATGGAAACAACGTAAGTGTCCATCAACAGATGAATGGATAAAGAAGATGTAGCACATATATACAATGGAATATTACTCAGCCATAAAAAGAAACAAAATTGAGTTATTTGTAGTGAGGTAGATGGACCTAGAGTCTGTCATACAGAATGAAGTAAGTCAGAAAGAGAAAAACAAATACCGTATGCTAACACATATATATGGAATCTAAGGAAAAAAAAAAAAAGGTCATGAAGAACCTAGGGGTAAGACGGGAATAAAGACACAGACCTACGAGAGTATGGACTTGAGGATATGGGGAGGGGGAAGGGTAAGCTGTAACAAAGTGAGAGAGTGGCATGGACATATATACACTACCAAACGTAAAATAGGTAGCTAGTGGGAAGCAGCTGCATAACACAGGGAGATCAGCTCGGTGCTTTGTGACCACCTAGAGGGGTGGGATAGGGAGGGTGGGAGGGAGGGAGACACCAGAGGGAAGAGATATGGGAACATAGGTATATGTATAACTGATTCACTTTGTTATAAAGCAGAAACTAACACACATTGTAAAGCAATTATACTCCAATAAAGATGTTAAAATAAAAAAACAACTAACCATCACACTGATATTGTCCCTTTTTAGCACGTGAGGAAACGAAGGCTTAAATTGTTTCACCAGAATCACACAGTTAGCATGGTAACCGGCTCTATCTGACACCAGAAGGGAACTGACAAACTGAAGGAAATGTTGCAAAATATAAGACCAAGAAAAATACTAATAGCAATAACAAGGTCTTTTACAAGTTAATAATAATGATGAGTGCCCCTATATCAGACTTAGCAAACAAACAAAATGAAACATACAGAAAAAACAGACAATGACAGAGGAAAAGACTATTAATAAAAATAGATATGCTCAATCTCATTGATAAATGCAAATCAAAACAATGATACTTCATTACAGATATCATATCTGATGCCTGATATCATATCATATTTGAAGATTATGTAGAATGATCATACCCAGTGTGGCCCTGGAGTAAAGGAAATGACACATTCATATACTCTTTTTATTTTATTTTATTTTATTTTACATCTTTATTGGAGTATAATTGCTTTATAATGGTGTGTTAGTTTCTGCTTTATAACAAAGTGAATCAGTTATACATATAAATATGTTCCCATATCTCTTCCCTCTTGTGTCTCCCTCCCTCCCACCCTCCCTATCCCACCCCTCTAGGTGGTCACAAAGCAGCGAGCTGATCTCCCTGTGCTATGCGGCTGCTTCCCGCTAGCTATCTACCTTACGTTTGGTAGTGTAGGGAGTTAATCTATACAAACTTTTAGGATGGTTGATTTGGAAGAATCTATCAAAATTTTAACCATATGCTCTTTTTGACACGCAATCTCTTCTAGGTATTTCTCTTACAGAAATACATTACATGTGCAGATATATTTACAAAAATGTTTACTGCAGTAAGAATAAAGTATCACAAACAAGTTAGTTAAATTATGAATATATTTCATATGATGAAATTCTGTGCAGCCGTTAAAAGAATAAAATGGAGGGAAAATGTGCTCAGTACAGTTTGAATGGAGAAAAGCAGGTGCACAACCACATGCAGAGTATGGTGTGATTTTTATATAAATAAAGTTCACAGGGCAGTTTTTACTGAAGGATACAGGCAATTGTTGACAGAGGAGACAGAGTCAGGCTCTGAGCTGTTACTTTAACAATGCTGTTTCCTTATACACAGAGTCAGATTTACCATGAAGAAGTTCATGAAGTCTAAGCACCAGGGCCTCTCACTTATACAAACCTTTCCCCAGGGCTTTGGGAGAGGCCTTAGCAATGTGTTCATAGAGTCATATGTTTTTGAAAATTTGAAAAATTAAAATAATGCAACTTCAATCAATTAAGACAACTGTCTATTTCAACTGAGACTTCTCTGTCACTCTGCCTCTCATGTTGGGTGCTTTGGAATTACTTTTCTACCAAAGTCTTCCCCCTAAGGCAAGCCTTTTAGCATGCTTTGACTTCCATTCAGACTTTCCCTCTCATATATATTTATTATTACCATCTATTATATGTCCTCAATATTTTTTCTGAAATTCTAAAACTCCAAGGAAAAGAGCTATGAACAGTATTATCAGTACTCCTTTGCTAGCAAAACTTGATGGGATTAGAGCTCATTTAATGAGAAAACCTGACTTGAACTGACATGAGACTATTAAAGATTCTGTTTATCCCACATAGAATGAACATTCATGTTTTGCTGCAGAAATAATTATGCCTTTGATTATGAGGTATTGCTCAGTCCCCAAGGAGTTTTTAAATAATAAATAGTACATGAACTAAATTATCATTCTAAACTCTGAAAATTCTCAATTCCTAAACATAACAGACCTTATAGGTTTAAGGAAAAAAAGACTGAGTTTTTATTTAGTTTCATATAAAAGATGCCTTTAAAAAAATTTACTCTTAGTACTTAGCTTTCTCACATGTTTAATTAAACCTTAAGCTGATAAAGGGGATCTTCAAAAAATCCTACTGCTAATGTTATACTTAATGGTGACAGGCTGAATTCTTTCCCCCTAAGATCAGCAAGAACTCAAGGCTGTCTATTCTCACCACTTCTGTTCAACGTGGTACTCACAGTTTCTTTCTCCATTTGAGCCTTGAGATGATGGCAGCCATGGCCAACACCTTGATTTTAGGCTTATGAGAGACCAGACCCAGAGGATGCAGCTAAGCCACATCCAGACTCTTGGCTCATAAAAACTTCAAGAGGATAAATGTTGTTTCAAGCCATTTAAGTTTGGGGCTAATTTGTTATGCAACATTAGACACATAATACTAGAACTACAAAGTGCTAATAGAGCTAACAATTGAGTTCATCAAGGTTACAGGATACATGGTCAATATAAAAAAATTACTTGTATTTCTATATACTAGGTATAAGCAATTGGAAATTGACTTTTTAAAAAATATGCCATTTACTTTGGTACCAAAAAAATCATTAAACACTTAAGAAATAAATTTAGCAAATATGTGCAAGATCTGTTTGTTAAAAACTACAAAACACTGCTGACAGAAATTAACGAAGACCTAAATAATAGAAGAGATAAACTATGTTCATGGATGGAAAGGCTCAGTATTGTTAAGATATCAATTACCCCCCAACTTGATCTATAGATACAGTGCAGTTTCAATCTAAATTTGAGAAGGCAATTTTGTAGAAATTGACAAGCTAATTATAAAATATATATGGAAATTCAAATGACCTAGAATAGCCAAAACAATTTTGACAAAGAAGATCAAAGTTAAGGATTTACATCATATGGTTTCAAAACTTACTATGAAGATACATTAATTAAGATAGTGTGGCACTGCCATAAGGATGGTTACAGAGCTTAATGGAACTGAATAGAGCTCATAGGTAGATCTAGATATATGAGGTAAACTGATTTTCAACAAAGATGCCAAGGTTATTCAATGTGTAAAAGACAGTTCTCATAAAAAAATAGTGCTGGAACAACTGGATATCTACATAAAAAAAAAAATCCTGAACCTCAATCCTAATCTAAAACCATATACCATACATATATCTGATAAAGGACTACTCTCCAGAATATATAAAAACACTCTTACAATTCATCAATAAGAATATAAATAACCCAGTTTTTTAAATGGTCAAAAAATTTGAACAGATGTTTCACCAAAGAAAATATATGAATAGCCATTTAACATAGGAAAATATTCTTAACATTATTAGTCATTAGGGAAATGCAAATTAAAATCACAAGATACCATCACACATTTTTTAGAATAGTTAAAACTTAAAAGACTAACCATACCAAGTGCTGGTGAGTATATGGAGCAACTAGAATTCTTATACATTGCTGATGGGAATTAATACTGTTATGTACAGCTACATGAGAAAAGTGTTTGGCATTTTCTTTTAAAGTTAAACATACATGTATCATAAAACCCAGCAATCTTACTTCTAGGTAGATACCCAAGAGAAACAAAAACATATGTCCACACAGAGATTTGTACACAAATGTTCATAACTACTTCATTCATAAAAGCCAAAAATGTGTAAGCATCCCAAATGTCCATCAATAGGAAATGGACTACCAACTCATGGTATATCCATTGAATGGAATACTACTCAGAAATAAAATGGTTAGAACTACTGATACACACAACAACATGCACGAATCTCAAAAGCACTGTACTGAGTGAAAGAATCAAACACCAGAGTACAAACCATATGATTCCATTCACATAAAATCCTCAAATAGAAAAGCTAACCTTCAGTTACAGAAAATGGATTAGTAGTTGCTAGGGGTCAAGGTTGGGGAAAGAAGAGAATAGATCAAATGAGAAAGAGGGACATTTTTGTGATTATGGGTGACGACTGAACAAATAAGTGTACCTGTTAAAAACCAAACTGTATACTTACTAGGAGTATATTCTCTTTCATGTAAATTATACCTCAATAAGTTGATTTTCAAACTAAATATCTGAAGAAAAAATAATTCAGGATTAAACAACATTTATCACAGCTAAGGAGAGCAGTAGTGTATTGAAATATAGTCCAGTGGGAATTACTCGGAATGCAACACAGAAACAAGGAGATGGAAAATATTAAGAGAACTTAATGAGGAATGAAAGATGAAAAGAAAAGATCTGACATATGTCTAATCAAAGTCGTAGAAGGATAGAATTAGGGGGAATGAAAAGCTGCAATAGAGATAATGGCTAAGAATTTTGTGGAATGGCTTAAAGACATAAACCCATAGATAAAAGAAGCACAGCTACTACCAAACACATCAATAAGATTAAATAAATCCTAGACATATTGTGGTGAAACTGCTGAGCACTGAAGACAAAACAAAAAAGACCTTACAAGCAGCATGACAGAAAAAACAGAGCAAAAAAACCCCACAAAAAACCCCACAGAATATCAACTAGATGAATAGCAACAAAGGAAGCCAGGAAATGATGAATTATCTCTTCAAAAAATTGAGCAAAAAACAAATGTCAGCTTAGGCATGTACCCAGCAAAGTTATCTAAGTTTTAAAACTATGCTCGTCTTTTAAAAATGAGGGCAGGGCTTCCCTGGTGGCACAGTGGTTGAGAGTCCACCTGCCGATGCAGGAGACACGGGTTTATGCCCCGGTCCGGGAAGATCCCAGATGCCGTGGAGCGGCTGGGCCCGTGAGCCACGGCCGCTGAGCCTGCGCGTCCGGAGCCTGTGCTCCGCAACGGGAGAGGCCACAACAGTGAGAGGCCCGCGTACCGCAAAAAAAAAAAAAAAAAAAAATGAGGGCAAATCAAACATATTCTCTGATTCTAAAAGCAAACAAAACTGGAGAGAATTTATCAACAAAGTTTCATTAAAGGAATTTCTAAAAGATTTTCTTTAGAAAGAAGGAAAATAATCTCAGAAGAAAGGTCTGATGCAAGAAGGAATGATGATCAAAGAAGTTGTTAAACTGTATAATTATTTACCTGTATAAATAATTATAAAAATAATAATGTATAAAAATAATAATGTTAATGGTCTTAAATGAGCATCTAAACTTCTGAGCAACAATGTTACATCAGTTGAAAGGTAGTAAACTGAACAAAGTATTATTGTATTTTTCTGGAAAATGGTTAATATACTAATTAATTTTAGACTTCAAAATGCATGATAAGATTTTGAGGACAACCAATACAAGAACAGAAGTAGCATGTGTAACTTCCAAATTTGAGAGAGAAAACAATGAGATAAGAACACAAACCAACTCAATCAACCCCCAAATCTGTGATAACTAGAGGCCAGCTTATTCAGGGCCTTACAGGCCATGGTAAGGCTAGGGATTTGGGTCCAAATGAAGAATTGTGCTGAAATTATGGGAGATCCAAGATAAGTGTGAGATATGTTTATTCCCAGTACCCAAGATGCTTCTTCTCTGATGGAAGGCCCTTTCTATTTAGCTTGGTGTTTCACAGTGGTTGACTGTAGCTCAATGGAGCAATGGTTTAAGCCCAATATCCAGTCTGCCCACTGATGCTCTGGAAATCCAGTGACTCAGCTCCTCACTGCCACTCTGTAATCTTCAAAACTACAGTAGCATATGCAGCATGCAGGAGGATATGTGTAGAAATACACTTTAAAACTAGACAACCAACTCCTTATCAGGGCAATTAAGATACTCCAAAATCTCAAAAAAGTGGTCCAAACACATTTAAAATTATCCTTTCCCATCCACCACATGCACATAGGGACCAGGCAGTTTACACAGATGTGTGAAGTGTACAGTGTAGGAGGAACTGCAACAAACTTGAGAGTCAGTGCCCCAAAGAATCCATCAACTCCTTGGCTCCAGCCCATTGCTGTTATACAGAAACTTAGTTATTGTCAGAGCTCCAGACTACCTGTGCTAAGAAACTAGCCAAATCCTTAGTTCCACGAAAATGCTCCAGTTTTCTTTGCTCACATGATTGCTTCTCTTAAAATATTTTTATTGAAGATAATTTTTTAGAGCAGCTTAAGTTTCACAGCAAAGTTAGGATGAAGGTACAGAGAAGTCCCATATATCCTCTGCCCCCCATACATGCATAGTTTCCCCCACCAATCCCCACCAGAGTGGTACATTTGCTACAACTGATGAACTTACATTGACACATCGTAATCACCCAAAGTCCATAGTTTACATTACAGTTCACTCTAGGTGTTGTAAATTCTATAGTTTGGACAAATGTGTCCATCATTATAGTATCATACAGTAACACACTGCCCTAAAAAGCCTCTGTGCTCCATCTATTCATCCCTTCCTCCCCAAATCCCCGGCAACCACTGATATTTTTACTGTCTCCATAGTTTTGCCTTTTCCAGAATGATATGTAGTTGCAATTGTATAGTATGCAACCTTTTCAGTTTGGCTTCTTTCACCTAGTCATATGCATTTAAGGTTCCTCCATGTCTTTTAATGGCTTGACAGCTCATTTCTTCTTAGCAGCGAATACCATTCCATTGTCTGGACGTACCACAATTTATTTATCCATTCACTTACTAAAGGACATCTTAGTTGCTTCCAAGTTTTGGCAATTATGAGTAAAGTTACTATAAACATCTGTGTGCAGGTTTTTGTGTGCGCATGTTTTCAACTCCTTTGGGTAAATACCAAAGAGTATGATTGCTATACTGTATGGTAAGAATACATGCAGTTTTTAAAGAAAATGCCAAAGTGTCTTCCAAAGGGGCTGTACCATTTTGCAGTCCCATCAGAAATGAATGAGAGTTCCTGTTGCTCCACATCCTTTCCAGCATTTGATGTTGTCAGTGTTCTGTATTTTGGCCATTCTAATACATGTGTATCTTCTTTGATGAGGTGTATTTTAAGGTCTTGGTTCATTTTTTAACTGGGTTGTTTGTTTTCTTATGGTTGAGTTTCAAGTGTTCTTTGTATATTTTGAATAATAGCCCTTCATCAGATACGTCTTTTGCAAATATTTGCTCCCGATATGTGGCTTATATTTTCATTCTCTTGAAAGTGTCTTTCACAAAGCAGAAATTTTTAATTTTAATGAATTCCAGTTTATCAATTCTTTCTTTCATGAATCATGCCTTTGGTATTTAATCTAAAAAATCATCACCAACCCCAAGGTCATCTAGATTTTCTCCCATGTTATCTTCTAGGTGCTTTATAATTTTGCATTTACATTTAGGTCTGTGATCCATGTTGATTTAATTTTTTGAATGATGTGAGGTGTGTGTCTAGATTCTCTTTTTTTGCGTGTTGATGTCTAATTGTTCCAGCACCATTTGTTGAAAAACTATCTTTTCTTCATTTTATTGCCTTTGCTCCTTTGTCAAAGATCAGCTGACTACATTCGTGTGGGTCTGTCTGTGGGCTCTCTATTCCATTCCATTGATCTCCTTGTCACTTCTTTCACCAGTACAACACTGCCTTAATAACTATAGCTTTATATTAAGTCTTCAAGTTGGGTGTATTGGTCCTCCAACTGCTCTTCTTCTTTAATACTCTGTCGCCTATTCTGGGTTTTTTGCCTGTCCATATGAGCTTTATAATCTGTTTGTCAATATCCACAAAATAACTTGCTGGGATTTTTATTTGAATTATACTGAATCTATAGATCAAGTTGTGTAGAACTGCCATCTTGACAATGTAGAGTCTCCCTATCCACGTATCTTTCCCTATCCTTTTACTTTTAGTCTATAAGTGTCTTATATTAAAGTGGGTTTCTTACAGACAACATAGAGTTGGGTCTTGTTTTTTGATCTACTCTGACAATTCCTGTCTTTTAATTGGTGCATTTAGACCATTTATGTTCAAAGTGATATACTTGGATTAATAGTTACCATATTTGTCACCCTTGTTATTAGTTCTTATTATTGTCTTTCACTCTTTTTCTGCCTTTTGTGGTTTTGATTGAGCATTTTATACATGATTTTTTCCTCCTGTCTTCTCTTTTCCTCCCTGGTCCTCTATTACCTTCTGATAAAAACCTGTTCAACTTCCAAGGCCACTGACAAAGCCACACACCTTCTGAAGCTACACCAGGTAGATATCATTTCTCCTCACCCTGAACTTCCCACGTACATTGTTCCACTAGTCTGCTGAGTTTTATTATAGCTACTTATTATATACCAAATTCCCTACCAGGCTGAAGGTTCTTTGAAAGCAGGACTATGAGTTTTTTCATCTTTGTATCACCTTTGGAACCTAGCTCAGAGCCAAGTACAGAGAAAATAAATATTTATTCAATAAAACTGAAGTACTAAATAGTGTGGTGCACATAAAAAGTCCCATCGTAGCACAAAAGGGAGAAATCAGTGTGGTTTGAAGTAGTCAGAGAAGACTGGATAGGGCAGCGGAAAGGGTCCTTGTGGAAGAAGGAAAAGCTCCAGCAAAGGAATGGAAACGTGAGGGGCATTAAAGCAGCCTGTCCTCCCCCTTATCTCTAAGAGAATGGATAGGCAGAGAAAGTACTCTTTATTGATTTTGGCCATTCTCAAGTGTCCAGGAAACCCTCTGTAAGATGGGTTCTGGCTATATTTTTACTTCAGTGCAGCTAAACGTGAGGCAATAAATGATGATGGATGGAATAAAATGTAATCCCCAAAGACCTCATTTTCCTTAAATTCCACCTTCAATACAAATCAAGTGATAATCAATGCCAAACTTGGAACATCATATATTTGTTCACTCTTTTATTTAATAAATATTGATTAAGCAACAATTATGGGCCAGAACTGGGCTAAGTGCTGCAGATACAGCACTGGATAAAATGTGATTATCAACTTTCAAAAGGCTCACAACCTAATGGGGAAGATTAGCTCTCAGTAAGTTGGAAATTGCCCAGTTCAATGCACTCTTTCTGTGAATGATCTTAGACTCATACTACTTTGGAGAAGTTGAACAACTGTATTCACCTGAGGCCGAACATGTCCCCCAGGAGGGCTGAGCTTGGTGTAGTTAAGTGTGGGAGTCACAGAGAGGTTCTTCTCACATGGCTTTACAATAGTGTAGAATGAACACAACCTAGCTTTGTATAATACTTCAATGAGAGAAAACAGACTAATGCAGGAAAAAGAAGAGAACTTTTAAAAGCATAGTTAAAATCTTCAGAGAGACTCAAGACATCAGAGCCATAAAACTACAACAGGCTACTATTTTTAAAAAGTATTCAGAGTTCCTAGAAATTAAAAATACAAGAACCAAAATGAAAAGTAATTCAAACAGAAACAATGAATATCAGAAATGACATGACTAAGGTTCCATACACAAAACTAGAAGATTGATTTGAGGAATTTTTGCAAAATACAAAGCAAAAATAAAGGGATAAAAAGTTCAAAGGAGTATAGCACAGGGAACTCTACTCAATACTCTGTAATGTGTAAATCAACTATACTCCAATAAAAAAAAAAAGAAAAAAATATTCTGTAATGGCCTATATGGGAAAAGAATCTAAAGAAAGAGTGGATAGGGCTTCCCTGGTGGCGCAGTGGTTGAGAATCCGCCTGCCAATGCAGGGGACATGGGTTCGATCCCTGGTCCAGGAAGATCCCACATGCCGCGGAGCAACTAAGTCCGTGCGTCACAACTACTGAGCCTGCACTCTAGAGCCTGTGAGGCACAACTACTGAGCCTGTGTGCCACAGCTACTGAAGCCCGCGCACCTAGAGCCCGTGCTCTGCAACAAGAGAAGCGACCGCAATGAGAAGCCCGTGCACCACAACGAAGAGTAGTAGCCCCTGCTCGCCGCAACCAGAGAAAGTCTGCACGCAGCAACGAAGACCCAATGCAGCCAAAAATGAATAAAATTAATTAATTTTTAAAAAGAGTGTATATATGTTTATGTATAACTGATTCACTTTGCTGTACACCTCAAACTAACACAACACTGTAAATCAACTATACTCCAATAAAAATTTTTTTTAAATGTTGAAAGGAAAATTAAGAGTCCTGGATGATGGTTCAAGATCTAAAATCTATCTAATAAGAGTCCTAAAAAGAGATAACAGAGAAGATGGAGGGAAACAAAGAAATACCAAAGAGAATATTTACCTGAAGTGAAGAAAGATTTATATGGTTAGATAGAGAAGACACGCTAGATATTTTCTAGAAACGTGGGAAGGACTCATAATATAGTACAGATAAATCCTGGAGAAATTTGTGACATTTGACAATAAAAGGAGAACGTTTTACGCTTCTAGTACGTACAAGTGTGTCTGGGGGCAGGGAGTACAAGACGAATACGTACTAAAGAATGGTAATTAAACTGGCATTGGACTTCTTATATGTAGCACAGAATGCTAGACAACAATGGGAGATCATCCTGGGTTATACAGGTGGGCTCTAAATGCAATTACATGTATCCCTAAGAGGGAGGCAGAGGGAGATTTGACAGACAGAAGAGGAGAAGGCAGTGGTGACCATGGGGGCAGAACAGAGCGAGGCGTCACGAGCCAAGGAATGGTCAGCCGCCAGAAGCTGGTAGAGGCAGGAAAAGCTTCTGCTCCGGAGCCTCTGGAGGGAGTGCTGCCCCACTGATGCCTTGATTTCAGCCCAGTGATACAGACTTCAGACTTCCGGCCTCCAGAACTGTGAGGGAATACATTTCTGTTTAAGCGACCAGGTTTGTGAAAACTTTTTAGAGCAGCCACAAGAGACGGATACAGTGAGTTATTACCCAAGTAGTAAACAGAAATTTCAAGAACAGTACACACAAATGAGCACCTTGACAGCTCAGAAGTACCGGAAAGACTAAAACAGTATTTCAAAGCCAAGCAAAGACATAACCACCCCAAGAGTCAAAGCAACTTAAAGCAAGTCCAATATTACATTACTAACCTACATTAATAACCAGCAAACTCAGGGATAAATATAGATTTTAACCAAGCGTAGTTTATTCTTTATTTGGGAATTTCCTATTGAAATTAGTCTTCTCTGCCCCCATATTTTAAAGCCATGTGATATCCATGATAGCATCTAGGACAGAATTATTCAAAAGAAACCTTTATGCAGAGCTCTTCGCTGTTTCAGTTTCTGTGTTTAGTGAAGTAGTGTACTAGCCAAATATCACAATAGGAGTTCAGATCATAAGACGTATTACCCGTCTATTCAACTACCCTCCCTCCTGATACATTTAGAATTTTCCTTCCTTTATATAAATCCAATACAGCAGTAGCTTCTACCACTGCCCTTTAAGGCACACACATAGATTGGAACTCACAGTAAACCCTCCTTTAGAAATAGGCAGCATAGCTTACACAGTAATGGGGATTTACCACAGGTAGCCCCACTGTATACAATGCTGTAAGTCACCCAGTTCATTATTCCATAGCACTTCACTGTGCGGGTACCAGACTGTTCTCCATCTTTACCAAACACCTCTTTACTTTAGTTAATTAATTCTATATAGTATTAGGGGAGCCAGAAAACAAGCAATAAGTTTTAAGTGAAGGTTAGGCATGCCTCCAGCACTGTACTATGTATTACAGTATATATAAAAATAGTAGGGGAAAAAATGGTTACTGCCCAGAGGAAACTTAGCATCTGCTTTGGGAGAAAAGACTCCGCACAACTAGAAAACCATGTAAAAGGATGCCTGGTCACCTAGAGGGGTGGGATAGGGAGGGTGGGAGGGAGGGAGATGCAAGAGGGAAGAGATATGGGAACATATGTATATGTATAACTGATTCACTTTGTTATAAAGCAGAAACTAACACACCATTGTAAAGCAATTATACTCCAATAAAGATGTTAAAAAAAAAAAAAAGGATGCCTGGTGAAATGCTAAAACCACTCTGGGGCTTCATTTTACTTCTTCTTATACAAAGAGTACATCCAACCTCTGTGTGGATATGGAAGCTCCTTAACTGATTTTATTCATTTTCCAACTGGATGCCAATTTATTACTTCGTATATTGAAAAATATGCTTGACATATATATTGACTAGGACACTCCCATTGGTTTGTCTGCCCTATACTCTCCTTGGAGATAGGGCTACTTGGAAAACCAGGTTGTGATTGGAAGGTTGCTTGAGAAGTAGGAGCTTAGTGCCAAGGGAATTAGGTGGATGACATAAAAGTTTAATGGCGTCAACCATGAAAGTCCTTCCAGACAACTCTCTGTGGATGGCTCACAGGACCTTACACAATCAAAGAAAACCACCTCTTGTGAAGTTGCACCCACTACCCCACCCTGGGTGGGTACACCTAAATCAGTAAAGCTTTGTCCTCTCAAGCTTGACTAGCCATAGAAGAGCATTCTAGGTAATGCAGGCGCTCTCAGGAGCTGACCTAGGAAGCAAGCAAGTCAGATAAAGCAATCTTAAAACACAGACCTGGAGAGAAGCATGTTTGCTTATAATGATACCAGCCAGAAACCATTTTTTCCTAGAAGCCTTTCCAATCCAGGTCTGAGTTACCTTCACCCCTGCTTGTTCACAGGACAATTTAGGCCACATGCCATGTTCTTCTAGACCATGGCATTATCTGTTGACTCGCTGCCTCACTCACATCTGTGAAACGTGGAAACTCACCAACGGTGTACAAGACCATCAGTTTTAAATAACACCATCCATCACAAAATGGAAAGGAGTGATCAACATTCTTTCAACTGCAAGGCATTATACAAGGGTCAGCAAGGGGGAGTCACGGTTGGCAACACAGTTGCTGGCCTCAGGTAGCAAATCCATCCTTCCAGCTGTTCTGATCCATATGGGTTCAATGAACCACAGAGAGACAGCGCAGCCTCTTCTTACTGGGAGTATCTGCTGTAACTCTTCTATCCAAACCCCATCATAAAACAACTGTAAGCTAAGCTGATGACCATTTATCTAACCTTCATCTGGTGGCCAACTGCTGATAAAGAGGAAAACATGCACATTAATGAGCAGACAGATGTGATGAAGGAAATTAAGGTGTTCTTATCTTGAAGAAAGCAAAGATTTTAAACGTAGGAAAAAAATAAAATAATTTAGTCATTAAGTCAAAGCCAGATGGGAAGCCACTAGTGCAATTTTTCCTGGTAAGCAAATTCCAGGGCTATCCCCAACAGTCCTGACACTCAATTTCTTACAACATATAGCTATTATGATAATATCCCACAACCTTTCAGTTATCAAAAATCAAGATTCTCACTTCAGTTTCTAGGGCCTGGATATGGATTTCAATACAGCATACTTAGTGCTTTTTCTTCTTGCATTTTGGGTCCCAATTTTAATTTTGCCCCAGACAAGCAAATGTTTTATCCCCCAAATTTCCAATTGATATTTTACTTATAGCCTATATAAAAATTTAAAATATAAGATGGTGTATAAGAAGACCTGGAATGCTCCCTTAACATCTCTGACTTTCATTTTTTTTACCTGTAAAATGGGATCACAATAATTGTATGCCCCTTACCACAGCGGTTCTCAAATAGGGATGATTTCCACCTCCCAGGGGACATGTGACAATATCTGGAGACATTTTCAGTTGTCACACCTTGAGAGAAAGGAGTGCTAATTGTTTCTAGTGGATAGAGGTAAGGGATGCTACCAAGAGGTCTACAATGTACAAGACAGCCCCCAACAACAAAGAATTGTCCAGCCCCAAATGTCAGTAATGCTGAAGGTGAGAAATTCTGCTTTAATGTCATGGAGTTATCATAGACACCGAAGCAGATGCTTAGTGAGAGATTTTATAAACGATAATAATAATAAATCTTAATGTTAGCTTGTCCTTATTTTACAACAAAAATTAAATTCTCACCTATGAATCAAAATAAGTGTGAAGGACCAATGAGTGCCAAAGGAAAAAAATCATCATTGAAAGCCTAGAATTGTGGTGATAAAGAGACTGTCCTAATCACATCACTGAAAGCTTGGACATCGGCCTGGGTCACCAAGATCACGCTGCTCTCTCCACCCTGAACTTGGGTGGATTATCCTCCGGCTCTTGATGTGAGATCATCTGGGAGGCTGGTGGATGTGCTCTGAAGCAAGGTCAGCTGGGCTGGAGTTATCTCTACTGGGCTGGGCAAGCAGAGTATAAAACATAGGCCAGCTGCTCAATCTTGAGTTGTCAGGTTCTCCAAAAAGGGGTCTCTTAGGATGAAAGGATGTTGGTCAAGTCATTCTTGGCTAGAAGTTAACTAGACAGAGTACCTAGTAGAGAGGGACATGTAAGTGGGAGATAGAATGAGCAAAACTGGCATTATCCCTAAAGCATCTCCCTTTGGTAGTGGATCAAACCATGGCCTGTTTGTTTTCAGATTCATTCCTCACCCTTCCCTGCTGTGCTTTGGGAGGCATGGGGGTGAAGGTAGTACGGGCAGCCTGTGCTCCATGTCAGCTGGTGTTCTGCAGGTTTTTCCACCGAGAAATGAGAGGCCCGAAAGAAGGGAGAAGCAAGAATATTTCTCCCTTCCTTCTCTGCCTCTGGTGTCTCCCCAGCAGTGGCTGCACCACCCCCTTGGTGTCAGTATCCTTTGTGGTTTCAGGATCCATCAGGCATCCCCAGGCCCTGAGCTGGGGTACTACCACTTCCTCCTTTCATCCCTCCAGTCTAGGGGTGTGGCTTCCTGTTGCTACTAACTTTTGGGTTGCCTTCCCCATCCTCCTTTTAAGCTTCTTCTGGCACCTGTGAAACCAAATTCTTGCACTAGATTCCCTCCGATTTAAATAGAGTGGCTCCTCTTTCCCGGCTGGACTTTAAATCATACTTTCAGGGTAGAATGTTAGGCACAATAGTGTGACACCGGGAGCTCACGCAGTTAGACAGGTATAACAAGGGCATGGCATCAACAGGAGGCAGAGGAAGCTGAGTTTACCTGCCCAACAAAGACCTGTTAAGCACCCACTATGCGCTGGAAATTGTGCTGGGTATAGGAATTTGGTGTGAACAAAAATATATACCACTTCCATTCCCCAATGAATAATAATATAAGTAACTATAAAATTATTATATAATAGTGAGTTGCTCTATGATTTTTTTAAGTTCAATAATTCTGGTAACTGAAATAACACAAGAAAACAACACAAATTCTTCCATGAAAATAAGAGGTGAGTTGAAGTAGGTTCAGGCTAATAACATATTGGAGAGAGAATTTATAACTCTCCAGGTTTATCATTTCTAATATGAGTATCATTAAGCTGCTTTTCCAAACCCCAAAATAACAGCCAACCCAGCTACTTTCTGTTCCTTAGAGTGATGCTTGGGGAGCAATGCATTTTTTTAAAGATTTGTTTCCAGTGTGAAGTCATATATCAGAGCTAAGAAAAATTAATAAACCTCGGATGAGAGGTTTCCTGGATGACCAAGTGATCTTGTTAGCCAACCAGTTACACAGGAATATTTATGTGAAGGAAGAGAATGCAGTTTTAAGACTGGTCTAATGATTCAAGACATGAAATACATTCATTCTGGGAGCTGTCTGAAGGATACAGTGAAACATAAATATAACGAAAAAACTAAACGGTGGAGCCAACTGAAGAGACTCAAAATGAAAGTCCACTCATATACATTCGCATGACCCCCCCCCTTGAAATCAACAGGCACCAAATGAACATCTAAGCACATTATATTTACATGTTTTGCCCATTTCTGATTTGGAGTAATTTCTTCTATAACAAGAAGAGAATAGGATAGAATTTTGTAGATTAGTCACGATTTTTATCTAAGTTTGTTCCAATCTATTTACTAAATCCACAGTGGTCCCATTAAGGATTAATTGCTTCTTCAGAAGGGATATTGAGGCACTCATAAAGTGAACTATTCCCAACTTGTCTTATAAACCAATGGCTGATTAAGAAATCCACCTTTTCTAGTTCTACACAATGTTACCCTTTCTGAAGATGCAAGAATGATCAAATTTCCTCTATGTAATAACACCTATGGGCTTAATCAGCACAAAACCTCTCCATTAAGACTCCCTTTCTAGATACACACACAAAATACAGTTCTTAGGAAAATGAAAATAAAACCTTTGGGTGTGGTACGGGTTTTGTGAAAAATGGAACTTCTTTAAACAGAAATAGTTAACACCAGGAGCTGGTTAGCAGTTGAATAATTACATTAAATATATTCACCTCAGTGAATACTGTAAACAAAGAGATATTAAGTACTTTTTCACAAGTGCCCTGCTGTGATACCAGCTGATCAGGTTTAATAACAACCAGCGTTTCTACTAATTTTGCAAGAAAGATATGGTGAGGATAATTTCATCTTCTCGAGTGAGTATAAATCATCTATTCAACAGCGAGTTTAACAATGATACCATGTAGCATAACCACCAGCTATCAACTCAGAAATGTAATGTTTAGAACTGTACTATTTGCAAATTAAAGAATTAATGTTAACTTCAGTTAATACAGAAAATAAACTTGATTAGCAGAATGCATTAATATCAAATCAGCTTTGCAGATAATATGTTTTCTGCTATATCCCAAGGTGTGTGTCTGTCTCACTCTCTTTCTCAAGAGAACCCCAAAGGAAAACACTTTTCATTCTAATTGTATTATTTTAATATTCATTTTATAAACAATGCAATGTTTTTGCATGAAGGTAAAAATTCAGGTTGCTTTTTAAATAAATCCCCAAGGAACTGGGGAATTAGAAAATCTAGTTTATTTTCTAATTGATAATGGAGAACACCAGAGGAATCACAGGCATTATGACATTATGATTTTCTTTTTATTGTTAAATATACCATTATGTAAAAGGGGAAGATTCTGTCGTTATTCCTCTAATTAATGTACAAATGCTGAAATGCATTTTTACATAGCATAAATACACTGTAAACAAAATGAAAAAGAAAGTATGAATTTTTTAAAAGTTCAGCCCTTGGTATAGATATTTAATTATATTATTTTGATGGTTTAGAAGCAAAATTGGGGCCAGAAAGGCATAATTAGTTTAATAACCCGAAATATGGTAGCAACCAGCAAAATTCAAACGAGAATAAAGAACCAATACAGTATTATAAGGAATCTAACCTTCCTTTTCCTATAGCTGCTTTGCAGTTTCATAATCATGGTCATTATCCCTACTGATGATACCAATGCTTAATTATCGGGATATAATAAATGCAACATAATAGAGGAATTACCAAGTTACGATGTATACAAATGTATCTAAAGGTACAGATAATACAACAATAAGACATAACAGGTATTTTAGGAAAGCTTATTCCTATTCAGGGATAATGAAATATTAAGGAAAAGTTTTTCTCTCTGGCAAATGAGAAGTAATTATTTCCACAAAGTACTTAACACGTAAGAGGAAGGAAATACTTGAACACATTTAATTTAATATGTTTCTAATTCCTCAAAAACTCCTGGCTCTTAAATTAGTCTTCAAAAGCTCTGCAAAACATAGAAACTCAATTTATTGCAAAGGATTAGGCTAATTCAAGAAAAGAAAATTACAAATGTTTACAGCCTATTTAGAGAGAGTTTACAAGAATAGAATTTTATTCCTAAGAGGTACTGAATGTTCTGTATTGAAGTGGGAAGTACACATTCTGATACCAGCCATACACACATACCTCTTATTCTCACTGTGCACTCAATTTTGATATTGATAAAGGACTCATCCACATTTTATATGAAGTCACTGATGGTTTATCATTTAAATTTTTTTAAGTGATCAAATACTGAGAAAGCCTTATAAATAGTCACTTGTGTAATTCTTAAAGTCCAACTGATAACTAGAGAGATAACTAGATAACTAGATAACTAGAGAGATAACTAGAGAGAAAAAAATAGTAAGAGCTTAAGTGAGCAGGAAGGTAGTGCATTTTCTAGGAAAGATAATCTCAAGCTTCCCAATACTACATTATTTCCTTACAAACATGATTTGTATTGCAAAAAAATGAGATTCTTTAAGAGAAATAAAGGACTGATATTCTTCCTGTTCCAAGAATGCTGAAAACTGGAGACTCTCAGTTGGTCTTAAACTTAAGGAGACTTTGTGACCTTTCAAAATGGAAAGACAAAACCTTTTAATAAGCTTCCTAGTAAAGGGGATATTCTACTCAATAAAACTCTTGCTTTCACAATAAATTTTATTTGTAGACAGGCTTCAATTTGGTCCATGAAAAAGTAACTGCTGTGGGAATTGCCTTCCCACTCTAAACAACTAGATATCCTTGCAAAATACATTTAAATACTGTTTCAGGCAGAAGATGAGTATGGTACTTGAGCAACAGAAAGCAAATGGGGAACACACTACTATTATTCCAGCTTACTGCCTAGAGGTACTTTGTAGCCCACAACACAAGGAAAAAGAATCTAAACAAAGTCCAGCAGTGTTCTTGGACTAAGGTGACAGAAACTGGAGTTTGGGAAGATATCTAGGTTATTTTCGGTATCTAGATTTTACAGGTTAGATTACTGGAGATTTGCGGACGAAACTCCTGGAGTCTTTAGCTGAGTAGAGATCTATCCAGGAGGTCAGGAAAAGAACTTCTGGAAAGCATTAAGCAGAAAAATGACTGGGGCTCACACAGTTAGGAATCATTACCTTTTCCACTAAGTAAAATAAAGGGACCTTGTAATACACAGACCATCAGGTAGAGTTCTCTGAAGTGTCACACCTTAATAGTGGGACTAAAATAGCCCTAGAGTAAAGGCTGCTCTGAACTAGTCATAATAAAGCTCAAAATCAAGACTCAGAGGATCAAACTGATTCAAATAACTTCATTCTGGCCAATACTCTTTCAAATGTCTTTCAGCACTCAACGACTTAAAATTTGCAATGATTGGCACCTATCAAAAATTACCTAGCATTCAAAGATTAGAGACCTAAATGTAAGACCAGACACTATAAAACTCTTAGAGGAAAACATAGGAAGAATACTCTTTGACATAAATCACAGCAAGATCTTTTTTGATCCACCTCCTAGCGTAATGGAAATAAAAACAAAAATAAACAAATGGGACCTAATGAAACTTAAAAGCTTTTGCAAAGCAAAGGAAACTACAAACAAGACGAAAAGACAACCCTCAGAATGGGAGAAAATATTTGCAAACGAATCAACGGACAAAGGATTAATCTCCAAAATATATAAATAGCACATGCAGCACAATATTAAAGAAACAAACAACCCAATCAAAAAATGGGCAGAAGACCTAAATAGACATTTCTCCAAAGAAGACATACAGATGGCCAAGAAGCACATGAAAAGCTGCTCAACATCACTAATTATTAGAGAAACTCAAATCAAAACTACACCAGTTAGAATGGGCATCATCAGAAAATCTACAGACATAAATGCTGAAAGGGTCTGGAGAAAAGGGAACCCTTTTGCATTGTTGGTGGGAATGTAAATTGATACAGCCACTATGGAGAACAGTATGGAGGTTCCTTAAAAAACTAAAAATAGAATTATCATATGACCCAGCAATCCCACTACTGGGCATATACCTAAAGAAAACCATAATTCAAAAATACACATGCACCCCAATGTTCATTGCAGCACTATTTACAATAACCAGGTCATGGAAGCAACCTAAATGCCCATCGACAGACAAATGGACAAGGAAGATGTGGTACATATATACAGTGGAATATTACTCAGCCATAAAAAGAATGAAATTGGGTCATTTCTAGAGACTGTCATACAGAGTGAAATAAGTCAGGAAGAGAAAAACAAGTATCATATATTAACGCATATATGTGGAATCTAGAAAAATGGTACAGATGAACCAGTTTGCAGGGCAGAAATAGAGACACAGATGTAGAGAACAAATGTATGGACACCAAGCGGGGAGAGTGGTTGGGGGGTGGGGGGTGGGATGAACTGGGAGATTGGAATTGACATGTATACACTAATATGTATAAAACAGATAACTAATAAGAACCTGCTGTATAAAAAATAAAATAAAATTCAAAAAAGAAGGTACTGAATACTATTAACAGTAGACTAGACACTGCAGAAGAAGAAATAATCAGGAACTTGAAGGTATTTATCCAAAGTGAGGCAAAGGGGGGAAAATGACTGATAAAAATCAGTGATCTGTGAGACAATATCAAGCAATCTAACAAATATAAAATTAGAGTTCCAGAAGGAAGCAGGGGCAGGACCAAAAAAATATTTGCAGAATAATGGTGAAAATTTTTCCAAATGTGAGGAAAATATAAACTCATAAATCCAAAGAGTTCAATGAAGTCCAACCAGAATAAGCACACACACAAAAGCATAACACAGCACACAAGAATCCAATTACTGAAACCAGTGGTGAAATCTTAAAAGCAACCAGAGAGAAAATAATGCAATCCATACAGAGGAACAAAAGAACTATCAGAGACTCTTCATAAGAAACCATGCAGGGCTTCCCTGATGGCGCAGTGGTTAAGAATCTGCCTGCCAGTTCAGGGGACACGGGTTCAAGCCCTGGTCTGGGAAGATTCCACATGCCACTAAGCAACTGAGCCCGTGCGCCAGAACTACTGAGCCTGCGCTCTAGAGCCCCTGAGCCACAACTACTGAAGCCCATGCACCTAGAGCCTGTGCTCTGCAACAAGAGAAGCCACCACAATGAGAAGCCTGCACACTGCAATGAAGAGTAGCCCCCGCTCGCCGCAACTAAAGAAAGCCCACGCGCAGCAACAAAGACCCAACGCAGCCATAAATAACTAAATAAATCTTTAAAAAAAAACCCCACACATATCAGAAGACAATAGAACAAAAATTTTAAAGTACTGAAAGAAAAAAAACTTGACAATCTAGAATTCTATACCCACTGAAAATATCATTCAAAATTTAAGTTAAAATAAATATGTTCTCAGACAAACAATAGTTGAGAGAATTTGTCACCAGCAGATCTGCACCATAACAAACATTAACAGAAGTTGTTCAAGAAGAAGGGAAATTATTCCAGGTAGACATGTGGATCTACACAAAGGAATGAAGAGTAACAAGGCATATATTCAGGTAAATACAGGATATTTGTTCTCATTTTTAAAAATCCTTAAAGATAACTGGCTGTTTTAAGCAAAAATAATAGTGCATTGCAGGATTCAGAGCATATGTAGAAGTAAAATGTATTAAACATTTTAATAGGAAAACAGAAGTATATTGTTCATTTCACACGTGAAGTAGTATGTTTGCCAGTAGACTTTGATAAATTAGAATCATATATTTAAAATGCAAACACAAAGGAAAAAAACAAAAGATGGAAACAAAGAAACAGTACAGATAGTAAGCTAATAACAGAGAAAAACGGAGTCGTAAAAATGCTCAAAAAGAACACAATAAAAAGGGAGAAAGAGAATAATGACACATGGAACAAAGAAAAACAGAATGAAAACAAAAAACAGCAAGACAGTAACTTTCTGCCCAACCACGTAAATATAAATGTAAATGGTCCAAATGCTCCAATTAAAAGGCAGTGATTGTGAAATTAGATAAAAATGTAAGACCCAATTATATCCTGTCTATAAGAAATCCTCTTTAAATATAAAAAGACAGATAGCTTAATAAGTAAAAGGATGGGGAATTCCCCAGCGGTCCAGTGGTTGGGACTCTGCGCTCTCACTGCCAAAGGCCTGGGTTCAATCCCTGGTTGGGGAACTAAGATCCCACAAGGTGCCACGTGTGGCTAAAAAAAAAAAAAAAAAGTAAAAGGATGGAAAAAGATACCACAAAAACCCTAATCAGAATAAAGCTAAAGTGGCTATATTAACATCAGATAACACAGATTTCAAACAAGGGATAAAGATGGACATTTCATAGATAAAGGGATTAACTGATCAAGAAAGCATAACAATATTAAATATATTGGGTTGGCCAAAAGGTTCATTCAGTGTTTTCCATAAGATGGCTCTAGTAGCACTTAGTTGTCTTTAACTTCATTCGAAACAATTTTGTTAGATTGTATGTGACAGCTGTTATAGCAGCATGCATTTTTAAAAAGCCTTATCAATTGATACAGCTACTATGGAGAACAGTACCGAGGTTCCTTAAAAAACTAAAAACAGGACTACCATGTGACCTGGCAACCCCACTACTGGGCATATACCCAGAGAAAACCATAATTCAAAAAGACACATGCACCCCAATGTTCACTGCAGCACTATTTACAATAGCCAGGACACGGAAGCAACCTAAATGTCCATCAACGGAGGATGGATAAAGAAGATGTGGTACATATATACAATGGAATATTACTCAGCCATAAAAAGGAATGAAATAGGGTCATTTGTAGAGACATGGATGGACCTAGAGACTGATACTATGCATGAAATAGATAACTAATGAAAACCTACAAAATGTATATATGTACCTAAAAAAAAAGACATCAAAACTGGCAAATTTTTGTGTAGCCATTTTAATACTGAAGATGGAAGGAAAAAAGCAACATTTTTGGCATATTATGCTTTATTATTTCAAGAAAGGTTAAAAACTCAACTGAAATGCAAAAAAAGATTTGTGCAGTGTATGGAGAAGGTGCTGTGACTGATTAAACATGTCAAAAGTGGTTTGTGAAGTTTCGTCCTGGAGATTTCTCACTGGATGATGCTCCACGGTCAGGCAGACCAGTTGAAGCTGACAGCAATCAAATCGAGACATTAATTGAGAATAATCAACGTTATACCATGTGGGAGATAGCGATATTCTCAAAATATCCAAATCAAGCGTTGAAAATCATTTGCACCAGCTTGGTTATGTTCATCGCTTTGATGTTTGGGTTCCACATAAGTTAAGTGAAAAAAACCTCCCTGACCGTATTTCTGCATAAGGTCCTCTACTCAAATGTAAGGAACGTTCCGTTTTTAAAACAAATTGTGATGGGCCATGAAAAGTGGATACTGTACAATAATGTGGAATGGAAGAGGTCATGGAGCAAGCAAAATGAACCACCAACAACCACACCAAAAGCCAGTCTTCATCCAAAGAAGGTGATGTTGTGTATATGGTGGGATTGGCAGGGAGTCTATTATAAGCTCCTTCCAGAAAACCAAACAATTAATTCCAGCTAGTACTGCTCCCAGCTACACCAACTGAAAGTGGCACTTGATGAAAAGCGTCCAGAATTAGTCAACAGAAAAGGTATAATCTTCCATCAGGATAACACAAGATCGCGTGTTTCTTTGATGACCAGGCAAAAACTGTTACAGCTTGGCTGGGAAGTTCTGATTCATCCACTGTATTCACCAGACACTGCACCTTTGGATTTCCATTTATTTAGGTCTTTACAAAATTTTCTTAATGGAAAAATATTCAATTCCCTGGAAGACTGTAAAAGGCACCTGGAACAGTTCTTCACTCAAAAAGATAAAAAGTTTTGGGAAGATGAAATTATGAAGTTGCCTGAAAAATGGCAGAAGGTAGTGGAACAAAAGGGTGAATACACTGTTCAATAAAGTTCTCAGTAAAAATGAAAAATGTGCCTTTTATTTTTACTTAAAAACCAAAGGCACTTTTTGGCCAACCCAATATATGCAAATAAAACAGAAATTCAAATACTAAAAGAAGAAATAGATGAATCCACAATTTTAGTGAGAGACTTCACATTCCTCTCTCAGTAATTGATAGAACAAGTAAATGGAAAACCACAGTAAGGATATAGAAGACTTGAACTGCACTCTCTGTCAGCTTGACTTAATTGACACTAATGGAACACTCCATCCAACAACAGAATAAACATTTTTTTCAAGTGTACTTGGAACAGTCACCAGAATAAGACATATACTATGCCATTAAAACGTCTTGGGACTTCCCTGGTGGTCCAGTGGTTAGGTCTTCGCCTTCCAGTGCAGGGGCTATGGGTTTGAATTCTGGTTGGTAAGCTAGGATCCCACATGCCTTGCAGCCAAAAAACCAAAACATAAAACAGAAATAATATTGTAACAAATTTAATAAAGACTTTACAAATGGTCCACATCAAAAAAAAAAAAAAAAACTAAACTAAAAAAAAAGTCTCAGTAAATGTTGGGAATTCCCTGGCAATCCAATGGTTACGATTTGGCAATTCCACTGCCTAGGTCCCCAGGTTCAATCAATCCCCAGTTGGGGAATTAAGATCCCACAAGCCATGAGGTGTGGCCAAAAAAAAAAAAATGTCTCAGTAAATGTAATAGGATTAAAAGCATACAAAGTATGGTTTCTAACAACAATGAATGTGAACTAGAAATCAGTTTTTAAATCTGGAAATTACCCAAATAATTAAAAATTAAACAACATCCTTCTAAATAACACGTGAATCAAAGAAGAAATCACAAGGGAAGTTAAAAAAATATTTTAAACTGAATGAAAATGAAAATATAACATATCAAGGTTACAGATGAAGCTAAAGTAATCTTTAAATTGATAGCATTAAATGCCTATATTAGGGAAAAACAATGGTGTCAATTCAATAATCTAAGCTTCCACCTTCAGTAAAAAAAGAAAAAAAAATTTTTAAACATCTTTATTGAGAAAATATTTTTAAAATGAATTAAACCTACTAGAAGCTGGAGAAAGGAAATAATGAGATCAGAGCAGAAATTAGTGAAATAGAAAACAGAAAAAACACAGCGATCAATGAAACCAGAAGCTGATTCTTTGAAAATATCAATAAAACTGATAAGCCTCTAACCAGACTGATCAAGAAAAAAATGAGAGAAGACTAAAATAATAATAAGGAAATATTATGACCAATTTAAAGTAACAAATTAATCGACTTAAATGAAATAACAAATTCCTAAAAGACACAAACTACCAAAGCTCCCTTATAGGTAACCTGAATAGTATGATATCCATTAAAGACACTTTAGTTTTAGATAGCAACCTTCCCACATACAAGAAAAACCCCTCCAGGCCCAGACGCTTTCACTGGTGAATTCTACCAAGCATTTAAGCAAGAAATAATATTAATTCTACACAGACTCTTCCATAAAATAGAAGAGAAGGGATTATATCCCAAATCATCTTATGAGACCATCATTACTCTGATCCCCAAACCAAAAAAGACAAGAAAAGAAAACTACAAATTCCTTCATTAAATTGAATCTAGTAATATAAAAGGAGTACTATATCATGACAAAGTGGGTTAATTTAATATTCAAATATCAACCAATATATTCACCATATTAAAAGATGGAGGAAAATCATGTGATCATCTCATAGATACAAAGTACTTGATACAGTTTGCTATCCATTCATGATTTTTTTTAAATCTCAGAAAAGTAGAAATGGAAGGGAACTTCCTCAACCTCATAAAGAGCATCTATGAAAAATCTACAACAAGTATCATACCTAATGGTGGAAAACTGAATGTTTTCCCCATAAGATTAGGAACAAAGTGAGGATGTTCACTCTCACATTTCTATTCAGCATTTTACTGGAGGTCCTAGACAGTGCAATAGGGAAAGAAAATGAAATAAAAAGCATAGTGACTGGAAAAGAGGAAGTAAAACTGTCTTCATTCATAGATGGCATGATAGTATACATAGAAAAATCTAAGAAATCTATATAAAAGCATCCAGAAATAACGTATGAATTTAGCAAGGTTGCAGAATACATGGTAAATACAGATCTATTGTTGTCTTTCTATATACTAGCAACAAACAATTGGAAATTAAAAAATTTAAATACCATCTATAATAGAATAAAAACAAGAATTTCTTAGGGATAAATTTAGTAAAATATGTAAGACACTGTTCACTAAAAGCTACCAAATATTGAGTAAAATTAAAGAAGATGTAAAAAATACAGCAAGATACCATGTTTGTATATCAGAAAACTCAATATTGTTAAGATGTCAAGTCTCCCCCAAGTTGATATTTCAATACAATCTCATTCAAAATCCCAGGAGATTATTGTAGATATTGACAGGCTGACTCTACAATTTATATGGACAGGTAAAAAATCTAGAAGAGCCAAAACAATTTTGAAAAAGAAAAATGATGTTTGAAGACTTGACACTTACCAAGACTGATTATAAAACTACGGTAATCAAAACAATGTGCGAGTGCTGTGACTCTAGATACGTGGAATGGAAAAGGAAGGCCAGAAATAATCATTGACAAAGGAGCAAAGGCAATTTAATGGAGAAAGGATAGTCTTTTCAACAAATGATGCTGGAACAACTGGACATGCAAGTGCAAAAAACAAAAAAATCAATCTAGAGACAGACATTACACCCTTCACAAAAATTAATTCAAAATGGATCATGGACCTAAATGTAAAATGCAAAGCTACAAAACTTCTCAAAGATAACATACGAGAAAATCTAGGTGACTTTATGTTTAGTGGATGACTTTTTAAGACATGACACCAAAAGCATGATCCATGAAAGAAAAAATTTGTCAGTTGGATTTTAAAATTAAAAATTTCTGCTCTGTGAAAGATGCTGTTAAAATAAGGGCAAGAAAATGCAACCAACTCAAATACCCATTAATAGGAGAATTGATAACAAATTGTAGTATATCTGTACAATGAAATATTACTCAGCAATAAAAATGAATGAACTACATACACATGGAATAACGTAGATGATCTCTAACCATTACACTAAGTAAATGAAGCCAGACACAAAAGACCCCACATTTTCTGATTTCATTTATATGAAATTCTAAAAAGGCAAAGCTATAGTAACAGAAAGCTGATTAATGATTGCCAAGGATGGGGAGAGAGGATTGACTGCAAAGAAGCACAAGGAAATTTGGGGGGTGTTGGAAACATTCTAGATGTTGATTGACTCATATTTGCTAAAGCTCACTGAACTATATACTTAAAATGGGTGAATTTTATGATAATTATATTGTATCGAAGCTGATTATTATTGAATACATCTGCAAATGGTGTTTCCCCTCAACCACCACCACCATTAATAGATAATGCTCTGTTGCCATTGTCTACAATGTCCAGAATTTCATTTGAGGTTTTGACGCCATATAGAGTAAGTGGGAGAAGCCAGTTATCATTCAGTCAGCCAATACAGACAGCCTACCACATGTCAACCACACTTTTAGGTTCTGGAAAATGAGAATATGAATAAAATGCAGTTTTATCTTTAGAAATCTTGCAGTCTAAAAATAAAACTGTCATCATCTTTAATATTTATAGTGTGCACATTTTACACTAAGTGCTATTTGTACATGTTAACTTATTTAATTCTTTCAACAACCCTATGGTGTAGATTGCATTATTAATTCCATTTCACAAAAAGGAAGTTGAGGGGGCTTCCCTGGTCCGGGAAGATCCCACATGCCGCGGAGCAACAAAGCCCACGCACCACAGCTACTGAGCCTGTGCTCTAGAGCCCACGAGCCACAACTACTGAGCCCGTGTGCTACAACTACTGAAGCCCACGCGCCTAGAGCCTGTGGTCCACAACAAGAGAAACCACCACAGTGAGAAGCCTACGCACCTCAATGAAGAGTAGCCCCCGCTCGCGGCAACTAGAGAAAGCCTGCCCGCAGCAACAAAGACCCAACACAGCCAAAAATAAATAAATTAAATTAATTAGTTTTTTTAAAAAAAAGGAAGTTGAGGAAGAGAGGTCAAGTAAATTGCCCAGCTAGTAAATGCAAAGCTAGGATTTGAACCCAAGGGAGACTAACACTACAGCTATGCTGTCCCATATAGTAGTCACTAGCCACATGTGGTTATTGAGCACTTGAAACGTGGTTAGTCTGAAATGAGATATGTTTTAAGTGTAAAATACACCCAAGATTTCAAAGACTTAGTAAAAAAAAATGTAAAATATTGTGTTAATAATTTTTAACATTGACTTCACATAGAAATGATCATACATGGTTATATTAGGTTAAGAAATATATTAGTGAATGAAGTTTACCTGTTTCCTTTTGTTTTTTAGAATGTGGCTTCCAGAACGTTCAAAATTACATATGTGGCTTACATTATATTTCTACTGACCAGCACTGCTCTAGATTCTGAGAATTTAACTATTATATTCTACTGTTTTGGTGACAGGCAGACTTAAGAGCAATTTTGAACTGATACATGGGTAACGAAACAGAGGTATGGACAAAGTATTGTGGAAGTACAAGATGAAAACCATCAATTATGACCAGGGATAAACAACCTGGGGAAGATGTCTCAGAGGAGGAGTACAAACTGGGCACACCTAACAAGGAACAGATCAATTCAGTCACCATGTCTTACATTTATATGACATTTTACATTTCACAAAGTCATTTCATATAAATGCATGCATTTCTTGCACACACACACACATGCACGCATGCTCGCAAACACACACACACACACACACACACACACAGTGAAACAGGCAGGGCAGATATTATTGTCCCTGTTTTACATGCAGAAACTGAGTGTGGTAAGTAGCAGAGCTGGGAGTTTAAACCAAGTCTTTCGAGCCCAAGATCAGGGAATTATTTACCACATTGTGGCTGCCTTGAGGTGATCTGGAAACAATTTCAAAGATAAAGGGCAAAATTATAGAGAGACGGGATGGAGGCAGTGGTATACTCAAGCCAGCTTTTACCACTTCATGGCTTGAAACTGGTCATAATGGGAGTACATACACTACAGAAATTGGCAAATACTATGAAGGAAGACTTCTCCCTACCAAGAGTCAGCTTCCCAGCACACTACTGAATAGACAGTAGGGGGTATACTGGCCACTGGCTACAGTGGGAAGAAATTCTGTTAAAGCCCTAGCTCTGTCTCTGACTATGTGAGCTTAGGCAAATCACATAACTTCTCTGGGTCCCAGCATTTTCAACAATGAACAGGAACGCTCCAATTTCAACTATAAAGTAGAAGTCAAATCTCAAACTCTGGAAGCTGAGCGCCTTGAGCTCCCGTTCCACCTCCTGTCGGTGGAACCTCCTGGTTTCTTAACCTCTCTCCCAACCTTTGTTTCCCTATCTCTACAACAAGGTGAAAGCAGAAGCTACCCCTGAGGCATTTATCTATCAGAGTTTATCTACAGATATTTACTTTATTCAAAATTAAAACTGGGGAAAAAAGTAAACTATTAATTCACTTAAAAAAATAATAAAGTCATTACATGTTAACATAAATAATGCATTTTATGAAAAATAACCATATTTCCTAAACTGAAAAAAATAATGAGAACAGTATTAGTGTTTTACATGTTTGCACATCTGCTTAATGTCTAGCTTAAAAGAAGAAAATAGGATTCTCATCTCTGCTTCTATATTCAATCTGTTTCAAAAATCATGTTATGCTGCTTCTGGAGAACTCCATTGTACACTAGTAAAAGAACAAGAGTAGAAAAGGTAAATAACATATTGTGTTATTATGAAGATCGTTTGAACCTCATGAAACCCATGTATGGCTCTCAGAGAACTCCAGGGTCCCAGAACTGCTGGCCTAATACAAAGAACTCAACGGCTATTACCCACTTTCATACATAGATTCCATTCTCCTACGGGTTACTGTGAGGGTCAAATGAGAGGATGTATTTTTTAAAAGACTTTGAAATCATGAAGAACTTACAACATGAAAAATACTCCAGTATGAGAAGTGGTGCCTATTCTTAAATATGTATTTTCTTTGGCCAATTGAAATTTATAGTGAAATGAATTTATCAGAGCTGAAATTAGTCCTCAGACTATGGAAGGAAGGAAGGAAGGGAGGGAGGGAGGGAGGGAGGAAGGGAGGGAGGGAGGAAGGAAGGAAGGAGCTCTAATATTTCTTAAAGGCTTAGGGATATGCTGATGGAGACATTACTTTAGGTCCTCATCCTAAGACTGTCAGGCTCTAGGAGCCCTGAAAAATGTCCCCACAGATGTGCAATTACCAAAGCAATATATAGTGCCCACCAGGGAAGGAAATGAAATTCCTTGGAACCCAAAGCCCAAGAGCTACCCAAGCAATTTGAGTTGCTCCTCCTAGCGAGGAGAAATAGAAGGAATAAACAAGATTTTTGGCATGAAAACTATTCTGGGTCTCATGACAATAGGAAAAGTATATTCAGATTCTTTTCCATTATAGGTTATTACAAGATTGAATATACTTCAATTTTTAAAATCAAATGAATATGACTTCTTAAAAAAGTATATTAGTCGTGACCCCTTCAAACAGGCCTAAGGTAGGGCTTCCCTGGTGGCGCAGTGGTTGAGAGTCCGCCTGCCGATGCAGGGGACACGGGTTCGTGCCCCGGTCCGGGAAGATCTCACATGCCGCGAGCCTGCGCGTCCGGAGCCTGTGCTCCGCAACGGGAGAGGCCACAACAGTGAGAGGCCTGCATACCACAAAACAAAACAAAACGAAACGAAAAAAAAAACAGGCCTAAGGCAAAAGAAAAAGTATTGATTCACAAAAAGCCCAGGGCTCACTTGAAGAGAAAGGATTCTATCTCTGTCCCTGTAGTTCTTCTTTTTCTTTTCCTCCTCCTTCGTGTCTTTTCTCTCTTTGTCTCTATCTCTCTATCTCTATTTCTCTCCTCCCTCTATCCTTTCATGCCACAGACTCTGCTTCTGCTTTTGTCTCAGAAGCGCCTACAGACAGTTCTTAACTGCGAGAAGTCCCAAGAGAAAGCTCTCTCCCACTTTGCACCTATTTACCTGCCTTGTGTTTCTGTATCCATCCTTACGGCAGGGCATCAGTACTGAATTTAATTGACCTGTTAGTAATCCAAACCAACTTCTAACTTCCTTAGGCTTATTGTTTTGAACTTCATTGGGCATTTTATTACAATACAAAGAATGCTCACTTATAGACTGCTATAAATCAATCCATCCAAGGTATCTATCCAGGGTCAATGATAAGTATGTCTGCAGTACTAATCTGCACGAACATGATTAGGAAAGTTTCTTAGAAAGGTGTTGGCCTGGTCACCCTGTGGTCTAGCAGCATAGAGGCCAGAAAAATACCTTGTATACACAAGTCGAATTATACCTTGAAAGAAAGACGTATTTCCTGTTTCATTAAAATTTATTATGTTGGGCAATCCTGAGATGTTTAACTAGAGTCTGGCCTCTGTGGTTTATTAGTGCCATGGGGAATAGAAATGCTCTCTTGCAAACCGAAGTATCACAATGGCATTTAACAGCCTTGTTTGACAACATCAGATTGGGTTTATCACGTCTGGCTCGTTTTCAAAATTATTTCACATTAAATGCATTACCTTTTAAAGGGAGAATAGAGAGGGGAAGAATAATCTTTTAATAAGAGAAATTTAAAACTCAGCTAATCAGGGGGAAAATGTTTCTAATCCAGCTCTATAAATTTGGCAAAAAAAATCTTTTTTTTAAAGCAGACCAGCTGGAAAGCAATAAAGCATATATCTATGTCTCATCTACACCACTGCCAGCTGCTGCTTCAAGGGTCTGGCAAAACCAGCTCTTGTACAAGAAGTCCACTTCTTTTATTTCATTTCTAGACACATACAGCCTTTTTTGGACTTGAATGGTGATTTTATAAAGAGTGCTGTTTTATTTACTCTCAATTAATCATGCTCGACTGTAAACAAAGTGTCTGTTTTAGTTCTGCTGACAATTATCCACTTGTCAACATCTCCCTCAAGTACCTTCAGCATCTGGCTACTGCAGAAAACCTCTACATCAAGACGAATGTCTGTCTCTGTAAACTCAGGAATTCGTTGGGTTTCTTTAGCCCATCAGCAGCCAGGATTATATTCTAACAAATGTCACCCAGGCATCTTGATGAAGATATATATAATCAGACAATAAAGGGTTTCTCAGGATTTCCTTCCATTCTCTGTTTGCTTCGGCAGAAAGAAGAAAAAGATTACAACTTGGGGATCTTGGGGGCGTGCGGGGTCTGTGACTTCAGATACTGTCACAAACCACCAGGCACATGATGACAGCTCCAGAAGTTGCTGAGAAATCTGTCCCTCCGTTAGTAACATTCCATTAGATCAACAGAACCAAATGGTGTTATAATTGGTGGTAATTTATGTAAGAAATTCATATGAGTTTTGTTGCAGTTTCACTGGGGTTTGGAAGGGGCATGACTTTATCCACTGCCCAAATAACCCTTTTACTTTGGGATGCCTTTTTCGTTTGCTTAAAATGCGTAGGGAACATAGGCGGAAGTCGCTACCAAGATCATTAATATTTTCCCAACAATAAACTGTTTTACAGGCAAATATTCTATTTGGTGGGTTTTGAGGGAGAATTACTAGTGTGTTCCCTGGAGCTCCCCTTGGAGAAGGAGCCCCAGGAAAATTAGACTCAACACCCATTCTGTATCCATTTTGTTCTTTCATCCATAAGAAAGGAGAGATATTATATACACTATGGGGGGCAGGGAGCGGTAGGGAGAGGGGGGAAGCTGGGAACTCCGACAGACTAGTCCTCTGGGAGAATGAATGGGTTACCTTACCTAGATTTTACAATCCGGAGATAAATTTACACCCATTTCCAAACGGAAGAGATTCAAATCACTTAGCATCTTTCCTTGAAGTTGTATTCCTGGTTGAGGCGTGGTGGCGGGCCCGGGAGGATGTGGACCAGCAAGAGAAACCAGGCATCCAGTGCAGCCCGGTCAGAGTCGAGATCGATCAAAAGTGGCCCAGAGCCGGCGTCAATTCCAGAAAAGTTAACATCCTCAGCGAGGGAAACTGAGGACAAGGACGGCGGGACTCACTCGGCAAGGGCCCACTACAGGTGGATGGGGGAGAAAGGGGAGAGGGGGTAAGGACGGGGACTTGGGGGGAGGGGAGATTAGTACAGGGGTTTGCTTTGCTCCTTTCTGACAAAAGCTGATCAATCTAACTGCATGTAATTGATTTTAATGAGTGGGGGAGTTTCCATCACATTAACGATTGCCCCGAGTCATCAGCCCGTGCGGGCAGCGACTCCCGGTGCAGACCTCGGTCTCCCCTCCCGGGCCAGCCAGTCTCGACCTGGGCGCCCGCCACGCCGCCTAGCTTTGGGGTCCTAAAGAGCAGAGGTCAGAGAACCGGAATCCTGGCCGGACCGCCACCCGGTTTCACCTGGTAATTTATGCACAATTAATTGAGATATCTTTTATACTCGATGTGTTGCAAAATTAATGCCTAATTTATGTAATTAGTCAATTAATTCTAATTCCAGCATATGTTCCCAATGCCCAGAAGGTGTTCTGTTTCCCAGGTACTTATTTTGATGTCACGAAATGCAACTAATTAATTTTACATGCATATTAATTTGGGATCTCTTTAGCAGTTCCCTTTGTGCAAGTAATTTTAATATTTGTCTTTCTAACCTTTTGGGGCGGGGGGGGGGAGAGGTGCAGGTGGGCGTGAGCGGCACGGGGGCGCGAACCCAGATGATGCCTGAGGGGTGGCCCCGGTCGAGGACGGGGTGCTCAGGAAGAGGCCTCAAGCGGCCGGGTGTGTGGGTGCTGCGCTCAGCAGGCCCTTAGAGGGCGTTGCGGACGTTGACCTCACGAAGTGCATTTCGCGCACACCTTTGGGAAACAGCGCGCCTTAGGGCCCGGAGGCTGAGAAGCCTGGGAACGCTGACGGTGGCTCCCAGGGCACTTCTCGCGTCCCCGGACGATTGGCTCCGTGCCCAGTCACCCGCACTCCCCGGAGCCAGGGAAAGGCTTTCATTTTTTTGCTTGCGGAAGGAGGACTCAGATTTCCAAGCCAGTCCCAGACGCAAAAAGCCATTCGTGCCCTTGTCCGGGAGGATCCCACGTGCCGCGGAGCGGTTGGGCCCGTGAGCCGTGGCCGCTGAGCCTGTGCGTCCGGAGCCTGTGCTCCACAACGGGAGAGGCCACAACAGTGAGAGGCCCGCGTACCGCAAAAAAAAAAAAAAAAAAAAAAAAAGCCAATGGGTTGCTCTGCGGTGGCGGCCCTTCCTCCGAGACATCCCGGCTGCTGCCGGAGTGCGGGGAGCCGGAGTGCCTGCTCTCCACGAAGCTGCTGGATGCAGGGAGAGGAGAACCGCGCCTCCATCTCGAGCTGTGCAAGCAGCCATCTGTCCTCTTCTGGCCCGGAGCGAAGACCAAGCAGGGCGAAAGTTTACTTTCCAAGTTATTGGGTGGCACATTAAAACTTTTATCCTTTTTGGACAAATTAATGAGCAATTTAATTAATAAAATCAGAGAGTAGTGTAAGTGCTATGATAATGAAGTTAAATGAGTGCACAGTAAAATATTCACTAATCCAGCGCATTGCCAAATACCCCCTTAATTCTGCTTAACACTAGAAGGGTTTTGAGCACCATAATGAGATTCTTCTGTCTGCTAATTAATTGACACGCTCCTGAATATTCATATGAGCTAGCACCAGTACGTTCCTAATTGCACCGTGGAATAGATCTCAGAGGAAAGTAAATCGCCATAGACTTAATTAAAATAATGTATTCCGGATGGAGGACGGGGAAAGATGAGACATTTGCCTTCGAGCGCGCTAAGAAAGTGGCACCTGGCTGGTGGAGGCGAGAGATATCAAACGTCGGCGCCCAGCCTGAAATAAGCGCCTGAAATAAGCGGCGTGGGACGCGCTGGGAGGGCGTTCGGCTTCTGAAAACAGCAGCTATGCTGGGTCCAAACCCCGCAGCTCGGAGGCTGTGGCTCCCAGGAGCGTCAGTGTTCCCGCCCTACCGGAGGAAGTGGCTGATGGGGCAGAGTCTAGGACCCCGACCCGGACCAGTGTCCTCTCTTTTCTCCCAGCTGTCTGTCCCCCAGACTTGTCCGAAATGCTGTCTACAGAGGCGCGTGGGAGAAGGTCGTCGGTCGGGAAATTTCCAGGAAACTTTTCCCAGAGGTTGTTGAAGCCGCACCAGACCCAACTCTCCCAACCCAAGTTGCGATCTAAGAGACGTCCTTGGCACTTCTCTTTGGGGGATGGTGATAGCTCGGGGGTAGAACACTCGAATCCTGTGGATGCTGTCCTCTCTCTCTCGGCTGCCATTCCCACAGAAAGCGCCGCCGTCCCCAAACCGCACGGCTAAGTTCCTGGACGCATTTTCCCTTTCTTGTCGAGTCCAGTACGGGGGCCCATCCCAGCCGAGCTTTCCTCGGCGGGTAAGAGGGACAGCCGGGCTGCGGACCCTAATCTGAGCTCGACGGCAGAGCCATTTTCACCAGAGCCACGCTCATTCCTTGGGAAGACGAAGATTCCCTCCACCCTCCTTCTTTTTGAAAAAAAAAAAAATCACCACAGGTTAGAAACTAAAAAGAGTTTATTTGAAGACATACAAATGCATATTTATTATACACATGTAGGCATTAACAATGTAAATTACACCGCCAGCAGTTGCTGGTTGTTTATTCATTAGATCTTTAGAAAATCTACATTGCCTCCAGACAGCGCGATGATAATGTGAAATACACAAGCAGTTTACATAACCAACTTTGACGCGGAGCTCCGCGCTCCACGACTCAGTCATCAACAGGTCGCAGGGATCCGGACGCGAAGGAAAACCTAAGTTACTAATAATTACCGAAGATCTGGGTAACCTAGGATAACCTAGGAAGCCCGCGGCTCCCTCTGTCCTTTTGGAAAAGAGCAACAGATGTGAAAAAGAAAGAGAACGATCTAATTCACTCTACGGTTCTCTATTTTACCCTGTTTATGTGTAGCTTTGGGGCGGGGGGCAATTAAAGAAAAATTGGTGAAAAGAGGATGAACGGACAGAACTGAAAGACCAAGAGCCTCCCCAAACTCCGGGTATTCAGGAGACCCAGTTAAAGACTTTGAACCCAAACCGCTTTGAGGAGGAGGGCCGGTGAAGTGAGAGGTGAGAGGTTTTCTTTACTGCCCGCCCGGGAAGAAAAGGCAGCCTACCTCAGTTAAGGAAAGCCATCCACTCCACCAATGCAATCACTATGGCCACCATAAACAGATGGTTATCACTCTGAAGAAAATCACCTGCTGATTCAACCTTTTTGGAATTAAATCCTCCCGTGATTCTGGAGTCACCTAAAAGATGGAGAGGGGGAAGCACCTCAAGGGAGAAATGGCAGTGCAGATTTCATGTCTATATAAAATATATATATCTAAAATTCTTTCCTAATAAAAATGTCAAATAAATAAATAAGGGGGAAGTGAGGGGTTGTTTACTAGGGTTGCTGTGGTGGGAGGGAGGGGGAGATCGGTGAAGATGTCAGCCGCCGTTGCAAGTGCTGAAGTCTCCTAAAAGCTACACCGATGCTATAATCGGTCAAGTTAATGATTCATCCCACTCTCCAGAGTCAAACACTTAACGTGGCCTACCACTCACCACTGAGGTAGGCGGGTGAGGATGTTTTAATGTTCTGTTTCCTTTATCCCTTCCTTCCTTTCTTTTGGTTGGGCCGGCTGGGTACACAAGGAAATGCACTGCAGATCCCGGACACTGCATTGCTGGGAAGGCAACTAGTTTGTTTGCAGACCTAAAATCTGGTGTCCCTACCGCTGCGGAAATTGAAACCAGAGTCTGAGAAAGAAGGGATGAGGGGAGAGAGGGCGAGGAAATAGGGAAGGAGAGAAAGAAACAGAGGAACATAGAGGGCGGTGGATCCATTTCTGCGGCGTCGGTAAGCCCTCGGGGCAACCTGGTCTCCCCTACAGCTAGTCTGTACACTGCGACCCACCAAGAGTGAGAGCCCGGAGCAGAGTCTGTGCTGCCGAGGAGGGCGCGGCAGAGGGTGGGCACTCCGCGCTGGGACTCGAGAAGCAAAGGCCTGGTCCTAGGTGGACCCGCCTGAGCGGAAGGACCCCGCGGCCCCGGGGAGGCGAGCGCCCGGCTGCGCTGCAGGCCCCGCCAGGCCCCGCCTCCCAGCCATTCTTAGCTGGGGGAGGCCAGTAAGATCAGCCGCTTTCTTTCTTTGCTTTCTTTCTTTTTCAAACCCGCTTTGTGGGTGGCAGCTCAGCGGGGGACGAATGGAGACCAAAAAAAAAAAAAAAAAAAAAAAAAAAAAGCCCAAACGGGGTGGGGGGAGGGGCAGAGAGAGAGAGAGAGAGAGAGAGAGAGAGAGAGAGAGAGAGAGAGAAGAGAGAAAAATCGAATAGTTTTAACCATCTCAGGAAAACAGCGAGTTATTATATTTAAAGGCTGCTGTGGGCGAAACCTGCTTCTGCCATTAAGAAAACACATACTGCATACGTCCACCGGGTTAAGCTCTCCTCATCTCTGAACAAACACAGCAGAAGCGCGGGTTTTAAGGCTGGAGACCTACAGGTTATCCGGTTTCAAAACAAATTAAAACGGGCGAATGCACCAACAAATATTACGGATGCAAGACAGTCTTCATTTCAGGGCTCTGCAGTTCCCCCTCCCCGAATTGATTTTATTCAAATTTCTGAGAGAAGGACATTTAGCCTACTGTACAGGATTTACCTTGATATTCTATTGCAATCAGTATTTTTTCCCTCAGATAATGCATTCAAAGGAAGCTAAACTGTTTTCCCACTTACTGGAAGCTTTGAAACACTTCATAAAACTAAAAACTGCCTTCCTGTTTCTGCTTTCCCTAAATTCCTTCCCCAAAATAACATTGTAAGAGTGGCTGCCTAACCAGAGATACTGATCCCCCTGCCCCAAATCTGAGCAAACAAGTAATTCCTGACAAAGAAAATTAATATGAAAAGTATAGGGTGATTTTCTCCCTTTCCCCCCTTAAAAAAAAAAAAAAAAAAGACCCTTTGCTCCACCCCGCTATTAAACAAAACACAATACCTTTTTCTGGGTGGTACTGCACAGAGGTTGATTCAGTTTTGACAATGTTGTTTAGCTATCATTTGCTATTTTGAATGAATGGGAGCAATCCCCCCTTTTACAACATTTGTTTCCTATTATGGAGAGGTGCAGCAGTTGAGGGCAGACATGTGAAAGTGGCTGTTTGATTCTCTTTTTCATCCCCCTGACCCTGCTTTTGTCCCTCCTCACCCTGGGAATGTCACGCCTCGCTACTTCACTTTGAGATGCTCGAGAAAGTGGCTTTGTTATTCCCTTTTAGACATACACGAAATTGTTCTCATTCCCCCCGCTGTAAAAGATACTTCACATCGGGCCTCGGTTCACAAGTGCAATGCAATTTGGCTTAGTCCAACCTTTGTTCTGCTTGTACAAATGAGCGAACAGTGCACACATTATACAGTTGATCTACTGCTGTCTTAACCCCAGAGTTAGGGGCTGGGAGAAAAGCAAGTTAATCCCTTCAATACCAAGGTGGCTTTAGCAATATTTCCTCCGATAATAATAATAATAGATTTGAATTGCTTCTTCTATTTCACACAGTGCAGGGCAAAACTTCTGGGGAGGGTTTAGTAACAACAACCAAAATCCTTCCACCAACCTTTTGCAAATAACTTTGAGACAAGTACGTATGTAGGTTTGGTAATGCCCAGTTTAGAGCTATGCAATTGTTAGCACAAAGGAGGGACTGGATTTGGAAACTCAAGCTTTAAAGCCTTGAAATCTCAGAGCAAAGCACTGCCAGCAAAGACCAAATGGTATTTAGCAAACTGAATCCAAAGAGAGGGCATTATGGTGAGCCCAGCAAGAGCTGTTTTCACGGACACTGGAATTGCCTGCTCGCTATGGGTGGGGTTTGGCACTTCTTGGGGATGGATGTCAAGCAGACCAGCCCCTACCTCTGGCTACTGTTCTTTCCTGCTTGAGGTGGAGGGGAAACTGAGCCTTCCACACTCTCCAAACTGGAGCAGCTGCTTGAGAAATACTTCTAAAATGTGTGGGGCTGTTGCCACTCTCTTTCTCCCAACCCCAAGGAAAACACAGATTTTCACTTCAGGTGCCTCAGCCATGGCCAAAGGCCTTACCCACTGCCAGGCAGCAGGGACTCAGGAGGACACGCCTCTGAATTTGAACTCCCTGGTTTAGATGGGAGTCGAGGCTCTTGCCTCTCTCTCAGCAAGATTGGACGGGGTAGGTGGGGGGGGGGGTACTGATTTTAGGCAACATACTCCTCATCGAAAGTTTCTTTTCAACCTCCCTGGTGTGAGTTAAGATCCAAACCCCATGTAGCCCAGTCACCAACCAATGAAATACACGGCTCCAAAGTTCGCTGTGCGATGTTCTTTCCTACCAGCTGGAAAAATAGGTGTGCTTCTCCGGCTGCCCGGTGCTGGCGGTGGCGTTGGGGAGCGCTGGCGAAGAGAGCGAGGAGAGGGCTCCAAGTACCTTCTCTGCCGCTTGGCCCTCGGCACCGCCGCGCGAAGTGTTTCCCCTCCCCCACACCTCCTCCTTGAAGAGCTTGATTTCCCACCAGACTTGGTCGACGTGGCCCAGCGGCGGAAAGGGCTCAGACTCCCGGGGCAGGCACGGGAGAGCCATGGCCACCAATAGGTTTCGCTTACGCAGCGGCCAACCGGGTGCGGGTCTCTGGGACCCAAGGACCTGCAAGACCCTGCTGGCCGGTGGCCCCAGGTTGAGAGGACTTACTGAGCGGGGTCCCTCTGGTCCCCAAACCCAGAACGTTAGAGCCAGGCTGTGCCATGCCGGGGTGCTGGCACAGATTTCCGAGGACAATCAGTCTCCAGGACACTCAGGAGGATGATTTTTTTTTCTTTTCTTTTACAAAAACTGACCGCTGACAGGATGAGGGAGTTTGTTTTCGTGCTGAATACCCCCTAAACAAAATCCTTTTGAAAGGAAAGCTAAGTCGTTTCACGCCACCAAAGTGCAGATTTGGTGAAGACTAATGGGACAAAGCGGTGCGGTGCGTTAGCGCGGGTTCCCCGAGAGAGCGGAGGACTTGAGCACCTGAGGCAGTCGGCCTGGAAAGGTGGGGCGGGCCAGAGGAGGCCCCAAACCTAACGTCAACGCTGCACCAGCCCCGCGACCTTCAGCTCCCCCCCCCCCACTCCCAGCACTTTTACCGCCAATTTCGCAGAGAGGCTGGAAAAAGTGGAGGGGGGGGGCAGTGAAGCGAAGAGAACTGAGGGACAAGAGTGCATTGGGAAAGAGGAAAGGAGGAGAGGGAGAGAGGAGGGATGGAGAGGGAGGGGACGACTCCCAGAGTGACAGGAGGAGAAGAGGGCCAAGGAAGGCTTAGCCGAAGCGCTCTGGGCAGCGCGGAGTTCACTTTCCATGTCTGGAAGGCGGGTATTGTTTTTGGCGCCTAGGAAACCTTCGGAAGCTGCCGGGTACTTTCCTCCACCTCCCGTCGGTGTTTGGTAAATATTAACAAACCAGGGCGCGTTACTTTGTGGAGTGTGGATGCAGGGGCTGGCTTGGGCTCCAGGCGGTTTTCCTCTCCTAGAGCCCCCGCCCCCAAACCCCAGCCCCACAGTTCACGCACACACACACCTGCTTGACAACAGAAGGAATCAAAATCAATATTGTATTTGTCACCCCTCTGTCTCCTTTTTACTCCATCAGCAGCCCGGGTGCCACTGAAGCGAATTGTGGATTTATGGAGGGAAATTAGCATAAATTATTACGAAATCTGTAGCCGTGTGTGGTCCAGCTTGTGGGAAAAGAGGCTATTGCGAACTCTCCAAGCAGAAAGGTGGTCGGTGGTGGGCTCCGCAGAGGCGATGAATGGCTATTGCACGAAAGAGATTTCCAGTTGGTTTGCACATGGGTATAATTGACTTATGTGTATTTTATACAGTTTTCCCAACAACTCCCTAAGCCCGCGGGTCGGATGTGCCCCCTCCCCAAAGCTTCTATTTGCTTTGGGTTCTGTACAATAGACTGGTGCACTTTTCAAGATTTCTGGAAAGTGGTCCTTCCTTCCTCTTCTTCATAATACTAGCCTTAAAACTCTGTAAATAGCATGCAAATCCCTCTCTTCCCTTGGGCTTTGTAGATCTTGAGTAGGAAGTAAGATACAATTTTACAGCAAAGTACACTTTTTAAATGTGCATCTCACAACTAACACCTCGCCCCACCCAAGGCAAAGTTGTGCTATTAGGTTCAATTTTCTTAATGAGCCCCGGGTACAGGCAAAGTGCCTCACCTCCCATCTTCACCCGAGCCAAACTTTGAAGATTCCTACTTGTATCCTCGCATGTCCCAAACTTGGTGGTGACAACTTTCCCAGGGAGACGGACAGAGATTTATCCCAACTTGGATTTTTTTTTCCACCCAAACGTTTCTACTCTTAGAATTTAACCTTCTGTTTACTCGGAGCAATGATTTCGACAGCCATACAAAGGCCCTTTGCAAGGCAACAAAATGCCAATTGTTAAAACAAGAAAACATTTCTCTCTCCCCATCTCTCACCCCCAACACACGGGAGCGCGCGGGCGCACACACACGGGGTCGAAAAGAATCTTCCTGGCTATAGCAGGGGGAACAGAGATCTTTCACTCCTATCGTTGCATATCCCGAATCCAACCCTTCTCAAAACTCTGTTTCTATATGTATGTACATATTTTCTTAAAGGATCCTAAAAATCCTTGCGGGCTTCGATGCTCGTACCTCCCCTTTCCAGGTGGGCTCCTGCCTCGCCCACAGGAGCACCCTCTGTTTTTTTCCTCACAGGGCAGCTGCCTTCTAGAGCAGGAAAGCTGTGGACCAACGCCTTTCGGTCTGTGAAACACAAGCCCTCACTACTAGTCATCTGGGGCCCCTCAAGCTCCCGAGCTTCCCCAGCTCCTCCCATCTCAGGACCCTCTAGGCTAACCCGACCACGCCATATAACCCCCAAACGTCGCACCTCCTTAGGAGCTGAAGCAGGCGCAGCTCCGTCGAGTACCGCTGCCTCCCCCCAAGCTCGGCAGAAGTTCCTCCCGGGTCCAACTGGTTTATCTGCAGGGGGTTTACCTGCCCTTCTCCAGCCGCGCCCCCAGAGACAGGTCAGCGTCCCTCCCCCCTCCCCGCCCCCCCCCCCCCCCCCCCCCCGCTTCACACCCACCTCCTCCTCCTGGTCATTTTTTCCGAGTTAAGAAGGTGACATTATTCTTTTCTTCAAGCACTTCTGTTAATATTGAAAAACGTGCGCTTGCATCTCAAGCGAGGCAACCCAGACGCGAGGGTCATTTCAATATTAATGAAATTGTTTAATCTCCTAAATTCATCGTGTTTAAGTTACGTTTTGGTGAGTTATTGACCACCTCAGAAACTGTGCTTAATGGGAGGGGTGCGCGCGTACGTGCGCGCGCGCGCGTACGCACACACGCGTTTAAAGATCTTTTTTATGCTAACCCCAAATAGCTCCACTAATAATGCTCTAATATCACTAGAAGTATCAAAACTTCACACCCAGAAGTCTACCACCACCGCCTCCTCCTGAAAAAAAAAAAAAGTTCTCACACACTTCGAGACTGAAGGTGATTTAGTGTGAGCTGTTGCTATTGAGTTTTTAACAACGCGGTAGAAGGAATTTCTTCTAAAAACCATAAAGGTCGGAGAATGTGCAGAAACCAGCGGGAACGCCTAGCGTCTATACTTGTAGACTGCGTGCAAGCAGGCGGGGTTGATTCACTATTTCATAGCAATTAGATGATGATGACAACGATAATAATAATAATAATAATTATTATTATTCACTGAATCTCCAGAGACTATTCCAAACCAGGGAACAAGCCGCCCACACTAGGCAAGGTGACCCCAGGCACATCCCCATCCTCTCTTCTCTCCAAAAAAGTAAAACCGCTGGTTCTTTGCAAATCTAGAAGGTACTTCTGTTTTAGTGGGGCCGCAGGCAGCTTTTGCTGGGCCTTCTAAACTCTAAATAACTTCTTTCTATGCAAAAAAAAAGGGGGAAGGGAGAGAAAGTTCCGGCTGTAAAATGCAAACTTCCAGGCCACGCCTAACTCCTAAATTTCAAACCACCTGGGGAGTGAGAGACCTCGAGCTTGATAAAGTGTGTCAACCAAACTCAGGCCCTGCCCAGGTCCACAAGCGGTCTTCCCCAACAGCCCAGAGCCTCCATTCTGTGTCTTGGTTACCAAATTCCTGGAGGACTTTTAAAGTGAAGACCTTCTTATTTGCCCAGATACACTACTTTATTTTTTTTTTAATTTGGCCAATACACTTAGATACAAAATGGGCTCTTACAAGGGTCTGTCCGATTATATTTTTGTATTTTTAAACCCCATCACTTAAAGCTACACACCCACTGTGCCAGGCTAAGGCAGCAGCCTAGGAAGGTCAAATCAAACTTTGACCTGCCTCTTGGAGCAGTGGAGGAAGGGTGTATTTTCATTACAATAACCCATGCAACCAGCCCCGGGTAATGCCAAGAGCAGGAAAAGGGTCAGCTTCAGGGGAAAGCCGTGCCTGAAGTTAGCCAACAATACAAACCCGATACACTGCAGAGGAAACAAAATACCCCGGCCAAGCAATTTCCATGTCAAACATCATCTGCGCAGCGGCTCGGTCTGTGAATGTGAGTGGTCGCCTGAATCCCTGCTCCGCGGCCGGCCGGCGCCTCCTCATACCTTCACACCGCGCACCCTGGCCCGCGCGTCCTGCTCCCGCTGGTGGCCGAGGCTCTTCCCCCTCGCCCAGTCTGGAGCTGGAAGTGATTCCTATTGGCCAAGGTGTCCATGTAAATAGGTGTGAAAGAAATCAGAGCTGGCCAGGCTCTCCCCTCTCGCTCAGTCCCCTCCCTCTGCATCCCCCGCTCCCCCTCCTCTTCCTCCTCCCCCAAGGCGATTGTCATATGATAGCTAAGAAGTGGCACATTAATGAAGCGCCGCTACAGGGGTCTTTTCTGCTCCTGTCACCGCTTAAAACTATCAGATGGTTCGAGGGAGGACATGGAGGCAGCCACCTAGCTCAGTGGAGCCGCGGAGCCCACAGCAGCGCCCTCCGGAACCCCGAGGCCGCCGCTGCCACTGTCCGCGCCGGGACTCCGCCGCCGAGCTCGGCCGCCCGCGGAGCTCACGGCCAGAAGCGCCACGGACCGGGCGGCGCGGGGCGCTGCGGGTCTGAGCTGCGGAGCTCAGGAACGAGTGGAGCCCAGCCGAGGCAGGACACTGCGCCCCGGCTGCGCGCCGGGAGGGACTCGGCGAGCAGCAGCGCCATCCCGGATGCGGACGCGCAACTTGGGGCAACTTTAAGGTGAGCCGCTCTCCGTTGCATCCCCACCCCCCAGTTCCCGCTCCTGGTCCGGGCTTCCTTCCAGGCTACCATCGCGCCGCTCGCGGGCTTCCCCTCCCGCGCCCCCTGGCCGCCCCCAACTCGACACGCAAAGTTGCTGGCTAAAGAGCTCAGGCACTGGCTGATCCGGCGCCGAAGCCCCCTACTCGCCACCCCCGAAGTCTGTTCTCGGCCTGGCTGACCTCGCGGTGTCTGTGCATCCACGTCCTTCCCCCCATTATCTTCCCCCCTTCCCAGATCCGAGCAGGCCCGCGCGGACCCAGAGCTAGAAAGGGGCAAAGAAGAAGATGCCTCGGCCCGGCCGCAACACGTACAGCGACCAGAAGCCGCCCTACTCGTATATCTCACTGACCGCCATGGCCATCCAGAGCTCGCCCGAAAAGATGCTGCCCTTGAGCGAGATCTACAAGTTCATCATGGACCGCTTCCCCTACTACCGGGAGAACACGCAGCGCTGGCAGAACAGCCTGCGCCACAACCTTTCCTTCAACGACTGCTTCATCAAGATACCGCGGCGGCCAGACCAGCCCGGCAAGGGCAGCTTCTGGGCGCTGCACCCCAGCTGCGGGGACATGTTCGAGAACGGCAGCTTCCTGAGGCGCCGCAAGCGCTTCAAGGTGCTCAAGTCGGACCACCTGGCGCCCAGCAAGCCCGCTGACGCGGCGCAGTACCTGCAGCAGCAGGCCAAGCTGCGCCTCAGCGCGCTGGCGGCCTCGGGCACGCACCTGCCGCAGATGCCCGCCGCCGCCTACAACCTGGGCGGCGTGGCGCAGCCCTCGGGCTTCAAGCATCCCTTCGCCATCGAGAATATCATCGCGCGCGAGTACAAGATGCCTGGGGGACTGGCCTTCTCCGCCATGCAGCCCGTGCCCGCCGCCTACCCGCTCCCCAACCAGTTGACTACCATGGGCAGCTCGCTGGGTACTGGCTGGCCACACGTGTACGGTTCGGCAGGCATGATCGATTCGGCCACCCCCATCTCCATGGCTAGTGGCGATTACAGCGCTTACGGCGTGCCGTTGAAGCCTCTGTGCCACGCAGCGGGCCAGACGCTGCCCGCCATCCCCGTGCCCATTAAGCCCACGCCGGCCGCAGTGCCCGCGCTGCCCGCACTGCCTGCGCCCATCCCCACCCTGCTCTCGAACTCGCCGCCCTCGCTCAGCCCCACGTCCTCTCAAACAGCCACCAGCCAAAGCAGCCCCGCCACTCCCAGCGAAACGCTCACCAGCCCGGCCTCCGCCCTGCACTCAGTGGCGGTGCACTGACCCGCAGAGGCCGGCGCCCCGTCTTGTGCCCCCCACCCCCGCAGCTCACTCGCCTTCCCCGGCTCCCAGTCCTGCCCTCCCCATCTGGGACCGCCACCCTAACTTGTCCAGTTCACCTTCGGCCAACCCTCTCTCCCCCATGAGAACTCTGTTTTGGACCCAGGAGACGCAACACAAACTTGCAGATGGGCCTGGAGGCGCGTGGGAGTTGTCCTCGCCCCCAAGAGGGGTTAGGCAGGGGGCAGCTGAGCCAAGTCGTCCCATTCCCGGGGCCCCCGAAATCTCCCTCCCACTGAAGAGGCAGGGGAAACCCTGCCTCCCGCAGTCTCGGAGAGGGTCGCGTCTAAGCTCGGCCCCGATCCGCGAGGCTCCGGACACGGCGCCGTTAGTTCCAAGCCCAGAGAAACCTACTTGGAGGTTTCCCGGAACAGATCTTCCCTGAGGGCTGCAGACGCACAGCGGAGAGCCAGATCTCTGTTTACGTCTTGGAAATCTGCCGCGAAAAGGGACCACTGGCTTCCTACCCTACTCGCCTCCGCCCATCCGGCAGGGGCTGGGCGGACCACAGCCTCCCGGAGTAGCGGCCCTGCCTCCCCCGCTTCTGCGGAGTTTTCTGGTTTGGGGTTTTGTTTCCTGACAGAGGCTCCAGGCGCTGGGAGTGTAGGGGAGAGGCTACCAACCTGGGAAGGGGACGTTTGTCCTCTACACAAGCAAAATAAAACTAAAAGTCAACCTTGTATGTTTACAAAGCGCCCGGTAAAACGTAAACAGTGAACCTGAATCTGTAGTGCTTGGCGGGCGAGCGGGCAAAAGCCCACTTTACAAGTACCTGTTGTAATGTGAATGTTTACTCTGCATTTCTGGCCAGGTTTAGGGGAGGGAAAGGGGGGGTGGGAAAGTTAATTGGGATGTTAACTTTCCGATTACTTAGAGACCTTTTTAGCTATTTATTTTATTGCTGGAAGGAAAAAAAGAAAGAAAGAAAATGAAATAAGTCCAAACTAAGAAAGCATCAAGGGCAACCCTAGAAGAACTTAGATAAGCTGACTAGTAACATGAAGGAGGTGTCACCGGATAGGTCTCCCATGGACAAGCCTTTCTGTTTGCTACAAGAACTTTTCCGAGAAGCTAAAGGGCTGCAAAGAGATGTAAATGCTTGTGAATAGGAATGATTATACACTGTGTAAAATGCACTTTTGTTTGCTATATTCCTTTAGAGTCTTAGGTAATTTGCTGGAAAATGAACTGTTGTTCTGGTGTGACCTGCTTAAGTTAAAAAAAAGTTGTAGTGTCATCAGAGCTGTACAATTTTTACCTTTCATTTTTCTCCCTCCCTGTACAGAATTAGCATGGCATTTTAAATATTGATGTTCTTGTCCCCAGCATGCCTGTTTTAAGACAAAGAATTTTAAAAAGGTGTCTACATTAAATTATGAACCTAGTCCAAATAATATTTTCTCATTAAAATATGTAAATGCAAATTTTAGTTTCGTGTATTTTTGAAGAGTTGCTACAAACAGTAACTTTACCAAAGATAAATGCTCTGCTTCTCTAAGCATGCTTTCTGCAATACATTGTCTGAGTAGTTTGTCTTTTTCATAACTTATTTTTAAAACAAACCTCCTCTTACGCACTTGCAGACTGGGAAGAAATTACGCAGATGGACTCTCGAAGATATTGGCCCAGAGAGAAAAATGAAACAAACTCTTTCTAGTATAGATCAGGTGCACAGGTGTGGTGCTAAAAGAAAAACTGTTAATGAAAAATGAGTAACTTTATATGTATTTTGACTATCTTTAAGTATACATTTTACAAAATATACAGCACTTGTATAGATGTAAGGCTTCTACAGAAACCAGGTAGAGGCGATATGGAGATATAAAGCGTAAAGGCAAACTTGCTTACCCAATACTTCTATTCTGATGCATCTTATTTGCAGTGGACCTTGATTTCCTTGCTCCTTTAAATTATTGCAATCGTTGAAATTTTCTTTTTCAGAAGTTACTTAAAAGGTCACCTAGCCTGTAGAGAAACTTGTTCACTTTTAACTGAACAGATTTCTCTTTACTCCTTCATCTGGGAAAATAATGTTTGGTGTGTTTATTTTAAAGAAGCGAAGGAAGTTACTTTAAATGCTTGACTCTGAGTATTTGCTTTTCTTCAGATTTTTGCAGAGAATTAAAGTTTGCCAAGAACGTATGGCTCAAGGCCAATTAAAACTTTATTGAAAGGGTCACAGTATTTCCAGAGTGAGGTGTATATTCAACTAATGAAGTTACAAGACAAAGAAAAACTTAAATGGTGATTAACACTTTACTGTGTAAAATGATTAAACAAGAGACCTTGTGCAACACAGAGAAACCCACACAGAAATCATCATCACTATACTCCACAAGGAGAACCCTTAGCACCTGTGACCTTTATATGTTCAGAGGGTTCGCTGAAAAAAAATTTTTAGGATTAATGCAAAGGGTAATTAATCCTGCTGTGACCATTTTTTTTAAGGAAGGATCCCCCACACACAGCCAAAAAAAAAAAAAAGGTGGAAAATAAATGAATCATTGGACTGATTAAAATGCATGAAGCCACTAAAGCTCGTCAGACAGGGGACAACTAAACTCATTCATCAAGCCCAATTCACAATTATATCAACACGATCAGCTAAAGAAAGCCTGGAAGACTTACCCACCCTGTGCCAGGAAACTCTTAAAACTTTGTTCTCAACCAGAAATCATCTACATTTTTAAAAAGTGAAATACATCTTCATTACTTCCTGCAAACTAAAATTAAAGCCACCTCTGGAATATTCTAATCTCCTGGAATTCACTAACACTGAATTTGAACTGGGAATGAAGGAAGCCTAAAGGACTAACACGGGTCTCAAACATTTTGTAAATTTTCAGCTTAGATAGTCAGGTAAAATACTCTTCCTAGTAGTAGCAGGAGAATTCAGAGGCAAGTGATGTGTACATACACACATTTAATAAATGCAGGTAAATAAGACGCAAGTCCTATTTCCGATTTTTAGTAAAGGAGTGATTTCAACTCAGTATTTGAAAATGTGCTTTTCAGCTGGTAAGTTCGTCATGGTGTATTGCAAAGAATGAAATAACTTGGGCATTGTGAGTCCTCCTTTCACCACTGCAGGCATCTCTTCTCAGATGAAGTTGAATGAGTAAAGTAAAAAATCCATTGATGATATTTTGACCTTGATCAGAAATCCAAAGGCAGCCCAAACACACATGCCTCCACCCCACTCCATCCCCAGCTTTGAGACTAGCACCCAGTTTAGCTGAAGTACCCCACAAATAAGGAAGTTTATAACTAGGATACCTTCAATGGCTCTCTTTGTCATGTTAAATCTTTTCACCTGGCTCAAGTCCAAAGTCAATACTCACAGCTTTAAAATAAAACTGGAAGAGACAACACCGTGCAGTGAGGTGTCTGTTCGGGATCTCATCCTGAGAAGGGAGTTTAGTTATATTATTTTCTGTTTTGTAAATCTGGGCAGTATTGATTTATTTTAAGTTAGGTTTTTGATTTGGAAACCTATTTCCAAATCTGCTATTCTGTTACTTTGGGTTTTTAACATGCTTCTGTGCTCAACTATGTTTTTAAGTGGCTTTCTCTGTGATTTGGGGAAATGCTTACACAATGGATGAGTTTTGTACACTTTCTTGAGAGAGAAGCTGCTGAAGTTCCCACTGTTCCTATTGCCTGGGTTGGGCGGCGGGGCGGGGGGCGGGGGTCTTAAGAAGCCTGAAGACTAGCAAGAGCAGTGCTAGTAAATGATCCTCGGAGCGGCTTAACTATTACAGCAGCAAGTTTAACTCCTATAAAATAGATGAAAACACTGAGTGTCTTGGAAGCATAAATCTGGCCAGGTGCTCAAGTGGGATGAAGCTGGTAGGTGGGAGGGGGAAAGAATCCAACTGAGTACTTCTAACAGAAGGTTTTACGTTAGTTAATGCAAGGTTTGGGGGTGGGGGCAGCGGTGTTCAGGGATGGTTTATACTTTTGCAAATGCAAACTCCCTCTGTAAAAAGATATCCATTTAAGAAGTGGCAAGGATCAGGATCTGTTCTCCAATTCTTAATATAAATGGCAGTTAATTTTTTTTCTCCTAAAGCCACATATGCACAAAGACACCCAAACAAAAACAAAACAAAAAACAATCCAACCCACCGGCTGTGCAGCCTCAAAGGGGATGCATTTGTTTCGTTTAAACTAACAACAAATTATCTAATTAATATGTTTCAATTACAGCATGAAAGGCGCAGCCCCTGGACCGCCCGCCGTGGGGTCACAATAGCCCCAGAGCCCACTCTAGGAATTTACAATAACTTCACATCTGTTTCTTTATTTCCCACTTTTTGAGTCTAAAACTCCTCTCAAGATCACTTCAAACTACGGGGCTGAGTTATGAAATATGTCCCGGTGTTAAAGGGGGATGAAACTTTGCCCACGGATGCTTCATTTGCAAGCAAAAAAGTGAAAGCCCATTGAAGAGCATTAAACAAATATATTAGAATTCTGTCACTTTATGCAATTGAGTAGATCAAATGAAGGGTCCCGGCCACTTCATTCACTCTCATTCACTCGAATAGAAAATGCAAAGAATAGCAACCCGAGACTGGGCCACCGATGTAGATTTAGCTCCTTTTTACTGGGAGACAAAAAGGCTGAATTTTCACAAACACATTGCTGACTCGGGGACTAGGAAACCGGCACTGGAACCCCTTTGGAATTTAAATTCATTTTATCTTCCTCTCTCTTTGCGGGGATCTGTTTGCACTACAGTGCAAGATGCAGCGGGCATCCTCTGGCTTCTGAAAAAATGGGGGAGGGGAAGAAAGTGAGTGGGGGTGGCTATGTGGGCCTCAGGATTCTCAAGGAGCTCTTGGTGGTCAACTGACACTCAGTTCTGAGACAATAACTTTGATTTAAACAAATCTTTATCTACATCAATATAAATATCATTATATCACACATCTCCTAGCCTCTTACCTCCTTGCTTGGCACGGGTTACATAAATGGCTTGTTTCCAAAGATCAGAATCACGTCTGGGTCGTCCAGTTTACTTCTTTCAACTAATATCTGGTCAATGGTGTCACAGTAGACTTGAAAGCTAAGCTTTCAACCTCACCTGCTCAGTACTCTTCTCTTTCGATCTCTAACATGCACACGTGCACACATGCACACCACTTTCTGATAACAACCCTATCTGAGCACCATTATGGTAAATTTGTTAAGCAAAAAACAGGAGATGAGACATTCTTTGGTTAGAATTTCCAAGTCAGAATCTTCTTACATTTTCATTTCCCATTTTTGGGGCAGGGGGGAGGGGGGGCAGGGGAAAAAGCCACATGTGTCTGTGGTAATTGAGATAACCTTGTGGCACTACTTCTGTCCTGTGTCTTCAATGGCCAATATTTTTGTTTTGATGAACTTTATAGATTTTTATGTGTCAACATCTTAGAAAGCTTACAGTGCTGTTAGAGCTGCTTCTAGAAACAGAACAGGGAAAAATAAAGCAGCAGACTTCTCAGCTTTTGAGGTGTGATTGCAGAGGAATGAACCAGTTTTCCTTAAACTTGTAGTCTAAATGAGATCTGATCTGAAGGAGGAAGTATATGAAGGGTTTTATTTTGTATTTTTTAAAACGTGCCTGGTACTTTTCCCAGATGCATTCAAACTTTGAATGCTTTTCATTTCAGCTTCAAGATTTGTAAGGTTACATTTGACACTATTCTTCATTTAATTTGTGGGATTGGTGTCTGTCGCAGGGGACAGGAGGTAGCTCAGATCTACAGCTACAAGAAAGATATTGAAGAAATAGTTGGTTGTTTTATGACCATAAGCTATCAAACTCACCAGAATTAATAACAAGCAATAAACTCATCAGTACAGTAAAATAAGAAAATAATTAGAAAATATCCATGGAAAATTGTAATTGGCTAAATAAAACCTTCCTTAGAAGATTTTCCTTCCAGAAATTTTCAAGAATATACGGACAAAGGGTTCTTTGGAGGCAGCCTCCTTTTGCCTATGTCTGCAAATAACCGATGTCAAATCAGCTGCAAGCTTTTGAAGGAACAAACTCAGAGCATTAATTAGAGCAGATTAAGCTCACAGATAAAAAGCATTCTTTAAGTATCTGTTGTTTGGAGACATTGTGATTCTGATTCATGCTTTGCAGCCTGTATATTTTTATTTACTCAGTTAATTTCTTCCCCAGAGTGTTCCCTGTTGACGGGGTTTACTAAGGTACACAGTGCAGAAAGAATTGTTGGTTTGCAGAAACAAATGTTTCCAAACTCTGCTTTTGCTACTGATTTCTCTCCCCTCCTTTCTGAAATACAATGCATTGGTCCAACGATTCCACCACATAGCAGCATATAGAGAAACTGTTCAATAAAGGATCTTAATTTTGTGCCACTTAGAGGAAGCTTAGTATTTATTAAGTAGTATCTAGAGTGTTTTACATTAATTAGAGCAGCTCCTTGGAGAGACATTACAGCCAAGAACTGTTTCACACAACAGGAAAACACAACATCTCAAATCCCCCACTAGATCTGCCATAGCGAAACACAGAGCTGCAAGGGTCTGCCCGCTTGGAAATGTCAAGATATATATTATTTATTTACATATGTTTGATAGACAGACTGAAGGTCTGTGTATAACAATGAAATGCTTATTGAAAAGGTCCCTATCACCCTGGGTGCAGTGCTATTTATGTCAGCTACAAAATAACCACAACAACAACCTGAAATAACGGATCTGTCTCAAGATTCCTGATGTGGATTTCATATCGGGGGGAAAAAACTGACAAATGACTGTCCAACCCTCCTTTGTTCAATAGATGAGTCAGTCTGAATCATGTATTTCTGGGACTGCCTGGAAGATGCTAACAGTTCTCATCCTTGTGTGTGTGTTGCGGGGAGGGACTGGGCAGGGGAGAGTAAGGAAGAATAGGCAAGGATGAAATTTGAGGACCGTCAGATTAGTCCAGGTGGTGTATATGCAGTGATTCCTGTCCCCAACACAGAAGAATAACTCGCTAAATGAATGGGAGCTCTGAAAATAGTCCTGTTTAGTTTAGGTAAAAGCGCTTTGCCTTTGTTCCAGCTGTCAGTAAGTGAGAGTACTGGCTGTAGATTTCAGCTGTGATACCAAGTTTGTACAATTTAAACCTATGAAACGCATTTGAATTTACTTGTGGATGCTATCGGCTTTAATAAGAGGCAAACCCCTCCCATAAAACAAGAAAATGAAAATGATTAACTTTGACATAGAAATATAAACAGCAATTTGATTAATTATATTGCTAATTATTCCTTGCTGTGGAGCCAAACATTATTCAATTCTTAAAATGACAGATGCTGAATAAATCATATAAAATAATTACTTGGAATTTCACTGCAGTGAGAAATGGTGGCATCTATGGAGAGATTTATACTGATTTCTAAATATGTATTTGGTTTTGTTCTATTCTGTTTCACTTAGAAATTTAGTCCTTACTGTAAAAATACTACAACTATGTAATAAAATGTTTTTTTCTATGTTTTCCTATGCATATATTAAAATAATCAATTTCTCTTTTTAATATTCTCATAATTATAATCAGTATACATATATTTGTATATCTTGGCTTTTCCCCAGCATTATATCATAAGCATTTCTCACATTTCCCCATGTTTTCATAACATGGGAATACATAATATTAATAACCATCAATTTTAATGGTTGTATATAGCCTGCCAACTGAATGAATCCCCCTGGGTGAGGCATTTTGAATATTTTTAGGTTTTGTTTTTTTCTTTGTTTGTTTTGTGAATTTTACAAAGACCGTTGCAGTGAACATCTTTTATACCTAACTAAACACTGTTTCCAATGATGTAAAATATATTAACATTGACATGTGGAATTCCCTAATGGCTCCCTGCAAATTCAATAATGTAATTTAATTTAGGATTCTGCTTCAGTTCTTACATTTCCATTGCTCTCACCCTCGACCCAGAGCAATATTGGCGGCCTTAGAATCACAGACACTGAATGTTAGAGTTGGAAAAGTCCTGAGAGATTCCAGGGAAGTGGATTTTTTTACTCATTTGTTGAATCCCACTGATATATTCCTTTATCTACATCCAAATAATTTAACAACACCAAAGCCAAGTTCTGAAAGTAAAACAAAAATTCAGTCCTACCACCAATGCCAGACCAATGCAACAAAAAATCAGAAATCAAGAAAGTACTGAAGTTGTCAAAATGAAGGCTTTTTACTTGATAACGTTCGCTCACCTCATTGTAAAGCGGTTTACAAAGCGTGACAAGCTGTAGCCCTTCTGAAGGGGCCTGGGGGTAGTCTGTGTAACTAGAGGGAATGGTCACTGCTCAGTTCCAGGTCTGAAGAGAAAGGGATCCACCCTCAAGTCTGAATCATTTCTTAACTCTGTGATACTCTCCTGACATGGAAAACAAGTGGTCTTCCAGACAGACTGCCAGGAGTCTAGAGGGTCCAGGCACACAGCAAGTGTTACTACCTCATTTCTTCGGCTGCTGTGAGATGCTAATTCTCAAGATGGGAGATGGCAGGAGGGGCTTCTGGGGTGGGGATGGCCAAAATGGGCCAGGAGTATGAGATCCTGATTTTGTCTTGTTATTGCAGCATTTCGTTTCAACCTTTCTTACATGACACTTTCATGTCTGATTTCCCCACTCCAGGTTCTTGAGCTCTTATTTGTTTTTCGTCAAGTGGCTTCACACTGTGTGAGACACAACACAGGTGCCAATGGGGGTGCTTGTCAGTTGAAGAATATACAGGCATCCTGGAGTGGATCCAGGAAGAAAAGCAAGCAGGGATACTGCCATAACCAGTGGCTAAGGTTGAGATCATCTCCTGAATTGGAATCAATGTTTTTTGGTGGGAAAAAAAATCATGGAACCAAATGAATTTGTTCACAATTACTTGTCTGTAGTTCCCAAGCCATCCCAACCACACCCCCTGAGCTAATCACTCCTACCTTCGGCTTGGCTCACTTAACAGCGAGAGGAGAGATATAAGAGGAGGAACAGATGAAGGCTGAGAGGAAGAGAAGCAGCTGGATGAGAATCTGATGATTCTGCTCGCACGGTCCTTTAAACAGGTCACCGAACACACCTCTTCCTTTTAATTCAGTGCCGGCCAATTCAACTCAGTCTGATTTAATCCAGTTCAACAAATGTCACTAAGTATCACCTGCACAAACAAGATCTTTCAAAAACATATTTTGGTCAGAAGACCTGAATTTGAGTTCTAGTTTTGTCACCTTTTACCTAAATGGTTCTGAGCAAGTCTCCTGAGCTTTCTGTTAGTTACCCTGCTGTCAGAAGAGAGGTAAGGTGCCCTCAAAGGCTTGTCTCAGTGAATCAAGTGGAGCAAAGCAGATGAAAGAGCCCTGAAGTGCCATGCAAACTTAAGTTACCATTACTGTCGACGATGGATAAATAGTAAAGCAAAAACCGCTATTAAAAATTGTCCTGACAGAAGGGCCATCATCAAAAAATCTACAAACAATAAATGCTGGAGAGGGTGTGGAGAACAGGGAACCCTCTCGCACTGCTGGTGGGGATGTGAATTGACACAGCCACTATGGAGAACAGTATGGAGGTTCCTGAAAAAACTACAATAGAACTACCATACGACCCAGCAATCCCACTACTGGGCATATACCCTGAGAAAACCATAATTCAAAAAGAGTCATGGGGGCTTCCCTGGTGTGGTTGAGAGTCTGCCTGCTAATGCAGGGGACACGGGTTCGAGCCCTGGTCTGGGAGGATCCCGCATGCCACGGAGCAACTAAGCCCGTGAGCCACAACTACTGAGCCTGCGCGTCTGGAGCCTGTGCTTCACAACAAGAGAGGCCGCGATAGTGAGAGGCCCGCGCACTGCGATGAAGAGTGGCCCCCACTGGCCACAACTAGAGAAAGCCCTCGCACAGAAATGAAGACCCAACACAGCCCAAAATAAATAAATAAATTAAAAAAAATAAAAGAGTCATGTACCACAATGTTCACTGCAGCACTATTTACAATAGCTAGGACATGGAAGCAACCTAAGTGTCCATCAGCAGATGAATGGATAAAGAAGATGTGGCACATATATACAATGGAATATTACTCAGCCATAAAAAGAAACAAAATTGAGCTATTTGTAGTGAGGTGGATGGACCTAGATTCTGTCATACAGAGTGAAGTAAGTCAGAAAGAGAAAAATAAATACCATATGCTAACACATATATATGGAATCTAAAAAAAATAAAAAGGTTCTGAAGAACCTAGGGGCAGGTAAAGATGCAGTCATAGAGAATGGACTTGAGGACACGGGGAGGGGGAAGGGTAAGCTGGGACGAAGTGAGAGAGTGGCGTGGACATATATACACTACCAAATGTAAAACAGACAGCTAGTGGGAAGCAGCCGCATAGCACAGGGAAGTCAGCTCCGTGCTTTGTGACCTAGAGGCGTGGGATAGGGAGGGTGGGAAGGAGGCTCAAGAGGGAGGGGATATGGGGATATATGTATACATATAGCTGATTCACTTTGTTATACAGCAGAAACTAACACACCATTGTAAAGCAATTATACTCCAATAAAGATGTTAAAAAAAAAAAAAACAGACCTACCATATGACCCTGCAATCCCACTCCTGGGCGTATATCCAGAGAAAACCATAATTCAAAAAGACACATGCACCCCAATGTTCACTGCAGTACTATTTACAATAGCCAGGACATGGAAGCAACCTAAATGTCCATCAACAGAGGAATGGACAAAGGAGCTGTGGTACATATATACAATGGTACATAGATACTCAACCATAAAAAAGAATGAGATAATGCCATTTGCAGCAACATGGATGGACCTAGAGATTGTCAAACTGAGTGAAGTCAGAGAAAGACGAATATCATGATATCGCTTATATGTGGAATCTAAAAAAATGGTACAAATGAACTTATTTATAAAACAGAAACAGACTTACATATATAGAAAACAGTCCTATGGTTACCAGGGCGAAGGGTATGGGTAGGGATAAACTGGAAGACTGGGATTGACATATACAAACTACTATATATAATATGGATAACTAATAAGGACCTCCTGCATAGCACAGGGAACTCTACTCAATACTCTGTAATGACCTATATGGGAAAAGAATCTAAAAAAGAGTGGACATATGCATATGTATAATTGAATCACTTTGCTGTATACCAGAAACTAACACACCATTGTAAATCAACTACACTCCAATAAAAATTTTAAAAAGTAAAAAATAAAAAAATAAAAATTGTCCTAAGAGGAGTTTAGTCTTCAGGACAGATTGCCTACTCGTAGAGAGAAGATCTATTTTTCCTGCTATTTTTTTAACCCCCCAGTTTTCACTTGTTCCTGTGCCCACCCCTCTGAAGTAGGTTGGCAGTGGAAAGGGGGTGCTGTGGCAAAGGAAACCATTGATTCTTGCTTGCATTTTCTCTCAGTGGGCCTTTTCACAGATTTTTAGATATGATGTTGACAAACTGCTATTACAGTTGCTGAAAGGACTTGAGAGGAAACAATGTGACAGTTTTGGGGAGGGGGCACTTTTAGCCTTCTTTTCCCCACCAACCAATGGCAGAAGCTACTTCCCTGTCACTTGAAATAATTTAATAAGTGACTATGTAGGATTTACCATGGGCCAGGTACTGTTCTAAGTTCTTCACAAATGATAACTCATTTAATTTAATCCTAATAACAGCCTTATGAGTAACAGGTTTTTATCATGTCCATTTTACAGATGGGAATATTGCGGCACGGGGCATTTAACTAATTTGTCCAAGGTTACTCAGCGAGGAAACAGAATCGATGCCCAATGGACTCTCAATAAAAGAGAGTTAATATAAGGATACTTCTGTTACTGAAGGCAGCAGATCACATGAGTTCCCAGATGCACGGGCTATAGCAAGCTCATTCAGGTCTGCACAGGGAGAAGCTGACTAGCTCAGACACAAGATGATTTTTGCAGCTGCCAATGTAATTATTCTTTTGTTACTTCTCTTACCCCACCCAGCTTTGCTGTGAGTTATGATTCACTAAATTGCATTTTCTTCCTAAACAAACCTCTATTTAACTTATGTGGAGGGGGGGTGGGGCAAAGGGAGAGACCACCTTCAAAAGAAACAAAAACAACAAAAACAACCCTCTACGCTAACACAACAATTTTTGATTTTTGATCTCAGTCCAATCAGACACCAAAAAAGTCACAATGGAACACTGCCACCTGCGTCCCCTCACCCCGTAAAAAAAAAACGATGGACCTCAAGGTATATCCAACCAGCCTGGATCCATCCACAATTAACTCAGATCTTTTGGGAAAAAGGGCAACTGATCCAATATGAAATCTAAGCAGGAATGTATTCTTGTAGTTAGATGAAAACTGCCAACCTATGTGTCTTTTCCTTCCCTTGCATTCTTCATCAGATCAAAACATAACTCAGAAGGAAAGGGGGAGAAGTACCATTTTTGTAATTTCAATGTGATTTTAGAAAGAAGAAAAAAAAAGAAAAGAAAGAAAGGAGGGAGGGAGAGGGGAAGGGAAGGAAGGAGGAAGAAGATTGATTTAACTTTCTCAGTAAATATAATTTTGTTTGTTGATGATGGAACCAAATACTGAAGGGGTCAATATTTGAAGTTTTCTCTTAATGCTCAAACTTCTTTAGTGATACTTTCTAAAAATATGCTTGGGTACTCACAAATCTTTTACAATCTAACTACCAGGAGGCAGGCGTTTATATACTTATAAACATGCATTTTAAGAAGGTTGTATGGGGCTTCCCTGGTGGCACAGTGGTTGAGAGTCCACCTGCTGATGCGGGGGACACGGGTTCGTGCCCCGGTCCGGGAAGATCCCACATGCCGCCGAGTGGCTGGGCCCGTGAGCCATGGCCGCTGAGCCTGCGCGTCCGGAGCCTGTGCTCCACAACGGGAGATGCCACAGCAGTGAGAGGCCCGCGTACCGCAAAAGAAGAAGGTTGTATGTCTTTGTGTTTATATCCAACTCCGGCCTCCCTTTTGACCATCGGCTTCAGTTACAAGTGACTCCTAGGAAACAGCTGGTTTTCATACGTGGCTAGTGGGCTCCCCGTTGGCTGTGTTAGGAGTCTCTCAGCCTTGTTCTAACAGAGTTGTGTTTGCTGGATGTGATTGGGCTGAGAATGCTGGTGAAGCTCACTCAAGCTTCTTGGTCACCTCACCCTGGTTTGGTGGTTCAGCTTGTTAAATAAGGTAAATCATGTTACATACCCTGTGTTTCTGGTCTCTCTCCACTGCACAAACCCTCACCTCCCCCAACTACAAGAGGTCCTGGGGCTACTTCTCCAATGACCACACTTAGTCTTGGAGTCATTCCAGCCCACCTCATCTTTAAGTATAGATCCAGTGGCAAAGGTCAGGGTCCTTTCTGCACCTTTTCCCTTATTCTATTCTATTTCCATCTGAGTTTCAAAATGGCCATCCGTGCAGGGCTCAGCCAGTCAACTGCCTCTGGGACTGGTGTCTGCCAATGTCCATGCTCCTTGGCAAAGCCATGGAGGGACACTGGGAGAAGATGCTTTTAGATGCTAAATAAGCTATTTGGGAGATGTTCTTTTTTTCCCTTCATTTACCAACCTTCTTAGAGCAAAACTAAAACAAACCCTACTACTACTTTGGAGTAGAACTGTTCTGTGATGGTTTCTGCTGCAATTTGTTACACTTATTTTTCAGAGCCATATTGAGGCACCCTTGTCCCCAGTGACTTGGTAACTAGAAATTCATATGTTGTTGGGTAGGCTGACTCACATGACCCTCGCTGAATCTCATAAAAATACCTTGTTCTGCAATCAATACATTTGGCAAGGCAGTCAGCTTTTTTTTTTAATTGTTCAAAGCATCATACGTGTCCTATACGGCATGTTACATGCCATTAATCAGCATATAAGGGCCTAAAGGGAGAGAAGTAGAAAGATATTCTTACAATTTATCAAGGTTGGGTACTACCTCCTCCTAAAAAAACAACAACGCAGTATTCCTAAGGGGGTAGAGTAAGATTACGGAATCAAAGATTTAAAGAGGAGGCATTGAGCAAATCACTGAAACCCTCTGAGCCTTCCTCTAAAACACGTGAGTTACAGTAAACATGCTGAGCTGGTTATTTGCCAATCCTCTCTCAGCTCCAAATTCAGCTCTCTATACTTTGCTCTGAAAATTTTATTTCCCAAACTCCTTTGCCAGCTGACTTCCGGTGAGTTTCTGCAAACAGCAAGTCCTAGAGGAATGCTGGAAGGAGAGAGAGGGGGAGAAGAAGCCTCCCTCCTGGTTGTACTGTTCCTGTTGGCTTCCCTCCCGCAGTGGCTTGGGCTCTAGCCTCCGCCTCCCTTAAGCCCTCCCAGGCCTCACCGAGCCCCCTGCAATGTGCCGGCAGAGATCGGAGTGCCAGCAACTCAGGGTCCCTCTGCTGAGCACCAGAGGCGCCAGCAACAGCTGGGCAGCACCTCCTCCTCAGCTCTCCAGGGCTCCTCTACACCCCTAGGCTCTGCCATCTCCCACCTCTTCCTTTTCCAGGAGTGGCAGCTGCTTCTTGCAGTTACTACCTTGACATTTGCCCAGTATTCCTTTTTTTGTGCTCTAAGCCTACTAACACCCATGTAACTGATTCTCTGTATTAAATTTCCTCTCTTTGAAATATCTAGTGTGATTTCTGTTTTCCAGACGGAATCCTGAGTAATAGTGTGTTTATGACCCTGGGTCTCCTAACCCATCAGCTCCATGAAAGACTGTGTTCCTTCACTCAGCGCGTACCTACTGAACCCTGGGCACGGGCACTCCATTGCGTGTGAGCTTGGCAACAGGGAGACGGTTACACATATATGCCCAACAAGCCCTGATCGCCAGGAACTTGCCAGCTAGTAGAGAAGACACACATGGAGAGCAGCCTAGATAAGAGAACAAGTGCTGCGAGTGTACTGAGAAGGAGGTGCGGAAACAAGAGGAACAGAAAGCCTTGAGAGAATGGAGGGCTTGAGACTGGGTGAAGGCACATAGCTCACACTCAAGCTTACCAGCATAAGGACTTCAGGTGGTATATCTGGCAGACAGTAGAAGAGGTCACTTGGTAGAAAAAGAGGCCTCCTGGTAGGGACCAGAGGGAGGCCAGGTAGGGTGAAGACAGAAAATGGAAGGTTCTTGGGGTCACAGGGAAGAGTCTGGGCAGCTAGCGGAGCCCTTAGGAGATTTATGAGTAATGAGGCTGCACACTAAAACGACCTCCGCAGGAAGGTAAGAGGTAACGAGCAAGATAAATGGAAGGGGAGCAAGGACCATGGACAGAACACCTGACACTCTCCAAGGATGCCGGCTGGGTCTTTCACAGTTTCTTTCACCTATAAGAACCCTCATTTCTCGGATGTCTACTATGTAACTGTACTGTTTGATTCACACGTATTATTCTCCTTTAATTCTCACATTAACCCTAGGAGGTAATCCTCATCATAAAAACGGGGAAACTAATATCTAAAGGAGTTAATACCTTTTTCTGGTAAGCGACTGAATAAGATTCAAACCCAGGTTCTAACTGACTCTAAATCCAGTGCTCTCGTCAATCTACCTGCTGTCATTGTAACATATGGCTTGTCTGTCAAAAAGTATTTATTAATAGGATACCATTGAGGCTACTGTGACAAACAGAAGGAGGTGACGGTGAAATAATTAAGAATAGAGAGAAAAGAATGGATTTGAAAGACATTTCCGATAAATTAGAGGGTACGGTGACAGACTAGATAGTGAGCAGGGAGATGCTGGGAATGAGAGAGGAAAATTAAATGGCAATTCAATTAGTCAGGATTCCTTGGGTTGCAAGTAAAAGAAGCTCAATTCAACCTGATAATTCTAACAGAAGTCCCAGTAAGGAATGTGATCATTTCTTTGGGTCACCGGCCCATCCCTAAACCCATCGCTGTAGCTAAGGAGACATAGTACTCTGGTTAAATATGGGCCGTGTCCTATCTCCAGGGCCCAGGGAGGCAGGTCCACTACACTGGATTCCTATAAAATGATCACTATACAATAACTCTGAAGAGTCAAGCCTGCTTAACTAGTAATGGGGTTCCATTGCCTACAATAGGCATGGTTGATAGCAAGTTAACTTTGGGAGGAAAATGCTGAGTTTGGTTACGGATCTGCTAAGCTTGCCCCAGCTCCAACAAACATGCAGCCTAATCTTGATTCCAGTCATAACCTGAAATCACTCCCATGTTTCTTCAAAAAGCTTCAATCTTTTTGACTTTAAAGATAAAAGTGAATTCTGACAATTCTGAACCATCCACTGGTTTAATGAAAGAGACCCCAAAACATGACTAAACTTATAGAACCTATACACAAAGTAGGGTAAGTTTTCTTTGTGAATGTGCAAATTACTGGACCAGGGAATGTCATTTTCGTCTCCTCTTCATAAATTTCATGGTTCGCCGCCTTTGAGCTAAAATGGGGGTTGGCAAACTATAGCCCGTGAGCCAAATCCCGCCTGCCACCTGGTTTTGTACAGCCCATAAGCTAAAAACGGTTTGTATGTTTTAAATATATGGAAAAAAATGAAAAGATTACTAATGTTTCATGACACATGAAAATTATATAAATGTCAAATTTCAGTTCCCATAAATAAAACTTTATTGGCATACAGCCTTAGTCATTCATGTACACATTGTCTAGGCTGCTTTTGCCTTACTATGGGAGAATTAAGTTGCAACAGAGACCGCATGGCTTGCAAAGCCTAAAATATTTATTCTTTGGCTCTTTAAGTGTGCCAACTTGAGGGCTGAAAACTTGGAGTGCCAATTGGCCAGTGAGGTTTTTGCTATCACACCTACCTTTATTGGGTGGTAAATGAGCAACAAATCTGGCAAAAGGGCAAGATGAAGTCTCGATCTTCATCAAGTAATGATCCATTTGATTGTGAATTTGGGGGCTATTGATAAACTTATACAGAACTTGGGTCAAACATTAAAAGTCTCTCACAATATGTGCTTGTATTTCTCAGGTTGCTCATAGCATCATCTCATCTGTTTTTACAGGCTCTGTAGTTTACAAAGTATTATCAGACACACAGTTGGTTTGATCCAAATGTAATATACTACATAGTCAGCTTGCGGTAAGGCCTGACTTCTCCTGGATATGACATTTGCTAGGGATTAGGTGACTGAAATACTTTCTAATAAGGTAGTAAACAAACAAATGAATACATTTAGGAACGATGTTACCTGTTATATACCACGTAAGCACATTCCATATGGAATGGAGATTAGCTGGTTGCCGTCCCAGCATCTACTCTCCCCTCTCCCAAACCTCCAGTTTCAGTATGAGAATGCATGAGGTCCTAAGTAGAAGTCCTTCTTCTACTAAATAACCTACACTAAGCCAATCAGGGTATTCCCAGGCACAGTGATTGTTCAGAGATAGACATGTGACCTTAGTTGGTCCAATCAGAATGATCCTCAAAATTTTGATGGAATGGATCCATAAAGACAGTCATTCTTTCCTCCTAGAATTTAATGAGAAGTGGCTGGAAGTTGCTAAGTTCCATCTTGGGAACCCCAGGGAAGCCACCTTAACATGGCACTGCAGAAGGAAGAGTGGACAGACAGAAACAGTCTTTGGGACATTATTGAGTCACTCCATAGGGCACAGCCTGATGCTGTCCTGCCCCGGACCTTTAAAGTGTCACGAATCAGTAAGCTCCCTTTAGTACTGAAGTCAGTTTGAATCAGGTTTTCATTCACTGGTGACTAAAATATACCAAGTAACAAAGATTCTTTCATTCCTCCATTCATTCATTCATTCATAAAACATTATGTATTTTTTTTCTGACATCAAATGTTGTGTCTTTTCCAAACAACCACAACCAAATGCTCAATTCTCCAACACCAACTGTGTATCCTACAATTCAATTTAATTCAGACACTGGCTGCCCAGAGTTAGCCCAGACCCCAGAGATCAAGGGTTCAGTCCCACAAGACTTGCCTCTACTTCACACACCAGCTACAAATGGAATCCCCACACTCCCTGCACTGCAGCTTGGCTGACTGCAAATTCAGGGGTTCCCACTGCAATGCCCTTCATGTTCCATTATTTGCTAGAACAACTCACCAGTTTATGATAAAGGATACAACTCAGAAGAGACAAATGCAACAGATGCATAGGGCAATGTTTTTGGAGGTGGGGAGCAGGTCACAGAGTGTGCATGCCCTCTCTGAGTGCACCACCTTCTCAGTACACCAATATTTTCCCCAACCTGGAAGCTCCCCAGACCCCATCATTTAGAGCTTTTAACGGAGGTGTTATGACATAGGCATGATTGATTAAATCATTGGCCGCTGGTGACTGAATTCAATCTCCAGCCCCTCTCCCCTCTCCAGAGGTGGGGCTGAAAGTTCTAACCCTGTAACCACTTGGTAGGTTTCTCTGGTGAACAGCCCCTACCCAGAAGCTACCTAGGGCTTTCCTCCAGGAATCATCTCATTAGCATATAAAATACAATAAATTCCAAGGGTTTTAGGAACTCTGTTCCAGGAATCTGGGACCAAAACCAAGTATTTATTTTTTATTATACCACAGTGACATACACTTACTCTGATCAGATATTCTGCTCAGCCCTGGAAGACAGTCAATGTGTACCTTCAAGGATCTCCTTGGGTCAGGAGGTGAAATGCGGGCAGAGAGCAGTGCATAGATACAACACATGGAGCTTAAAGCAATGAGCTATAAACAGTATCAGTCAGAATAACAGGTATCCAAGATATATTTAGTCACCTCCAATGGTGACTAGACTAATACTAGTCAGGAAGGACATTATCCCTGGTCTAGGTCACACCTTGTATCCTTTTCCTCAGATGATCCTCAAAGTGTCATTAATTAATAATAAATTAATCACAGTAAATCAGTCCAACAAAAGATTCTTCCCTTGAGGCGCAATGATTTCCCTTCCATGCTCAACTCATCACACTATATATTTTACAGATTTTGAGACAAGCCCAAATTTTATTTCCCCAGTGCATCTAGAGATTTCTTTACAGGTATATTATTACCTTTAAAAGAATCTCAGGGGCTTCCCTGATGGCGCAGTGGTTGAGAGTCCGCCTGCCGATGCAGGGGACACGGGTTCGTGCCCCGGTCCGGGAAGATCCCACATGCCGCGGAGCGGCTGGGCCCGTGAGACATGGCTGCTGAGCCTGCACGTCTGGAGCCTGTGCTCCACAAGGGGAGAGGCCACAACAGTGAGAGGCCCGCGTACCGCAAAAAAAAAAAAAAAAAATCCCAGGGACATCCCTGGTGGTGCAGTGGTTAAGAATCCACCTGCCAATGCAGGGGACACGGGTTCGAGTCCTGGTTGGGGAAGATCCCACATGCCGCGGAGCAACTAAGCCTGTGCGCCACAACTACTGAGCCTGTACTCTAGAGCTCGCGAGCCACAACTACTGAGCCCGCGTGCCACAACTACTGAAGCCCGCATGCCTAGAGCCCGTGCTCCGCAACAAGAGAAGCCACCACAATGAGAAGCCCCCACGTACCACAACAAAGAGTAGTCGCTGCTTGCCGCAACTAGAGAAAGCCTGCGTGCAGCAACAAAGACCCAACACAGCCATACGTAAATAAATAAATAATAAATAAATATTTAAAAATCCCAGGTTACCTCCATGCATTTTGCCTTTTACTAAAGTACCCCGTTACTAGAATATGCAGCCTCTGATTTCCAGGAAATCTTCAGCTCTGTCATTCCAAGAAGGCTCTTTAGCTCAACTCTGTCAACAGCCCCTGGGAGGTGTGGGATTTCTAAAGATGCCAGTTCCCAGCTCTCAAGGCTGGGGTGACTTACATGCCAACCTGGAAAGCACTCAGATGTCAGGGTGTGTGTGTCAGCTGAGTGGCTGACTAGGAGATTCCAGGAGACAAAAGAGATTGGAGTAATATAATTTTAATAATGATACTGGCAAATAATGTGTGGCTTAGCGAAAGCAATCTTGGAGTTAGATGGATGCAAATGTACTTACTCACTGTGTCACCGTGGCCCAACTACCAAGCATTCTGGTGCCTCCGTTTCTTTCCCTGAAAAAGAGCGGTAAGAATTTCCTCTTGGCCGAGACATACACAGTAAACGAGCTAACGTCTGTATGGTGCTTGGCCCCCGGTTGGTGCTTGATAAATGACTGCTGTATTTGTTTACAATAAATACCATCCTAGAGTATTTTTGGTTATTGTTTTGAAAATTTTGAAAGCATGATACATGTTTAGCAATCCTCGACTTCCTGAATGCTAGGCCGGTGCTCTGCTTGAGCACCTACTGTTTGCAAGCCCCCCAGGGCATATATCCTGCCAAGATATAGATCCTCACCTCAAGGAGCTTACAGGCCGGGCCACGGAACACTTACATCAGTGCAAAGGATGAACACGAGAGTCCAACACAGCAGTAGGAGAAGTTTAAGAATAAAATCCAGGATGAATGATCACACGTATTAAACCAAATGTTACATAACCAAGAAGAAAAAGCAGTGGCGAGTCAAAACACTTCAGGCAATTTCAGTTTTCATCCCAATTTGGAACTGATAGAATTCTTCCTTTTTTTTTTTAAGGTGAAAAAAGAGCTATTTGGATTTACTGACATCACGTTCCCTAATGAATGGTCTTTCTGACTCAGAAGTTCTATCAACATGCTGATGTTATATCTCAGGGATGCAAAAGCCCTACACAAAACAAACCTCAGATGTCCTAGAACAACCCTTCTTTTCCAAATTTGATTCTTATTTTCAATTCCAAAAACAACACACGAGGCCTCAGAAGGTACAAACGACCTCATGTTTATGCATGTGACCCTGGAGAAGTGAGGATTTCAGATGTCTTTGATCAATGAATTGGCTGAAGAAAACATCTCCCCAAAGTTACTTACAGAAGAACCAGTTCTCCCTGCCCCCACCTCACCTCAAACCTACAGAAACCTCCATCCTGCATCCATTTACAATGGAGCACTTGACATGACTTTATTGGTATATCTTTCTTATGCATTTGACCAATCAAAATGATAATTTAGACAAACTGGGGATGGCAGAGTGCATTATCCAGCCATATCTCATTATTATGCAAAAAATCAGATATTCACAGCAACTGTCTCATCTATTTATTGTTTGATTACTCATCTGGAAATTTTAATACTTTCTTCAGGGGCAGGGACTGGCAATAAAAAAATAGACCTATATATCAAACCTTTAACTTCCAGCCATCATTGTGTGCCATAATACAGATGGAGTGGCTATCAGCAAGCTTTACTGTGTTGGTTTATTTCCTTCAACAGAGAATGTGGATTTAAATGGGATAAAGCAACAAAGTCGACTTAAGGCTGGAGGGCCCCTTGGAACCTTCCAGTTACTTTGCAAGCAGAGATAACTGGCTTTAGTCTGCCTCCCAAGGAACTAGTGCCTAGGGCTGCCAATAGCTGTCTGCAAGATGAGAAGAGTGGGCATAGAAGGAACGGGAGGTATTCAGGGTGAAGGATGAGGCGACTGCATCTCAGAAAGGCTGTTTCCCATCGTCCTTCACATGGCAGTGTTTCCATGAGTCACATTCCCCTTCTCACATACATAAATACCAGCACTGGTTTTAATTACTTTACAATCAATAACATATTTACTGTTCATCACAAGCATGTGAGGTATGTACTGGTACTACGCCCCCCCCTTTTTTTTTTTGGCCACGTGGCTTGCGGGTTCCTACTTCCCCAACCAGGGATCAAACCCAGGGTCCCGGCAGTGAAAGCACCGAGTCCTAAACACTGGACCTCCAGGGAATTACCATTACCCCATTTTATAGATGGGGAATTGAGGCAGTAAGTGGTTACATAATTTGCCCAGGTAGAAAGCAATGAAAGCAGGATTTATTTTATTTTAATTTTAAAAATTCTTCCTGGAGTTGTGTTAGTTTCTGCTGTACAGCAAAGGGCATCAGTTATACATATAAATGTATCCACTCTTTTTTAGATTCTTTTCCCATATAGGTCATTACAGAGTACCGAGTAGAGTTCCCTGTGCTATACAGTAGGTCCTTATTAGTGATCTGTTTTATATCTAGTAGTGTGTATATGTCAATCCCAATCTCCTAAGAAAGAAGAATGCAAATTCAGGCGGCCTGTCTCCAGAATTTGTGTTCTGCATGTCAGTGGCACAGAAGTGTAGCAGCTCTCTGCTTCTGCTTGTCACAGTTTGCGCCAGCAGAGTAAATTGGTGGGGAACAGAGCATAGCCTGCCTCCCGGAGAATTAGATGACCTATTTGTTTAAAGATCAGATTCTTAGACCCAGAACAACTGATTTAGTAACTCGCGGTTTTTTTAACAAGTTCCCTAAATAGTTCTTAATCACATCAAAGTTTGAGAACCACCAGAGGAGATTTTCTGGACTAGGAGTCAGAAAATAATCTGGATTTGGGTCCCAATTCCACTGCTGATAAGCTTTATAACTTTGGAGAAATCATCTGACCTTTTCTGGCCCAGGTTTCCTCATCTATAACATGAGGACAAAATACATCTCCCCTACATACTGTGCAAAGCTGTTTGGAAGAATGAGATGAGATAAAGCACGTGAAAGAAATCAGCAACTTGAAAAGATTTCCAAATATGAGCTATTTTATTGGTCTCTCATTACTTCATCTGTGCAAGATTTTTCTCCTACCTAAAATTATTGGCTCTTTGAGGTGATAGGTTCTGTACCCATACTTCTTCTCTACCCCACAGTAGCTTGTCCCATGCCAAGCATGCTGTAGCCACCCAAAAAACCCTGGCTTAGCCCAATATATTTTAAAAAACATGTAAGCAAGAGTACAGAATCAACACTATCTACTATTTGAAATTCTAGTGACCATCATTTATACACTGTGCCCCCAGATTCCTTAGGATATCATTATGTACATGATCACGTTTGATTTTCACGAGTCTTGTGGGAAAGAGGAAAGTTAATGGTGATAGCTGCATTGTACTGGAAAGGATGAAGCTCAGGTGAAATAATTTGCCCAAGGTCACCCAGTTAGTAACCAAATGACAACTTCCACAGTTTCCTGAGACACCACGCAACACATTCAAAGGACTTGTCATTGGAACAGCTCTACCAACATAGATGGAAGGTGCCAAATTTGAGAAAAGGGAGAGCCATTACCCATGAGGAATATTATGAGGAGAAAAAATGTTGGTGGTAAGAGAAGAAGATGTTTTATTTGCATAAGGAGCAGCCTGATTTCCAACAGGTAGAAAACTTTGCCCACTTGGCAGGAACGAGGCACAAAAGGAAGGGAGCTTATGTGAGAAGCTACGAAATACTTCCCTTGCTGACTTATGAATAGAACAGCATCCGTTTCTCCTCCCATTTAAAGAACCAGTACAATTCTGGAAAAAACAAGATTCTACAAAAAGAATTCAAGCCGTCTGCTTTCAAAAATACTGTCACTTTTGCAGTCACACGGTTGCCAGGCTAGGAAAGAGGACATGGGACCATCTCCTGGTTTCAACATCTTCCACTTTTGAAAGGCCTTCTTTTTGGGCTCAGTTAGACTCTGTTCACCAACAAATAGTTTTCCAAAGGCAATTATGAATAAGTTTCACCTGCTGGACTGGCCCAAATGCATTTCACATTCTAATACTCTTAAATTTTCTAGACCTACCATTAAGCAACATTAATTAAGACTTTGTGGTATTGGCATAAAGATAGACAGAGACCAGAAATAGACCCACACATATCTGGTCAATTGATTTTCAAAACAGGTGTCCAGGTAATTCAATGGGTAAAGCATAATCTTTTCCATAAATGAAGCTTGAACAAATGAACATTTAAATGGAAAAAAATCTCAACCTTTATCTTACACCATTCACAAAATTTGACTCAGGCTGGATCATAGACCTAAATATGAAGCCTAAAAGTATAAAACTTTTAGAATAAAAAAATAGGAAAAAAATCTTTGTGACCTTGGGTTAGCCAGATTTCTTAAAGGGGACATCATCAAAGAAAAAAATGATACGCTGGAATCAAGGAAAAATGAAAAGATACAAGATATATATCTGATAAAGGACTCGTATCCAACATATGTAAAGAACTTTTACAACTCGATAATAAGAAGACTAAAAATAATAAGCAAAGATTTGAAGAGACACTTCACCAAGTAAGAAATATGAATGGTAAATAAGCACTTGAAAAGCTATGTGCTCAAAAAATATTACTCATTGGGAAAATGCAAATTAAAAAACACCTATGAGAATGACTAAAATTTAAAACCCAACAATGCCAGGTGTTGATGAGGCTGCAGGATTACTGGAACTCTCATACATTGTGCACGGAAATACAAAAAGGACATTCAGTTTGGAAAATAGTTTGGTAATTGCTTATAAAGTTAAACATACCCTTCTCACATGACCCAGCAATTCCACTCCTGGGGATTTACCCAAGAGAAAAAAATACTCTGCATAAAGTCCTATACATGAGTGTTTATAACAGCTTTATTTATAATGGCCCCAAACTGGAAACAATCCAAATGTTCTTCAACTGGTAAATGGATAAACAAACAGGTACATCCATAGAATGTAACACTCCTCAGCAATAAAGAATGAACTACTGACACTTGCAACAACTTGGATGAGTCTCAAAAGCACTATTCTATGTAAAAGAAGCCAGATACAAAGGTTACTGTAGGAGTCTATATTTACATGAATTCCCATTTATATGAATTTCTGGTAAAAGCAAAAATACAGGAACAGAATTCAGATCAGTGGTTGCCATGTGCTAGGAGTAGGGACAGGAATTGACTTCAAACGGATATGAGGGAACTTTTGGGGGGTGATGCAGCTGTTCTATATCTTGATTATTGTGATGGTGTTTATTCAACTGCATACATTTGTCAAGTCATCAAATTGTACACTTAAAATTAGGGAATTTTTAGGGCTTCCCTGGTGGCGCAGTGGTTGGGAATCCGCCTGCCGATGCAGGGGACGTGGGTTCATGCCCCGGTCCGGGAGGATCCCGCATGCCGCGGAGCGGCTGGGCCCACGGGCCGTGGCCGCTGGGCCTGCGCATCCTGAGCCTGTGCTCCGCAGCAGGAGAGGCCACGACAGTGAGAGGCCCGCATAACGCAAAAAAAAAAAAAAAAAAAAAAAAATTGGGGAATTTTACTCTATGTAAGTTACACTTAACTGACCCCCCCTTCCCCAAAAGTCCTTCCAATGGCTTCCATTTCCTCAGAGTAAATGACTGTAAGCCAATAGACCCTCCATGCTCTGATCCTCCCCTCCCCTTTGGACCTCATCCCCTTCCACTCTCCCTCTTGCTCCTCTGCTCCAGCTAGAACAGCCTCCTGGCCACGAGCCTTCTATGAACATGCCAGGCACATGCCCTCTCTAAGGTACTGCACTAATTCCTTCCACCTCCTCTAAGTCTGTGGTTAAATGTCACTATCTCAGAGAGACTTAATCTCTCAATGAATGTTATCTGAATGGGCCTCAGTTTTCTCATATATAAATGGGTGAAGCTGAATCAAAACATCTGAGAGCCTTCTGACCTAACATTATACAGTTCTGACATTCAGCTTTTAGGATGCAAAACTCCCCAGGGATGATAACAGAGTTAAATAATAACTCTGGCCGCTGAGCCTGCGCGTCCGGAGCCTGTGCTCCGCAACGGGAGAGGCCACAACAGTGAGAGGCCCGCGTACCGCAAAAACAAAGATAATAATGAATAAAAATATAAAATAAAATAAAATAAAAAATAACAGTTACATAAGAAGGCATTAAATGGCAGCTAAGTGGAACAGAGCTCTGGAGTGTTCTGAGGGGGAGAGGTCACGTCCAGCTGTCAGAATTGAGAGGTTCAATACAGGAAATGACCCCTAAAGATTGGGTAGGATTTCTTTACATGACAGCAATTACCTGGACAATTGGAAATACTGTTCTAGCCTCTCTTTAAAGTAAAATTCTGGGTTCTACTTAGTTTGTACAATTTGAACATACTCCCCTCCTTTGAGGACATTCTAGAAAACTGCCGTACCACCAATGATTCAGAATTTCTCCTGCATACCCATGGTACACTTTCTTCCTCGCAAGCCTGCTGGGGTTATTGGCAATTAATTGGCTAAGGTACACATTCCATCAATGCCATGCCAGACATCAGGAAAATTGACAAGGTCTTTCCCTTGTTGTTGTAATATGTCTGCTGACATATCTTTTGTACTATACTCTGATCTCCTGGGGGGGCAGGGTGTGAGTCTCCCTCAGCATTGGATCCACCAGGATGGAGCATGGTAGGCTCAAAGAATGCATGTTCCTCAGAATTCTGAGCATTCTGCTGGTATTAATGTGCACACCAGGGAAGAACAATTAGCAAGGTCATTAATTATGACTCTTCCTATTTAATTGTAAAAACTAATTGCCTGTTAAGGTAAGGCAAGCCTTATTTCCTTAATCAGAGTGGTTACAACCTGAACATGTTGGGAAAATCTGAGATGCTGATGTGAAAGACAAACTGGATGAAGTTCAAACACAAAGCTGAAATCTCAAGGTCTTCTCATTTATTCTTGTTTACCCATGGTCTTTAATCAAGGTAGGATTTTTACCTAGACAATCTTCACAAGGGAAAGAGAGATTGGGAGTAACATATACACAGGGACAGAATGTTAGGCTGTGGTTTGGATTGCTCTCTTTCTAAACAGACTTTTACTCTTGTTATGGACTGAATGTGTCACACACACACACACACACACACACACACACACACACACACACACACACACACACACACACACACACATACACACACACTCATATGTTGAAGCCCTAACCTCCAATGTATCTGAATTTGGAGATGGAGCCAGTGTTTAAGGTTAAATGAGGCCATAAGAGTGGGGACCTGATCTGATAGGATTTGTGGCCTTATAAGAAGAGACACCAGAGAGCCTGCTCTTTCTCTCTCTCCATGCACATGCCCTGAAGAAAGGCCAAGTGAGCACACGGTGAGAAGACGGCTATCTACAGGCCAGGAAGAGAGGTCTCACCAGAAACTGAATTGGCTGGCACCGTGATCATGGACTTCTAGTGTCCAGAACCGTGAAAAATTAAATGGCTGTCGTTTAAGCTACCTGGCCTGTGGCATCTCTCATAGCAGCACAAGCAGCCTAAGGCAGTTCTCTCAGCACTATAGTGCACCTGGTTACAAATAAGCCTAATCCTACACCCTCTGCTCTATGGATTTAGAACTCCTCTGTCCCAAGGTTTTCCAGAAATCTCTCAGTTCCAAACTAACCTGCTCTCTCCTAACATTTTGCCTGCTACATTTCAACTAACACATGAAATTGAGAACTCTTTTTGCTCTGTATTATCCAGTGGTAAATGACTTTCATTTTCCATAGCCAACATTAATTTAGATTTGAAAATTACATTTTCTAGTAAGTTTTGTATGATGGAAAAATTTCAAATAACCTAGTGAAGAGTGTAGGTATTACCTTTGTACATGTGTTTCTAAGGAGAGCTGGATCCAGCAAAAAGCATTCAAAAATCTACATTTCCGGGACTTCTCTGGTGGCGCAGTGGTTAAGAATCTGCCTGCCAATGCAGGGGACACGGGTTCAAGCTCTGGTCCGGGAAGATCCCACATGCCACAGAGCAACTAAGCCCATGCGCCACAACTACTGAGCCTGCACTCTACGGCCTGCGAGCTACAACTACTGAGCCCACATGCCACAACTACTGAAGCCCACGTGCCTAGAGCCCGCGCTCTGCAACAAAGAGAAGCCAACACAATGAGAAGCCCACGCACTGCATCGAAGAGTAGCCCCCGCTCACTGCAACTAGAGAAAGCCTGTGTGCAGCAACGAAAACCCAACGCAGCCATAAATAAATAAATATTAAAAAAAAATCTACATTTCCATACATTACTTAATATCCTCAGTCTTTGGAGATATTTACGGGCATTTTTACAGAAGAGTTTTTGGCATTGTATAGAATGAATCCAAATTGCTCAGTTCACTGTACTGAGCATCACATGACTAACTCTCATCTCTGCACCTCATTCAAAATAGCTCAGAAAGTTATGAGGCTAATGTCACTCATCTCTTCAACCCTAGGATGCCCAAGGCATTTTTGTTCTAGATGTTGGCCATGTATCACAATACAAGTTCCATTTTGAACGCCATTGCTCTGAGTTAGGAGCTGTGAATGCTCTCTATAGTCTAGCTCTCTTTAGGCTGGTTTTTCAGTTATTATGACAATGTGCTTTTGCACTGTGTTCCTCTTTTACTTTGAAAGCCAAAGCAATATAGTATGGTGGAAAGATAGGAGTTTTAGAGCTAGATAGAGTTGGATTTTCAACTTTTTGGCTTACCTGTCTTTCTAGGGTCAGCTTTCTTTCAAAATGGAGATACTGATGCCTAGGTTTGCTGTGCTGTTGGCAACGGCGACACTAAGACATGTCTCTGAACATTCTGGGGTACTGCATCCGTCAGAGTTTGTCAGAAAGGCAGAAACACTATAAGAGATAGAGAATAAAGCATTAGTAACACAACTGCAGGAGCAAGTGGAAAAGTCAATGCAAGATGTGGCTGCTATGTCTGGGGGAGGGTATGAACTGGGTTGGCAACTGAGGAAAAAGACTTGACAGTGAAGTGGAGGAGAACAGGACAAACAAGAACCAGGAAGATGTACTGGAACCTGCATCTATCTCTCTAGGCCTCCATCCTCAATGACGTGGGTGACTTGCAGGAAAAACCTATTAGGTTTTGCCACAGAGCTGTACACATACCTGGTCTAAGACTTGGAAAAGCTGAGACAGGAAATCTAATGGGAACTATAGGAACTGTGGGCCCAGGTACAACCCACATCCTCAATGTGAGCTGACAGATCAGTGCCAACCCATCAAGTTACTGCCGTGCTTGACACCCTGAACCAACCTTCAAAGGCTAAAAGTTGATACTACTTCACTTGTGTCTTTCAAATCTCATGTAGCTTTCTTCTGTGGCTAATCCTAACCTGGAACCCTCTAGGGAAAGTAATCCTGGGAGAATTAGTTCATGTTTAGCTAAGTTTATACAGTATAAAGCCACTATAGTACGGATTTCCACAATTTTTTAAAGAAGTGGAAATGGATTTATTACACGAAGCACTATGGTTAGATCTGTGTATTGCGGGAGGAGAGAAAGAGACAATAAGGAACATAAATACCCTTGGCTCTGCAAGTTTGTAAATAGTATATCCCTTATTCCAAGCAGAGTCTTGGTCACCTTTCTGATGCTCCCGAGATATTGCTAGAAGATCAAACAAAAAAAACCTTGAACTTGCAGGAACCAATTGATATTCCTTCTGGACAAACGAGCTAAGTAAAGAATCTTTCAGAAAAGTTCCTAAACCAAACCTACTCCTATGTGGATATAGCATGAATTATACTATACAAACTCAGTTTCATACGATGAAAACTGTGGACTATATAGCAAATTGTCAACAGTGCATTATACTTATTCAATAAATGTTAGGTGAACGAATGGAATAAGGACAAAGGATTAATCCTTCCTTCTAGTGATTAACACATAACCATGTTCAAACTCTGAATTTGTTAATGAATACAAATCATATTTACTTGGGTTTTTCTGATGGAAAAATGCTCAGTGTAAAATATGCAATGCTCAGTTGTTCCATCACGTGATAATCAGTTATAGAAGATATTGCTGGAAACCACACAGCCTTACTCATGTAGAAAGATGGGCATAAAGACAAGATAATTTACATGTATTTATAAATCTACCAGCATGCAATCTCCACTGGCCTCTCAATATGCTTTATAATGTCACTTTCAAAACTTATAAACACATTTATACTTATTTAATTTTTTTGAAGGAGTAATGCATTCAAAAATTGGTTAAAATAAAAACATGAAGAAATGCCATGCCATCCCCTAGCAGCTTCTCCTTGCTGCCCCTAAATATATAACCACTGTCATTAGTGTTTTGCATATCCCTCCAGACACTCCTACGCATATACAAGTAAATACAAACACGCTCGCCTCACCCCCAACTTGCTTTGCTACACGAATGGGAGAAGAATCTGTACACTGTTATTTTCCAGCTTCCTTTTCTGTTTGTTTGGGGTTTTTTGCTTAATACATCTTAGAGTTCTTTCCGTTATCAGCACATAAAGAATTTCCCCATCCTTTCATTCAGCTGCTGACTACTCCGTTGTATGTACGTACAGTAATTTACACTTTCAAATTTTATCTTCTACTTTCCATTGTCTCGGAGCTTGATTTTGGCTTCTCCCTCCACACCTCCTGGAAGTAACTGCCATTCAGCAACTGGCGATTCTTCAAAGAGAAGCAACACAAATGACGTCAACTTCGGGATTTGCGCAGTTCTGGTATCTTCTCCATTGCACAGAGCCAACAGACACATGTGCTCCCGTCAGCAAGCTGCCTCCTTTCCCCTCAGCCGAGCTCTGGATGTCAGGGAACATGACCGACGAGCCATACTTCACCCACAGAATGTGAGCTTTAAGCCTGTATGACACGGTGCCCAGCTGTGAACAGGCCAGCCAGCTCCCCGATTCGTCCATTCTCCCAGGCGCCTGGAGCTGGGCCCACCTCGAGGAGCTCCTCCTCCAAGGTAAAGCTCCCTCTGTGGTCATAATGCAGTCCTGAATCCATATGCTTGGTTTAGTTCTTCCTAATTACATCCATGGATGTTGAAAAACACTCAGACCAAGAAAGAGACCAAAGGGACTGTGGGCACTTGGAGCTGCCGAACAGGCAGGTTTTTATACCCTGGCCACTGGGGAGACGCATAAAGGCCAGATGGTATGTCGCAACATATATTCCCTACGAGGCATGTGGAAAGCTTGGGGCAGAAAATGCCACCTGGGAAGTCGTGAGAAACACAAAGGGATCAAAGCATGAGTCCTGGAGTTACTCCAGGGGAGTGGGTGGCCCCAGGTGGCTGCCTCCTGGTCACCTCTACAGCCTTCCTGGGGGCAATGGCCTTTCCTCTAGAGCCGATACTCTTGCTGTCTGGATACACCCTCTTCGGGAAAGCAAGCATGCACTTACCCTCTGCGGTGGACAAATTGTTTCTAAGGAATCTGTGGGTCAAAAAAGACTGACACTTTCCTTTCAGCTTTTACATAAGTCAACAGAAGTAGCATTTGGGTGATTAAGAATTCATCTCAGGGGCTTCCCTGGTGGCGGAGTGGTTAAGAATCCGCCTGCCAATGCAGGGGACACGGGTTCGAGCCCTGCTCCGGGAAGATCCCACATGCCGCGGAGCAACTAAGCCCGTGCACCACAATTACTGAGCCTGTGCTCTAGAGCCCGTGAGCCACAACTACTGAGCCCACAACTACTGAAGCCCATGCGCTTAGGGCCTGTGCTCTGCAATGAGAAGCCACCGCAATGAGAAGCCCATGCACTGCAACAAAGAGTAGCCCCCGCTCGCCGCAACTAGAGAAAAGCCCTCGCGCAGCAATGAAGACCCAACGCAGCCAAAAATAAATAAATAAATAAAATTTTTTTTAAAAAAATAAAAAAGAAAAAGAAGATACCGAGGCCCCTCTTTAAAAAAAAAAAAGAATTCACCTCAGGGCTTTTGAATGGGTCATCTAGACAGCAATTTGGTTTCTAAACTGAAATGAATACATGTGTGTATGTATTTTGCAGCTTCACGTGCCCATGTGATTATACTGTTATGGTAACTTACTTTTTTTTTTTTTTTTTTTTTTTTTTTTTTTTTGTGTTATGTGGGCCTCTCACTGTCGTGGCCTCTCTCGTTGCGGAGCACAGGCTCCGGACATGCTGGCTCAGCGGCCATGGCTTATGGGCCTAGCCGCTCTGCGGCATGTGGGATCTTCCTGGACCAGGGCACGAACCCGTGTCCCCTGCATTGGCAGGTGGACTCTCAACCACTGCGCCACCAGGGAAGCCCGGTAACTTACTTTTTTATATTCTACCAGCTTTGGAAGACTCTTACATTCATTTTGCAAACTTGGCAATAAAATCCTCTTGCTTGGAGGTCCGAGATGCACTTACCTTACTCATACTAATTATAATAATAGCTAACACTTATTGATTACTTTGCTGAGTACTTTCCACATATCATCTCATTTAATCACCATCAACAACCCTGCGATGTAGGTCCTATTATTATCCAAGTTTTACAGATGAGGAAACTGAGAGTTAGATAAACTAAGTGACTTGTCCAAGGTCACACAGCACACCCAAAGGAGAACTGGGCTGTCTGATTCCAGGGCCACCATGGTCATCACAAAAAATCACTCCGGAGCCTTGTTTCTGTCATAGACTGTTTACCCAGTTGTGGGGCTTCCTAAATTTGCTGGGAGGGTCAGGGGGAGAAAAATCTCCCTTTGGGTTTAGCTATCGAGAATTATAGAACTCTATGCCTTTAAATTACATTCTACCCATTCATATCAGCCATCCTCTCTTTCTTCTACCTTTTTGGGCTAAAATGGAAAACAGGAGTTAAGCGTTTCAGAGTAACTCCCCTTTCAAAAGTATATTTGTACATAGTTAGGGGTCTTCAGGCTCTCTATGAAGCTCTCCCAGCTCCACTGGGAAAAGTCCTGGTTTCTTGCTCTGAATTTGGCTATCCACCTAGACAAGCACATTCCACTGCATTACAGTGGTGTGTCTGCAACTCTCGTTTCCCTGTGAGCTACTGGAGAGCAGGATCACTGTTAACAGTCATCCTTGTATCCCTGACATCTGGCACATAGCTGTGGCTCAGTAAAAACCTGAAAGGTATTGATCCTACCAGCCTCAGGGTAGTGATGAGATAAATCTGCTAGCCTCTCCCCCTGCCACTGCACATGCAAATGAAGCTCCCTAAGAGGCCAAGAGAGCCCCGCCAAATTCTATTAAATCCCTCTTCTTAGGGTTTGTTTGTTCTGGTTGGAATGCAGGATTCCTTCGTGGGGCTTAGAACAGCTGGGTCCATACCAGTGCTCCTTAATGGGCTCAGAATTAGGGAATGTGGTGCCCCAAATAACTCCAATGGTAGAATATAAAATTTGAGACAATTATGGTCTTCACTTTCCCTACCTTTCCTCTATCATCGGTATAAAGTGGGTCAAGAAAGAGTGGGAGGGCTTCCCTGGTGGTGCAGTGGTTGAGAGTCCGCCTGCCGATGCAGGGGACACGGGTTCATGCCCCTGTCCCGGAAGATCCCACATGCCGCAGAGCGGCTGGGCCCATGAGCCATGGCCGCTGGGCCTGCGCATCCGGAGCCTGTGCTCCGCAGCGGGAGAGGACACAACAGTGAGAGGCCCGCGTACCGCAAAAAAAAAAAAAAAAAAAAAAGAGCTAGGCTTTGCTGATAAAAATACCCTATAATCCTGATTTTTTTCATCAAAATAAAGATTGGTTGTATCCCACAGGTCAGTTGCTTTTGTAGAAACTTTAGGTTTAAATTAGGGCCTGGTGAAAAATTTACAGGGACCTTTGGAGAAATTCTGCAGTCAGAATTTCAGGAATATCCAATTGTTTTCCAGAGTGAGCAACTCTTCTTTGGGATCATTTCCAAAGTGTCACTCTCAATCATCTTGTTGTCAGAAATGGGAATGATTTAAACACTGCTTACATATGTCATGTCAAAAGGGAAGTCTTGCAGGAGCTTATCTATTCAAAGAATTTCTAAGAGAGGACAATCTTAGGGTGGACAGAATCATCTTAAGCTATCATCCCCTTCCCATTACTGAACAGCTGATATACTCAGCCTGAAAAACTCTCACACTCATGCTTCAAGACCCAACTGAAATGCCACCTCCCTTGAGGAGCCTTCCCTGACTCCATCAGACTGATTTGGATGATCTCTCCTTTGTGTTTCCAGAATAGTCTGCATGTTCACCTATGACAACACTTACCACATTGCATTGTGATATGTTTGTCTCTCCAAGTAGACTATGAACTCTCTAGATATTTTTATTGTTTTTCATTTTTTGAGTTAAAAGGTATCACATGCTCATGACAGAAGAAGAAGAAAAAGAAAAAGAAGCAACAGCAGCAGCAGGAGGAACAGGAGTAAAAAATATAGAATAATAATAAGTAGAACTACCATATGACCCAGCAATCCCACTACTGGGCATATACCCAGAGAAAACCATAATTCAAAAAGACACATGCACCCCAATGTTCACTGCAGTGCTATTTACAATAGCCAAGACATGGAAGCAACCTAAGTGTCCATCAACAGATGAATGGATAAAGAAGACGTGGCACATATATACAATGGAATATTACTCAGCCATAAAAAGAAACGAAACTGAGTTATTTGTAGTGAGGTGGAAGGACTTAGAGACTGTCATACAGAGTGAAGTAAGTCAGAAAGACAAAAACAAATACCGTATGCTAACACATACATATGGAATCTAAGGAAAAAAAAATGGTCACGCAGAACCTAGGGGCAAGACGGGAATAAAGACACAGACCTACTAGAGAATGGAGCTGACGATAAGGGGAGGGGGAAGGGTAAGCTGGGACGAAGTGAGAGAGTGGCATGGACATATATACACTACCAAACGTAAAATAGATAGCTAGTGGGAAGCAGCTGCATAGCACAGGGAGATCAGCTCGGTGGTTTGTGACCACCTAGAGGGGTGGGATAGGGAGGGTGGGAGGGAGGGAGACACCAGAGGGAAGAGATATGGGAACATATGTATATGTATAACTGATTCACTTTGTTATAAAGCAGAAACTAACACACCATTGTAAGGCAATTATACTCCAATAAAGATGTAAAAAAAAAAAAAATAAGTGGTTTCCCTTACAACTTAGATCCCCAGTACATCCCAGAAGCAAACTCTCACAACAGTTTTTTAATGTATCTTCCCGATTTTATCTATGTAAGTATAAACATCTATATGCAAATGTTCCTTTTCTTTTTTAAAAAGCACAAATAAAGCATTTCTCAACCTCCATGATATTCTGGCACCAGGCAGAGTGCTAGGAATACAGCAGATGCTCAATATGCATTGACTGATCGGGGATTAGCAAGGTTCCTGGTATTTATTTATTTATTTATATTTATTTTTTAACATCTTTATTGGAGTATAATTGCTTTACAATGGTGTGTTAGTTTCTGCTTTATAACAAAGTGAATCAGTTATACATATACCTATGTTCCCATATCTCTTCCCTGTTGCGTCTCCCTCCCTCCCACCCTCCCTTTCCCACCCCTATAGGTGGTCACAAAGCACCGAGCTGATCTCCCTGTGCTATGTGGCTGCTTGGTTCCTGGTATTTAGAGTTCTTCAGCTGTTTGAGTCTCTCCCTTCTTCCCTCTGTCACTTTTCCCCCTCTCAGATATTAGGGAAGTAAAACTCAGAACAGTCAATTTTACTACCTAGAAGCAGGAGCTCAGTAAAAAGACAAGAGAAGATTAATATTCACAGCTAAAATGTACATGGGTTTCAATTTCCTCTACTGCTTCACCCACTAATGCTTGCAGATAATAGAGAATTAATTGCATCTTTGAAAACTAGACTCATAATATAGATCATTTACTGTACAATCTGTAATATAAAGATCACAAGGTAAAGAGTGCCCCTGGCTTTAATAGCACATATTAGTAAGGACTTTTTTTTAAAATTTATTTATTTTATTTATTTATTGTTGGCTGCATTGGGTCTTCGTTGCTGCACACGGGCTTTCTCTAGTTGCGGTGTGTGGGCTGCTCATTGTGATGGCTTCTCTTGCTGTGGAGCACAGGCTCTAGGCGCACAGGCTTCAGTAGTTGTGGCACATGGGCTCAGTAGTTGTGGCTCGCAGGCTCTAGAGCGCAGGCTCAGTAGTTGTGGCACACGGGTTTAGTTGCTCTGCGGCACGTGGGATCTTCCTGGACCAGGGCTCGAACCCATGTCCCCTTCATTGGCAGGTGGATTCTTAACCACTGAGCCACCAGGGAAGCCCTAGGACATTCTTAATATGACTTCTATTATTTATATTTTAAGGACTGCAGTGCTATGCTGACTGATTCTGTTATTTCAATTTTTTGCTTTGTTTTGCCTTTTTTTGTTCCACTTTAGTATCCCCAGCAGAATCATAACTTTTCAGAGGCATCTAATTTCTTAACCTCAAAGCAAAAGAGAAACATTTTTCAAATCTTCCTCCAGGGGTGGGGGTGGGTTCTTGAATGGATGTACTTAGATGAATTAAACTCAGGTCTCCGGCTGGATGTGTGAGCTGCCCAGACAAAGATGAAGGTTAACGCAGTTTAAAGATGAAATATAGACCATCTTGCACAAAACCACTGTGTTGCAGTTTAATTAAAAGAATTCATTAAAGCGGCGCCCCATCCAGAGTAATTAGTATGCGTAATTTATGCGTTGCCTAATACACAAGGGCAGTAGCCTGAATAATAAACTCAAGTTAACCTTAAGTGGAAGAGATTGAACGGTCAGATGTTTATTTAGCTCAGGTTTGCTCACGAGTTAAGGTTAAAGAGGTGAAATTCAGTTACAGTTAATTAATTAATTTCTCAGATTTTCTTCATGAAAATCCTGCCTACTCAATTGGGTAAAAGTTTTGTCAAAGGCAGATAGCACTATTTTTATTCATCAGCTATTTTCTGACATGTCCTCTAGGAAGTTAGCCATATGAGAGAACAAATTTAAGGCAACCGCTAACAGAGAGAAAAAAGACCAAAAAAAAAAAAAAAAAAGTGTGAGCTAATCTGGGGTCTGTGCCTATAAAAGATAAAACCAGGTCACATTTAAAGAGGGTGTCACTAATATTATCAAAATGTTGGGCCTGATTAAGACAAGAGTGTCCAGTTTTTTCTAATAATGGGCCATGTGTTTAGGAAATCATATATGTATTTGAGCTTTGTGGATTTCTATTGACAGAGTGGTAAGATTCCAGGCCTGGTGTGTACATAACAGGTCACAAATATGAACCAGTGCTTAGGCAAGTTCTGTTTATTCCTTTCACTAGAAATACTTCATCATGTCCCAATTCTGTGATGTAATTTTTGTGGAATTAAACTTGAAGAGTTCAAAATTATGCAATTAATTGTATTCAGCTTCAATTACAATGACTTATCAATCAAGTCCTTTGGCAAGACACCTGGCACCCCACCAGTGATTGTGATGGGAAGTGATCAGGCCTGAGGAATCTATTGGTTCATGTGAGCAAGCTAATTAGGTGAATTGTTATTGATTGATTGCTTTATTGGTGGCTGCATGTAGGTAGGAGTTCTGAGGTTTAGGAGCCGGGATAAGTGAGGAAAGATCTAAATTAATTTGATTTTTGGACTGGAAAGACCAAGGACTGTAATAAAATCAACAAAATGTATCAATCATCTGATACTTACTGAGCACCAATTATGTGTAAGGCACTGGGCCAGTCTCTGGGCTTCCATATTGAATCTGAGCATGAGACAGAGGTGTCCTCTCCCCAACTCCCAGCCCTGACCCCCCAGGACTAATGGTCTAGATGGATGTAAGACAGAAGCATAAGTGAATATGAGCGTCCACAACAAGCCACACACAACAGTTGGTTTTCGAATTACATGAGGACCAAGTAGCAGACTTCCGTTATTTAAGAGCATTTCTCCCTTTGCAGAACTGCCTTTCCTCCATTCCATACTGTTCCAGTGGGCTGCCAACCACGTCTTCCCACCTGCCCACATAGGGGGCACATGGCCCAAACTAGGTCAATCAGATTTTCTCTTCTGTAAATTCGGATTCTGAATGGAGAGAAAAACACGAGGAAGAAAGAGAGGTGGCACTGAGTCATCCAATGACGCTGCCCAGGGGCTGCCATGGTTCCTTCCCAGAAAGTGATTTATCATCGCTTCCATTTTGTGACCTTACCAGGTTCATGGCAAAATCCTACTTGCTCTCTGTCAGCCAGAGTTAGTTTCTGAGGCATGAAAGCAAAGACAAAGAACATTCCTGAGGTTCAGAGACAGAAGAGCTTATTTCTAGCTGGAGAGGTATTGAGGAATACTACAGAGAGACAGTGTAATGCACAGGATTCTGGTCTGGCTTGCCAAACTAAGAACTGCATATACAATATATGCAATCCTGCAGGATACACAACAAATATCCCCATTTAATAGATAGGGAAACTGAGGCTCAGGAAGGTTCTATAACTTACCCAAAGCCACACTGCTAGCAAGTGGCTAAGCTGAGACTCGAACCTAGGACTTCCTGACCCCAAAGACTGTTCCTTCTTGCACACCAAGTAGTTCTCCAGTTTGTGGCCTTGGGCAAATCACTTTAGCCTCTATGTACTCTGGGTTCCTTAGTAGTAAAGCTGGGATGATAATAGCTGCCCTGTGTCCCCTGCAGGGCTGTTGTGAGGATCAAAGGGGAGAATGTCTGTGAAAGCACTTTGAAGCCTGTCACACTATCCAAATACTTGTTAAGGCTTCCTATTGTTAGAAGGAACCCCCAACTAGGATGGGCCAGATATTGAGAGGTGACAAGGAAGAAGCTGGTAGAGGGTGTGATCACAGGAACGGGCCTCTGGGGGAGAATGGGGAAGTCCTGGGAGACAAAGAGTCCCAGGGGAGCTTGGGGTCAGCAGGTGCAGGGCAGCAGAGTATGATCTGCCAATCCAGAACTCTCAAGACTGAGGCCTGGGGAGCTCGAAGTTTGAAATGGATGGTTTGAACATCAATTAAAAGAGGCGATACTCGGAGATAGTGAGTAAAGGAAAAGTCTTATCTTCAAGAGGTCAAGCCATTTTCACATGCATCAGCTCATCAGATCTTCACTGCAACCCTAGGAGCTCTGTGTCATCCCTGTTTCACAGCTGCGACTCTGAAGCTCAGCAGGGTTAAGAAACCTAACGTCAGAGTAGAGAGGACAGAAACAGATTTTAAACCCTAGCCTTATTGAGCTTTACGTACCATCTTTAGCTTCCTCTGATTCTCCCACCCACCTCCTCCCTTTTTTCTCTCCTCACCCACAACTCATTAGCTGGAAAGAAAATGCAGAGGTCCTAGTCTCACTGAATGAATATGATGTGTGACCTTCAAATAATTGCTTAACCTCTCTGAATTTTAGATTCCCTTATTTGTACAATGACCTGGTTGAACTCTAAAATACTCTGTAAGAGACCAGAGATAAACCCACGCACATATAGTCACCTAATTTTTGATAAAGTAGGCAAGAATATACAATGGAGAAAAGGCAGCCTCTTCAAAAAGTGGTACTGGAAAAACTGGACAATGTAAAAGAATGAAACTAGAACACTCCCTAACACCATACACAAAAATAAACTCAAAATGGGTTAAAGACCTAAATGTAAGGCCAGACACTATACAACTCTTAGAGGAAAACATAGGAAGAACACTCTATGACATAAATCACAGCAAGATCCTTTTGACCCACCTCCCAGAAAAATGGAAATAAAAACAAAAATAAACAAATGGGACCTAATGAAACTTAAAAGCTTTTGCACAGCAAAGGAAACCATAAACAAGACCAAAAGACAACCCTCAGAATGGGAGAAAATATTTGCAAATGAAGCAACTGACAAAGGATTTACCTCCAAAATTTACAAGCAGCTCATGCATCTCAATATCAAAAAAACAAACAACCCAATCCAAAAATGGGCAGAAGACCTAAATAGACATTTCTCCCAAGAAGATATACAGATTGCCAACAAACACATGAAAAATGCTCAACATCATTAATCATTAGAGAAATGCAAATCAAAACTATAATGAGATATCATCTCACATCAGTCAGAACAGCCATCACCAAAAAATCTAGAAACAATAAATGCTGGAGAGGGCGTGGAGAAAAGGGAACCCTCTTGCACTGTTGGTGGGAATGTAAATTGATACAGCCACTATGGAGAACAGTATGGAGGTTCCTTAAAAAACTAAAAACAGAACTACCATACAACTCAGCAATCCCACTACTGGGCAAATACCCTGAGAAAACCATAATTCAAAAAGAGTCATGTACCACAATATTCATTGCAGCACTATTTACAATAGCCTGGAGATGGAAACAACCTAAGTGCCCATCATCGGATGAATGGATAAAGAAGATGTGGCACATATATACAATGGAATATTACTCACCCATAAAAAGAAACGAAATTGAGTTATTTGTAGTGAGGTGGATGGACCTAGAGACTGTCATACAGAGTGAAGTAAGTCAGAAAGACAAGAACAAATACCGTATGCTAACACATATATATGGAATTAAAAAAAAAAATGGTCATGAAGAACCTAGGGGCAGGACAGGAATAAAGACGCAGATGTAGAGAATGGACTTGAGGACACGGGGAGGGGGAAGGGTAAGCTGGGACGAAGTGAGAGAGAGGCATGGACATATATACACTACCAAACATAAAACTGATAGCTAGTGGGAAGCAGCCACATAGCACAGGGCGATCAGCTCGGTGGTTTGTGACCACCTATAGGGGTGGGATAGGGAGGGTGGGAGGGAGACGCAAGAGGGAAGAGATATGGGGATATATGTATACGTATAGCTGATTCACTTTGTTATACGGCAGAAACTAACACACCATTGTAAAGCAATTATACTCCAATAAAGATGTTAAAAATAAAATACTCTGTAAGCATTATCTTACCTGAGGCTGTGTTGAAGACAAACCCTTTCGTTTGCATAAATCTCTACCCTTGAAGACCCAGCCCCCGCCGCCTCGCCCATGCCCCCCACCCGCCTCCTGAAACACAGGTGGTAGAGTTCTGGGAGGCTGACTGAACCACTCAGACACAGGAAACTTCATTTCTTGTAGCTTTTGCAATAGTCTGAAAATAAGCCGTAAGTACGATACATTGTAAGATCACGGTTTGCTCATCAGATCAGTACCTTAGTACAGGGATCACCAACTGGGCTTCCCTAGAAGGAACAGAAAAGTTCCCTTTTCAGTCTGATGGTCTTCATCTAGGAGGAGGCTGCCCTTCAAGTTTCACCATGTGACCCTTTGCCCAGGTGCCCACTTTTACTGAGACTCTGGACCACAGTAGCCCCAAGAATAACAACGGACAAACAGGAATGAACATAATTACCCAGAAGTGGAGGTAATTACCTCACATCCAAGAGCCAGAGCTCCAAGTAAGCAATTGTCTGCATGACCGCCCTTGGCAAAATTACTGCCGGGAAAGATACCTTGTCCCCATTCTAAAATCACAAAAAAAGCACTGTCGCTTTGAGAGCTTCATGTTAAGCAAGCCCACAAAGTTTAAACTGGAGAAGACAATCTCACTGAAAGTGTTGTTTTTTGTTGGTGTTTTGTAATTTTCTGTTCCTTTCGCATAAGCTCGTAAACTCCATGCATGCAGGGGCGCTGGCTTTTGTTCACTAGAAGAGTGCCTGGCCCATAGGTGACAAATATTCTTGAATAAATTCATTCATACACACTTGCTAAAACAATTAGAGGCCTGCAAACTTTACAGGGAGGTGGGGAGATAAGGGAAGCATCCTGATCTCTCGCTCAGTGGTATATACCATTACAACCAGCAAGCACATCATCACGGCACACACAAGGGCTTTGGGTTTAGACTAACAGCTGTCCTTCCAGCCCCTTCTCGAACTGTCCCACCTTGCACAAATGACTGCATCTCAGTGAGCTTGTCTCCTTATGTAAAATGTAGATAACACATGGGACTGTTTTGAGATCTTTGAAAGTGCCTAACAAAATGTCTGGTTCCCTAATAATAGGTTCTCATTCCCTTGCTGTCCCTGGCTGTGCTGTCCAAGAAGGCAGCCCTTAGACATCTGTGGTTACTGAGCACTTGAAATGCAGTTACTGCGATGATGAAATCAAAGTTTTAATTAAATTTAACTTTAAGTAATTTAGATTTAAATGTAAAAACTGAAGCAGTGTAAAATTTTTCTGGTAAATACCACTTTAGCATAATGGTAGGAATACACTTTAATTATTGCATCACATACGATACAGTATTATTATGTTGTGTGCGTATCAGGCACCAGCATCATTTCTAATGGTACACATAAACACTGTCACTGATCCAGCCAGTGGACATACTGATTGATTCAAGTGATTTTTTTGGTCTATGCAATAATGTAACATTATAATGTGTTTGTCTGAATACAAAATATAAAATGCAGACACCTCAAATTATAGTGACAACTATATAAATCATAATTGGTTATGAAATTGTAATTTTAATTATAATATAATTAAATTGTTTATAGTTAAAAAAAAGTAAGTATGGACAAATTTTAAAACTGAAAATGGAACTTCTGTTGCAAAATAAATGAGTCACCGGTATGAAATGTAGAGTGTGGGGAATATAGTCAAACCACATAATATCTTTCTGTGGTGACACATACTGTAACTAGACCCATCACGGTGATGAATTTGAAATGAAGAGAAATATTGAATCACTATGTTGTATAAGAGAAACTAACGTAATGTTGTAAGTCAATTATACTTCAAAAACAAACTCATAGGGACTTCCCTGGTGGCGCAGTGGTTGGGAGTCCGCCTGCCAATGCAGGGGACACGGGTTCGAGCCCTGGTCCGGGAGGATCCCATATGCCGCGGAGCGACTGGGCCCATGTGCCACAACTACCGGCGCAGGGGCGCCCGGAACCCGTGCTCCGCAACAGGAGAAGCCACTCCAGTGAGAGGCCCACGCGCCGCAGCAAAGAGTGACCCCCGCTCGCTGCAACTGGAGAAGGCCCGTGCACATCAACGGGGACCCAATGCAGCCACAAATAAATAAATAAAATAAATAAATTAAAAAAAAAACTCATAGAAAGATCAGATTTGTGGTTACCAGAGGTGGGGGTAGGGAGTGAGGGAAGGGAGAAGTGGATGAAGGCAGTCAAAAGGTGCAAACTTCCAGTTACAAGGTAAATAAGTACTAGGGATGTAATGTACAACATGACAAATATAATTAACACTGCTGTATGTTACACATGAAAGTTAGGAGAATAAATCCTAAGAGTTCTCGTCACAAGAAAAAAATTTTTTTTCCATTTCTTTAATGTTGTGTCTATATGAGATGATGGATGTTCACTAAACTTATTGTGATAATCACTTCGCAACATATATAAATCAAATCATTAACTGTACACTTTCAACTTATACAGTGCGGTATATCAACTATATCTCAATAAAACTGGAAGAAAAAATAAATAAAATGGAAAATGAAGGCACACTCCTGATATCGAATTGAGTGGAGGTGCAGAAGTTAGTACTATGCCTAGAACATGAAGAATAGAAGAGACTGGAAGAAGGTATGCTCCAAATTTCAAATGTGGCAACTGCAGTTGGCTGCTACAGGGAAAACAAAAAAATATGTTCTGTAAAAAAGATTTTAAGAGACTTCCCTGGTGGCGCAATGGATAAGACTCCATGCTCCCAATGCAGGGGGTCTGGGTTTGACCCCTGGCCAGGGAACTAGATCCCACATGCATGCCGCAACTAAGAGTTCGCATGCCACAACTAAGGAGCCCGCATGCCGCAACTAAGACCCAGTGCAACCAATTAAATAAACATTTAAAAAAGATAATAAAGTGGACAATACTAAGAGCCATTTAAAGCAAACACACGAAATATTTGGTGTTTCCTCTCAACAGATAAAAAAAGAACTGAAGAAGTAAGTTATATGAAATCAATTAAATGTCCAACCAAAATTTCTCAAATAATTTTTAACAAGAGCTGAGCTTGTAATTTTGGCCAACTCAAAAATGGCTTGAACTCTTCTACAGAAAAGGAAAATCACGTTTAGACAGAGTAATGGTAAAAGAAGTTATTTCAGTTATGGCAGTTTTTAGAAAATTGTGAAGCAAAGACCAAAAGTTATTTTACAAAAAGTGAGAAATTTCAACTAAGCCACCGAACAAGTGCCTATAGAATGTAAGACCTTCTAACAATGTCAAAGATCAATTGATTCAAAATATGAAAAATTGCATGTACTTTTTTTTTAAGCTTTAGATAAGTTATATAATGTAAGAGACACTACCCAGTTAATACTTTTGGGTCTCGACAAACTTTCAAATTTACTTAAAATGTTATCTATTCATGACCTAAAAAAATCAGACTCAATGTCAAGGTAGTTTTGGATGTTTTACAAATGTCAAAGAAGAGTTTCAGATACATAAGAAAAAATTAGTTTCTATCAAGACAGATGGGGGTGGGAGAGGGAAGGACTGGGAGTTTGGGATTAGCAGATGCAAATTATTATATATAGGATGGATAAACAACAAAGACCTACTGTATAGCACAGGGAAGTATATTCAATGTCCTGTGATAAACCATAATGGAAAAGAATATGAAAAAGAATATATATATATGTATAACTGACTCACTTTGCTGTACAGTGGAAATTAAACACAACATTGTAAATCAACTATACTTCAATAAAATTTTTAAAAATTATATTACAAACATATAGTAATCAAAACTTTATTGTACCGGTGTTAAAAAAAAGACACAAAGACCAGTGGAACAGAACAGAGAGCCCAGAATCAACCTAAGCAAAAAAAAAAAAGACAGATGATGGCCCACCTATGAGGTCAAAATTTTGGGTTTATCAGAATTTTAAAACAAGGGACTAATGCTTCCCTTTTGCTTCATTACAATGAGAAGACAATGAAATAGACAATGAATTAAATAATTGTGTGCTCTTTCCCAACACTCATTACTTGAGTTGTGGATGAATTTTACAAAGGTATACAGTACTGGTAACTTGAGTTCAGTATTTCTTTTGAAATAAAAGAAATGCTTCTCACAGTCAATAATTAAAGGAAAAAAATGGCAGTGTGATTAGTGCTTTCTCAACTAAAACTAAGAAAAACGTGATCATCACTTTGTTAATATTGATACATTTAGAATTGCTTTTCAATTTATGCAATACTCCTTTGAATTCAATGTTAATAATACTGAGTTGATATTAGAGATAGTGAATTTACATAACTTGAACACATGTAGTTTTTTAAAAAAAATAAATTTATTTATTTTATTATTTTTGGCTGTGTTGGGTTTTTGTTGCTGCACACAGGCTTTCTCTAGTTGCGGCGAGTGGGGGCTACTCTTCCTTGCAGTGCACGGGATTCTCATTGCGCTGGTTTCTCTTGTTGTGGAGCACTGGCTCTAGGCGCGCAGGCTTCAGTAGTTGCGGCACGTGGGCTCGGTAGTTGTAGCTCACGGACTCTAGAGTGCAGGCTCAGTAGTTGTGGTGCACAGGCTTAGTTGCGCCTCGGCATGTGGGATCTTCCCAGACCAGGGCTCGAACCCATGTCCCCTGCATTGGCAGGCGGATTCTTACATGCCACCAGGGAAGCCCCAAACAGATGTAGTTTTAAAATTGATAAGGTTTTGCTTCAAAGTTGAATCAATTCTTTGAAGCAAAAAGATGAACCAGTTTTATAAATACAAATGTGAACATTAAAGGGAAATAATTTTTTGGTACTCACTTCAGTTACTGGAAAATTGAATTGTTCTCTCCTGGCATTTTCTTACCTGCTACACTAGATCTGCTCCACACTTTCTTCCTAGGGTCTCATTTCATCAAACTATTGAAAATGCCTTTCATCTCTCTCTTCCTGGATCCTGTGTCTTTATGCCCTTATTTTTGTGGAACACATTATCCAATGGCCTCCTGGGAAAGGATGCATGTGACATGATTTTTCTGAGCCCCTGAAGGTCTGAAAATGTCCTCGGTTTACCCAACTTTATTGATAGTTTGGTTAGGTATAGAAATCTAGGTGGGAAAATACACTCTTTCAAAAATTTGAAGATATTGTACCACTGTCTTCCAGCTTCTGGTGGTGCTGTGAAATCTGACCCTTGATATGTGACTTTTCTTTCTCTTTCTCTCTGAAAGCTTGTAAGATTTTTTTCTTTATCCTCAATATTCTGAAATTTGGCAATGATATGCCATATTTTTGCCATTCTTTCCTAGAATTCCTATTATTCAAATGTAGGATCTAACGGGGGAGTCTCATAATTTTCTTGCATTTTCTCTCATTTATTTCATCTGCATTTTTCTGTGAGGTTTTTTGTTGTTTCTTTATTTTGAAAGAAATTTTCTCAACTTTATTTTCCAACTTTCTATTGAGTTTTCATTTATATACCATACTTTTAATTTCCAAGAGGCGTTTCTTGTTCTCTAATCATTTTTTAAAAATAACACCCTCTTCTTATTTCATGAACCCTATTCTACCTCAGAGGATATTAATAATAGGTCTTTGGGGTTTTTTTAAGTTTTCATCTTTCTGGATAATCTCTATGTCTTCCCAATTGTTCTGTTATTTTGGTTTATAAGCTTTCTCAGATGTTTACTAGTCCTTAACTGTTTCTTCATATTTAATAATGGGATATTTCTTAAAAACTGGAAAATCTGTGCAAATAGGTGAGACTTGCTGACTGTGGTTTTTATCAGAATACCATAAATGGTATTCTGCCCGGGCCATCTCTTTGGGAAAACCTTGATGCCAATATCTTTAGGACTGGTCTCTTAGGCTAGTTGGAGTCATTAGAGATCTTCTAATCCCTTGTCTAAAGAATCTAAAGCTGGCTGTCAGCATTCGAGGAAGAGAATGAGTAAAAAGGGTTGAAGAGGTTTCAAAATTCACCTCATAAATTTTCACTAAATGTCTACCTTCAATTGTGCCCAACTTCCCATAGTCCACAGTCTTCTTGCTACAGAGAACAAACCTCAAAACTTCTGCTGGGAGAGCAGGGGGCTGTCACTGTAGTGCATGGAGTTGGTGAGGAGATCTAAGGCTTAACCGCTTTTTCAACAAACTTTAAATAACTCTTCCAGTTTTTAATCCTATCTTCATTTTCAAAGGCACCTAATGTCATCAATTTCTGAGCCCTTTACCAGACTAAGCATGCTGCCTTCTATTTCAGGTTTTATATATGTTTTTTTTGTTCTTTTTTGCGGTACGCGGGCCTGTCACTGTTGTGGCCTCTCCCATTGCGGAGCACAGGCTCCGGACGTGCAGGCTCAACGGCCATGGCTCACGGGCCCAGCCGCTCCGCGGCATGTGGGATCTTCCCGGACTGGGGCACGAACCCGGGTTCCCTGCATCAGCAGGCGGACTCTCAACCACTGTGCCACGTGCCACCAGGGAAGCCCTGTATATGTTTTTAATCACTAATGAGCATTGAATTTTGTCAGATTTGTTTTTCTGCCTCACTTGAGATCATCATATGATATTTCTCCCTTATTGTGTTAGTGTGGTAAATTACATTGATAGATTTTAAATCTTAAACCAACTTTCCTTTCCTGGGATAAACTCCACTTGCTCATGATATATAATTTTTTTAATATATTGATGGATACAATTTATGAATATTTTGTGAAGAATATTTACATCTAAGTTCATGAAAGATTTAATAATTTTTTCTTTTTTATAATGTCTGGCATTTTTATTATCAGAGTTATTATACTGGCTTCATAAAACAAGTTGAGAAATCTATTTTCTGAAGGAGTTTTTGCAAGATTGGTATTACTCTTTAAATTATTTTATCAATTTCAGTAAACTGTTTTCAATGAATTTTTGAATTTCATCTAAGTTATCAAATTTATTGGCATAAAGTTGTGTAAAATAACCCTTTATTACCATTTTAATGTCTATAGGATCTGTATTGATGTTCTGTTATGCTCAGTATTAGCACTGAATATCTTGTTCAACCCGTTTACTTTCACTTGTCTGTGTCTCCACATTTAAACTGTGTTTTTCTTATAAACCAAATGAAGTTAGGTCTTGGCTTTTTTTTTTCCAATCCAGTCTGATGATCTTGGCTTTTTAATTAGAGTGCTTACTCCATTTAAATGCAATGTAATTGTGGATATGATTGGATTAAGTCTGCCACATTAGCATTTTCCTTTTGTATCCATTTTTGTTCTTTTCCTCTTTTTTCACCTTTCTATCGGGTGAATTGTGAATATTTTAGCATTTAATTTTACCTCTTATCTTACTGTATATCTTTCCATTTTTTTAGTGATTGCTCCAGAAATTACAATATGTATATTTAACTTATTATAGGTACCTTTAAATAATATACTACTTCATAAGCAGTATTGCCTTATAACATTTCCATTTTTCCTCTCTTTTGCTCTTTGTGCTCTTACGTTTTTGACGTATACTGTAAACCCTCGTTACATTGTTATTAAATACACTGAATTTATATACAATAATAAAGACAGTTCACATTTACCCACATATTTATTCTGATGCTCTTCATTTCTTCCTGAAAAATTGGTCTGGTATTGTTTCTCCTCAACATGAATACCCTCTTATGGCATTTCTTTCAGTGAAAGTCTGTTGGAGGTGAATTCTCTCATCTTTTGTCTGTTTGAAACGTCTTTATTTTGCATTAATTTCTGAAGGATATTTTCACGGGTATATAATTTTATATTTAAAAAAAAATAATTCTAGATTTTTTTCCTCCAGCACTTTAAAGATGACTTTCCATTCTCCTGGCTCCCACTGTTTCTATGAAGTCACCTGTAATGTTTATAGTCGGTTCCCTGTATACAATGCATCTATTTTTTTCTGCCTGCTTTTAAGATCTTTTCTTTATCTTTGGTTTTCATCAGAATTTGACTTTGATAGCCCTATGTTTAGATTTTGTTGTATTTATCCTTCTTGGGATTCTCTGATCTTTTTATGTCTGCGGGTTGATGTCTTCCACCAATTTTGGAACAATTGCCTCTTTATATTTCTTCTGCTCTATTCTCTTTCTCCTCCTGGGACATCAATTACATGTTTGTTAGACAATCTGATATTGTCCCATACATCTTGGGCCCTATGTTTCATTTTTTCACTCTTTTTTCTTTTTATATTTGAATTTGGATAACTTCTATTCACCTGCCTTCCCTTTACTGTTTCCAGTTTGCTGTTAAACATACTGAATACATTCATTTGTGATATCCTTTTTTCATTTGTAAGATTTTCATTCGGTTCTTTTTTTATAGTTTCAAGCTCTCTGATGATACTCTCCATCTATTCATGGAGAGTTGTTCACCTTTTCCACTAGATCCTGGAACATATTTTTCCTGCTTGTTTTAAAGTCCCTGTCTGATAATTCTGACATCTGGAACATCTCTGGATCTGCTTCTATTGACTTCACTTAACCACAGTTCATATCTCCTTGCTTCTTCACATAGCTCTTCAAGTCTGATTGTATGCTAGCAACTGTGGGTTAGAGAATAGTAGATAGTAACTCACTGACATTTACCTCCAGGAAAGCATACACCTCTTTTTGTGCCAGTCCATCAGTGTGGAGGCTCGAGTCAGTTTAATCTGCAGTTGTACTTTGTTGCAGCTTTAGCTAGATTCACTCACCTCGACCCCACATGTTTTAAGGGAGGGATGAGGACCTTCTCTCCAGCAGGGTTTGAGATCTGCACACTGGGGAGAGTCCAAGGAGCTCTTTGTGCTGTACGGCCCAGCCACCCATGTGTTAGACAGAGGAGATCCATCTCTGCTTAAAGCCAGGCTGCCAACCTTTTGGACTGCTAGATGGTTCTTTTTGTTCCTCAGGAGATTCCTCTCTATCTTTTTTGCTATGTCCCCAGGCCCTGGAGAGCCTCTGCAGTGCACTCAGAAAGGCCCCGAGTGCCTTGGATGAGTAGCTTTCGGCTCTCTTGCCCTGCCCCGAGGCTATGAAGATTTCCAGTGGTGTACCAAAGATATCTGATACATTTATCACTGCTCTTCCGCTTTCCAGCCTCTGAAATTTTGCTACTATCATCTCCTATCACACACTCATTGTCCTTGTAGTTTCTTCTTTAAAATACATATTTTACTACCACTTTAAAGGGGTTTTTGGAATGAGCACATTAAATATATGTGCAATTCACTCTTTTTAATCCAACATCTTCCTATTTGCTGGGTCTTTGGTTGTTTTTCCTGATGCTGTTAAGGCTCTGCGCGTTTGCTTGTAATTTACATTACTCTAAAGGGCAGTTCAATTTCTTCAATTCTTATCAATTATGTTCTACAGAAATAAGCCCAAGTTTTTAAAGTAATTCAGCCCATATGACCGAACTTTGGTAGCCATTTAAAGGGGTTTAGTTACCAAGGTGCTCATCTTCAACAAAACGTCCAGCTGATTGGAGGGATGTATGCCTATATTTAAGTCATTTCCTCAGGTAGCAAATCAGTATTGCCCACCTTCCTTCTCCCTAACTTAAAAACACAGAAGAACTATTTAAAATTGAGAAGAAACATGTTCATCACGAACTGTTTTCGCAAACAAACAAACAAACAAAACAGACCGGCTCCCTTCCTAAGCAAACGGCAAGCTCTAAGTGTTCCCCACAGTCCGACATTGGATTCACTGGCCACATACACTGGAGGCTGGCGGAACACCAAGGAATGCCACTGTGCAGGCTTGTTTTTGACTTCTCAGCCTCTAACACCACAATTCCTAGGGAGATGAGGCTCCTTTCTGACCAGCTAAGTAACAAAGGAACCAGTGTCCAGGGACCTTTCCACTAATAGTAATCAACACATTTCTCCCCATCCCCCCTGTCCTCCCAAACTTGGCATCCTGTATTTATACATCATGGGCTCCTTGTACAACATGACCGTGTGACAATCAACTTTTCCTCCCTTAGATGCCTCATCCTCCAACTCCACGTCAGCCCTGGATTACCTAGGTCTCCATCCGTTTCAAATTACCGAAACCTTAGAAGGGAGAGTGACAGACCAAGAGCACGGAAGTTCAAGTTGTTAACAGAGATGTGCTGGGCTGGCTCATTTTCCAAATGACATTTGGTTCCATTTTAAAAGTCAAGGCTGTCATAGAAATGCCACAGAAACTGAAGATTTAGCTTATATCGTAGAAAGCCTTCTTCAATTTTAGAATTTGGCCCTGAGCAGCTTAAATAGTAAAACAGGCCAAGGCCCATCAAAGAGGTTACCCATGATTATCTCCCCCCTCAGTAAGCTAGTTGAACTCAAACTACATCCCACGTTCAGTCAAGCCCAAAAAGGAAGTGACCCATGTCTTACTGCATCAAGTATCGCATTTTCAATGTGTCTTTCGTCTCAGCTCCACTTCAGTGGGAGCCTTCAATTACATTTTACATTCTCTCATCCCCAGCTCTGTGGGAAGTTTGGTTGCAACCAACTATCCCATTGCCTCTGTTCCCTCAAAATGGCCTCACAAACCATGGCTTCCAAAACACCACCCTGATATACTTTCTGAGTCTTTTGATCAATTATTCTACACCAAAGTAACAACAGATGCTGAAGGGCTTACTATTCCCCTTTCTAGAGAATGAACAGTGCACCTTTTGCTGGGACTTGCTACAGGGTCGAGGCCTCAGACAGTGGCTGCCCTTGATACAGTGCAAGGCTTTCTGTGACCCCTCAAGTCTCATGGCCATCTTCTTCACCCAAACAATTCCTTTGCCTCTTCCATTCAACAAAGAGACATGGGGATGAATCCTGCCACTGATGGAGCCAGGATCAGAAAAACTAAGGTGATTTCTTCAGGTTTTAGGACATTCTTTGAGGATTTCTCATGAGGTTACAGTCAAGATGTAGTCATCTGAAGGCATGATTACAGCTGGAGGACCTGCTACTAAGAAGACACACTCAACATCCTGGCTTGGTGCTGGTATTGGCAGGAGACCTCAGTTCTTTGCTAGGTGGACCTCTCACGTGGCTGCTTGAGTGTCTTCAGTGATGTGGCAGTTGGCCTCCCCCGGAGAGTTTGATCCAAGAAGAATTCAGAAGCTGAAATACTGTGTATACTTTGACTCAGAAGTCGCACTCCTTCAATTCTGTATGTCCTATTGGTTACACTGTGGGCGGAGTGGGGATGGAGGGATTATATAAGAGCGTGAATACCAGGAGGTGAGGATGACTGGGGCCATCTTACAGGCTGCCTACCACAAATATATGCATCAAAATATATATAATTTTATGTGCGCTATTAGTAACTAGTTTTTTTTTCTTTTTGTAGTTCATCAGCACTGTTCCACGTCAGTACGTTTCTACATCATTTTTAGTGGCTGCATAATATTCTACAATATGGATTACTAAAATTTATTTAATTCCATAATTTTGAACATTTTTTTTACTATTTTTTTTATTGAAGTATAGTTGATTTACAATGTTGTGCCGGTCTCTGCTCTACAGCAAAGTGACTCAGTTATACACATAGAGACATTCTTTTTTTATATTCTTTTCCGTTATGGTTTATCACAGGAGACTGGATATAGTTCCCTGTGCTATACAGTAGGACTTTGTTGTTTATCCATTCTAAATGTAACAGTTTGCATCTACCGACCCCAATCTCCCAGTCCATCTCTCTCCCTCCTCCTAATTATTTCTGATATTTGTTTATCGTATAATCAGTAATGTGACAAGCATCCCCATACACTTATTCACATACTACCTTCAAAGTAAATGTAAAGGGAGGAAACAATGGTATCCAAGATAACTTATTCTCCTGTAAATCAGCCCATAAAAATGATGCATGTAAGTCCCAGACCCTTGGCCTCTGTAATTACCATTTTATAAAAGCTCAAAGTGGATCTTTTTTTTTTTTTTTTTGCGGTACACGGGCCTCTCACTGTTGTGGCCTCTCCCATTGCGGAGCATAGGCTCCGGATGCGCAGGCTCAGCGGCCATGGCTCACGGGCCCAGCTGCTCCGCGGCATGTGGGATCTTCCCGGACCGGGACACGAACCCGTGTCCCCCGCATCGGCAGGCGGACTCTCAACCACTGAGCCACCAGGGAAGCCCAAAGTGGATCTTTTTTTAAATCAGCTGCTGTTAGAGGTTTCAAATTAATTCTGGAATGTTAATAAGGACAAAAGGCAGACTACCCTAAACATACAAAGGCCCTTGTTTTCAGTTTTGGGATGACAGCAAGCAACTTTTTGTTAACTATTTACATGGAGATGCTGTTACATCTAATTTGAAACATTTTTATTATTATTACAAATGTACATCTAAGAGGTAGATTTTTCCAATGGTTTGGCTGTTTGCTATGACACTCTAATCCCTTTACATACTGATTGAGAATATCCAGATATAGAAATCAGTGTTCAAAGAAGCACTCCTTAGGGCTACTGTCAGCTTCTTGTGTCACTGAACAGATGGTAGAGCAGTAAGAACTTTTAATTTAGATAAACTTTTAATTTATTATAGACCTGATGAACTTATTTTCTGTTAACTCAAAAAAAAAAAAAAAGCGTACACAAGATCTCAAAACTTCAATCATCAAATACATTCTCAAAGAGAGCGTTGTCACGTGAACTCAGACAAGAACAACTCAAGCCTCTATCACTCTGTTGCCATATTTACTCACATATTTAACACTTGCCAAAGGGATGTGGGTCAATTTAAGAAACTGTAAATAAATATTGATACATCAGAACAGAAGCTATAACTCATATTCTAAGCAAATCACTGACTCTAATTTAGTCACAATTTTGCAGTGGCATCATTCCATGGAGAAAATTAGATTTTTACATATCAGAGCAAATCACAAAGCCAGAATGTCAACCTCATACGTCAAGCAATTACTTGTGGTATTTATTTTGGGGGGAATATTCTACACATGTTTACTTAGAAAACTGCCTGGGTCCTCCAAAATAAAAAAGGGCTATAATTCTTGCCCCAAAATCCACAGTTCCAGAGAGCTACTCATCAATTTCTAGCATCATTAATGAGGAAAGACACTGAGACAGTCATTCATACTGCCTTTATGATAAGAGTAGCCTACAGGGCAAATCAAGATTAAGGACAAGGGCAAGACAAATGGTTTGGAAGACTCTTTTTTTTTTTAATCAATCATTTGAAATCTGCATTTACTACCTAAAGTCCCTGTGGAGCATCAGAACCTGCAGGGAAGAGTGAGAATTGGTACTAAAAACATCACTGAAGTATTCTTTTAGGGTGAGAATGGCCTCTTTATGGGTACAAAAGGATCTTATGTTCCCACACACTGGCAAGAAGATTCTCTTTGAGCTGGAGAGTTCTTTGCTGTGGGGACTTTGCATTGTAGGATGTTTAGTAGCATTCCAGGCACTCTCTTGCCAGTTGACTTCAGGTATTGTCAAAAGTTCCATGGAGAGGAAATTGCCTCTAGTTGAGAAACCCTGACTTGATAGAAGGATAATCTCTTCTCTTAAAAATACATTTCACACTTTTTAAAAATTGAAGTATAGTTGATTTACAATGTTATGTTAATTTCTGCTGTATAGCAAAGTGATTCAGTTAGATGTATATATGTTCCTTTTTATATTCTTTTCCATTATGGTTTATCACAGGATACTGAATATAGTTCCCTGCACTATACAGTAGGACCTTGTTGTGTATCCATCCTTTATATAACAGTTTGCATCTGCTAAGCCCAAACTCCTAATCCATCCACCCCAACCCCCTCCCCCTTGGCAACCACAAGTCTGTTCCTTATGTCTGTGAGTCTGTTTCTGTTTCATAGATAAGTTCATTTTTGTCATAGTTTAGATTCCACACATAAGTGATATCAAAAGATATTTGTCTTTCTCTTTCTGACTTACTTCACTCAGTATGATCATCTCTGGTTCCACCCATGTTGCTGCAAACATTTCACTCTTAATGGCTTCACCACGTATTATATCTTTCGAAGGGTACCAAGGTGAGGGACACCCGCCAGCTGGAAAACACGCCAAGGACACACCTGAGGAGTCTGGATCTCCTTGGTGGGATTTTACCAGGATGTGTGTTTTTCATTTGCCGCTACCAAGTTCCACAGGTAGTTGATTTAAAATGGCCAGGTGGTAGGATTGTGTTTAGGCAAAGTGGGTTCATTTGGATGGGTCCCTCTCAATTAGCCACATGTTATGGGGCTCTAAGCCTTTGCTCGTTTTTCTTATGATTTGAGGCTTCATTTTAAAAAGATACATTTCAAAATGATAAATTAAGGGGGATAAAACACCATAAGTAAAAGGAACTTCTGCCTTTCCCAGCACGCAAGAAATTGCATTTACATAGTTAGACTCTTCCAGCATGGCCCGTGGATGTGACCTTGGGCAAGAGAAGTTAAAAGAGTGTTAGCAGGACCCCAAATCAGTTTCCCTCTTACACAAAAGAAAATATTTAAAGAGAGACCAAAAGGTTTATTAAATTTCCCTCCTTGCAATACAGATTTCTTCCTTATCTGTTCAGACTGTTCTCTCCCCCTTTTCTACTTATAAGCACAGAAAAGATTCCTAACAAATTAGAAGGAAAAAAAATGCACTAATTGGTTTAAACGTAACATTAAGCTTTTTAGTTTCTATTGACCTAGAAGGTGGGGCTAATTTATAACATTTCATAACCCACTTGCTGTACATTTGACCCAACTGAGATAAAAGTGTTGAAGTAGATAGCGAATTTAACCGCATTTAATTTGGAATCCTCACATCCCCTTGCTGACGCCACAACTTGTTCTTGCCTTTTCTTCACTCCAGATACCCAAGGGCACCCACTGACAGCCCAGTTGCCTGAGAAGCACCATTTGTGCCATCGTGGCAGACTATCTGAGATACCACCTCCCCACAAACCAGCTGGCAGAGGAGCAGATAGCCGGAATGCATCAGGCTCCCCATCACCCAAGTATAGACCTTCGTAACTGCCCGTTAGCTATGCAAGCTGCCTTTGGGTCACCTGCCACATCAACACTGGTTTCCTTCCACCTGATCTAGAGATTTTCATGCAGCCCCTGGCTTATTCCACCCCTCTGCCACACTCTCATTAGCCAAGAGAAGCAGGAAAACCTTCCTTCCAGACTTCATCTACTGATCTCGCCAGATGGTAGATAAATAAATAACAGCAAAGAGGAAAAACATACTTGCTTTTGCTAAATAAAACACTGATAGTGTATGCTCTTGTCAAAGGAAATACACAAACGTCAAGAGCAGACAAGAATTAACAGTGCAGTGGAAGGAAGGCCTGGAGGGAGGAACTCTCACTCTGAGCCTTGGGTTTTCACTGCACAGAAGACTGGAAGCAGTTACGAGGGCTTTGAGAGCTCGGGACATGTTAAGGAAACTCAAGGCATTAAACCAAAACAAAAGATTTCTATCCTCTTGGAATGACATTGCTTTGGTATTCCCTAGTGAAGTGACCACCTGTAAACAAAATTCGAAATGTGGAAGAGTTTTGCTTGAAATGTAATGATATCGTAACGCCAGCTAGATGGACCTTTTTAGATAGAAGATACTGTGAGCCACCCTTTCAGAAATTTCTGCTTGAGTTTGGTGCCAGGAAAATATATGTCTGCTGATGGATCTGAATGATTTCTTTGGTCAGAAAAAGAAAACTCTGTGAAAGTACATGTTTCCCCTTTTGCCTGAGCTGCCAGCAAACATGAAGCCCAAATCAGTTCCCACCTGTTTAACATCATTTTCCCAGATGCTGGGGGGAAACTTTCTGTGTGTGCTTCTTTTAGATCATCTCTGTTTGGAAATTGATTTTACTCGTAAGAACGATGAGACTGGTAAAAACCTGAAATAATATTGGAAGAATCCAGGGCTAGAAATTTTAACCTCAATAATAACAGGTAACTTTGTCTCCCCTCTCAGATTTCACTTATGTATACAGAAGCTCTGTGATAGTGACAAATTATTATCACTGATCCACCCATGCATGTGAACTCTGCTTTGGCAATATTTTGCCATTGTAGTTCACGTGATTGAAAATGTATATTTCTATTCCTCTCTTTTTTCTTTTCCCTTCTTCCTTCATTAAACAGAGTATGTGCTGTGTGTCCACAGAGTGGCAGGCACTGTGCTGTCCACTAGGGATATAAGAGCAAGGCAAATAAGATGAGGGCTTTATCTGATGAGCCGAGAGCTTAGCTGGGTGAGGGACAATAATCAAGTTATCTCACAAGCCAAACAGGAAAAGTTCAATGCTATCACATTCTACAAGTAGTAGATATACGGTGCCATCGGAATATGTAATTGGAAATTTGTCATAGGGAGGGCAATCAAGGAAGGCTTCCCTGAGGAAGTGATGACTGAGCTGTGTGAAAAGGAAGAGCAGAAGCTTGCTGACAATGAAAAAAAAAAGATAGTATTCACGGAGCACAAAAATAATTCTACATTACTATATTTAATCTTCACTTGTAATTTAACGTATTTATATTGAGCTTCAACTATATGCCAGAGAAGAGGTGGCCTTTGGATCTCCCTTTGAAAGAGAGAGACTGGTAGCCCAAAGGGTACGGTACCTGACAGAGAATCATAGTAACTCGTAATTAGTCAGGACCTCGGTTTTTGTATTTCTTCAAATGTCTTGGTGGCATTATAACTAATAATATATGTAATGTCCCACAAATATGAACAAAACAACCTTTTAGACATTCATTAATTTCTTCCCTTTTGGAGGGGGGCAGTTTGGAGCAATGTTCATTCATTTATGTTATATTCTCAGGATCACTGAAGAAGAATCCTTCCAACCTCTGCATCTTACACATGGGGAAACCAAATCACTAGATCATATATTAAATATGTTACAATTCAGAGTCATCACTAAGTCAGGCCTTTCTCTCACTTTGTCTAAGATTGACTTCTTATTGCACGTATCATGGATCAAAGTTCAAAGATCACCCTCTGCGAACGTTAGGGTAAAATTCAACAATACGGTTGGTTTATTAGGCAAGTGGAACTTCTCGTCACAAAACCAGCATCTTAGAGGAACTTGGTCAGGCCACGTGGTGACAAGGGAGAAGGCTCTGTATCAGAGCATCTCTGGGATAAATGGGAACCAGGACTTGGGTGGCAGCTAGACCATGTTCTTTTCTAATGTAATCCCAACCCCTCTCTCCCAAGGGAGAAATGTATGTCAGGGTCAAAGAATTCAGAGGCAAGATGGGTTTTTCTGACTGCTAATGATGGCTTCACTGATCACACCACCTTGATCCACACTGGGCTACACCTGAGCTCTAGGTTACGGCCTGTCCTCCTCTCAGCTTCTTCTGGAAGGTACCTGCATCCCTACAGCTTACCAATCTGAGTCTGACCTTCAACCATGCTATGTCAAGGAGGAATCATTCATATCTGAGGCATACTTTTTATGTCCCTGAACTTTAAAGTTTATCTCCTTAAGCCTGGGCCTCCAGAGCAGGCACGTAAAAAGATAAAAGATAATGCAGAAAGAATCCAATCACTGGCAAGTGAGATTATTAACATCAATCTCAGGATCAATGCCTAGATTCATTTTTTGTGGTCATTTATGATCTAAAATTTAAAAATAATGTCTATGGGTTCAAATTCAGGGCTAGTGTTAGAACAAAATGGAGAGCCACTGTTATCAAATGACAATAGAGTCATTTAAAGAAGAAAAAAATAGAACCATTAAGGAATCGATGTTTTAATTTAAGGCCCTTAAGAAATTAGGAAAAGAAAAAAAGAGGAAACACTGACATAGCTACAATTCGAAGAAATAGTTAACCATTCTCATTTTCAGTTGAAGAAACTGAAGCTTAGAGAAATTAATACAGGTCCTAGACCTTGAACTTCTTAACTACAAGGACCATATCTGATTTATCTATTTACCTATCATCCAGCCCCAAGTCTCCCACACAGCAGTTGCCCAAAAAACATTTCATGACTGACGGAGTAAATTAGCAGAGCTGGGTTTCGGATATGGCTCTAACTCTAAATCTCAGGTTCTTGCTGGTCACCACGCCTCTTCCACAGCTACAGTAATGAGAAAACGCTGTTGAAATTCAGCTAGACTGTACCTAAATTCAAAGAATACATATCTTCAGATTTTCTCAACTGAAATTTCTAAACATTTATTGAGCATCATCGTGCACTTAGCCACACATCATGGGAAGCACAAAACATGCGGAAGGCACCGTGTTTAGGTCAGGAGACTTTCCATTCTCGGTGACGGAAAATCCAGATGATTCAGAGTCAGGGAAGCATTTGAAGGAAATGCTCCATGTACATTTGAGTACCTGTGAGTCAGCCAAACTACATAAAAGAACGTTGGGTTGAGGAAAAGAGAGGAAGACACTTCTGTGGTGTTAGGTATGGGACAAGTGTTCACGGAGGAGGTGGAGTCTTGAACCCAGACCTCCTGAAGTGTAGGGAGGAGAGAGGGAACGAAAGCTGGAGAAAGATCTGAGTGATGGTGTGCGAGGGAGATGGGGAGGCCCTGGCCTGAGGAGGTCAGATTCTTTGGGGGAGGGGGGTAACAGTTCTAAATCAGAAAGGGAGAACACAGGCTTGTTGCCTTGAATGACAGCCTGAGATGCCTGGGTGCAAGCTGATCAACTCTTGCATATTCTGGGGGAGCACGCAGGCATACTTGAGGGGATGATGGCAGCACCACACCAACAGGAAACTTTGAATACAGCTTCCAGTAACTAAGAGACAAAGGAATACAAAGTTTGGGATGGTGGCCAAGGGAGAATCCATCCATGACAAATTTCTTCAGAGAACTTTAGCTATTACCACTCATATAGGTTAGTCTCTTGGATATTTTTTATTGATTTACACACGTCTTGGTAACATGAAGACAGTATCATAGCCTGTTATCTTCGAAACATGAGAGAAAACACTTTCCAAGAAAATCAGTCAATTTCTTCTACCTTTGGGGGTTCTTGGGACTATTATTTGTTTAGCTAGTTCACATTCCCATAATTATAGAATGTTAGTACTGGAAGAAACCTTAGATAGCATAATCCAATCCCTGTACTTAAAAGAGAAGATGACCTTGAGCCATGAAGGTTATAGGTCCCTCCAAGGTCACACAGTTAATTAGAAGCCATTAAGTTTTATTCCCATGGACCAGGGTAACAACTGTTCCATGTTCTTCTATGAGCCGAGTTCAGTTTAGTAAATAACACTTACCCTTAAACAGCTATACAAGCCACTACACAATAATTCTGTTGTCACAGACTTTCTCCCTCCTCTGAAGTCTGATCTCAATTTTTGCTTTTTATTTAAGGCTTGAGGATTACATCTACTGCACTTCTGTGGACTCAGCACTTCGCATCATGTCTGGCACATAGCAAGCATCAGTATATTTCTGATGAGTTGAGCTGAATTTGAATCTCTCGGGGACTTTTATGATATATATATTTTAAATAAAAGAATCATCAGATCATTAAACTGGAAGCAATCAGAGAAACTAACCCTTTTTCTGCAAGTGAAGACACTAGAGCCCAAGAAAGGTAAATGACAAATCCCAAAGACAGCACTCAAGCTGGGCCCCAAACCACCTTCTCCAGATTACATGAATCACTCTTGGGTGAAAAATATTACAGTTTTCAACATTTCTATATGGAACAGATTCCAGAGTATCAACTCTTTAAGGGGGACAAAAGTCTTCAGAATATTTCTGAGCATCTACACAAAACTCAAGGCTAACAAGAATGATGATAAAAGTCTTTGACGACCAAATGATTAAGTGACAAATAATTTCTGGAAAGAATTTCCCACTGAGCATGGGCTTGGACTTTTTGGAAATATCCGATAAGTAGGAAAAACTGATGCTGAGAGAGGCAATGACATCAAAGCTGGAAAAAGACAACTGAGCCACAGACTTAGAGGTGGGTGCGTTCTTGTACAAATCAACTGCTCTACTCCATGCCTCAGGCGACAGTGACACCCTTACTCCTGACCCCCTGCCCACTCCCTGCTATCTCATGACCTAGAAGAACCAAGTGCATGCATGGGACCGGCTGAGGACAACCTGTCACTGGAACTGGGAAACAACACTCCCCCATGTCCGGCTGAATGCGGTCACAGAGCGTCCTCTTCTAACATAAAGGGCTGGCCATTAATCCTTCCCCAGTGGACGGTCAAACAGGGGCTGCCCTGCAACGCTCTGCTGGTTTCATTCAAGTTCTTGATGGCTGTGGCCCTAAAATTCTCTTCACACTGACAAAGTCTAGTGGGAGAACCATGGGCTGGGTGGTTCTAGGGGCCACCTGGTCAATGGAAGAGCACTCACAGGAAATTTGGCCCTTGACCAGGAGGGAGTATTAGTTTGCTAGGGCTGCCGTAACAAACTGTCACAGCCTGGGAGGCTTAAACAGACATTTCCTCACAGTTCCGGGGGCTGGAAGTATAAAATCAAGGGGTCAGCAGGTTTGGTTTCTCCCGAGGCCTCTCTCCTTAAATTGCAGCGCGCCCCCCTTTTCTCTGTGTTCGTGAATGGACTTTTCTCTGTGTGTGTCCGTCTCTCCCTCTCCCTTTAAGGACACTAGTCCTATCGGATTAGGGCCCCACCCTTATGACCTCATTTAATTATCTCTTTAAAGGACTGTATCTTCAATACAGTCACACTGGGCGTTAAGGCTTCAGCATATGAATTTGGGGGGTACATATCCAGAAGGAAACCTGCCTCGCTTCTTGCCAGTCATCAGGGTGCCTCTGCTGAGTACTACTTATTCTCCTTGGTATTTTCTCAAAGAGACATTTGCTAATTGTGAACTAAAGGCAAGTTTTGAAGACTGCAATACAAAGGAGAAAAAGACAAAGACGGTCACATTGCCTACAGGAGTAAAAGAGTATTTGCATGACACTTCGCAAGGTAGGGGGCAAACACACACGCAAGCACACCCACCCACACCCACAGAAGAAGGAAGCTCAGAAGTTCTCCCAACAGAAGAGGGCAACTTCAGCAGCAGGCTGTTGAGAGCACGCCTCGTCCGCCTGATTTACACAGGTACAGAGAGAGTCTGGTCTGGAGGCTGCAGGCTCGCTCAGCCACACGCCCATGTGTGCATGAAATTAGAATGTCAACATGGGATTCATGCTGCCGAGCTGTGACTGTGAAACAAATTATGTCAGTGGGTGGCAACTGCAATATTAGTCTAAGCAGATAACATTTAACTATAAAGAGGGGCCCCGTCTTCCAGACTTCCCGCTATTATTATTTTAATATCCACCTTGTTAGACCTAGATGGGATAACATTTTAAGAAAAAGCAAGATGTTTTCTGTGGGGGCAGGGGTCCTTCAGGAAAGGACTCATGGCCGTTCAAGTGATTTTTGCTCCTAACCCTCTTGTGGAAACTCAGGAGTTGGGTAACGCAATGATGATTTTTACAAATCACCACCACCCACTCAACGGAGTTCAAAGTGGCTGTGCCCTTTGTGGGGTAATCTAAACCACAATTAATAATCCGCCTCTTAGAAAGGAAGCCTTTGGTTCCTGGGCAGAAGTTAGGAACTTTGTCCTTAAATGAATTTCAATGTAAGGGAAGTGGCAATGCCTTGAAAGGGACAGTGAGCAAATTCTTCCAACTTTCTCCTGCGGTTTCACATAAAGTAATTTTACTAGAGTGAGATCTGCGCAGATGTTTGAGCTGAAACCCGTTATTTTCTACTCAATTGATTTAAGCTTGTGCGTATCTAACATCAACTTTAAATTAATATGCAGTTGGAAATTTGCTGAGGAATTTCATATAAAAAGTAGTGGCTTTGTGCCTATTTTTTCTTCAGGACTTTCTCTGTGAAGCTGTAGCCTACAACCTCAACTTGGCCTCCGAGGTAACAATTTTCCCATGAAATGAGGCACACATCTATCTCCCTTTGAGGCCCACTTCTTTAACTCGCAATATGGCAAAACATCAATTTGAAGTTTTATTCCATTACAAACACCCATGTAGTTAAAGTTAATGCTGTGAAAAATCCAGCTTGTAACAGTGAAACGTTTATAGAAGCAGCATTCACTTAGCAGTTGAACCAGGCCAAGGTGACTGGCCACAGGATTAACATGCAGACAGAATACTGAGAGGTTTTAGGGGGACAGGGGTGCAGGAGGAGATGGGTGTCCCTTAAAACCTTGTATATTCATTTAAAACATTTTTATTTCTAATAATGAAGGCATTCTCACATCTCCTCATGGTTAACCTGAATGCCCACGACAGTCCCCATCATTTCCTGCTACAGTCTCACGGCACCACTCATATGTACCTATGTCCAAAAGTCTGGGATTGCATTTTTCTTTCTTCCGAGGCAGAGAGTAAAGGTCTGAGGCCTTTATGGAAGGAGAAACATTAATAGAATTTGATTCTTTTTTTTTTTTTTTTTTTGCGGTACGCGGGCCTCTCACAGCTGTGGCCTCTCCCGTCGCGGAGCACAGGCTCCGGACGCGCAGGCTCAGCGGCCATGGCTCACGGGCCCAGCTGCTCTGCGGCATGTGGGATCTTCCCGGCCCGGGGCACGAACCCGTGTCCCCTGCATCGGCAGGCGGACTCTCAACCACTGCGCCACCAGGGAAGCCCCGAATTTGATTCTTTTAAACAGATTTCCTATTTGATGAAAACGGCTGTGGGTGGGGAAAAAACTCTAAAATTTACCAAAGAATCTTTTGACACTATTATTTTATTTTATAGTCCCCTTATATCAGAAAGTAATGCCAAAGCAATATAATCAGTAGCTTGATTTTCGAAATCACTTGCCTTGTTGACATATTTCTCAAGACACACTGATGGACCGCTCTCCTTTTATAGCTGGATGTAGTATAATATCAACTCACAAAGGTGCAAAACATTTCTCAAAATCAGACATTGCCAAGCAGGTAGCTGCAACATTTCCACGATGTCACTGCTACATAGTGTGACGACGGTGTAAAAGCACTTGGCTGAAAAGCCCTCCGTTGTCCAAGAGGGCTGTGAAAAAGCGGCCTCGGTGGAAGGTCTCTGAAAAAGATCAGTGTACAAGGGGGAGGTCTGAGGTAAAATGCCTGTTTGACCCACCAGTCCAGTCTGTAGCTTCAGCCATGGCTACTGATGCAGAAATGTGTCCTACTCTTGCCTCTCAAGCAAGAATTCCCACTTTGAAATTTCATTCATTCTGAAAACACCCCTTGGTTAGGCCATATTTCCTTTTCATTCAGATGATGTCAGGGCCCGCCATCTACTGAAAGCCTTAACATCTTCACAGCCATATAAACATATCCTGCCGTTCATTTCAAAACTATTCACAGACCGAGAGGAATATTTTCTCTTTATGGGGCGATTGCAGGCTTGTCACCTCTGCATCCTCTGAGAACCACAGAGGCAAGTTGGCATTATCACCTGCAGTTAGCTGTCAGATACATTTAATGCTTTATCAGGAGAAGGAGGGACAAAACTGCTTTTATCAGTCACTCCACATCAGGAAAGTCGATTTGGGTTCTCCATCATATATGGAATTAACTGTATTCCTTCAGCCAGAGATGTAAAAATCAGAAGATCAGAGAACGGAATAAACAATATTTTTGATGTACACAGATTATCAAGACGAGAGGAATGACCGGTTGGTCACCCGGGGGGCTTATTCAGTTAACACTTCTACCCCTTAAAGACAATGGTGTGCAATCAATGCATATAGGGTCTTTCAGGCCCGTTGCTAAGTGATATGCAGTGTCAACAGAAAAATGCCGGATGTACAGAGGACAGCTCCAGGCCCAAGAGAGATCAACACCCTCTGATGATATTTTAAACTTAATTCAGTTCCCGATGAAGATTGTGACAGGTTCTGTGGCCAGAGCAGAAAAGATGTTTGCACTTCAAAATCCGACTTCGTAAAGTTGTTCTGCTGTGTGCAAAGAGTGTTTAATTTGGTAACAAGTGAATCATGGCCCAAACAGTAGTTGGTTCAAATAGGAAAAGGCACCCAGCAGGGGCATCTTGAATATTCATTTCTTGCCGGGCACAGCGGTCATCTTACAAGCTCAGCGTCAGTATCAGAGCTGATCATTTGTCTCAGATTGTCTATGCCTTCTCTCATTTTTTCATCTCTAAAATGTATTTTAGGAACAGCCCCCCAAGCCATTTGCAACAGCTTCTTCAGAAATTCTAAAGAAAGGAAAGGAACTTGAATAGGATCACATCACCCCATACAACCATGAAAACCTGTTTTGTGGGGCATTCTTGAAACCAGCCCAGAAGCTCTTAAGAGTTTTTGTATTTATTTACCCATTCCTTTCTCTCCCTTCTCCCTCCCTCAATGGATTTTTATATTCAAATGCAAAAGATTTCCATGTGCACTAAAGATCCATTTATGTATTGGTTTAGAAGATCATGCCATGATGTCGAGAAATGTGAGTTTTTCATAAACAGATGTTTACAAATTCAGTCTTTGTACCAGGAAAAGCACGCTCACCACAAAGGGCCTGTTTTCCATATTTGAAGGCAAAACCCCTTTGAAAAAAACCTCATGTCCCTTAAGTCCAGGAACTGTTACCCTCAAATACATTGCTCCTCAAAGCCACCAAACCTGTAAACCTCTTCCTAAGGAGACACTGGTCGATCCTGTGTGCCCGGGATGCTGCTGACAGTAAACACTTGGTCTCACAGGCCCTGTGAGCTGTGTAGACGGGAGGGCTGGGGGGAGCGAGCACAGTCAACCTATTCAATTCAGGACGCTCTACTCGCCTAGCCCAAAACAAGCTTTTTAAGAGCCCAAGTCACATAATTTTCAGTGGGCAGGTTTGTCCTCTTTTGTCCTCAAGAGTTTGGTCTATTTATTAAACCAATAAGAGCCCCAGAGCATTTTGTCTCGTGGGCTAAAACCTCCTAAAGCGAGAGTGTATTAACCCAGATGGAGAAGAGGAAGGGGGAGAGGCTGGCTTCTTGACATTTTTCTTCCTGTCTCATCCCACGAAGCTAATTTTATAGGGTTGTTGCTGTCATGTTGAAGCTACAGGTAGTAAGGGGGAGATTGAGGGCAGATAAAACCATACAATAGCATTCCCAGGCCGTGCTTCCTCTCCTCACGGAGGGTGGTTTTCCCTCACACAGGCATTAAAGCATTGCGAGGTATTGAAGAAGCAGCACATAGAAACAGGCAAACAAGTTACAACAACTGCGTCAGACCACCTGCCACCATCCTCCTATTCTAGGTCTCTCTCCCTGCCAGGATTCTGCGATAAAACCCATGCAAACTTTTCCATGCTTCTAAGAGATGGAAAGCTAGGATTTTGAGTCCTGGTTTAGCAAAGTGAATGGGCATTATAACACCAGGGCTAAGTGGAGGCCACAGATATGTTTGGATTAATGATCAGCTGCCTGACTGAGGCTCTATCTCCTTGTTGGCGCAAGAACAAGTGAATGCCGAGTGCTCCGCAGAAGGAATTTCGCTTCTAAGAACGAGGAGTATTTATCTGGGGCCACAAATAAATCCTTAATCACTGGAAGGCACAAAATGCTTGAGTGTTCATTAATTGAAGCTGTTCATCCAGAACTATCACACTTTCTCTACAAATATGAAAAAGTATGAATGGGCTATCAAGTTTTCCTTCAATTCCTCATAAAATGAGTTAGACCCTAACTGTACATTCATTTCAATAAGCCAGTGGCGTTTCCTATCTCTTCCAAACTGACCCAAAGCATCACACGGGAATCGGTGACCGCACTCAGTTGTGTCCAGCCCCAGAACAACTGCTGAGCCCTGCAGGCTAACTTAGCAGGAACCTTATAATTTGGATAATGCTCTAACTCCGGGCATATCCTGGACTTCCAATTTTCTTTGTAGGTAAAAAAATCTTCTGTACCATCATTTGACAAAAATCCTAGTGACTGCAGTTTGTTTATTCTGTTTAAAGACGATGCCGCCCTTCCCAACTTGGAGGGAAGATGTGTTTTCTACGTTTCCCAGCAGTGGGGAAGTGTTTGTGCTAAGCCGTTCTTTCTGCTCATCCCTCTTGTGGCCAATAGGCTACACTGATAAAGAGGATATAAAAGCAAAGACCTCGGCAGCGACAGGAATGGGACAAAAGTGACGAAGCCAAACTAACAGGAGCCTGTGATTTCAAAAGCTTTGCCGGCTTAAGTGCTGACCAGCTAACATATTTGCTTAAGTCCAGCAATTTCAGCAGGTAGAACACTGGAGCATGCCATGAAACAACACAGCCCAAAGGAAAACAGCCATGAAACAAACCCCAAATAGGACCATTTGATGTTTTCTATGTAAATGTAGAGCCATATTAATTTATTAAACTATGAAACTAAGCTAGATTGTCTGTTTCCAAGATTTCCCACTGATACACTTAATATACATTTACTCTTTGATCTACTTTCTCTTACACAGGATTGTTGCTGATCTCTGGGTCTCAGCCCTGGCTGTATATTAGAATCACCTGGGGAACTTTTTAAACTCTACAGATGGCCAGGCGCCAGCCCCAGAATTTGTTTTAATTGGTCAGGAGTGGACCCCGAGCAGTGATGGTGGCTAATGTTCCCCGGATGACTCCAGGGGTTGTTAACTTCCCCCTGGTGAGCCAGGGGCTGAGGGACACAGTCACAGATGATTAAGTGGAGGTAGGTGCTGACAGAATAAACAGAATTTATGGGAGGAAACCCTAAAATAGAGAAAACACCATCCACTGAATGGAAAAACAAAGGATATTATTTTCCTTTCTTTCTTTTCTTTTTTTTTTTTTCTTTTTTTTTTTTTGGCAGTACTGGGAATTTTATCTTTTTTTTTATTGTTTTTTCTTTTTTTTTTTCTTTTTTTTCTTTTTGGTGCTACGCGGGCCTCTCACTGTTGTGGCCTCTCCCGTTGCGGAGCACAGGCTCCGGACCCGCAGGCTCAGCGGCCATGGCTCACGGGCCCAGCCGCTCCACGGCATGTGGGATCCTCCCGGACCGGGGCACGAAGCCGCATCCCCTGCATCGGCAGGCGGACTCTCAACCACTGTGCCACCAGGGAAGCCCTATCTTTTTTTTTAATTGAAATATACTTGATTTACAATGTTGTGTTAGTTTCCGGTGTACAGCAACGTGATTCAGATACACACACACACAAAATTATATATATAATTTTTCAGATTCTTTTCCATTGTAGTTTATTACAAGATATTAAATATAGTTCCCTGTGCTACACAGCAGGACCTTGTTGTTTATTTACTTTATATATAGTAGTTTGTATCTGCTAGTCCCAAACTCCTAATTTATCCCTTATCCCCAACCTTTCCCCTTTGGTAATCATGTTTATTTTCTATGTCTGTGAATCTGTTTCTGTTTTGTAAATAAGTTCATTTCTATCATTTTTTTAGATTCCACATATAAGTGATATCATACAATATTTGTCTTTCTCTGACTTCCTTCACTTAGTATGATAATCTCTAGGTCCATCCATGTTGCTGCAAATGCATTATTTCATTCTTTTTTATGGCTGAGTAATATTCAAAGGATATTATTCTATCTCAGCTGCAGAATGTCTTTGTTTAGCTCTAAAATTGACACATTTCATGGGAACCTAGTTGAGACGCATTGACTTAAAGTGATTGGAAAGAGACCCCCAGAAACCGGAAGGCAGTTCCAGGCCCTATTTAGGAAAAGTGCCTGTGATGCGTGTCAAATCACTGCGGAGGGCTTCCCTGGTGGTGCAGTGGTTGAGAGTCCGCCTGCTGATGCAGGGGACACGGGTTTGTGCCCCGGTCCGGGAAGATCCCACATGCCGTGGAGCAGCTGGGCCCGTGAGCCATGGCTGCTGAGCCTGCGCGTCCGGAGCCTGTGCTCCGCAACGGGAGAGGCCACAACAGTGAGAGAGGCCCGCGTACCGCAAAAAAAAAAAAAAAAAAAAAAAAAAGACAAAGTAAAAAGGATCACAAGGAAAGTCTCAAAATGCTGTGACCAATTGGAGGCAGATGAGAGGGAAGTAGGGATCCTGTAGGGCTTCCTGGAGGAGACAGTGCTTAAAACAGACCCCGAAGCTGAAGGATTTCAATAAAGAGGCCGTGGGAGGGGCGAAGGGCACTTAATTCTGTGGCGAGGAGAGACCCAAAGTCACTCCTGGTTGCCTGTCTTAGAGGAGACGGCCTCGGGCTGCACGTGCATCCCGCTGAAGAACAAAGAACACGTTTGCTGCCAACTTCCAAAACTGCACAGGCGGCAGAGTCGGGGGCAGGGAAGCTCTAAGGTCGTCTGTACAAAATAGCCAATTTACAGTTACGGTTACACTTGAGTCAATTAAAGTGTTTTATTAGCAGGAATCTGAATCTCTTACCTTCATTAACATTTAAGAGTAAATGGGAGAAAAAAGGTAAATAAAATATTATCTGGCTTTTTAAAGGTCATTTCAGACCGAGCATTATAAAATGCGAGCTGGGGAAGGGTGGGGATGGCCCTTTGTGTGGATTAGTATTCGGAGCCCGCTATGCACGTACATCTCTAGAGAGTTCTCACAGCCGCCGCAGCTGGAGAACACCTCATGGCAGGTGAGGGGCTGGGGGTGCTTTCATCACAGGCAGCACATTTGGGGCAAGGGGAAGGAAAAAGGAGATCTGACATGTGAGAATGCATTTTCTGCTTTAGATCTCAGGTTGTAAATCATTTGGGGTATGCAGCCCTGAGTAATTATTCCCATGATCAACACCTGCTTCTTCACAACCCCAGGCTAGCAGCCCAAATTGATTACATGACATACCTAATCATTCTCCCAGAGGAGAGAAACTAGAAGGGAGCTCTGCGCCCAGGTCTCAGAGTCCACAGGGGGCCCCTGGGAAGGCCCCACCACAGTGAGGAGGCAGGTCCTACTCCTGCCCCAGGCACCCCTGAGCATTTCCCATCAAGGCCTGCTGTGACTGGAAGCCAGACACAGAAACATGATCATTCGGCAAGGATGGAAACGTTCATCCCGAAAAGACACTTTTTAGTTTTCAATTTTCCAAAGTGTTGAGCCGGAAGCAATCAGAATGCCACCCAAAAGCCACCTAGTGACTATTTCATCGCAACCTGTCACCCTTGGAGAATGCTAAGACCTAAGGTGTGACGCTCACGTGTTATCTGACCTGAAGGAAGGCAGCAGGAAGCCAAGATGTTCCGACCATTGGGAAAAGACCTTCCTTAACATTATTTATCAGAATGGATGAACTAGAAGAAGAGGATCCACCCCTCCCACGATGGGTTTCTGAGGATTTTGAAGTTTTCGTGACGGCTGTCCTTGTCCTAGGTGAAAGTTGTACCTGGAGATACGAACCCTGGCCAGTGGAAACTTTCCCTTTCGAGGTAGGAACAGAAAGCACAGTCTTACTCAAATGAATAAGAGCTACTGGGTTGAATCCCCTTCCTGGGCCTTCTTTATCATTAGGGTATGTGACTTTACTGCGTCCGAAAATAGAGGGGAAATGAATTCACAACAAAACCGATATTTCCTAATTTTAAATAAACATTGCTAATCAGAGCGATCGTGTTCGGAGCACAGTGCAGCTGTATCAATACAAAGGACAAAATTAGAGGGGAAAAGGGACATTTACGTACATAAAAATAAATCCAAAGTCTGCTCTTAACGTGCTAAAAGCATCTGGTCTAGTTCTGTAAATGTCAAAGGCTGCTGCTTGCTATCCCTCCAGCACTACCCCAATTAGCAGCTGAGGAGATGGCCTTGCGTTTATCAAAATCTGAAAGTAAATATCACGGACATCAGCACAAAAGCAACGAGGACCTTTTCCTGTTCCATTGAACAACTTTCTTTTGCATTTGATCTAGCAAAGATATACAGAAAGGTTTCTGGGAGCTGGTAAACCAACGCTCTAAATAGCTCCCCCAACCTCATTCCATTCCCTTTTCTTATTTCCGAGTACACACAAGCAGCTTCTCGGGCAGCCTGGAAGTGTGGGGCTGTCATCAAGCCTGGAGGACCTTCAGCACGGAGGCATGCAAGGCCACAGTCAAAGGCAGGGAGTGAGACTGAGAGCATTTTGCCAACATCCTCTAGGATGCACGTAGATATATGTGCTGGCTATTCTCCAAAAAGGTCGTGATGTGGGGCTCAAACAATCATCCTTTAAATATATATATATATTGAACACATAGCAAGAGCCAGGCACTGTGTTTTTGCCTTCGTGAAGGTCACCACAGTTCAGTCCCCCAGGAATGGTGTGCAGAAGGTGGTCTCTCAAATGCAGAGGATGAAGCTGGGCTCAGGGAGAACGTGGTCAGCTCTGGTCACTGTTCTACCAGTCCATATCTTCTTTCCTCAACCTTCCCTCTCGCAGGAAAGGATTTTGGAAGTAAATAAATGAAATGACCATCTATTCCTACCTATATGAAAATGATTTCTTACTCTGGGGGAGTACCACAGACTCACTGAAAGCCAGCACCAGAAGCCACCTCAAAGATCTGGGCCCTTCCACCAAGGAGCAGGCGGAAGGGGAGAGAGGCCAGTGGAGCATTAACTGGGGGTGCCGCAGTCCTGCAGTCCCGGGTCTGTCGCATGCGGTGAAGAACTGCACTGCGCCACTGAGAAATGCGGAGCCCCCCCCTCGCCCCACTCTTAATGACTAGTGAGGAAACTGAGACCCATGGTTGGGCCTTGGAATTGAAGCTCCCAACTCCCAGTTCAGAGACGGTCACTGTGTCCACAGTTCAGCAAAAGAGAAGCAGTCTACCTAAATAAATAGGTAAATATAGATATCTTAACATTGCTTCTGCTTTCTTCTGCATAACCCACCTCTGTTACCTAGCTCTGGAAAGGCCCATGGCTGTCCCCTGCGCTTCTGCCTTGCTTTTGAGGCAAATCAAATGAACCTCTTGCAGTAATTCATACTTATAGAGTTTTAGTGTCCTCCCAGCTAAGAGGCTCTTCCTTAGTACCTGCATTCAGCAGGGAACTTCCAATCACTCCAAAGAAAGATGTTCTGATTCAACCAAACACCTACTGGACACCTTGTATATGCCAGGTATTGAGCTTTGTACTTGTCAATACATTATTTCAATTAACTGCAACTCAACCCTATAATGCATGTATGAAGCCCATTCCACAGGTTAAAAATCTGAGGCATTGAATGGTGTATATAAATTGCTCAAGGCTCATGCTTAGTGACTGACCTCGTGTCAGACCCAGATGTCTCATCTACCTTCACATCTCCGTTCCATCACACCTTGGCATCAGTCCTGTCTTCCTCAGTGAAGGGGTAGTTATAGGAAGGGCCTTTCAAAGCGCTTCCGGCGGGTGAGTTCTCAGGAGATATGCATCAAAGACTCACTGAGACACAATTTCTAAAACCTCTGGCCACATTTCCAGGTGAAAATGGAAAACTTGTGTGTATACACATGTGACTCACTTGCCACAGAACAAAAACACGTCCAAGGTGAACTGAAAGGTCCCAAGAGAGTCACTAGAGAGGAAAATCGATGACAAAAGTTCATGGCCATTTACAAGAACATGATCTCTCTGTCTCTCTGTCTCTCTCTCTCACACACAGACAGACACACACACACACACACACACACACACACACACACGGTATAAACACACCGACATGGTTACGTATGAAAGCATGCAGGGGAATCAGAGTGGGGAATAAAGGCATAAATCAAACAAGAGAAGTGTGATTAACTGAATGATCTAGTCCTGAGGTTAAATTTTTAAAATATTTATGGCAGTTTAAGAATAAAGGCTATGAAAAAGATTCCCAATAAAAATGATAAAATTCCCAAACTTCATGAGATGTGACTGAAGGTACGAGAATTGGTGAGAGGAGGGGGAGAAGAAGAACTCTCCACTTGCGAAAGGGGGAGTCCTCCCTAGAAATTTCATAATTATGTGCTCTTGCTGTTCTTTAATTACAAGGAAACCAGCCTGGCTCCAGCCCCCTTGCCTGCTGGGAGGGCAGGACAGAATTACAGACTCACGTGAAGGATGGGTACTGGTGGACGGCACCCATCAGAGCCCCGGATAAGGGGTCTGAGGCTGCAGGTCACAGATGGCCACCCCCGATTCAGGCTGCATGCAATTAAAAGGCCTGCACGGAGTCAAAACTGACCCTTGCCATCGTAGGCATGTCAGAGGCCGCTCATTTGAAGCAAAGTTCTTAATTGTTTTTCCTTTGCTCTTTTAGTCTTAAAACCATCTGTAGAAATCATGTAGCTTGGCAAAATATAAAATAAATATCCTATCACCTGGCTCCTGTTTAAAGTGCAAAGGTTTTCCACAACTGGGTAGGAAGCATACACACACACACACACACACACACACAAGCATAGCAAATACTCTGATGAATAAAAATGTGAATTTGAGGGCAAATGAGGCATGAAACATATTGGCCAATAAACAACACAAAAGAAGGTCATACTAAATTTTTTTATCTAACCAGACTGGGAAGCATTTGAGCCAGGAGACCCAGCATGAGAAGGCTTTTGAAGAAGTTATATTTCCTAACAAGTACAGAGGACTGGTGTTCATTTATTTCTTATAACTCAGGCATAAAGAAGCCTAGGATCTTACTGGACTGTGTCTTTGAAGGTGAGACTCTGAAGGTTTTGTCATCTCTAAAAGCACATCGCTGACCTATCAGGAGAAAATAAAAGCTGCCTAAAGTACTCCTGTAATCACAGCTCTTTCTTGAAAATGTCTCCTCCAGAAGGCCCTATGTTCCTAAAGTACTTTTCAGTCCACAAAGCTCCTTCGAAACCAGTTCATCAAGTGGAAAGGGCAGGTATTATTTGCTCCATTCCCAGAGGAGGAAATCTTCTCGGGAAGTTGAGGTGATTTTCTCAAGCTCCTGTGGTCAGGAATAGTACAGTCCAATGAGGATCTGATGCATCTGACTTCTGATCCAGTACACCCCTGCCAATCTGCCAGTCCTGAGGTTCCGAAGGGCCACTGTGAAATGTGCACTGTTTGGCCCCTGTTGCTTCTGTCTTTTAAGGCCAAGTTGATTTCAGGAGGCTGATTGGTACCAACACGCCGTAGCAATCATCGCTTTCCCAAGGGAGGCAGGATGGCATGAGGGCTTAGAGCCAGACAGGCCTGGGTGCAAATCCTGACTCTGAGAAACCTGCTGTGAAGCCTTGGGGTGTTTCCAGCCTCTGAACCTCTGCTTCCTCTTCTGTATTATGGTGATGACAATTCCTGCCTCCCAAAGCCCTGGGCATGACAAAGGCCTTGGCCCCCAGTAAGCATTATTGCGATTTCTCCTCCATGTGATGCAAAGGTAAAGGTGGAAAAGCATATATTTAAGGGCAAGATCAGAAGAGGTCATGCACAGGTCAGCCTGGGCGTCCCAGTAGAGTCTTAAACAGAAGGGCCTAGGAATGCGGACTTTTCGGTGCATGGAATATGTCAGAACCAAAAGAGCAATGAGGACGAACGGCTCAGAGACTCTTCCACCCCTCCCCCCCCGCCCCCCTCACGCACACCCAGAAGCATCATGGGTCGAAAGAAAACGGATTCTTTCAAGATTCCCAGACCAGTCTGAGCAAAGTGAAAAGGTTTCCAGCCCCTGTCGGTTCTGAGAAATACCTGAGCCTTGCTTGGCTGAGGTCACCTGGAGCTCCTCGGGGGGTGCTCCGGCTGCACTAATTAGAGAAAGCAATATTGTTTGAAAGCATTCCCTTCATCTGTCTTCCAGCCTTGCTATGCTCAGGATTTGGGTGTTCGCAGCCCGGGCCCAGTTCACACAGCCTGCCAGCGCTTCAAAGGTGGAGAATCAACACAAGCTCACCAAACAGGTGGCGAGGAGAGACGTGCCCAGACTATCCTGGCCATTCCGCGTGGCACCTTCACTTTCATTATCTCCATCATTTGTCAAGCAAAGGCAGGCTGGTGAGCCGGGACTTCCACACCTTCAAAAGGAAATATTGCCGAGACAGCGAGGCTGCTGCGGCCATGACCTCCTCTTTACCTGCTGGATACCCGCGGGGGCTTGCATCATCAAAAGAGAAGTCATTGTTAGACTTTTCTCACTGTCATCCAGTGGCCCAAGGGAGAGCAAGAGAGATAAAGGGCCAGTCACAGGAAGGGTTATGAACCATACTGAGAAACGAGCAAAGGCAAAAATAACTTCCCAATGGAAGAACATACAGACAGGACGAGGTCACTTGGAACCTGAGAAAAATACGCTCTCTGTGATGATGGAGTCCAAAATTCCCCCAGAATTTGGCCAGTGACTCCAGTGATTAATAACCTAACCTCTTTGGGGAGCTCAGGTTTTCCCCCTATAGACTGACAAAATTCCTCTTCTTAGAATTTAGGAGAAGGATCCCTACGTTGAGACAGGAACAAAATGAATTTCTCACTGTATTGGCAAGGCAGTGGGTACAAAAGCGAGACCAAAGACACACTGTTTGCCTGAGAAAAGGGATGCAGCTCTGCCTGAGGCTCAACTAATGGGTGTGGCGAATTAGAAGTAAGTTCTTGGTGGAGCAGGAGAGAAGGAGGAAAGCAGGCTGGGGTGGGGAGCAGAAGTTTCGTTCTGGTCTTTTCCTTCTTCTTGGGGGAGAGGGCTGACCAGAAATTGGAAGGTAGGTTTTCTGGCGCCACGGGCAACAGAAATCTGCAGCCCTGGGCGTTCCTGAAGAATGTCCATGGACTTGAGCTCGAGTCTTGACGCGGACCACAGGGCAAAAGACTAAGATGTGAGTTAGAGCTTGGGCCTCTTATCTTCCTGGTCTGCTCCACCTCTCTTCCAGAAGCTTCCTGGAGAATCTCTCCCAGCCACCCTGTTAACCATAGTAGTTCTATCCCCAAGTCACCTCAACATATGTCCTTCCTTAAGAGACACAACTCCATCTGGTTCCAAACCTGTTTCTGTGCCCACGTAAGAGCTGACAAAAGGCAGCAGAATGCGACCTTCCTCCAAGTATGGATCTTGCAGCATAGGGATTCTCGCCGGTCAGTTGCATGAAGGGTGTTTTTTTCTTTTCCCCAAGAGTAGAAATGTCACTTATCTTTAAAGGTGACCTTGACAGGCCTACTCAAATAAATTAGTATTTCCCTCTTAATAAACACACTTCCCAACAACCTGTTTATGTGGAAATACAACACAGCTGACCTGCATGACCATCTCCTCTGAAAAATATATAGGGCAAGATGAGTCTGATGCTGACCAGTACTGAAAAACTCTTGGGGGTTTTCTGGAGCGCTGTGGAAGGCATCTTCTTTTTGCTCACGGACTGGCCTCCAGCCTGAAGGAGGGGCACAGGAGAGCACAGAAGGGTAAAGGCATGCTGTGCCTGGAAAGACTGGGCTTTTCTATTGAGCTGGAGCCAGAGAAGGGCTTAGGGGAGCAGCAGAAGATGAGGTCAGAAAGGTCGGCTGAGTTCACCTCAGGAGGCTCTCCCTATATGTCCTCCCATTAAATGACAAGGGGAGCCGTTTAAGGTATTTAAGCAGGTTATACGTGGGATTGGGATTTCAGTGCTGGTGACAGCGTGTGGAGGTCTTGGAAAAAAAGAGAAACTAGAGCTAGAGGGACAAGACAATCCTTTGTTCATGAATGCAATGTGCCTGGCGCTCTGCCATGCACGGAGGGCAGTGAAGAAAGTCGACACAATGTCCATCCTGGCGCTTGCAGTCCAGTGGGAGGTGGGGACGGCTGGATTTACGATATTCGCAGGGAGTGTTTTCAACACGGCGCATGTGAGATGTCTGTGAAACAGCCACGTGGAGAGGTACAAGGAGGCCTAGAGTCAATAGGCATTCCCGCAAGTTTAAACACAGAAGTAGAATTTCTAAAACTCATTTGATCTGAAGAAAGCCTGCTTGCCTAACCACTATCTGGATGCTTCTACTCAGAAGAGAACATTTCCCTTTCCTTATCGAACTGAGAGGTGAGTCACTTGCCCAAGTATCAGTACAAGTAAGTGGCAGAGCCCCAGGGTTAAACTGGGACTGTGAGGCCAGGGTCTGGCCCCGAAACGGCTGGGTACAGAGTAAAGGGTGTGGAGCACAAGCCCCAAGCCTGAATTCCAGTTCTGACATTCACTCACTGTAAGCCCCTCTCTCCTCGCCATTTCTACACAGAAGTTGATTATTATTGCCCAAGAATGTACCAAAGTCAGGGGAAATCTGACTTGGAATAGACCTGGAAGGAACCCTCACTGGGTCTCCCTCTTCTATTAAGGAAACCTTGACCATCAAACCACTAGCCAGTTCTAATAGTCCCTTCCAGAGGCCAAAATCCAGCTCCGATTCATCACCATTACTTTCAGTGACATTTTCATATTTTATCCCACCCTCTCTAATTCATCCCATTCTGCTCTCAAAGAGTCTGCTGGTCCTTAGCAAAAATAATAGATTTACTGCTTCAGTTCCCATAATACCCAAGTGTTTATTAGGTTCTGCCTTAAAGCAAATTCTAACATTTTCTATGATCATTTCTTGCAAGTGTCAAAGATCTGGCAATCCAACTTCAGGGTGACTCTTGACTCTTGACTCTTAACGTACGGTCTGCCACCAGGAGGCAGGTACTCATAAACTGTAATATTTCGGTGCCTTCCAGGTACTCTATGTGACCTGCTAATTACCTGTCAAAATGTAGGGATCAGACACAAATCAAATAGGTGAAAAGAACTTGATCTAATCTCTGCCTTTTCTAGTTTCTACGTTTCTGAATACCACATACATCAAGCCTCTGTCTTGCTCTGCGACAGCACATACCTTAATGCATTCCCCAAATCACACAATTCTCTGCAGAGAACTGCTTCCTTTGCTGCTAAGATTAACAAGTCAATTCTCCTTCCTCACCCGAGAATGTCTGAACAGTGCAGAGCTATCCCAGCCCCTTCCTTTCCGGGGGGCATTTACAGTGAGAGCCATAATATGAATGTCTCTTGAAGTTGAGCGTAGCACTCTCTGCCCACAAGAAGAAAACTCGGCCTTGGAGAGGACTCCTGACAAGTCTATCTCATTAGATTTGTCCTCTTCAACATGGACAAATGTCTGAGCAAAGAGCTACCATGGCATTTAGCTTTTATTTCCCTTCCTGAATTCCAGGAAGGAGTCCTAACTATTGACAAGCAAACCAACTTCAATTATGTTTGACACACCGACTCATAAATTATTCATTCAACCAATATTTATTGAGTATTTACTGTGTACCCAAACTGTGCTGATGCAGTATCAACAAAAAACATAGTATTGTATGTAACTAACATTAATTCCTGAGGATTTTATGTAATATCAGTGGCCTTTATTTGATGGGAGTTTGGTGTCCACAACCAATATCCTCAGTTTTAGAAGGCAGTTCACCAATTTTTTAAAAGTGTGCCATCTTACACTCCCATGGAGCTCTATAAGGGCAGAGATTTTTGTCTATCCTATTCAGGCTGGATCTCTAGCCTCTTGAATAGCAACTGTTACATAGTAGATGCTCAATAAATGTTCGTTGAACAAATGAACGATGCCCTTGACCCACAGAGAGGAAGGCAATTACTGTCCACATCCCTTAACCAAGTAAGTACTGGAGAAATACTAACATTTTCTTCTAACCAACAAATTTAGGAGCATGTCCACTTTGTAGTCATTGGAAAAGATGTTGCCAATGAATTTTCAACGATGTGAGCAAGTATCTGTGTTATCTAGCTGCATCGAATACCAGGTTACAAAGCAATTATGTCCAGCGTAAGCCCATTTTTAAGCCAAAATGTAAATAGGGGCTCTTTCTGCTTGGTGGGCTGTGGGATGGTTTTTATTTTCCTTTCGTGTACTGTGTTATCTAAAGTCACTACAGTGAGCACATATTACTTTCCTAATCACATTAAAAAAACTACTACTCTAAAAGAAAGATTACAATCCAGATTTTGACCTGATTTTATTTTCAGTTTGCAGTTTGCTTCTATTCAAGGCCTGTCACCCAGCTAGAAATAGCAAAAACTCTACTGTAGGAGAGAAGAGAGGATGAGAAGGTTCCTAACAGAGGCTGATATTTCATACCCAGGTCTGGAGAGAAGGGAGTCCGCCATGAGTATCATCAGATAACGAGCTATCAGTGCCTAGTGTCAAAGAGCTAACTGTACCACTTATGACCCTGGGAAGGTCACCCAGACAGATAGGAAAGGGGTGAGCACAGGAAAGAATGAACCAACAATGAAAGGGAATCTTCTTGTGATCCAGGAGAATAATGCCACAAAGTCCATTTGATGGTAATTAGCTCTAGTTCACTGGGTTGCCAAAACAAGACTTCTCCCAAACAAGGTCAGGAATGAGAAGCCAGCTTTTTAAGATTGCTGTTCTCGCATTTTCCCCTCTCTTTCTCACCTAGGAGAAAGGCTAACTAGGATTTCAAAGCCTGGCCTGGCTGCAGCTTCTCTGGAGTTCGGCAGTTGCTGGGTTTTGGTGCCTGTGTGCCAGTTACTTGCTCTGCCAGCAATGTGTGAGGATAATCGCCCACTGAAGGACTTCAACACATTATGTTTCCCCAGAAGCCTTTGTCTAACAAGGTAATTTATGACCTGTTCAGGAATCTGGTCTTTACAAAACAATAAATTCACACTTACGCTGGACTTCAAAGCTGCCATTATGAGGCTCAGTAGCAGAAGGCAGTCCTGCAGCTGAGAGCCAGATCAACAGATAAGTGAGTTTTTAATGATCTCTTTCAGGCAGGCCTTGAAGAGGACAAAGCTGACAGCCACTGCGGCAGCATTTGGCTACTCTTGCAAAATCTGACCCCAAAAGTGGGTCCTCTTGACAATGTTAAAAACTATTTCACCCGGGGCTTCCCTGGTGGCGCAGTGGTGGTGGTGCAGCGGTTGAGAGTCCGCCTGCCAATGCAGGGGACACGGGTTCGTGCCCCGGTCCGGGAGGATCCCACATGCCGCGGAGCGGCTGGGCCCGTGAGCCATGGACGCTGAACCTGCGCGTCCGGAGCCTGTGCTCCGCAACGGGAGAGGCCGCAACAGTGAGAGGCCCTTGTACCGCAAAAAAAAAAAAAAAAAAAAAAAAAAAAAAAAACACACAGAAATTCCTTCTCTCACACTTCTGGAAGCCAGAAGTCTGAAATCAGTATCACTGGGTGGAAGTCAAGGTGATGGCAGGGTCACACTCTCTTGAGAGGCTCAGGAGGAGAATCCACTCCTTGCCCCTTCCAGCTTCCGGCTGCCGGCATTCAGGGCTTCCTTGTGATCACACTGCCTTCTCTTTTTCTGTGGGCAAATCTCTCTCTGCACCTCCTTCTTATAAAAATACATGGGATCGCATTTAGGGCCCATTTGGCTAATTCAAGATGATCTCCTGATTGCAAGAGGCTTAATTTAATCAGACATGCAACGGCCTTTTTTTAACCACATAAGGCTTTATTTACAGTTTGCAGGGATTAGGACCTGATATCTTCAAGGGACTATTATTCAATCGCAGTCAATTCTCAAAGATTCACATTCATCCCTCGCGCAAATTAAATTCACCCCTTTCTTAATATCCTCTAAAGTCTCAACCCCTTAGAGCATCGACTCATACCCAAGATCACACCTGGGTGTGAGTCTCAGCTCTGTCATTTACTAGCTGGTGAACCTGAGCATCATATTTAACTGAGGCTCAGTTTGCTCCCATGTAGAATGAAAATAATACAGCACCGATTGCATTGGGTTTCATAAAGTTTAAATTAGATAACATATGTTAAATGTTTATTTAGAACTGGACCCAGAGTAAGACCGAAAATACTGGCAACTGTCTTGGGCTGTTTGGGCTTCTGTAACAAAGTCCCAAAGACTTGGCGGCTTATAAAGAACAGGAATGTATTACTCACAGTTCTGGAGGCTGGAAATCCAAGATCAGGGTGCCGGCACCGTGAGAGCCTGCTGACTCCTTACTGTATCCTCACAGGGCAGAGACAGTGAAAGACCGCTCTGGAGTTCCTTTTAGAGGGGCACTAATCCCATTCACAAAGCTTCCACCCTTGTGACCTAATCATCTTCCAAAGGCCCCATCTCCTAATACCATCACCGTTGGGGGTGGGGTAGGATTCCAACATATGAATTTTGGGGAGCCACAAACATTCAGTCCATTGCAGCAAAAATATCAATAATGGCAAACCTAACGAATGTTATCCTAAGAACTGAGGCCCCTATCAGGTTATTTGATGAGCTGCTAGGTTTGAAACTAATAATACTGATATCAGCTAAGGAGTATGTAAGCTCTTACTTTATGTCAGGCACTACTCTAAGTGCTTTACAGATATTCACTTTGGTCTTCAAAAATTACCCTCTGGGGAATTCCCTGGTGGTCCAGTGGTTAAGACTGTGCCTCCACTGCAGGGGGCACGGGTTTGATCCTTGGTTGAGGAACTAAGTTCCCACAGGCCACGTGGCACGGCCAAAAACCAAACAAACAAAAATAACCCTCTGAGGTAGGTACTATTATTGTCCCCATTTTACAGGTGGAAAAACTGAGGCACAGAGAGAAGTTAAGTACAAGGTCACACAGCTAATAAGTGGGGGAGCCAGGAATTGAACCCAGGCAGACTAGCTCCACTGTCCTTGCTTGCAGGCACCACACCACCTCAGTTCCCGCTGTAAAAGGGGTCATTTGTGACACAGCAATAGACCACTACTGCAACCTGTCGGTCTTAAAGGTAGTTGCTGTGATTCTGGCTAGCTGATTTCTGAAATCCATCCCCGCTTTAGCACTTTAAGTAGAAGGCAAGGAGAAAATTCTGAATTCCCAGTTTATCCCTGGATGGGAGAAATGCAGACTTCAGTGTTTGGGCAAAGGGACACACTTGCAAGTCCACACAGTTAACACTGGCACTCACCGCCGGGTTGTCACATTAGTGAGAGCTTGTCAACAGAAATCAGGGAGTCTGGGTTCCCACCCAGCCCATCTCTTTGAACAGGCTGCAGCTGCCTCTGAGGTTGTTCTTTGGCCAGGACGTGGTTGCAAAGTTCACACTTAAAAGTCCATTTAAGAGGATTTAAAAGAAACAACAACAGAAGCAGGTGGAGTAGAAGTGACCTAGTCACCTTTTGCCCGGAGCGCTGCTTCAACAGCTGGGAAGAACAGGGCCAGCCAGCAATGCTGGACCATAAACCTCTGTGACTCCCAGCCCAAGGCAGCTTTGAACAGACTGCCTACCAGGGACTCGCGCACTCTGTAGCAAAGTGACTGGGAATCGGGGAGAGAACTGCGGCTGGGACTCAGAGCAAACACAGACAGCGACGTGAGTCTTAATCTGAGGAACTGGAAGTCACCAGCAAAGGCGACGTGACGACTTTGTTGCCAAAGGAGGAGGTCTCTTTAGTGCCCAGTTTAAGCTTGATGCTTTCAAGGGTCTCGGGTTTGATAAGGTGTCGCGAGTTTTGCAGAGAATTCAGGACTGACTGCCTAAGATGCTGCTTTTCTCATTCCAGGAACAAAGCAGTTCAAGAATCTGTCTGTCTCAGTCTCTTTGTTAAGGTACACCCTGGGCTACGCTTCATGAGAAAACAAGATCATAAAAACAATGGGGGTGGGAGGGAGAGTTGTAGGGGCATCACTATAGGGATTCCCCTCCCCCCCATTCAAATTCAGAAATGTTTAGATTAGAAAAGAAAATATGTCATCTATTTTGATATCACCTGCCAAATTCAAATGACAAACACTTTAGTAACTCTGCCCCCTCAACACCAAAAAATATTGCACATCATCCTATCCTTGGCAGAAAAGAAAATTTGGATAATATTCTAAAATGCTGCTTAAGAGATGTTGACTACTTTATATCTACGGTTATAAATAGAGTAACTAATCATCCGTATTTGCCTGGGACTGAGGGAAACTTTCAGTGCTAAACCCAGGAAATGCCCAGGCCAACCAGGCAGTAGGTCACCCTAGTTATAAAGAAAGTAAATGATAATGATATATAAGAAGTGAGATCATGTTGGTGTAACAACATATGTTGACTTTCTGTTTTGCTACCAAAGTTGCTCAGCTCCTTACCATCACAAATAAAGTCAAATTATATCAGCCATTTCTGATACCTCTCCTAAAATTGCTGTAATAAAACTACCAGCTGTCATCTTAGACATCTCTTCTCCTCAGTCAGGACCTTGTCAGTTCATGAAATGGCAACTGCAATATTATGTTACTACAAGAGTGAGAAAATTAGGCCGTTTACGCCATTTCAAACTAAGAATGTCTTTTCATAGAAATCACAGTCTTAGGTTTTTTTTTAACTTAATCTTTTGAAAAACACTATTCATTTTCCTCAAAGTTACTGCATTTAATCTCTTCATAAAAAGGACTGTTTTGATACCTTGGCCTGATATGCCATCTCACACACACCCACATGCGTGCACACACACAGGTGCAGACTTGTGAAACCTTTTTTAAAGAGAACATACTTAAACTGATTTAACATGTGATATATTAGAAAGAGCACAGACTCTGGAATCAGACTAATTTGATAGAGGGAATGCCTAATTCTGCCTGGAATTCCTCCTCTAAAGGAAGAAGACTTTAATTCTCACCACAGCCTGAATTATTGGTGATAAGCTCTGAAATGTTGGCTTCTATGAGATTCCAGTGAAAATGCTAGAGTTTTTGGTATCCAATAGCCTTTATCTTCATTTCTTTAAAAAATAAATAATGGCTTCACTGAACAGCATCTATTGTTTAAGTTGACTTTTATGAGAGGTATTTAAGCGTTGAAAAAGTTTGTAGATAAACAGCCAACCCCTTTGTTACTGTGGATTAAAACAGGAACTGCTGACTGAAGAGTGATAACTGGTAACAGTTCATAACTTTATGAATTAAAAGATCTGAGGGCTTCCCTGGTGGCGCAGTGGTTGAGAGTCTGCCTGCCGATGCAGGGGACGCGGGTTCGTGCCCCGGTCTGGGAAGATCCCATATGCCGCGGAGCGGCTGGGCCCGTGAGCCATGGCCGCTGAGCCTGCACGTCCGGAGCCTGTGCTCCGCAACGGGAGAGGCCACAACAGTGAGAGGCCTGCATACCGCAAAAAAAAAAAAAAAAACAAAAAAAAAAAGATCTGAGGCTTAAAAAAGACATTCTTGCAAACTAGTAATATATAGGATGGATAAACAACAAGGTCCTACTGTATAGCACAGGGAACTATATTTAATATCCTGTGATAAACCATAAGGGAAATGAATATGAAAAAAGAATGTATATATGTATAACGGAATCACTTTGCTGTACAGCAGAAACTACCACAATATTGTAAATCAACTATACTTCAATTAAAAGAAATAAAAAGACGTTCTTCTCTTCCTGTGGGAAAAGTGTGCCTTCTGCAAAGTGATGCACCCTTGTGATGAGGATGACTTTAGGGATGATGTCACCACACAAAACTAGCAGCAAAGCAAACTAATACAGAGAGCCCTGTCATCTCAACTGCGCAAAGTGCCTGGGGGTCGTTGAGGCACTGTGACAAGCTGTTTTCTGGGTAATCGACAGATAACTGAATTACACCTTCCATTTTAACTCTTCATATTGAACTTGAATCCTAACCCGAATTTTTATTTTAGTATTCTAATTTCCCCCCAGTGTTCGTGACTTGGCCTTGACTCCCATCTCTTACGTTGTCATTGTTAACCCAACAGTATAAACAATCTCTGGTGAGTAGTGTAGTTGTAGGAAGTAGAAATTTGGCTGAAAGAATGTGTGCACTGACTGCAGGTCAGCCAGTGGGAGTTTAAGTGGTTCTTAACATTTAAAAAAAATGTATGGTGTGACTTCAGACTGTAAAGGAAGGAAAGAAACCAACATTCATCGAGTGACTGTATGATCCGAGCGAGCTGCTGGGTATCCTATCTCGAGGTGTTTCATGCTTGCACATCCTGAGTGATAACAAGCCTCAGTTCCATCCATTCTTCAGTGAGGGATCGGAGTCAAGAGTTAGACGTTCGCCCTCTATCGGGTCTGATCCCAAAGCCTCTGCTCGTTCTAATATTCCACAGGGCAGACCTGTGTCAACTAGTTCTGTTCAAGACAGGTTCCAAAAGTCTATCAAGGGAGAAAAAAAAATGCATGACTTCTCTAAGAAGAATCTTTTAAACCAAGAGCTAGAGAAGCATATAACGTTGTAGGACCTAGTTTCAGTTTTAAGACCTCTTATTGTGTATTCAACAGGTAACTATCGCAAAGACGTCTAAAACTTAAAGTTTGCGAAACCGTATTCTCTGTCTTCCCCTCACTGAATCTACTTGTATTCTTTTAGCCAAAGCCTGGTTATAGGGGGGTGGGAATAAATGGACTAACTTAAGTGTTGTCTCAGTTGGGTGCCAGCCATTTCATAGCACACCAACCCCAAAAGGTAGATATTAAATTTTTGTTTTACAGAGGGGGAAACTAAGGCTACTGTCACCTGATGTCACATCCTATCTGTCTGAAAGCTCATCTTTTGATTACAATGAACCTCCCCTCTCCCACCATTCACGATACAACATAGAAACTTGGAAGTCAGCACAGACTCTTCTTCCTTCCTTTTCACACCTACTTGTTCACTTCTTGTCATCAACTCTGTCTCTCAAACATCTTGCTCCAACCCCACTGCTATTATCCTGGTTTAGGTCTTCATTACTCCTTACCTGGTCTTTAGCAAGACTTTCCTAAATGAACTCTTGGATGCTGTTTCCCCCTGACCCACGTACCCATACACCCCATAACACAATACACTAGTAACTTTCTAAACTCTGATCTAATCATATCGCTTGCTTAAAATTTTCAATGGCTTTCATACTCTGCTACCTAAGGCCCAAATTCCTTATAGCAAAAGAATCAAAGGCTCTTCATGATCTTCTCTACAATCTTTCCCCTTATCTCCAATCATTCCTTCATACAACCCCACAAAACCCCTTACAGTTCTCAATTCAGTTTTTAAAAAATGTTTCTTGAGCTCCTACTATGTGCCAGGCACTGCCTTAGTTGCAGAGATATAGCAACAAACAAGACAGACAGCTCTTGCCTCACGCAGCTAAATGGGTGAAACAGACCTTACACCAGTAATTACCCGCAAGATGACAAGTACAAAACAGTAAGCACAGGAGCACAAGGCAGCAAATTGCATTAGGAAAAGTATGACATTTAACCTGAGACGTGGAGAGTGGCATGAGTTAGTCTAGCAAAGACGAGAGGGAAACCCCAAGCAGATAAGCGGTACTACTGTACTTCTGTGCATGCATAATGCCTCAGACATATGTCCATGCAAGTTCCTATGGTGCACTGGACTGGTTATCTCTGCTGCGTGTACTACACTGAGGGCTTCTCGAGCACAGGATCAGTGAACTAGTCACAGTTTGTAATGTGGTCAGCTACTATGTCTGGCACGCCTGAGTGTTCCAATGTCTGTTGGTGATAATGGTGATGACATTAGGCACCTTGTATGTGATATTACTGCGGCATGTTGATAAATTACTGATAAACTTTACAATACTCCACAATCAGTAATACACATATATTTACAGATACAGTTTATGGAAACTGAGGACCAGAGAGAAGCAAAACGAGTCTCCCAAATTAAATAACTAGCCAAGGAGATGAAGCCAGATTTAAGCCCAGGTCTATTTAATTTCACTTGCCTTCCATTCCGCGACAGCACATCACAGCTAACACTTGCAAGGTAGGTTGTGGCAAATAACCCAGCTTTGCTGGATGTTGAATACCAGGAAAGAAAGATGTTCTCCTTACCACGATGTTACTGATTTGGTCCTCCATACCACTTGAGAGTGAGTGTCAACCTATCTGCATCTCTGGGTACACAGAAAAAGTCCAGTTTCTTGTATAAGACTGAGGACCAGATCAGCATAAGTAAACCAAGTCTTTGCCAACTAGCAAGCAGCCTTTCCCTAGCAAATCCCTGCTTCAGTTGTCAAGACTTCCTTCTGTCGAACTTCACCTGGTGTTAAATGCTACAGATAAGAGTTGAGGGCAAGTCTTAAGAAAAGGACATTGCACTGGGTCCCTGACGAAGTGGAAAGGAAGTCAGGAGAGCAGGGAGGATATGAGTCAGACTGCAAGGGGCTACGGAGAGAGATGGTGGGTGGGCAAATTAAAGCAGCAGGTAACGTGTGTGGCAGCAATGGCGATATTAGCAGGAACTAACAGAGAAGGTATCTGCTAGAACTGCAGACACCTAAACGTGTTGTAGACCTGAGGAAAATAGATAGCAGAGAAGTAGAGATTCTAGATGCAGTTATGCTAAGAGAGAGTCTCAGAAGATGCAAGAGGTCTGCTCCCAGCAGAGTGGGTGAGGGTGGGCTCAAGGGCAAAGTGGAGGGCTTAGCTTTGGCAGGGTAAAGGACACCTGTCACTAATAGATGAGACAAAAGGGGGACAGCAGAGAATGACCATGGAAAGGCTTTGGGATCAGAGGGAACTGGAATCTCCGGTATTAACGTAAGATCCAGTTTTCCTCAACTTCTTCATTGAAGACTGCATGAGAGACTTCAGTAAGTGCCACATTTCAAACCCCTAAAAGTGGCTTTTGGGGAACGTTTGGGAGTAACTTTGGACAAAAAGATAAAGTAGTAAATTCTAAGCAGCTGCCGGTGGCCATGGCTAGAAGGCTAGAGCATATACCAGGCAATATGGAAAAAAGAACAGAATCAGACAGCCCATGGATTGTGGGCATTTGAAAGGAAAAAGAAGGAGTAAATTAGAGGGAAGATGAGTAGAAAACACAGTTTTGCTCTCACATTTATTGGGCTTAGGCTGCATAAATACAGTTTTTTTCTTCCTTCATTCCTGTGAGAAGACCACAATAAGAGCAAGTTGGAAACTATAAAGAACCTTGGGTTTTTGTATGGCTGGGTAGGTAGATGGGTACGTGATGGATGGATAAAAAGGCTAGGGAGATGGATGGAAAAGCAAACTGGGTACCTAGAAAGAGAAGAAAGATATTACACAAATATTTGAAATATTTCAAACACGTCTCCTGATTGCAATACTATCAGTGCCGCATCGTTAGGCAGATGAGGGGAAAGGAAAGTATTCTGACCTTTCCTCTGACTTTCTAATTTGGCCAGTATCAGGAAAGAGAGTTCGAGAGTGGCAAGGAGATGCTTTATCTGAATGTGTTTATTCAGTGAGAGGTAAGAGGAAGAATTCCGTGTGAGAAACACTTTTTACAGTGGAACTAGTGGGAAGAAGAACCGAAGACTTTTTTGGCTCCACAGCTGAATCAGGTAGCCTCAGCCACTAGGTGCCGTCGAAAGGAAAACCGGAGCAAAAACCACGAGCAACACAGATGAAAGAAGATGAAGGCTCTTCTTGAAGCAAAATGGAAAACCAACATTTAGGTGAGCAGGAACTGATACTAAGTTGAAATTAGAGAGATGCCACCAAAGGAGCCCAAGGATTTAGAGTTCTAAATTCTTGCTCCATATGTGATGGACTTAAGTTTGGAATGGATTTACAGACTATTAGGATTTACATATTTGTCTTGCTATGTTTTACTTTTTAAACTTATATTTCTTTTTTGATGGAGAATGCATATATGTTTTATAGGGAATGCATACTTCAGTGTGAACATCTGAACTCTTTCTTAACTATTAGCCACACTAGGAGACTTTCACTTCCAGGAGAACAAAGTTGTTCTTCTTTGGAATAATTAGAAAAAGAGAGAAGGTAGGGATCTGGAGGAAAAAGTTGTGAGATGGAGTCAGGGGTGGAGAAAGAAGATATTTTTATAACAAAGCTGTAAAAAATATCTACACGCTTAGAATTCCCGAATTTGACGTCCTACCTTGCATCTCAATTTGGATTCGAATATCCAGTTTCCTCACTTGGTTGCCTTACACACTTATTTAGCATATCCAAGACTGAGGTTCTGATCCACTCTTCCAAACCTACTCTTTCTGCAGCTGCTCCCATCTCTATTACTAACAACTTTATTCTTCTAACTGCTCAAGCCCCCAAATTGTGGCGTACTCTCTGACCCCGTATTTTGTTTCACATTCCTCATCTGATCCATCAACAAGTCCTGTCCTGTCTGTCTTCAGAACATATATCTAGAATCTGATGAGCCCAACAGCCCCCTCGCTGGTCTCCCTGCTTCCATCCTGGCCCTCCTATGGCCTGCTCTTAGCACAATAGCCAGAGTAATACTTTGAGAACGTGTCATATCATCTCACTTGTCTGCTTATATAACCTTCCCGTAGTTTCACATTTTCCTCAGACTAAAAGTCTTATCATGGTCTACCAGGACCATCACCTGGCATTTGCACTTTTGCCCTCCATCTGGAATGTTCTCTGCTCGTACTCTCCACATTCACATGCTCTTCCCTCATTCTCCATAAGTCTTTGCTTGTACATCACCTTCCCGGTGATGTCTTCCCAGCTACACCATCTAACCTGCCAACTTCCCTCAGCCCTATTTTCCACTCCCTGGTACCCCCATCCCCGCCCCCTTTACCTGATTTGTGTTTCTCCATGACACTCACCAGCATCTGATGTGTACATGGCATTTATTTATCTGGGTGTTGTCTGCCTACTCCCACTACGTTTGCAAGCTATAAAAGAGCTGGAATTTTTCTCTGTTTTGTACATCGTTAGAGCCTCAGTCCCTTGAACAGTGCCTAGACAGTACACAGTAGGCATTCAATAGGTTTGTGGGAGGCAGGAAGGAACGAATGAAAGCACTAACTAAGGGCTTGTAAATGTACTCCAGTAACTGTGGCATGGTAAATTTAAGAACAATTGTTGGAGGTGAACTCAGTTCGCCTGAACAATAAATTCATAAAGGCATCAGATATTAAGAGAAGCATAAGACCCAAGCAAAAAGTCTGCTTAAGCACTATTTACAACAGTCAGGATATGGAAACAACCTCAGTGTCAATCAACAGATGAACGGGTGAAGAAGATGTGGCACATATATACAATGGAATATTACTCAGCCATAAAAATCAACGAAATTGAGTTATTTGTAGTGAGGTGGATGGACCTAGAGTCTGTCATACAGAGTGAAGCAAGTCAGAAAGAGAAAAACAAATACTGTATGCTAATGCATACATATGGAATCTAAAAAAAAAAAAGAGTTCTGAAGAACCTCGGGGCAGGACAGGAATAAAGACACAGATACAGAGAATGGACTTGAGGACATGGGGAGGGGGAAGTGTAAGCTGGGACAAAGTGAGAGAGTGGCATGGACATATATACACTACCAAATGTAAAATAGCTAGCTAGTGGGAAGCAGCTGCATAGCACAGGGAGATCAGCTGGGTGCTTTGTGACCACCTAGGGGGGTGGGATAGGGAGGATGGGAGGGAGGGAGATGCAAGAGGGAGGAGATATGGGGATATATGTATATGTATAGCTGATTCACTTTGTTATAAAGCAGAAACTAACACACCATTGTAAAGCAATTATACTCCAATAAAGATGTTAAAAAAAAAGTTAATGCAATTCCCCATCAAAAAAGAAGTCTGCTTAGTATACATATCTATAAATACACGAACACAGACATGCACGCATATACAAAACGAATTTACATGTCTTCTGCTGAAACTGCCCAAAAAAAGTTTTTATAGAACAAGAGACGGTCACTGAAAACCAATGATGCAATTTCATTATTACTAGTTGAAGTATATAAAACATCATTGAGATTACCTTTATTGAAGGTGCTGTCTCTGCTGTTTTAGCTTTGTAAATACATCACTATTTGGTGGGCTTTTATAGGTTTGCTTCCTCACTTGGCTCTCCAATAATATTTTTCCCCTTAAGTCCCATATTACTTAATTTCAAATTTTCTTCCAATAGCAATTATCAGGATTCAAACCCCTAAGCTGTAGAGAGACTTCTGTATTCCATTCCAAGCCTCATAATAAATGACATCTGAATATATTCTCATTTATTCTTAAAATAAATGATATCTGAATGAGCAACTCCAATGCTGGAGCTCATGATTCTTCCATTTGTACAACTTCTAATGAGAGTTCATGCTAGGCAAGATTTCATCTCTCCTCAACCCCATGAGATAGTAGATGATGTCACTATTATTTCCTTTTACCAAGTAAGATTAAATTAAATAACATCCATAAAAACAAATGTAAGGGAATAGCAATAAAAAAAATCAAAGAAAGCAACAGGAAGGAGTGAATAAAGATAAGGGGCAATTTATGAAATAGAAAAGAAATATACAATAGAGAAGATCAACAACGAGAGTTGGTCATTTGAAAAGGCTAATAAAATTGACAAGTCACAAATGAGATCGATCAAGAAAAGGCACAAATTAGTAATATGAGGGATGAAAAAGGGGACATCACTTTATATTCTTCAGATAATTAACAGAGAATGAGGATAGTATGAGCTATTTTCTGCTTATATATTTGATGACATATTAAATGGACACATCCCCAGCTTATATGAAACTAATATAACTTTGATTCTAATATTTCACAAGGACCAGAGATAAGAAAGGTAAATCGTGGCCAATCTCACTCATAAAAACACTGATGCAAAAATTCTTAAGAAATTATTTATTAAAAAAAAAAAATCCAACAGTGTTTGAAGAGGATAATGATGCATTATGATCAAGTTGGCCTTATACCAGTCTGCAAACTCAGTATTTGACAATCAAAGTAATGCTTAGCAAACCAGAATTAGGAGGGAAAGTCCTTAACCTGATAAGTGATGTCTATAAAAATCCTAAAGCAAATATCATATTTAATGGTGAAATATTAAAAGCTTTCCCTTTGAGATTGAGAAATAGTTGAGGGTGCTTGCTATGACCACTTCTATTAAATCTTGTACTGGAGGCCCTAGATAATACAGCAAGAAAAAAAAGTTAAAAGGATTGGAAAGGAAGAAATGAAGCTCATTGTTTACGAATGATACAATTGTTTAAATAGAAAAAAAAATGTTAATCTACAGAAATAAATTATTCTAATAAATTATTAGAATTAACATAAATATGGGAAGTTTCTAGATACAAAATCACTATACAAAAATAAATTTAGAGACATTAATGAAAATCTAAATATGTAAAGGGATATGCCGTATTCATGGGTTGGTCCTTTGTAATACTGTCAATTCTCTCTAAATTTACTTACAGGCTTAATGATAAATCCCAGTTCAAATCTCTACAGGTTATTTTGGAATAAGTTAAGAAAATCGTAAAATTCATATGAGGGCTTCAAAAATCCAAGACACTTTTGAAAAAGAATTCTTGGGATGTCTTGCTATATCAGGCACTAAGACACTATAAATCTATAATAATCAAGATATTGTGGAATTGGTGCAGAGATAAACAAATAGACCACTGGAACAAATTAGAAAGCACCAAAATGGACCCTTACATGCATAGACGTGAGATATTATGATAGAGGTAGCAAAGCAGAGCAGTAGAAAAAGGACATGTTTTTCAATTAATGATACTGGAACAACTGGATATCCACACAGGAAAAATTTTAACTGGACTCCTATCTCATCCAATATGCAGATAATAATTATGAATGGACTAAAAAACTAAATGTAAAAGACAAAGCTATAAAGATTTTATGAGATAATACAGGAGAATGTATTTAGGACCTCAAGGTAGAGAAGGATTTCTTAATCAAGACACTTAAAAAATACTAACCATAAAGGAAAATGTCATAAATTCTACTACATTAAAAGGATATTTACTAAAGACAGCATTAAAAAGCCCTGAAAAGACAGGTTTTGCCATAGAATGGGTGAAGATAATTGGCAACTTATAAAATCAATGAAGACCCAGAATATATAAAGAAATCCTACACGTCACAGGAAAAAGACACTCTCAGAGAAAATTTGGCAAAATATTGGACAGAAACCTCATATAAGAGGAAATTCAAGTGGTCAAGAAACACATGAAAATATGGGCCATCTCAGTTATTAAGGAAATGCAAATTTTATACCATGGTAAGAAACTACTATACTCCGTTCAGTTTGGCAGAAGGTAAAAATTCTGATCATACCAAGGATGTGGAGCACAGGAACTCTGATACACTGCTGTTGAGAACGTACATTTTGGAAGTAGTCTGGCATTACCTCATAAAGTTGGAGATATGCATAGTCTTTGACCCAGTGGCTCTACTCCCAAGTGTATACCCTGTTGAAATGCAGACTACGTACAGCAAGATACGCATTCAAGACTGCTCACGGGGCTTCCCTGGTGGCGCAGCGGTTGGGAGTCCGCCTGCCGATGCAGGGGACACAGGTTCGTGCCCTGGTCCGGGAAGATCCCGCATGCCACGGAGTGGCTGGGCCCGTGAGCCATGGCCGCTGAGCCTGCGCGTCCAGAGCCTGTGCTCCGCAATGGGAGAGGCCACAACAGTGAGAGGCCTGCGTACCGCAAAAAAAAAAAAAGACTGCTCACAGCAGCATTGTGCATAATTGCCAAAGACAGAAATAATTCTATATTAGTTAAGGTGGTTGCTGTTCATAATAGCCAGTGAAATCTCAGGGGCTTGGTACACTGAAAGTTTCTCTCTTCCTCACATAATAGCCCAACGTGGGTGATCCTAGTCAGGGGCTTTCTCTGGCAGCTTTCATCCTAATGGTGATCTAGGAACCCAGGGTTTCTCCACCTTGTGACTCTACCGTCTTCCACACATGGCTTCCAAGGTCACCCACAGGTCATCTCTGGTCTAGACAGATAGGAAGGATCATGCAGGATCATACGTGGGCGCTTCCTATGAGCCAGGCCAGAACCCATGTCCATACCCGACGGGAAGGGAGGCTGGGAAATGTAGTCTGGATATTCTCAGGGAAGAAGAGGTACCCAAGAGAAAACAAGGGTGGTGATTCACTATTAACCTCTGCCACAAACCATTCATACAATGGGACGTGATCTGGCAATGGAAATGCACTAACTACACCTACACACAGCAACGTGAATGAATCCAACAAAAACAATGCTGAACAAAAGAATCCAGACCTAAAAGATACTTAGAATGTGGTTTCATTTCTATCTATATAAATATATACAGTTCAAAATAGACAAAACTGAACTGTATAGTTTAGGGACGATACATAGGTAATAAAAGTATAAAGAAAGGCAGGAGAATTGTTCCAGTGAAAGTTGGGACAATACCTCTGGGGGAAGGAGGAATTTGCGGTCGGGAAGGATACAACTGTAGTGGTTACACAGGGGTTTAATGCACTCTTCTTCACAGGCATTACGTTTTACATCCACACACAAAAGTTCCAAAAGCCCCATGCGTTTTCTACCTTAACGTAAGAGAAACATGCTATACGGTACGGAGAAAAGCAGTTTCCCTGAGGCTGGAACACCACTGCCCTCTAGCAAACCAAGCTTCACTGTCTCCCCTTCTAGGAACTGAACACCCTCCAGACCTAATTTTCTCTGATTTACCATTCTGAAGGGGAAGAAAAATCTGTGCTACCATTTGACATAATTGCCGAACACCCAATTTTGTCCCTGTAGGTCACTCCGTAAATGTTATTATCTGCTGTTGTCTTCCATAATTACTACCCCTTTCCTGAGCTGATGAACAGTTTGTGCCATAATCTAGTTTTGCAGTTAACAAATGCCATTTTGCTACCAGCGTTTCTCCTCCTCTCATGATCTCTTTATCTTTGTTTCCTATAGTAACGTGTAAATTCCAGTGACTCATATCTCTCTTGTTCCAGACACTTAACTTTCAAATCTGTATTTTCCACCCTCCAGTGCACAATTGGTTTTATATTCTGTTGTGTCTCCCTTTCATCATCCTTGAATTCTACAGCTGGGAAAAGCCTTCGTCCTGTTACCCAGCCCTGAACACCTTTGTTTTTCCATTTCACAGACCCAGGAATCCATTCTCGGGTACCAATTCAAACACTTGGCTTTTGAAGGTAGATAATTTGAAGTATTCCCATGTCTCTCTCCTTGCATAAAAGGCATTTGTACTGGTGTCCTTCAGCAGAAACTTCTCTCTGCCTCCTACTGAGATATCCAAAGGGTTTGGTTGGCTTCCAGCCCTGGGTTCCAGAGATGGTGGCATTTTAATGGCAGAATTCCCACTACTTCTTGATCGTGAAATGGATTGGAATGAAATGTTCGATGTAAATGGGAGTAAGACAAGGATAGTGGAGTTGCTTCCCCTTGGCTTCAACTGAATCTTTCAGCTTGTCAGATCCAAGGTTCAACCAAGATCTAGAAAAGTGGGGCTTGGAAGGTCTTTTTTCTCTCTTTCTTATTTATAGTAGCAACTGCTTTTTCTCTTTTACTCACCCTCAGGAGGAATATCTCTTTGAGCCAGTAGCCTAAGAGGGAAACATTTTGGGGGGTATTTCTTTTCTGTTTTCCCTCCCTGAGTCAAATGAAGGAGGCCTGAAAGCTGGTTTTCAGGTTGTGCAGAGTTTAACTCCAGCTGTGTTGGTAAAATTTATAGGCACACTCTCTGACTGAACTACCTCTTTAGGGAAAAAGACCCAGTTATAGAACTAACGCTCATAAAACTAATGAGTAAATAAATGAACAGGCCCAAAAGTTGTTCTGAAACAATATAGAAACCATCAAATCAGATATAATTTATTACTTGTTATTTTCTAATAGTTTATCATATGACCTGGCTACTGTTGATTTAGGGGGTTTCATCTTCAGATTCAAGTTTCCTGTCAGGCAGATGTTGTTCAGGGCACTTTGGGAGGAGAATCACGCTGCAACAAAGTGTGATTTTATGCAGGGCTTCCCCACAGCTGCCGGGTCCCCCACCTCTTTCTATTGTAAATTACCTGAGACAAGCCTGTGGTAAAGAATCTGGAGTTATTATTACTTTAAAAGTCCTTTTTTTTTTTTTAATGGCACTATTTTCAAAACCAAATTGGCAAAAATCCATTCAATCCAAAATGCGTCAGGTGATTACTTTGGGCATTTAAAAAGATAATTTAAAATGTCAGAACTGTTAAAAAAAGAAAAAAAAGCCAGAGATTCAAAACTGTGCCAACTAAAAAGAGAAAGCAATACTTCGTTGTACCTACAGATCTCAAGCATTAAAATGCCATGAGTTGTAATCCTTATCGTGTCAGCATCCTTAGTTATGCATGACCTAATTGAAAAAAATTTTATGTTTATATCTGATAAAACAGAAATATTTTCCATAGAAAAACATAAAAATTTCCAACTAATAGAATGCAGTGTTCATATAAAGGCTCATCAAGCCTAGCAGATACCTGGCATCTTAACAGTGCCCTGAATCCTCAGAGATTGCTTGGAGACAAAGTAACTTTAAAAGAACTGCGTAAGGAATATTCAAAATATCCATGTAGAGGCTTTTTATTTTTTAATAACTTTCCCCTACCTGAACTACGTAACTTCTTAAAGAAGTTTTTTCTTTATAGAGGAGGATACACAGGATTATTTAAATGATGTTTCATAATCAGCTGCAGTCCGGAAATGATAAATTAAGGCTACTACCCACCAGACTCTCAAATTAGGCACGCACACACACGCATTTAACTGATATATTGGCAACCTTCACCTTTAAGTGTCTGGATGTTCTTGGTTAATCTTACACTTTGAATAATAATATAAAGTGTTTCCGGGTACAATCGCTGACTTTATATTAATGGTTGATTCCTTGCACAAATAATGCTTTTTAGGAAATCTTACTATTTAGGGAAAAAAGGTTGAAGGAGGAACATTCACATTTTCCCTATGTCTGCTCTACCCTCCTCCTCTCCTAAAAGTGTGCTCTCTGATTTAAAAAAAAAAGTTAAAGATGCCCTAAAGTACAATAAATCATAAACCAAAATTTAAATATCAGTATGGTATTTAAGGGTTAGGGAAGGGACTGTGTGCATAGGAGTGGCATGGGGGAGGGGAAAGGGTTTAGCAGCTGGTCTTCCTTCAAAGCCATAAGGCAGGTTAGTGTATTTTTCATGCTTCCCCAGAGCCGCGGCTTCTGCTCACCAGCAACCCCAAAACACACAGACTCTCCCCTCTGACCCTCACACTGTCCAGTGCCCTCGTTCCTCGCATCCTGTGTGTCCGTGCAACCAGCTCAGGGTTGTGCCCTAAATACTGCAAAGTCACAAATCACTGGTTCAAATAGACTCGATTCTTCAAAGGACAGAGTGGGGAGTGGTGAGGGAAGAGGGAGGAGAGATGCTTAGAGTGATTTACGACTCCCCTAGGAGAGGGGTTTTGGCACCTGGGCCATTATGCTGGGACAAGGATCTGGCTAGTAACAAGAGACACTGAAATGTACGAGGGGCCCATTAGGATGGTCCCATCTTCCCTGGATTAGTCAGGCATTTGATATAAATAAGTAAACATCAAAATCACCTCCACCACAGTCCAAAACATCTCTTTCCCCTTCACTCCTCTCTTTTTTTTTTTTTTCCTCAAACAGTGAAAGGGACTAGAGATTAGGAAAAAAAGAGGTCTTGTGTATTCAAAGTGCTAATTCAGAACTTCTTTCTCTAATGCACTCATGAAACATTTTAATTGTCTGACTTTGCATTCAAAAGCCTTGTTTGCAACTCCTAATTGCAGGCTGCTTTGAACAAATAATTGAAATGCATGACTTGTGGGGCCTGCTTAAACAATTATAATGTGCTTTGCCGCTAGGTGCCGTTCCCCCTCCCACCCCCGGCCCTTTTTGCATAATGACGAGCAGCCAGCTTGATATTTGCAGGCAAGTTAAAACCGTGCTAATTTGCAGCGCCGCGATCTGGGGCCACGGCAGTGGCTGTACCTGCGTTAGTGCTTTTGCCACAGCAAAAATAGCTCTAAGAGTTCAACTGAATGTTAAGAAGACCTTTCTGTTTTCTGCTGAGGGAATCCCACTGGGGTTTTGTTTTCAAAATACAAATCTTTCACGTGCCTGTTAGTTTTGTATCTACACACAATTTATGGAGCTATTTCGCTGAAAATGTCCCCCGACCTGATTTTAGCACAGTCTTCAACAAAAGAGGTTCCTTCTTTTCAGGGAGCTCAGGTTTAGAAATGAAACAAAAGTGTCCAGATCCCAGGAACAGCCCAAGACTGGCCACAGCCGGCGGCTGAGGACCACACACGGGGACACTGCTTCTGAAAAGGGGCTGCAACTCTCTCGTTTTTAGGATCTAGAACACGGGGCCAGATGTGCCTCCCTGTAGCCTCCTTGTCAGGGTTCGGAGGCTTAAGGAAACGAAGATTGTGCTCCCCCGTGTTCTGAACATGAATCTTCTGTTTTTATTTATTGACATTGTAGCAGAATACATATAACAGAAAATGTACTCTTTTAACTGTTCTTAAGTGTCCAGTTAGGGGCCTTAAGTACACTCACATCGATGTGTGACCATCACCAATATCCATCCACAGAACTCTTTTCATCTTGCAAAACTGAAACTCTGTACCCATTAAACTCTAACTCCCCATCCAGCCCCAGCAACCCCTGACAGCCACCTTTCTATTTTCTGGCTCTCTGAATCTGACTACTCTAGATAGAGCGTTAAAAAAAAAAAACACCCCAATTTACACATTTTAAGATTAAAAAGATAAACATTTTACTCTTTAAGGATGAACTATGTCTTTACTGGAATCATCTGGTTCATTAATTGGCAATTCTCACATTATCTTATTTCTGTTTAAGATGTTGGGCGGGGGTAAACGCTTAGCAGATTGCAAAAAAGAAGTAGATAAAAAAATTAACTATTACATTTTAAGATGTCCATTCTGCCTGCTAAGAATAGCATTAAAAATAACTTCTTTGTTCCCAGGTACTTCTCAGATGCCCCAGTGGTCTTGGCAGATGATTACAGTCGAAGGAGGGAGCCTCTGTGATCCAGGCACTATGTTTCATACTTGATTAGTTCTAAGGGCTCACAGTGACCAGTGAGATGAGTATTGTCTCTCTTTCACAGATGGGAAGATGAAGCTCAGAAAAGCTGGGTAAGTTGCCCAAAGTCACACAGCGACTCTGTAGGGAGACTGGGATTCCAGCCCGGTCACTGGGACTCAATAGCTCTTTTCAAGTCACTGAGCAGCACAGCAGGAAGGATCTACAGGAAGTGGTGCTTCAAAGACACTGGCTGTTTGGCAGGGGGAGCGGGGATTAACACCAGCTTGTGCCGGGACACAGGTGTAACACGTGTGCGGGGCTGAGGGAGGGGAATTCCTCATCATTGTTATGAATACCCCGCATCCTGCCTGCACTAGGTTGCACCCAGCAGGTGGTATTAGAACCCTCCTTGAGAATCTCTGGCCTAATGTTTCTTGGTCTTAATCTCCAGAGAAGAGCCCAAAGATTCTCTTCATAACCCACTTTTGAGCTAAGAAAGCCATTCATCCCAGTAACAATAGCTGGCCTTTATTGAGTGATTACCATGCACCAAGCTTTGTGTGTGTCGTTTGCAAAAGCAGGCAGTCTTGTTCTCAAGTTCACACACTTAACACTACCCTAGACAAGCTCTCCTAACATACAAATAAAGCCGCAGAGCCCCATTCAACCCCGAACCTTCTGTGCAGAGCCTGTGCATGTGACCACTGGGATATATTGCCCCAAATGAGATGCTCTTATCTATAATGGGTAGACGGAGCCGTTTGGGTCTTTCAAATAACTGTATAGCAAATGACAGAAAGCATCCACTTTGCTTTTCTAGGCAGGAAGTCAAGTCCCTCTAGGTACCCACTGGAGAAGGGAACTATAGGACAAAAAAAGATATGAACAGCCTCTATCTTGGATGGAAATTTTGTTTTAGACATCTTGTTGGCTGAAGTACAAACTCCGACATCCTTCTGCTCCCTAAAAGCCTAAATAAAAAATTCAAATGTGTGCTATGGAAATCAAACGATGTAGACATTTATTACCGATTTCTCCAGAAAGGATTCATTCACAGCACAGTAGTTATAAGTACTGATGTTGAAGCCTGAAAACTCAGGTTCAAATCCTGTGTCTGTCATTTATTAGCTGTGTGATCTTGGGCAAGTTACTTAACTTTTCTGTGTCTCAGTTTCCTCACCTGTAAAATGGGAATAACAACAGCATCTATATCAAAGAGGTTAGATGAAAGGGTTACATGAGTTAAGCGCTGAATAAATGATACCTACTATTATCATTTTAAGTTGAGAGGTAATTAGGCCTCCAAAATATTCCTGTCAAAAACATTTCACCAGAATTTAACCAAGCTTTTGCTTCTACCTGCAGGCTTTAGAACATACAAGGGGGTAGAAGGACAAGATAAACGATACTACAAGGGGAAAACATCAGACAGTTCCAGAATTGTGATATATTCTACAGGACAAGTGGCCAGTATCTTCCTCTTGATTGTTATCCAGCAATGAGTCTTCCAATTAGTCTAATGCTTCTACATCTGCTATGTAGCCATTGGTCATCGCCATAAGCCCGGGCAGAGTAGGTCTCAGGCCCATGTTGTGGACAGGGAACTGGTGCCCTGCCCAGCGAAGAAAGCTAGCTGCCTACCCTCAACCGCACAGCCAGGAAGGACGGAGGGAAGAGCACAGCATCCTTTCCCCAACACCTGTTTTTCTCAACCCCCCTTCACCTCCACCCCACCCCACCCTATCCCAACTCCTATGCCTCAGACGTTGAGATCATTTTGATTTGGCTTTGGTAACTGCAGTTAGGAGACCAGCTGAAACAAAACAAACACAGAAAAACTGACACCCACCGCACATCTCGGGTCTGATTTACCTTTTTGTAGATTTGAGTCATTGGCTACCACCTGCTGAATTTGCTACCTGACTGCATCCTCGGGTGAGAGGGGCCAGGGCTGACTCACTTTGCTCCATGTGCCTGGTGAAGGAGGGCACATTCAAAGGCAAACCTGCTCACTCCACAGTTTGCTCTTGATTATTCACTAAGACTTTCAGGACTTATCTAGTAAGTGTTACTGGAAGAATCCGAGTCTGTGAATGTCTTTGCCCAGCATCTAGTCCAATATGAGACACAGCCAAGTTTTTAGTTGTGTTTTCTGCTGAGGATGTCTTTCCATCATTTTTCATCTTCAAATATTGACCCAACTTGAAGGGACACCCACAGAGCTGGGAAATTTAAGCATCAAATGAATAGCGGACTGTAATGGATTGAAACACAGTGAATATCTAAAAATCCAAGAGTCTATAATAACACTCAAAAAAGAGAAAGCAAGAAAACAAATCCTCATTTGTTATCATTGGAGTAGGCTATTACACCAGCTCCTTACTAAGAAAATTGTAAATAACTCTATTTAGGGTAACCATTAAACCCCAGTTGACGAGGTAAGGTCGTCTTTATGGGTGAATACTGGTTAGTAAATGTAGAAGAAATGATAAAATTAGAAAAATCAACATTTTGCAATCCCTGAAGAAATAACAGATTCCACCAAGGATCATCTATGGACAATAGGGGAAAGGTTGATAGGGAATTAGATTCACATAGTGTCAAAGTACTACCCTCCCCCCCACACACACACACCAGATTCCTCACCGGTCACAAGGGGAAAACGAATGGGGCACCCGGGTGTTCGACATAAACCCATGATAGTTAGCACTACAAAAGTACGACAGCCAGACATTATGGACCTCTTGCAATATAAAGTACACAGCACCACCTATAAAATATTCTCATCAGAAATATTTCACCCAAATCTGGTCACTGCCTTTATTTATTTATAATTAATTAATTTATTTGGTTGCACGGGTCTTAGTTGCAGCAGGCGGGCTCCTTAGTTGCAGCATGCATGTGGCATCTATCTCCCTGATCAGGGATCGAACCCGGGCCTGCTGCATTGGGAGCGCAGAATCCTATCCACTGTGCCACCAGGGAAGTCCCTGGTCACTGCCTTTAAATATAGGAAATATAGGAAGTAGAATAACAAGATAAATGTCACCACAAGAGGAAAAAAATTCACACGATTCAAGAATTAGGATACATTCCTCAGGACAACTGGTCTTGTATCCTCAGTAAATCAATGTCATGAAAATGGAGAGGAGACAAAGAGATGACTCCTAGCACGGATAATCCACAAGGATCAGAATTATGGAATTCTATCATTTTCCGGAAGCCAACTTACTTTCTAGAACAGTGCCCATTGCAAGAAACAGGCCATATTGGGCACTCAATACATATCTGTTACATGAAAGAATGAGTAAGTCAGTCAATGGATTCTATAGATGAGATCAAAGAGGCTCCAAGGGCTAAGTGCTGTGCTCAAGGACAGGCAGCTGGTGAGTGGCAGAGCTTGTTCTAAAACTTGATCTATCCATTCCTAACCTTCTTCTATAATCCTCTATTTTTGCTTTTTCATGTATAATTTAGCCCTAAATTTTGAAAACCTTAAGGGACACAGCAACCAAATGTAATGTGTGGTTCCCGGTTGGATCCTAGTTTGAATAAACCAACTACAAAACACATTTTGAAGACAACTGAGAAATTGAACAGGGACTGGCTAATAGATGACATAGAGGCATCTCTGACAATTGCATCAGGTGAGGTAACACTATTGTGGTTACACAGGAAGTGGTCTGTCCCTATCTTCTAGAGATGCATAGCAAAATTTTTAGGGGTAAAAGTCATGACACTGGTAATTTTCTTTAAAATACTCTGGCACAAAGAACTTGGTGGAGCATTAGTGGTGACATGTTAATAACTATAACTATTAAATCTAGGAAACGGGTACATGGTTTTTGTTTTTTGGTATTGTTTTTTTTTTTTTTGGCCGTGTCACTTGTGGGATCTTAGTTCCCTGAGCAGGGATCAAACCCAGGCCCTCAGCAGTGAGAGTGCAGAGTCCTAAGCACTGGACCGCTTGTACATGGGTATTTATTAGTCTATTCTTTCATTTATTTGAAAATGTTCACAATAAGACAGATAGAAAGGTGATTGGTTGATGATAGACAGACAGATGGATTAGACAGAGAGATAGGTAGACAGCCAACCAGCAAAAGTCTGGAATTCTTTCATTTCTCAATGTTCCTCAATTTTACCTAATTAGGATATGAATGATATAAAAGAAAAAGTTCTCAAACAGCTACTTTTTAAGAACCTTAAAGTTAATATTGACTTAATTCCTGGTAGTAGAAATAACCGTATTCTTGAACACCATCAAATCACATGCATTTGCACAGCATGACGTCTTGAATAAATAGTTGAGAAGACACTGAAGTGTCCAAAAATATTTAAGATGCGTTTCTCCAACACTGTGCTGGAAATATTTCTCCTCGTGATGTTCCATCAACAAAAACCAAAGGGGGAGGATGCCAAGGACAATTGAGTTTAGTAAACCCCAGGCTATAGCAGACTTCAGCTTTCTGCTGATGCTAACGTCAGGAGAAGCATGCGGCCTTCAGTTAAAGTACTCTGCATCACATGTGAATAGTAATTCTAAGAGGGTGCCGCAGAGAGGGCCAGCAACTGGCTTCTGCTTACCATTTTGCTGACCTCCAAGAATTCAGCTGTTCAGCAATTTGGGAAGAGGGGATGGAGAAGAGAGCTCTGCTTTCCTTCCTACCTATTTTAACCTGAGCACATACGTCTCCAGGTTTACGCACAGAAGGGGAAGCATCTCTCTGTGTGGCTGCAGCGATCACACCCCACCTGCTGAGAGCCAGGACACCCTAATTTGTGAGAAAAGGCTACAAATGTGAACATGAGAAAATATCTAGGAAACCTCGGACTCATCACTGCATGAGTTTAAGGAGCTAAACTGAACATGAGAGAAAACAGAAAGATGATTATGGAAGGAGCACGGTGTTTGGAATGGGCAGACCTGGGTTTTAGTCCTGGTTTTGCCTTCACCTGGCTACCTGTCGTCAACACAGGACTCAGCCTTTTCTCATGTATTAGATATCTATCAATCTATCGATTCCCTGAGGCCACAAGTGTTTTTTGAGTGCCCAGTATTTGCCAGGCACTACACTAGAAAAACATGTCTGATTCCAGAAAACGACAGACTTCAAACGCCGTGGAGATTACTCCTGAATTATCTTTGCCAGGCTCCACTTCCCCCTTCCCCTCCTTTTGCACAAGTAAGTGAGAATAACTGTAGCTCGACCATAAGGAAACTTCTGGGTGAACAGAAAGGATCAGCAGGAAAACAATACAATAATTCTCTCAAGATTTAAAAACGGATGTTCTGTCAACACTAGGATGTGCAACCCCCAGAGCAGAGAAAGCACACGTGGCCAGTCCAGCTCACTGGTCGTGCTCCGTGTAGGTGGCACAGGGCACCCTGCCCAGGTGTTTTTCTAATCGGGAAATATTTCTCCACGCCACTGTCTTTATCAAAAGCGGGAAAATCAGAGAGAGGATGAAGGGCAGGAGATGTTTTCAGGAAAATGGTACTGAGCCTACCTCGGGCCCTACCTTCTGTTTCGATCTGGGGGCTTTTTAAGCATATACCCTCTCCGACATCTACAGCTGTTGAGTTTGTGACGCTTCTCTCTAAAGAACAAGTTGGTCTGTACCCTGACTTTCCAAAGGGCTGTTGTTCCCTAATACGTGGAGTTGGGGGAGAAGGGGGAAAAGGAAGGCAAGTGGAGGCTGCTCTCTTTCTGTAACTTCCCCGCCGCAGCAGAGACAGACCCAGCTCACACTCGGAGCTGAGACACACCGGGGATTATCTGGCTCAACCGTGTTACTTAAGATAGGAAGAAATGAAGCCTCAGGGATGTTCAGAGCTTGAAACAAGCCAGACCACCGGGCCGGAACAGGCCGAGCCCAAGTGTTTTTTCCTCTCCTTTAAGATGCCTCACCCTCAAGTGAAAGCGAAACTGCAGCTTTTACTAAATCATGTTTTGTATCATCTCTGAGCACCATGACTTTAGATGCGTTGTTTCCACTCCAAGTTGCTGGTCTAAGTGAAATCTCTCCTTCTGTCCCGGCATTAGGAGCCCAGAAGAAATAAGGCACCCAGAGTAGGTCCATTAGCAGTATGCTCTGCAAAGCTTCTCTAGTTGGCTAAGGAGCAACTCAGAGCACCAAGTGCATCTCTCTCGTGGTACAAGAGAGCACAGGCTCTTGCAGGAATGTCACAAGTGCAAAACGAAGGAACTTGGGGTGAGCGGTAGAGTCCTGGGTTAAGAACACGCACTTCGGAGTCAAACCAGACCCGGGGGAACCTTTTCCTTGACTCATTTTCCTCTTCTGAAATACCGAGCAAACGACAGCACCTATTTCACACCTATTTCATTTCAAATGAAATGAGATGATAAACAAGATAATGCCCGGACACAGTTAAGTACCAAAAAGACATTAGTTAGCATAATTATAGCTAGGCAAACAAATGCATTATGTGCTTGAACTGCTTTTAGTTGGTTTTGTCTTGGAGAGACCAGATAATCGTAATTCCCTTTCACAAGTCGTTTAGGTATCCAAATTCCAACAGAAATTCTGGACAAAGGTTATAATGAAAGCAGGAAATTTCCTACCATAAATCTTTTTTTTTTTTTTTTTAAATCTTAATGGGACCTCAAACCAAGTTCAGCTCTAGTTAGGCACCTTGGCAGGGCTGTTAGTCTGTTCTCCCCGTAGTGTGTCACACTGGATGTACTTACCAACGCGGCATTCCTTTTCTGCTTTAATCACAGTAGGCACTTCCAGAATAAGGAAGCAATCATTTCCTTCCCCAATAGGTATACTAATTACATCATTTCCATAACAAACTCAGCCTTCACTAGCATGAGTCCTTCCAATCTGCCCACAGTCCCTTCTACAGCCAGCTCTCCCCCCCTGATGTGTCCATGCTTGGAAGTTCAAGGGCATACTCGTTCCAGAAATTTGAGGGATGCAGGGACTAGGGGGGATGTTGATGAGTTTGGAAGCATTTGGTGGTGGAAGAGGAAAGCAGAGTCACCTAATTTGAGCACACTGACAGTGTGGTAGCATTGTGACCCGCCTTGGAAACTTGCAACAGGAGAAACAAGCCAACTGCAGCTTACAGAGGTGAGCCCCATGCTTTAACCCTGGCATACTAAGAGTTTGAATTCATGTTCATTAATCTACAAATTCATACAGAATGAATTTTTTCTTGCCATCCTCCAAAATACTGAGCTACTAACAACTACAGGGGAAGTCGCTTTTCTGCTTGAGGGTATGCTACATGTGTGATTCTGAATCGTAAAAAAAGAGACAAAGGAGAAAAGCCCAAGTGACACCTTCCTGTGCAAATGTCCAAAACCGCTTCCCAGCTCCAGCAGTCCCCAAGCTACCACATAAGCAGTTATTTGTGTGGCGTTGTGATATGGGCCCTACTGTTAATCCCAAAGGTTAACAAATTCTCCTGAGAGCGAGTGTGAATTGTGGATTATTAGGATGAGTAATCTTCTCAAATGATTGTTTTAGGAGACTTGGTTTCATAGAAGGCGTAAGGTTTATTCTAAAAGCAACTCATTGAAAGTTTAAAAAAGGGAAACAATTGTAAAAGACATAACTAACAGGGTGATATCAATATGACGTCAAATTGAATACGTGTGTATATATATATAAAATTGGTATATATACATATAACATAGCACAAAATGTTTACAGCTGTTAATATCTCCTGGATAGTGAGATAGCGGCTCATTTTTATTTCACTTTTACCAATCTGTATTTGCTATTTCTGTCTACAATAAATGGATTCCTTGTTTAAAAAAAAAGAGAGAGAAAGAGAAAAAAATCAACTCAAGAAAAATAAACAAATCGAAGCATTCTGGGAATTGTAAGCAGCAGGGAGGCTGCCTACAATAGCAGAACAACTCTTGTTTTCATTGACCCATGTTCAATGGGCCCATCTCTTAGCTGGCCTGTCAGGGAACACCTCCTTAGGACTCAGGGGCTTGATGTCTTGGTCATGATATTTATAGGTTACAATAAACATGTCTTCCATAGTATAGATTTCACACTCTGACCTTTCCCATTTCCAAACTCTGAATCTACCGTATTTGCTCTTTTGTGCCTACCAAATTTGTTCTTTTCTTTGGCAAAGGGAATTGCCACAAGAAGTAGAAACAGTGAATTTTTAACAGTTAATTCCTTAACATTGGGAATGGAGACACAGTCTCATTAGTACTTTGAAGTGTGAAATCCTCTGGGTTCTATGATCTTTTCTCAAGTGACACTTCCAGATTCTTTGGTAAGACAGTGGCACCCAATGTGCTCCACCAACTGTCAAGGGAATGAGAAGATACACCCACCAGAATGTCGGCTCTAGTTGGTTGGTAACAAGCAGATTAAGCAATAAGGAGGAGGAACCTCATCTCATGGAAATTTGTAAAGTGGGTTTTCAGCACTCCTATATATATTTGCTTCACTTCTACTGATGTTCTAGGCTTACATGTCACTTCTAGAAAAATGCTCTTATTCCTCAGATTATTTGCTCCCTTGCTATACACTACTACTGTACTTTGTATTTCTCACTGTGGCATCGATCACTGCTATAATCAAACAATTACATATGTAACTGTTGGTATAACTGTCTCTCCCACTAAACTAGGAGAGGAAGGACTGTCTTTTTTTATTTTTTAAGATTTATTTTAATTAATTTATTTATTTTGCCTGCGCTGGGTCTTGGTTGCAGCACTCGGGACCTTCGTTGAGGCACGTGTGATCTTTTAGTCGCGGCACATGGACTCTTAGTTGCGGCATGCATGCGGGATCTAGTTCCCCAAACAGGGATCAAACCCAGGCCCCCTGCATTGGGAGTGGGGAGTCTTACCCACTGGACCACCAGGGAAGTCCCAAAGGAAGGACTATGTCTTTTTGCTGCAATATTCTCAGCCCCTAGTTCTGGGGCTAGAACACAGTTAAGTATTTATTGAACAACTGAACGAAATGAGTGAATGAATGAATGAAATTCATTCCAGCCAGTTTCCTTACCTTATTTTGTTTGGTGACATTCAACTTCAGATTAATTGCTACCAACCTCATGATAATACAAATTTTAAAATATTTATTGTGTATCTGCTATACAGTGATTACTGGATATAAATGGTTCTTCACACGTTTTCAGAGCTTTCCGAGCCCTAAGGTGGTATGGCTGTGGTCGTTGCTTTCACAGTAGATTTGAAGGACAAGAGGCTCAGCAAATGATTGACCCAAAGTCACAAGGAGCTAGAAGCACCAGTGCAGATGCCCCTCACACACCCACTGACCCTCTGGGATGCTCAGGTTACCCGCTCCCTTGAGCACCGGCCCCCACCCGCAGTCCTTCCTCTGCAAAACATCTCTGTTCCTGGGCCCCCTATACTTTAGAGGTTCAGAGCTAGTGGATGTGATCAATAATGTCAACTGATTCCAGATTTGTATTTTATAGAGGCCCTTCAGATGATTTTAAGTGATATAAGCATTTTTATTTTAATAGTTACAAATGTAATGTGAGTTACAAAAAGATTGTAAATAGACACCAAATCCATAATTTCATGGGTATTATTGCTTTGGATGATGCTAAGTATAAAGAAAAGTCAATTCAAAGGAAAATGTCAAATAAATAGAAGAAAAATAGTTCATAGATCTGGCAAATACTGGGAAGGCAGTACATAAATAGCTGAGTTTGGAAAACATAATTTTAAGTCTAAGGATTGAAGAACTAGGAATACTGTAGGTATTCAGTAAACATCCATTCATCCTTTTATCCAGCAAAAATTAGTTGAGCTCCTACTCTATGTCCTAAGTGTTAGAGAAACAATAGTGAGCACGATAGCTAGGACCCCTACCCTCACCAAGCTACAGCCATTCTCATGAAGGAACAGAGGAGGGAGGGAGGGAGGGAAGGAGGGATATTCAAATACAGGAATTTTGATGAATATATTAGGGCTAGGAGAGAAAGATTTTGAGCTGGGTCCTCAAATTAAACCACCTGACTACAGTCCCCATAGAGAGAAGCATATAGACTATTGGGTTTTACTGACTTACCTTTGGAGGTTCAACAGAGATAGAACTTTCTCTATCAGTATGGATTTTCTTCTGGCAATATCTAGGTCCATTTGGTAGACAGTTTGACTGCTACATCATCTGGAGGTGTGAGCCACACAAGTGTCCCAAAAGCCAAAGATGTCATGAATGACTACAAATGTGCCTGACAGACTAGATTCTAAGCTCTAGAAAGTTTGAGCGATGTGGTGAGAGGGAGACCAAGGAAGTATAGATGTTTTCCTGTCACACTGAAGGGAGGAAAACCACATAAGCAAAAATATACTCGAGAAACCTTAGCAAAATTTCTAACATAGACACTTGACTGGCTATTTTTAAAAAAAGGGCAAGGGCTTCCCTGGTGGTGCAGTGGTTGAGAGTCCGCCTGCCAATGCAGGGGACACGGGTTTGAGCCCTGGTCTGGGAAGATCCCACATGCCGCGGAGCAACTAAGCCCGTGAGCCACAGCTACTGAGCCTGCGCGTCTGGAGCCTGTGCTCCGCAACAAGAGAGGCCGCGACAGTGAGAGGCCCGCGCACCGCGATGAAGAGTGGCCCCCGCTCGCCGCAACTAGAGAAAGCCCTCACACAGAAACGAAGACCCAACGCAGCCAAAAAATAAATAAATAAATAAGTTAATTTAAAAAAAGAAAAAAAAGAAAGTAAGTGCATGTTTAAAAAAAAAAAAAAGGGCAAGTACCAAGACATGCATATTTGAGAAGAAAGCACAACAAAGCCCACACATCTGATTTGGGAAGTCAGTTCAAGTTTCTGAGTCTCTACCGCTCCCCGGAAAATCCATCCTTCCTTTGCAGGAAGCATTTGCCCCAGTTTGCCACTCTTTTTTGAGGAAAATGGAAGGATCTGCACCTGGCATTCTAATTAGGTTCGGGAATAATGACCAGGGAGATCTTGGGGAAGAGAGGATAATTTTCACTCACATTACTTCTGCTCTATCTAAGTATTCAGAAGTAAACTAATGCTCCTAGAATTCACGTATCACACTCAGAAGACAAAACACAAGGAGGAAACAAGAAGGGCCTCCACACTTTGGCCCTGTTACAATGGGGTCACGGTAGGAGCCCTTAATTACTTCCAACCACCTCCATCACCTTTCTGCCTGGAGAATAATGCTATCTGCAGGAAAGGGATGGTTGTAGTAGCTACCATCTATCACAAGTTGACATGCATGAGGCATACTTAATTCTCCAAATAAACCTGATGAGGGAGATGGAATTATTCCTATTATACAGAAGGAGCAAATAGAAAATCCAGAAAAGAACTGGCCCAAAGTCACATAGTTGATACACGATGAAACGAGTGTTTGAGCTCACGTCTGATGCTAAACCCCTGCCCTTCATTGCTCTGCTGCCCTCCCAAATGACCACTTCCTAATTAGGTCACGTGATACCCAACAGCTACAGCTGGAGCATCACAGGGCCCAGGAGCAATATGCTAGAGTTCCTTGACATGCAAAAACAGCGACAAGCAGCACTAATAACTCGCCTGTCACTTGATTCATTTCACAGCCAAAGCCTCAATTAACTGACAGAGAGGCTGCCGTGCTCTAAAGGCCTGGGAGGGGGTGGACATAAGAGGTTAGCACCTCCTCCTTTGCCCACGTTTGTTCATCTCCTCAGCACAGGCCCTCAAGTCCTCAGGCTGCGCTGCCCCTGGCGGTGAAGCAGATGCCCTCTGCCATTCTGAGAGTTAAACTGGCCAGGAGACTTGTTTCCTTCCATTTCAGCAACCTGTAGGCTGTTTGGTGTTGGGGGCAGAGGAAGAAGGAGCTTCGGTGGGATAGAAAGAGAACCTGTGGACATAGGGGCTGGACCATTCCTTAGAAGGGAAACTTCAGGCAGGTCACTTAGTTTCCTCATCTGTAAGAGAGGCGGATGGATGCAGATTTCACCTCCCTCGTGGGTAAGACTCAATGTGAATACGTGTGAGATGCATCATCCAGGACTAACTGGCACAGAGAACAACAATAAAAAGCAAAGTAACATTTACGTGTCCCCTTTGACATGCTAACCTTTCCTATACCATGTGCATACAAATACGCACGACACGCTGCAGACCCGGCTTCATTTCTTTCTCACGATAGCTTGACAAGTAGGTACCGTCACCCCCTCTTCAGATCAGGAAACAGGATATGGCAAGGTTAACTGACCTAACCAAGGTCCACAGCTAGTTTGTAACAGATCTGGATTTAAATCGAGGGGAGTTTGACTTGATTTCCACAGTCCCACACTGCCTCGCAAGACAAAAATTGGAGACACTTGTTTTATCAAGTCATGAGCTTTCTCTCACTAGAAAGAATCAAATAAAGATAGTGGATGTAAAGTTGGGACAGATTAGCTAGCAGGCACCCTCAAACTCTAGCATTTGTAATTCTATACATCTAACTTTCATTCGTTCATCGAGTCATTCATCCATTTATTTACCATATATTTACTGAGTACTTGCAACGTGGCAAAGCTTCTCTGGGTGACAAAATGATAGAGAAAACAGCTAATAAAAAAGAAAATAAAGATCATTTCAGAAAGCAAAACTGTGAAGTTAAGTGAACAGGGCCACAGGATGATGTTTTGTTTTGTTTTAAATTTTCCTTATTTTTTTTTACAGCAGGTTCTTATTAGTCATCAGTTTTATACACATCGGTGTATACATGTCAATCCCAATCGCCCAATAAGATGATGAGTTTTTGTGGGGCTGTGGAGGTCATGGGTAGAGGCTCCTTTAGACGGGGCGGGGGGTGGTGGTCAGGGAAGGCTCTGGGTGGAGGGGGTGCCTGAACAAAGGCCTGAAGATGAGGAAGAATCAGCCATGTGGAGACAGAGGGAAGAGTTCCCCAAGCAGAGAGAACAATAAATGCAAAGGCTGTGAGGCAGGAACAAACTTGAGAGTCAGAGGGACAGAAAGGAGGATGCAGAGCGCGGCGGGGAGAAGGGACCACATGAGGGCTGGGAGACGCAGGCAGTAGCTGGGCCACCTGGGGCCTGGAAGGCCATAGTCCGAAGTCTGAATTTTATTCTAGTCGTCCTGGGAATCTCTTAAAAGAATCTGAAATAGAAGCTCTTGCCTCATCCCCACCTCGGATGAGTCATACAAAACCCCCGCGTGGCAGTATTTGCATTTTTCCATAGAAATGAGTAACAGCAGTACTATGAATTACCCAGGTCTTCAGGAATCACCACTGTGTCTGACAAAGATCGCTCCATTTGCATCTGGGCAAGAATGTGAATTCTGTCTGGCAGGTACTAACCAGCATTACTGAGAAACCTCCAGGCAGTGGATGAGAAGTTTCCCTGCTTATCACAGGCTCAGAAAGTACTTGTCTATAGTGAGGCCACCAATCCTGGGCGCTGTCCCCTCTCCCCAGCAGAGGTTAGCACCCACAAGCACCCAACCCCATGATGACACCCTGGGGAGCATTTATTTGCAAACAAGCATATCAGCACCTCCTCCAAACCTTTCTCCCTCAGCAACTGGGTAGAATAAGCTTCAGAATCTCACAGTTGTGGTATAAACTGGATTTGGACTCAGACAGACAGATGATTTAGGATTCTATACTTTGCACGAGCAGAATTAACTGCTTCGAGCTTCACTGCCTTGTCTATAGAATGATGGTAGAAAAACAAACCCCACAGGATTGTCGTAGAATAAAAACATGATGACATATGTGAAAGCACCCTGCACAGTGCCTACCATGTATTCTGTGCTCAAAAACATGTATTTTTAAAAACTGGAACAGCTAAACCTTGTCACATGAACCTAGCATCAGATAAGAAACACCACCTGGGAATCTCTGTAAGCCACCTGCATCCTCTGTCTGTGGGGCAAGAGAAGAAGAGGACAAGAACAAACCCATATTCAAAACATTACTTCAACATACAAATATCTTCAGTATCCAAAAAAAAGTAAACTTTAGAATCAGTTAAACTTGGGAGAGAGGAAAATGAATAATAAATTGCAGGTAAAAATTCAGAGTTCTGTTTTATGCATACAAGGGGAATAATTAACTAATCTCAAAACATGTAAATGAGGGCTTAGAAGCATTTTCAAAACACCACATCCCATTCCAGTTACATATGTGGAATTCGCTACATTATAATAATTAGGGTTTTTTTCACAAAAGATTTATTTATTTTGAATAGAAGTATTAAATATTATACTAATTACTGGTTATTTTACTTTGTACCCAGGGAAAAGAAATGAATATTCATTAGCTCCTTAAGCTACTGATCCTCCACCAACTAGACAGATTTCAACGTCACCACGAAGCCGTGGGTGGGTGCAAAATGCCCCCTGTAAAATCATGCTGGAGCTGCAAATCACAGCCCAATCTATTCTGCTAATGTGCACATGCGAGAATCCCCAGGTGAATTCCACTAACACTGTACCCTCCCCCCTCGAGTCCCCAGCTAAGTAGCCAATAAGCGAGGATAACCGTTAAACTGATCGTAAGACAACAGAATTTTTCTGTCTACACAATCCAGTGATCTTGAACAAGACAGTTCTTAAAATACTAAACATGATTTCACACAATAAAACTAGTATGTTTATCTGTCCAAAACATGCCTAGTTTACTCCAAAAGAATATTCCAACATGCATATTTCCATCATTTTCTCACTTGGCTTTTGATCCAACCCTAAGGAAAACGACCCCAAAAGGCTTGACTGTGCCTGTGATGCTGGCCTGCAGCCCCAGTGGGGCATCTCTACAGGGCAGAGACTGCTCATTATGTTACACTGGGCTGGGAAAGGGTGACTCAATCAGGTGTGCACAGCAATGCTGGCTATACGGGAAAACAGCCCTGGGTCCTGTCTCCACGTGGGTAGAATATTGGGATGTGGGTTTAAGTATGCAAAACATAATAGCCTGATAGAATTAGCTTTCCAGAAAGTAAAAATGCCCCACAGTCTTACACGGAGAAGAAAGAGGAAGGGTGTGTCCTCTGTAGGAGGACTCACACTGCCAGGGGTTAAGACAGAAGATGACTCATTCAACAAATACTTATTAAGTGCCAAGCCTGCGCTCTACACTCTTGCTACTTTAAGTGTGTTTCCTGGACCAGCCACATTGACATAACCTGGGAGCTTCTGAGAAATACAAGCTCAAGGGTTTAACCAGACCTACTGAATCAACATTCTGAGGTGATTCCCACATTAAAGTTTGAGAAGCACTGCTGGACACTGTGTTAGGTGTTTACCATTGGTCTCCATTTACCGTGTTATAAAAATAGAAGTCTAGGTCACACATGCTTTCGTCACAACTAACTCACTGCAAAGGACATGGCACAGGCACTTACGATGATATGAGGTACTCAGGGGCCTTTCATAAAGACCTCACATACCAAGCCAAGGAAGGGCTCACCTCAAAGCAAACAAGTGTGCCTCGACCCACCTGATACACATAAACCAACAGGGCTTCCATTTCTAAATTCAGGTTGGAAGAGTTTCCCATACAGAAACTCCAGACATTAGGAAGACATAGGAAATAAAGGCTGGTCTCATCTGGTTTCCAGCTGGCAATGCGAGAGGGCTACAAGGAGAATTATCCAATTCATTTAGCCAGCCCATGTATTTGGGCCTTTCACTAGTCCATGGCCCTTGCATAGAAGAAATCACAAGAGGTAAACGTCCGGGAGAGGATGTCTCCACTGACTTCATTGGTCAGTTGTGTGACATTTTATCTTCATTTTCTGCTCTAATAGATGCCGGTAATACTTCTTGACAGGGTGTGTAGGGCCAAAGATTTTCCAAAGCCAAATGGAAGTGACTTTAGAGATATTGTGGAAATTAATGACCCGTGAGGGTTTTCTATGGACTTACATGCACTCTCCCTAGGGCTTCCTCCATGTCAATCTTTATCAACTTGTCTACTTCCCAACATCTTATTTTCACACTTTTCTTTAAATTTCTAATTACAAAAGCATTATATAAATTCACGTTTTAGAAAATATTTGAATACAAAAATATATACAGTAGGGCTTCCCTGGTGGTGCAGTGGTTGAGAGTCCGCCTGCCGATGCAGGGGACACAGGTTCGTGCCCCGGTCCGGGAAGATCCCACATGCCGCGGAGCGGCTGGGCCCGTGAGCCATGGCCGCTGAGCCTGCGCGTCCGGAGCCTGTGCTCCACAACGGGAGAGGCCACAGCAGTGAGAGGCCCGCGTACCACAAAAAAAAAAAAAAAAAAAAAATATATATATATATATATATATATATATATATATATATACAGTAAAAACCCGAAAAATCTCCTTTCTTCCTCTACTCAAAGCTAATTACTGTTACCATTAGGCTGCATTTTTCTAGACTTTATTCTATGCATTGATATTGTATGTGCATATAGCCACATGTAGTAGTTTTACACATCTGAACCATATTATATTATTACGTTGAAACTTTTTTTGGTTAATTGCTTTTTTCATTTTATCTTGGAGATGGTTCTTTTCCTCACTATATATTATATATATAATTGCAAAAGAGCTGCATAGTATTCCATAGACTAGGTCTATCCTGATGACTTTAATCATTCTTCTGTTGATGAAGATTTAGATTATCTCCAATTAATTTTTAAATAATTATAAATTTTCTCAGACAGCCAGATATGAGAGCAACATATAAAAATCAAGAGCTTTCCACATACCACCAATAACTAATCACAAAATGTAACCTTTTAAAAGCCCATTCACAGTAATAGAAGAAATGTGTAAGAACAGTATTAAAAATTCTGTAAAATATATTGACAGATATACAGGAAGACTAGAATGGTAGAGACATATACCTTGTTCCCAGATATAATATTGTAAACATATCAATTATCTCAGTTATCTTTATAAAAATCAATGCAATCCCAAACAAATAGCAGTGGGATACTTTATACAACTTGACAAATTGTGTGTAAAGTTATTCTAGAACATTAAGTGTGAGGAATAGCCAAGTAAATTCGGGGAGGAGAAAGAAGACACAGCTAAGATTCCCTCAATTTTGGTGAGTAAATGTGCCTTATCTCTAATATCACCATGACATCAGAGCCCAGAGCCAGCAGAATAAGCACGTTTATGGACTGGAGGCCTCAGCAAGCAAGCTATCAAGCAAGAGAGAGACAGAGAGAGAGAGAGAGAGAGAGAGAGAGAGAGAGAGAGAGAGAGAGAGAAACAGTCAAAATCCAATTTAAGATAAATTTGCTAATCTAAATTCCAGAGAATGACCACTAAAAAATCAGCCAATAAAGTTTACATATTCTTTGTGACCAACTGTCAATTACAGAAAAAGTTTACAAGTTATCTGAATGGAACATAGGTTCTCTATTTGTTGGCTAAAAAATAACACATACGTATTCATACTGAGTAGTTAATGTCACCCAAACAAGTAGAGAGTTTTTGGGTCAACTTGGTATGTTGTTTGCTGAGGGATGTGAACACTTGGGTCTTTCTTCAGCTTAGGAAAATTTTATTTTATTGTAGCTATGATTAATTCCTTTTTTTTCTCACTCTCTCTGTCTTCATCATCTCTCTTGTTAACGGCCCCCCTCCTCTCCCTCCTCCCCTGCCTCTCCCCCTCCCCTGCCTCTCCCCCTCCATTTCTCCCTCCTCCTTCGTTTCCCTCACTCTCTCTCTCTCATTTTTTGGGTGAATTATTTTGAAGCAAATCTCAGACACCATGTTATTTCAGTTCTATATACTTGCATATATGCATCTCTAGAAAATATAGCGTTCTCTTACATAACCATATTACCTTTTTTTTTTTGCGGTACGTGGGCCTCTCACTGTTGTGGCCTCTCCCGTTGTGGAGCACAGGCTCCGGATGCGCAGGCTCAGCGGCCATGGCGCATGGGCCCAGCCGCTCCACGGCATGTGGGATCTTCATGGACCGGGGCACGAACCCGCGTCCCCTGCAGTGGCAGGCGGACTCTCAACCACTGCACCACCAGGGAAGCCCCACCATATTACCATTTTTACACACATAGATAAATGTAAAAATTTCCTTGAGATCATCCAAGACATATGCATATTCAGATTTCTCTGTTTAAAATGTTTTTACGTTTGGTTCTATGGGATCCAAACAAGATCCACACATTATATTTAATTATCTAAAGTCTCTCAATCTAAAATTGTCTCTCCTCCCTCCCCTTTATTTTTTCCTTTTTTTCAGGTAATTGACTTGTGAAGGAACGAATGTATTTTCTCTAGAAGATCTAACATTTGGGGTTTGTCTGTTTACTTCCTTGTAGTGTCAATTGATTGTTCATTCATCCCTTGTATTTCCTCCAAATGGAAGTTGGCGTTAAAGGTTGGATCAGATTCAGGTCCAACTCTTTGGCAAGAATATTTTACAGGTCACAGGGCTTCCCCAGTGGCGCAGTGGTTAAGAATCTGCCTGCCAATGTAGGGGACATGGGTCCAGGAAGATCCCACATGCCGTGGAGCAACAGCAACTAAGCGCATGTGCCACAACTACTGAGCCTGCACTCTAGAGTCCGCGAGCCACAAGAGCTGAGCCCATGTGCCACAACTACTGAAGCCCACTCACCTAGAGCCCGTGCTCCACAAGAGAAGACACCTTAATGACAGGCCTGCACACCGCAATGAAGAATAGCCCCCTCTCACTGCAACTAAAAAGAAAGCCCGCACGCAGCAACGAAGACCCAACGCAGCCGAAAATAAATAAATATATATATAAATAAATTTATGTAAAAAAATAAAATTTTATAGGTCACAATCTATAAATCATAACTGCATCATATCAGGAGGCATGCACTGTCTGAAGCAAAGATGGATCAGTGGGTTTGGGAGACGATAGTCTGTTTCCTCCATCGTAGAGTTTCCAACAAAATTTCATCTCATGGTTTTATTGATGATTATTGCCCCAATCCATTGTTCATTAGAGGTTAAAAATGCTGACTTTCTATTACTTCTACTTTTTTTTAATGTGAAATTTTTCTGTAAAGAAAAGCTTTCACTCATCACCTAGCGCTATTTGATTACCCCAATGTAATGTTCGTACACGAAAGACAAGATAAATACTTAATCTTTCTTTATAATTGACACCTTTTAGAGTAAGAAACTATTGTCCTAATTACTTTCAACAATGTGTACCTACTGAGGTGTTTTTGTTTGTTGGCGTTCTCCTTTTCTTCTTTTGCTGTTGAAGACCATTATGGAATCTATATAGCCAATGTTTTTCATTCAATACCATGCACCGGTGTTTCTGGTGCTAAAATTTTCCCATCCTTATACAGAGAAGCTCCTTCATGTTGACTCCCATATCCCTCTGACATGAACCATTAGTCTTTGATAGCACCCTTGCTTTCAGGCACAAGATGTTCCAGAGACATCTTGTAAATTTCTTATCCCAGACGTGCATTCAATCATTCCCCCAAAGAGTTCTGATTCCTTTTGGTATTAAGAAACCACATTGACAGTGAGATGTTTGTTGTCATTGGGCTTCTTAGCTTTTTCATACATTTTCTGTAAAAAAAAAGCTAGGAAAATGTGTACCTAAAAAAAGAAAAATAATAATCATCTTATACTGGTATTGCCTATTCAAATGTAATATTACAAGATTTTTATGTATGGGTATCATCAAAAAGGCAAGAGATAACAAGTCTTAGCAAGGATGTGGAGAAAAGGGAACCCTTGGGCATTGCTGGTGGAAATGTAAATTGGTGCTGCCACTATGGAAAACAGTATGAAGGTTCCTCAAAAAATTAAAAAGAGAACTGCCATATGATCCAGCAATTCCACTTCTGGGTATTACATATAAAGGAAATGAAATCACTAGCTTGAAGAGATACCTGTACCCTCATGTTCATTGCAGCATTATTCACAGTCCAAGACATGAAAATAACCTAACTGCCCATTGACAGATGAATGGATAAAGAAAATATGGTATGTAAACAATGGAATATTATTCAGCCATAAATAAGAAAGAAATCCTGCCATTTTCCAACATGGAGGGACCTTGAGGACCTTATGCCAAATGAAGTAAGTCAGGCAAAAACAAATACTATCTTGATGTGAAATCTAAAAAAAGCAAACTCATAGAAATGAACAGATTGGTGGTTGCCAGAGGTAGAGGGTAAGGGATGGAGAAAATAGGTCAATAGGTACAAACTTCCAGTTATAAGATAAATAAGTTTGGGGGATGTAATGAACACCATATGACTATAGTAAATAATACTGTATTGTAAATCTGAAAGTTGCTAACAGAGAACTTTTGAAAGTTCTCATCACAAGAAAAAACTTTGTAACTACACGATGTGACAGATGCTAGCTAAACTTACTGTGGTACACGTTTCACTATATAAACAAATATATACATATAAAATGATATTGTACACCTTAAACTAATACAACATTATATATCTATTATATCTCAGTAAAACTGGAAAAGGAATTTTATGTAAGTTTTTTGATGTTTTATAATTCTTTCTTTCCTCTTGTACTAAAGATCTGGATTCCCGACAACATTAACATACTCAAGTACATCACCCTATTGTTTCCTTGACAACATATGATGTGGAGCATCTTTTCATATGCTTATTTGCCATCTGTATATCTTCTTTGGTGAGGTGTCTATTAAGGTCTTTGGCTCATTTTTTAATCCGGTTGTATGTTTTCTTATTGTAATTTTGAACAACAGTCCTTTATAAGATGTATCTTTTGAAAATATTTTCTCCCAGTCTAAGGCCTGTCTTTTAATTCTCTTGACATTGTCTTTCACAGAGTAGAAAATTTTAATTTTAATGACATCTAGCTCATCAATTTTTCTTTAATGGATGGTGTTTTTGGTGTTGTATCTAAAAGTCATTGCCATACTCAAGGTCAACTAGGCTTTCTCTTATGTTATCTTCTGAGACTTTTAAAGTTTCATGTCTCACATTTAGGCCTACAATCCACTTTGAGTTAATTTTTGCAAAGGGTGTAAGGTCTGTGTCTAGATTCTTTTTTTTTTTTTTTTTCATGTGATATCTAGTTGTTTCAGCACCATTTGTTGAAGAAACTAACTTTGCTCCATGTAGGGCCTTTGTTCCTCTGTCAAATATCAGTTGACTATATTTATGGGGTCTATTTCTGGGCTCTCTGTTCTGTTCCATTGATCTACTTGCATGTTCTTTCATCAGAATCACACTGTCTTGATTACTGTAGCTTTATAGTAAGTCTTGAAGTTGGGTGTGTCAGTCCTCTAACTTTGCTGTTCTCCTCCAACATTGTGTTTACTGTTTTGGGTCTTTTGCTGCTCTATATAAACTTTAGAATCAGTCTGTCAATATCCACAAAATAAGTTGCTAATATTTTGACTGGGATTTCAATGAATCTATTGATCAAGTTGGGAAAAACTGACAGCTTGACCATATTCAACCTTCCTATCCATGAACATGGAATATCTCTCCATTTATTGAGTTTGTCTTTGATTTCATTCATCAGAGTTTTGTAGTTTTCCTTATAAAGACATTGTACATATTTTGTTAGATTTGCACCTAAGTATTTCTTTTGGGTAGGGGATGGTGATGTAAGTGGTACTGGGTTTCTAATTCAAATTCCACATGTTCATTGCTGGTATACAGCAAAGTGATTGACTTTTGTATGTTAATCTTGTATCTTGCAAACTTCCTATAATCATTTATTAATTCTGGGCCTGGTGCCTTCTGTTTTGGAAGGTTATTATTGATTCAATTTCTTTCATAGATATGGGCTTTTTTAGATTGTCTATTTCTTCTTGTGTGAGTTTTGGCAAATTGTATCTTTCAAGGAATTAGTTTATTTCATCTAGGTTATCAAATCTGTGGGCATAGAGTTTTCATAGTATTCCTTGACTATCCATTTACTGTCCATAGGATCTGTAGTGATGCCCAATCTTTCACTTCTGATATTAGTCATTTGTGCCATTGTTCTTTTTTTCTTAGTTAGCCTGGCCAGAGGTTTATTGATTTTATCCATCTTTTCAAAGAACCATCTTTTGAGTTCATTAATTCTATCGATTTCCTGTTTTCAACTTCATTGGTTTATGCTGTAATTCTTATTATTTCTTTTCTTCTGATTACTTTGGATTTAATTTGCTCTTCTTTTTCTAATTGTTGAAGGTGAAAGCTTAGATGATCGATTTCAGATCTTTCTTATTTTCTAATATATGCATTCAATGCTATAAATTTTCCTCTAATTTATTGCTTTTGCTGCATCCCACAAATTTTGTTTTTTTATTTTCATTTAGCTCAAAAAATTTAAAATTTCTCTGATATTTCTTGATTCATATGTTTATTCATTCAACAAACATTTTATTGAGCTTCTTATCCTGTGCTAGATACTAAGGATACAAAGTAGAATAAAACATTTTTTCTGTCTTCAACAAGTTTTATCTAGTAAAATAGAAGGATATGAGAACCACTAACTCTAATGAAATATGATAATACACAATGGAGATAAGTATATATTATTCTTGGGAGAGAGATGAAGGAAGATTAAATCTGCCCTAGGGAGACAGGAAATGCTTTCTTAAGCTACTTTTATTCACATATAACCTCTATTTCTTCCTTTCCTCAATAGTTTCCAGTAGGATTAATTTACAGTGTTTCAATGTTTCCATAACACTCTTTATATTCATCAACCATATCAGTTATCACATTTTACTACAGTTTGTTTATAACTCTATCACTAACATGAAATTGTAAGTTTCTTGCAAGGGTGGTACAGATCTTACTCATCTTTGTATTTCTAGTACCCAAGAGTGTCAACAATAAGAGTTTAGTAAATTTTTTTGTATGTAAGTGTATACACATATAGATGGATGAATAAGGTAATGTACGGCTTATCACAACTATTGTATTAACAAAGCTATATTAATCAACACAACAATTTGTGCAGATATTGTAGCTATGACATAGCTTGAAAATAGAGAGACTTAAATGAATACATGGATGACTATCAATAAGATATTAAAATTCGTATTATTTTAAACAACAAATTGTAGATACTCATTCCTCTGTATGCCTTGTAGAAAAATATCCCGTATTCTATCAAATATTTCTCTGCTATTTGAAAATGCTCTTTTATGCTAAAATTAATATATAACTACTCTTGTTTCCTGCCTAGAGTTGGAGAATCACTTGGTTACCTTTGATGCTAACACAACCATTCAACGTGGCCATTATAATTCCAAAAAGATGAATCTAGATACATTTAGAATGACTGCCTTTAGGAAAAATCCCAGAGTCATGCTTAACCATAAGCTGGAGGGAAAATTAGCAAAGACTCAAAGGGTAAAACACCAAACTCTGACATTTTAATACTCTACGGTACAAAACACATCTCTAAGAGTCGTAACACACACCATTTCTATGCTTCTCTTTAGAAATGGAATTAACATTCTTACAGTAACTAGAAATGGTAAATTCTTAAATTGTTAATAGTTTCCCCAGGCTTCTGCTCCTTTCCTGTGCAGTCATTTTGGCTCCAAATTATGAAAATATTGCAATGTGTGCTCATCAGCCTGCAATCTTAAGGCTCTTTCTCCTACTAAAAGCAACTTGGGCACTGGGGAATAAACGACAGGGGTCCACTTCTGGGCAGGAAGTATTTTAACAAGACAATCCATTGCACATTTTGTATCTGATTTCTTGGATATGGACAGGTAACACATCTGGATTTCAGAATTAACCAATTTAGTTTGCTAAACACAATGTCATGCTTAGCATATAGTAAACCTTGCTAATTGTCTTGAGTTCAATGCTTGAGGTGGGTAGGGTGGCAAAAGATGCCTGCTGGTAACTAGTATGTAACTGGAGGAGTCATTGAATGGGAGAGGGAGAGGTGGGGCTCAAAATAATTTTTAAAAAGGATCTTGTTACAAGAATGTAAATGTAACAAGCTTTAAGAAATTAATGAAGAAATGTAGGCAGAGAGAAAATAAGGTAAGGAACTATTCAGATGAAGCTAAGTAGGCAAAAGGAAAGTGGATGAGAAATTAGAATTCAGATTCCCAATCATCACTGCACAGAAGGGAAAACCATTTTTATGTTCTGTGGTGTCCATGAGAAAAACCGGTGCTCAGCCTAAGACATGATAAAAGTTTCTCACATATGTCTTCGTGAAGAGTCTACTGCATGCAAACAGAGATGTGCTGTGTCATTTACGGAAACTTCTGAAAACCTTTAAAACAATATTACAGGGCTTCCCTGGTGGCGCAGTGGTTGAGAGTCCGCCTGCGGATGCAGGGGACACGGGTTCGTGCCCCGGTCCGGGAAGATCCCACATGCCGCGGAACGGCTGGGCCCGTGAGCCATGGCTGCTGAGCCTGCGCGTCCGGAGCCTGTGCTCTGCAATGGGTGAGGCCACAGCAGTGAGAGGCCCGCATACCACAAAAAAAAAATCAACAAAAAAAACAATATTACATGCTGTTTGCAGACACTTGGATACGCACTAACAAGCAACAAAATGTGGACAGGAAAGATACATACTAACTCTGGGACAATGGTTCCCTCTAAGGAGTGAGAAAGGGGAATGGATGGGGTCGAGGGGGAATATTAAACCGTCTTTATAACATTCTATTTCTTTTTCAAAAATGAGACAGATAAAGGAAAAAGTAAACTTTTCATGACACTTTGAGGTCTATTACTTTCTGTATGTTTGAGATATTGCATAAATATAAAGAAAAGGATTTGAACTTTACATGGGGAATGTAACGAGCAATGTATTTCAACAACCTTAAAGTAAACACAGTAAGTGCAAGGTCTTTCAGCCCTTTCTTTTCAACACTGTTTGATGAAAGTCAATGTAAATGACAGAAAGACATGCAATTCAGTGTAAATAACTCCATGAGGTGGAGAGGTTGTCAAAATGATGCCAACTGGATACCTCTGGTAGTCCAAAGGTAGTCTGGCCTTTGGTGGTCTGGCCACCCCAGTGATGGAGAGTACCATGTTGGATGAGCAACAGACAGCCCTGGGTTCAAAGTTTTATTCACTGCCAAGTACTTGTTTCTTCTGTTAAGTTCAGCCAAGCTGGCATAGAACATCTGTTCTCCTCAGAGGGTTGTGGAACCTGACAAAGACAAACGCCTGAATAAAAGCAGTGCTGAGGGTCCTTGTGGGCAGAGACTGCCTGGACTCCAGGTAGGTAGGGGGCAAGGCACCAAATTTCCATGCAGATCACTACCATTTTAGACTTAATTTCTCTTTCAAGTGGACAATTTAACCAATGATAACTGTTACTGTCTTTTTGTATTAGGTTTACTAAATGCATAAAACAAGGGAGAAGTTTGGGCAACTACATTAAATACTAAACAGCAGAGCCTAAGAGCACAATGTCTTTACTGTATTTTTTATTGCTATATTATTTTCATTAAAACACATCAGCAAATGAATAAACACATTCACTACCCTTTGGGCATTTTTAAGCAGATGTAACCAAACTGCCACCTTGGTCATTAAAATAATAATATTGCTAAAAATTCCAGAAAAGCAGCCATAGTTCTAGGGATCTGAACGCATACATCCTCCTATAACTCTCCCTGACAAAGGGATGATGTTCCTATTTTCCCTTCCATCTGCTCCATTCTTGTCCATTTCCAGATTTCCTGTGATAATCACTTTAATTGACTGCACATATAATAGTAACCGGAAGGGGATCCATGTGATTTTCCTTTCTTCCCACCCCGATCCGCTATCCCTGAGAATGGCCATAACTATACAAACTAACTTTTTTAGGGGAATCCTTTATGAGCATCCAAACAAGCGGCTTCACCTTGGCACGCTGTGGATGCTAGAGAAACCAGGAGGTGTGAGCCTATGGGGGAGCCCCAGGTGCAGTCCCCTCTCCCAGCGAACAACACTCTTTCATAGGCCAAAGAATGCTGAGGTGTATAGGGCGTCTTCAGGGTTTTGTGTCTCTGGACCAAGGGTTCTAAGTGTGGTCTCCAGGCCACCAGCATCAGCATCATCTGGGAACTTGTTAAAAATGAAAATTCTCGAGCTTCACTCCAGACCTAATGATCCGGCCGTGAGGATCAGGATTCTGTGTTTTAACCAATCCTCCAGGAGAGTCTGATGCTTGCTAAAGTTTGAGAACCATAGATTATTCTCAGTTTTGGTTCATTGGAGGTGGAATAGTGTGAAGAGTGTGGATTTTGGAGCCAGACTTTCTGACTTCAAATTCCAGTTCTCCGGCTCACCATATGCTATGGCACAAACTGCTTCCCCTTTCTGTGCCTCAGTTTCCTTATCTGTAAAATGGGGTTAATAGTAGTATACCTTTCCAATGGTTGGTTGTAAGGATTAAACGAACTGTTTGAATAACTGTTAGCTACTATTATAGAGTTAAACTACTTATTGAGGAATATTCTCCTAAGGAAGGAAGATCTGGCTCAAGTTCTGTCTTGGGTAAACCCCTTTACTTCCCTGAGACACAGTGATTTCATCTGTAAATGGGACTATTACATCTGAACCACTTGCATCACTGGGCTGGTGTAAGTTCTTTGTAAACCGAAAGAGATACATAAGGCAGAGTAGTAAACATGTGCCACATTCACCAACGTGATTGTGATTTCCCCGCCATCACTGCAGTATAAATCCAATGAACTGTCAATTCACACTGAGCACTGAATTCACAATGAGAGCAGCTGCCACAGTCTACAAGCTATTTTTCCAGTGTCTTCTGCAGTACTTGCTTAGATACTAGACATTCTCTCTCCTCTTTGGTGACATCATTCTCACTAAATAAATATTTGTTATTCCCCCAGTGGTTTCCGCGTGAGTTGAAAATATGCCATAGTTAGCAGCATGACTCACTTGTTGATATCCTGCTGAACTTGTATAGAGTAATTATACTGAAGACACATAATAACCATTTATTGAGCAACTATTAGGAACAAGGTACTGTGTGCTAAGGCTCCACATACCTCATTTCATTCATTCCTCAAAACATCCACATGGAGCAAGCACTACAACTATCCCTGTTTTATAAATGAGGGTAATTAACTTGGGTTATATAAGGGTTTATATAAGGGTAATTAACTTGACCAAAGCTTTCCAGCTAGGAAGATCTCTTTGATTCCTAGAGTTCTTTCAATGGCCCACCCTGTATAATAAAACCATCTTCTCCTGGAACTCTTCGGGCACTTTGAAAACTAAACATGCTAAGACAAGGACAAAGACAAATGAATCAGCTCATATCACATGCCTCTCAATAAGAAAACCTGTGTTTGGGTAGACTTCTAGTGACATTTTAGGAATTCAAGAAGCATTTCATCCTTCTCTACTCACTACTTTTTCACCTCAACCAAAGATCAAGGTTGAGTTTCAGGTGGACACCTAACTTTACCTAAATAAACCAAAATTAAATTACCACTCTCATCATGTTACACAATTACTGGGGGTTTTTTTTGGATTTTTTTTTTTTTTTTTTGCGGTACGCAGGCCTCTCACTGCTGTGGCCTCTCCCATTGCGGAGACGCGCAGGCTCAGCGGCCATGGCTCACGGGCCCAGCCGTTCCACGGCATGTGGGATCTTCCTGGACCAGGGCACGAACCCGTGTCCCCTGCATCGGCAGGCGGACTCTCAACCACTGCACCACCAGGGAAGCCCCTACTGGGGGGTTTTGTTTGTTTATTTAAACTTAATCACATTGATTTATCTGTTCCCCACCCCCATCCCTAGGGCATATGCTTTTGACCAACAATTGAAATAACATCACTTGTCCATTCAAAAACATCTTTTACTGACTCTTTTATTTATTTTTCACATGGCTTTCATCATTGAAAGAGGCCAGTATACAGAGAGTCACTTGGAAAAAACCTAAGTATCAACAAAATCTTAAAGTGTATTTAGAAATGTGAGCTACCTGAGAAAATTCTATTTACTCATAACATCATCTTAGGATGCGAGCAAAAAATGCCCAACGATCACCAAATGAGTGTTTATAAAAACCTACAATTGCAAATATTTAAATAAAGCCAAAAGGTGTCTCAACCAGCCTCTTTACTTGACAGATGCCGTCTCTGAGGGTTTCCAGAGATTAACCCATGATCCCTCAACTGGTGGAAGCAAATACTTAAAACTCAGTTTTATTTAAATGGGTTTTTTTGCTTTGCTTTGTTACAGTGCCTTGAAAAACAAATCTATGTAGTTTCCCAAGTATACAGACCTGAGAATTGCCCTCCAGAAATATCTGAATAAATTAATTTGCTAACTCAAATGCAAATGAAGTGCAATTCAGTGGATCTTTTCATCCTAAGCCTGAATTCTGTCGAGGTTCAGAGTGCATTTGCTTCAACTTTTGAAGTAGATTTTGTAAAGATCCTTAGCTGTTACCCATGGATGGTATGAATTCTTGGAGTGCTAGTCTGGATAAAAACAGCATTATAACATAAAATGCATCATTAATACTTTAAAACCCAGTATGACTTATATTTATATAAATAACATAAAAGGAGCCAATTAAACCAAAGTCACTGGAGTGTAAATAACATAAAAACTTATTGTTCTGTAAGCTACTGAAAATAAACTAATAATGAAAGTATTTATCATACATCTAAAACCAAGCAGGAATGAGGGGGTTAAGCAGACTACAGGGGGAAACATTGCTTCTCTGACATCTTTTAATGCAGGCCCAACATTTTCATCCAGTTCAGATCCATTTAAAATGTGACATTATATCTGAAAGTTGCCTTTTGTCCATTTGAGTAATTAATAATTTAAGTATATAACAAGGCCATCTTGATTCAAACACTTTGTAATCTGACTAGGAGGATATTTAAAATTCATTACAGTACATTAAACTTACACTGAACAGTTAGCTTCATCGCAAAATAAATAAATAGCCAATTTGCTTTGATCAGCAGAAATTCTGATAAAATCAGCAAAACACCAATTAAAATGTGAAAAATGTCCCCTACCGTAGTTATTCTAATGGAACATGGACTTAGATGTTTATTTTCACACCAGCTGTGGCTTCCAAATGTAAATCATTTCATTTTTGCTAGTGTGGCGAGCTCCTGCAAGGTCCCTGCATTGATCCTGTGGTGGAACAATTTGTATTACATCATGTGGCCGCTCTATGGGGGCTGCAGTTGAATTCCCTTCGTTTCCCGGCAAATCACTGTTCTCTTTAAATGTTTTACGAGTTTTCCCATCTCAGGCTGTACTACTGTCAACTGATCGAGGGCACAAGCTGTGACCAAATGACCCCCAGTCCTTCCTGGCACGAGTGAACGCTGGTCCTAGGTGGGGGCACTTCTCTTGGAAGAATCACAACCCTCTGATCTTGCTTCCCGTCATATCAGTCATTTTAGTCCATCAGCACAATGCTGCTACCTGTCCACAATAATTCAGACTTCTGTCACGGTGCGGCAAGTTCAAGTTCAGTATGTGTTTGTTCATTCCTAGTACTTAACCTAGTGCCCAGTGCCAAGGGCCTTGCGGGTGCTCAATAAATCAGTGCCGGAGGGACCAAGAAGTCCCACCTGAATGTCAGTCCCTTTCTAACTCAATGGCAGGTGCTTGAACCTCCTGACCTCAGAATCCAGAAAGCAAGTCTTAGGACCTCAGTGTCTCCAAAATAAAGAGAATAATTACGGTGAAAGAGGAAAAAAAAAAAAAACACTTAAAATTTCATTGCATGCCGTTTATGGAATTTTAAAAAAGAACAAAAAATAGAATTGCTTCAGATTACAAGATGAGTTTTCTTCCCTCATCTGCCTTTTCTTCCATGTAGGCAGTTTCTTCTTGACAGAAACCATGAGTTCATTTCTAACGAGCACCGTGGAATCTCTGTCAGTTCTGGACACTTCAGAAATTAGTAACAGGAAAGGAATGTGCAAAAATGAAAATAATTGTGCTGTGTCGTGGGCGCTGTTTTCTTCTTTTGAATTTTTTCACCATGCTGTTTCATCATCTTTTCAATAATCACGCACAGTAGATATTTAAGAAGAAATGTCAGGATGAGACGCTCAGCATGGAACTGGGCCCATTTGCAAATGAACTTGCTCATTATCCAATTAGAAGATGGAGCCTATGTTTAAGCAAACCCACAATTCAAAAACCCCCAAATTAAATGTAAACACCTCCTGGCCACTCATAATGAGATTAAATTAAATGAAAGAACTGCCACTTTACTGAGTTCAAAACAACTAATTGTTTGGGAGCCGCTTTCACTCCTTTGTCCAATTACTGCCATTCCATTTCACACTCTGAATCTATATTTTTGCCATAGTTAAGAAATTCCTTTTAATAATAAGGGAATGGGCCAGTCCATTCGCCCATCAGATGAGTTCTGCATGTACGCCTTAACATATACACTGCAAAACTCAACCTTGAGTCTGTCCATATGAATTTAAGACTGTATTTGTATCCTTAAAGAAAAGTTAGTGAGACACAAGATCTCATCTGCAGCCGGTCATTTGTTTTCATTTAATTAGAATGCATAGTGTAGTGAAAACAGAAAGGTCTTTGTAAAGAATCTCAGCCACCACCCACCACCACCGCCTCTGCTGAGATCTTAGGCGAGTACCTTAACCTCTCCAAGCCTCATTTTCCTGTATTTATAAAATGGAATAACACTACCCCTAAATGGCAGGATTATTGTGAAGCCTGGATGATCATAAATGTAAAGCATGTAGGAGAACGCTGAGCACATAGTAATCATTCAATAAATTCTAGCCACTGGGACTTCCCTGGCGGTCCAGCGGTTAAGACGCCATGCTTCCAATGCAGAAGGCATGGGTTCAAACCCTGGTCAGGGAACTAAGATCCCACATGCTGTGAGGCCAATAAATAAATAAATTAAATAAACATAAAATAAAATAAAACAGGGCGTCCCTGGTGGCGCAGTGGTTGAGAGTCCGCCTGCCGATGCAGGGGACGTGGGTTCGTGCCCCGGTCCGGGAAGATCCCACATGCCGCGGAGCGGCTGGGCCTGTGAGCCATGGCCGCTGAGCCTGCGTGTTCGGAGTCTGTGCTCTGCAACGGGAGAGGCCACAACAGGGAGAGGCCCGCGTACCGCAAAAAATAAATAAATAAATAAATAAAATAAAACAGCAAAATATTAAAAAATAATAATAATAAAAAAAATTCCAGCCACTATAATTAGTCACAACCATGCCATGCTTAAAAAACATTCCATGTTAATAAGATACAGCGTCTTGGTCCTCAAAAGGGTTGCCAGATGTAGCAAATTACAATACAGGACACAATAGTTGGGGCACCCTCGTACTAAAAATTCATTCAGTGTTTACCTGAAATTCAAATTCAATGGGGGCATTCTGTATGTATTGTATCTGGCTTAAGTTCTGGTATTTAAAGACCTTACAATTGCATATCATCCTTTAAATAAATACTTGGGAATCAAGCAAAGTGCAGGTTAGAAGTGAAATGCTTAGATTATTACCTTAATACTTTACTTTAGGCACAGAGGCAGAAAGTTTCCACTGTCACTCTGGATGTCCTTGGGACACCATGACATGCAATCAACATCACCTGTGCTGGCTGATAATTCAGAGGATATGATGCCCTTGTTTATAGCACCTTCGATTCCACAGACATTTTTACTTGACTAATTCACTGTTTCATACCAGGCAGGGGGTGGGGAGGAAATCATTCAAACCACATGCTACTTTGAAGTTCAGTTACTTGGCTAGAAAACAGCAGATAAATTGATAATTGCAAATGGTCTGAAATTTGAATGATTCTTTTTCCACTTCAGCTAAATCTATTGAGCACACCCAAATAATTAAAAAGTGCTGAAAATAAGCAGTATTGGGGATTAATGAAAGCACTATATTCACTCTGTTGAATTTATTATTTTTAAGTTATAGTACTCCCACTTCAAGGAATGCAATGAGGTTGAAATGAAGCAATTTTGTTGTTAAATATTGTCATTTAGAATAAAGTGCATGTGACTCTGGAACTGAGATAGCACAAGTTGTTGCTGTTTTCTGTTTATCCTTAGTTATTTCCCAGTGAACCAAAAAACAAAACAGAAAAAGAGTAATAACAAGGAAGTCCCATGTCTCAGTGATCCCACAGGGAACTGGCCAGACTTGGCACAAAAGTTGCTCAGGGTGTGAGGACCAAGAGGCAGAGATGGGCATTCAGATCCCGGGGAGCTCCTTCTGGGGTCCAGCTAGGAACGGCTCCTCTCTGCTCGTGCATTGGCTCTAACCTAGTACGTCCAAGAACAGAGGGGGGTCATAGAGAGGAAACAGTGGGCAAAGAGAGAGACCTGGTAACATGTTCTTTGGGACGAAGACCCTACCCTCACTGAGCTTACTTTCTAGTGGAGGAGACAAACAGAATATTTTATGTTAGATGATGATAAGTGTTACAGAAGGAAAACTGGCTTTTTGGCTGTGTGGCTTTAGGCAAATTACTTATCCTCTCTGAGCTTCAATTTCCTTATCTGAAGAATGGAAGACACTACCTACCATGCAGAGTTCTTGTGAGGACTAGAAATGATATACGCAAAGGGCAGCACATAGTTCCTGGGGAACAGAAGTGGTAACTGTAATGGTTTGCATTACTATTATTTTCATTATTATTATTTTTTGTTCTGTCTCATTAGAAATGGAAACCAGCAAATTAAAAAAAATTATCATATGATATCACTTATATGTGGAATCTAAAATATAACACAAATGATCATATCTACAAAACAGTAACAGACTCACAGGCATAGAGAACAGACTTGTGGTTGCCAAGGTGGGGGGGGCAGGGAAGGAGTGGGAGTTAGGGATTAGCGGCCGCAAACTAGTATACATAGAATGGATAAACAACAAGGTTCTACTGTAGAGCACAGGGAACTATCAATATATTCAATATCCTGTGATGAACCATAATGAAAAAGAATATGAAAAGGAATATATATATAACTGACTCACTCTACTGTACAGCAGACATGAACACAACATTGTAAATCAACTATACTTCAATAAAATAAAAAAAAAGAAAAACAAAGAAATGGAAACCAGAAAAGGTAAAGTCGCCAGATAAAGTATAGGATGCCCAGTTAAATTTGAATTTCAGATAAATAACGTATAATTTTTTTAGCATAAGCATGTCCCACACAATATATGGAACATGCTCAATACTGAAAAAAAAATCATTCATTGCCTATCTGAAATTCAAATTTAACTAGGCATCTCCATTTTTCCCAAAATGGCAACCCTAAGCAAAAGGTTCCTTCCAAGAAGCCTGCTGAAAGTGAAATCCTTCTGAGTCAAGTTCTCCTTTCCTATTAACTTTTTTTTGTAATGTGAATGCTTTCTTAATTTCATTTTATTTTTAACGTTGCGTGTGACAGCAAATTTCTTATTAGGAAGAAGGTGTAGAGTGCTACTATCCTCAGGTCAGCTTTGTACTCCTTACAGCAGGGCCTGCGCATGTCGGATCACTAGGAGGGCGTTCTTGTCTGTAAAATGGGGTATAAAATAGCGGTCATCTAGCTTATAGGGCACTGCAGTGTGTGGGGAACTCAGTGTGGACACTGGCACAGGGAGAGTGCACAAAAAAGGGATGCTATTATTGTTTTTATTTACTCACTCATTCAACAAACATTCACTGAGTTCCTGCGCTATGGCAGGCACTGGTGAGGCACTGGGAATAGAGCAGTGAGTAATTCTCAACTTGCTGGGAGCTTCCATATGGCACAGACCCCATCCTCACAGAGCTTAATTTCTAACAGGGGAGCCAAACAAACAAAAATGTTATGCCCAGTGATGATAAATACTACGGAAGGAAAAAAAAAAACAGTGGGGTTAGGGACTTCCCTGGTGGTCCAGTGGTTAAGACTCTGTGCTTCCAGCACAGGGGGCGCGGGTTCGATCCCTGGTTGGAGAACTAAGATCTCACACGCTGCGCAGCCAAAAAAAGAGTGGGGTTAGAGAGTGATAGCAAGCTGTTCTCAATAGGGTGGCTGGGGGAGGAAGGCAGCGCTGACGAGTGGTATTTGAGCAGAATCCTTCATGAAGTTAGGGAGCAAACCACACAGATCTCTGGGAGAAGAACATTCTAGGAAGAGAGAACAGCAAGGGCAAATACCCTGATGCAGGCGAGCGTTGACAGGTCGAAGGGAACCCGTTATCGATGAGACTGATCAGGAAAACCTATTTTGGTTTCCACAAGCAGGTTTACCTGGAATTCCTGGTCTCACATAGACCTCAGGTTCTCAATTTCAGCCCAGTTGGAACCACTGCCTACAAAGCTTACTTTAATGACCCCAAAGCTTACTTTGACGACGACCCTGTGTATGTGTCTCAAGGTCTGAGAAACTGTCACTTTGGGGGCTTGTTCGTAAGGCGAGCAAACATTCCCCCAGCTGCTGCCATGGCCTTTATCCAGCCCCATCGAACTAAAAGGTGATGCTCCCATAGCCACCCAAATGTTGTGCTAAACATAGGATCTTACAACAGGAAGACAACTTCCAGCTGCCCTTGTCCAGCTCCACCTTTGCTTTCTATTTCAGCCATTTTCTTTCTCAACTTCTCATTTCTATCCTTTAGCCATGTTAAACGATTATTACAAAATTTTGGCCCTGCAAGTGTCTCGTATCCAACCCTGACCTCCGGCATTTGTCCATTATCTCCATTTCTTTGTCATCATGCAGTGCGGGTGACTTAGTAAGATGACCTTCAGGAGAAGTCTAGGTTATTTAAAATCTTTTAAAAATGCAGCTTGACTAGTTTTTTAGTACCTTCACATTTTTCTTCCCCTAGAGCTCTTGAAAATGCTTTCAAGAAAAGAGCAGAATTATTTAAAATAATCAAATTCATTTTTAATATGCCAGCACTATATTAAAGTGGTTCTTGGATTCAGTAGCTGTATCTCACTCTTAAGCAGTGTAAACATTTCTTTCATTTACATTATTTTCTTCTATTTTTCTTCTATATAAAGTATAAAGATCAAATCCAGTAAATTAACCTGTTAGGATCTAAACATTCAATGCTGTGAAGGGCTTCTTATTTTTAAAGTTCCTTTTATCCTTTTCAGTAAACATTTTATCACTGTGGTGGTGAGTAGAACAGATACTAGGACATTTTTCCTGCTGTTGCTCCTATCAGAATTAACCCTGGTACCTCCCCCACTCTGGGGTATAAAAGTGTCCCTCTGATAGAACTTCTGAAAGTTTAGTAGAAGCAGATGAAGATCTGAGAACAATGGGTCCTTGAACTTTCTGCACAAGGACTTATTTATGCATTAGTGACTGCTTTTATCAAGACTTCTGAGCAATTTGCAGTGTTAGTGACAACACAAGAGCCCATAAGGGAAAAGAGTCATTTAGACCAGAAGTTCCTACACTGAATCCTTTAACCTATCGAGTATTCCAAGGTGAAAAGTGTATTGTTAAGTTATGGGAGCTAGCTAAGACATCCTTCAGGGAGGTGAAACCTCCTCTACCTTTTGCTAGGATCCTTTCTCCGACCCCAATGCTTACCAAGGGTTTCCATTTCTATGAGAAATGGCCACCATCTCACATTTCCTTGGATTGAGATCCTGGGCTACAGCTTCTATCGTCCTCAGATCTGGCTTTAATTCTCAAAATGGAAGTCACAGGAAACAAACAAACAAAACCAAAAATCAAACAAACAAACACACAGACTCTCAGCCTAATCTACCAGGCTCGTTATATCTAGGAGACCTGACTTACAAAGAGCGTGCCATACTGCACCTGTACCCTACAGAAGCACAGCTTCCACGGTAATGATCTACTGTAAAAAAATGCTACCTGAGGGACTTCCCTGGCAGTCCAGTGGTTAAGACTCTGTGCCTCCACTGCAGGGGCCACAGGTTCGATCCCTGGTCAGGGAACTAAGATCTCGCATGCCGTGAGGCCAAAAATAAATAAATTAATTGAAATATCCATCTAAAAAAAAATGCTACCTGAAATTACAAGTGTTCCTGAACAGTTTTTTTTTTTTTTTTTTTTTTGGCGGTACACGGGCCTCTCACTGCTGTGGCCTCTCCCGTTGCGGAGCACAGGCTCTGGACGCGCAGGCTCAGCGGCCATGGCTCACAGGCCCAGCCGCTCCGCGGCATGTGGGATCTTCCCGGACCGGGGCACGAACCCGCGTCCCCTGCATCGGCAGGCGGACTCTCAACCACTGCGCCACCAGGGAAGCCCCTGAACAGTTTATTTTTGAAGATGAATCCCAGCCTCCCAGAAGTTCTTTGCATCTCACAACAAAAATAAGATGCAGAGCATCGAAACAACAAACAGCATCCCCTCCCACCTCCAAAATAACCTGGAGAGTGGAATGGTAGCTCGCTATAAGCAAACACCATGAAAACATAAGGTACTGATTAGTAAAGAAAAATAAAGTTTCCTCTCCATGCTGTTCAGTTACCCTGCTCATTTCTTAATAGTCCTACATTCGTAAAAGGCCAAAGGACTCTGACCTTGACAAGCTAACTGAGCAGGAAAAGGCAATCATGTGTACAAGGCTGTCACCCACCCCACAAATTATGATAAAATATACCTCGGCATCGGAGAAAAGAGTTGCATATCTCCAGTGACATCCACAGTAGTACGTTTAAGGATTTGAACAGAACAGCAATTCATTTTGCACTAACGTGTTTTATGGTTATCATCAAGCATTATGCCTTCAGAGACTGAAAAGTGACGTTTTTATGGACTCTGGCTCCTTGCTGCATTATCTTCACAGCTCAGAAATTATCTCTCTCTTTTTTAATTCCCCTCTTCTCACTCCCTACCTTTGCCCCTCATTTAAACAAAGCAGCCGTTTTTGTAAAGGAAAAGAAAAAGGAAAAAACGAAATGAATCCACATTACACAAAGGGCACAAAATGAACGGATTTCCAACCCTGAAGAGTTTCAAAATGAATGATTATCTGGCTAATTAGTGGAATAAATAATAATAATTGCCTGTCCCTCCTCATTAGAGCCCTTAATAGTAAATGAAACTCCAGTGCAGAGTTCCAGAGAGCTGGTTTCACAGCACAAGACTTAGTTCTGAGAGGGGGAAAAAAGCGAGATGACCCTATCTTGCAGATGCCCACATGCCAGTCCCTAAAACCAGAAGAGCAAGAAAAACGGGGGCTTCGGGATCTGCAGGGGAGATGTTTGGGGGCTGAGAGGGAGTATTTCTTGTTTCCTCTCATGCTTAAGGACTATGCTAGTTTCCAGGCATCCAAGACATGAGCACCAAGAGCTATGGATACAGACCACTGGAGCCAGAACATAGAAGGAAGGATTCTCCCTTGTTCAAAGATAACCTAGTCAGCAGTGTCCATGTTCTTAAAGTCTGATCTAATTTATCCGCAACGTCATTTACCCGAGCTGCTTGTTAAACCTGTGAGTTTGAGGCTCCCTCCTAGACTCGCTGACTCACAAGCTCTGGGGGTGTCCCAGGGTCTGCGTGTTTGACAAGATTCTTGGGTGCTCAGTCTGCACCTGAAGCGGAGCACCCCTGCAAGAGTCAGTGGATGGTGAGACTGGGCAATGCTGAGAAATAAAGCATGTGCCTGCCTTGTGAGGAATATGCTGTAGCAGGCGACCTCAGCGAATTGGACCATCTCCCCGTAGAGATTTTTATCCTGTGGCTCAGCCACCACATCCGTGTGCCAGGGCTCCACTCTGTACCAGCCTCGCCACCACATCTGAAATTAGCAGAGAACCTCGGTGCTGTTCTGTTTCTGGAGTCAGCTCAGTCAAACCCATTACTCAACACTGAAAGCATCTGATTGGCTTCTAATGAGGCAGCAGATCGCTTTTAGGGGTCTCTTCTCCAAGTGATGTATGGATGGAGCTCCCATTAATGTTAATCAACGGGGAGTATCCTCTGCTCAGACAACTGTATTAGCTCTGGCTACTTGATGCTCAAATCCTTTTTGTCTTCTGTGTTCTTCTATGTTCTTTCTGTCTTCTTTCTTTCAGTGTTCAGGCACTAGCCCAAAATGAGAATAAAAAGATTGTCTTTAACCTTCTACTGTTTTCATTCTTTTCTTTCTTTCCTTGGTTGCACCGGGTCTTAGCTGCGGCAAGAGGGACCTTCGTTGCAGCATGTGGGATCTTCAGTTGCAGCACGTGGGATCTTTAGTTGCGGCTTGTGGAATCTTTTAGTTGCAACGTTCAGGCTCTTAGTTGTGACACGCGGGATCTAGTTCCCTGACCAGGGATTGAAGCCGGGCCCCCTGCCTTGGGAGCACGGAGTCTTAACCACTGGACCACCAGGGAAGTCCCCCGGTTTCTAAATAAACCTCCTTTGAAGACTCTCTGAGGCCCAAATCCATGCTGCTCCCTCCACAAGGACACATTGTATCCAACCACATTAAGTAATGAACTGGTGTGACTACAGCGTGCTTAGTCCTGGGGAGACAGAGGTGTTCCTTGAGCTTGAAGAACTTAGAGTCTAGCCTGGGTGACAGATGGGTAAACGCGCCATTATAAAACTGCAGTACACGTAGGATGGACCGAGAAGGAAGCTTGGGTGGAATCTCAAATGAAGAAGAGGAGCTGCTCAAGAGGAGAAGAAATGATGCTCAAGAGAAGATGCTCGAAAGAAGAGCATTCCAGCAAGGGAAGGAAGAGCTTGCACCGAGGACAGCTCGGCCTATAGCTCCAGCTTGTCTGAACCCTCCACAGTAAGTACAGTGCCCAGGACCCAACCTGCTTTTAGGGGACTGCAGACATGGTTTTGTTCTCATTTATTTTAACACATTATTGGCCGGGGGATTTTTTGCAGAAACTAACGCCTGTGGCCTTAATATGACTCCGGTCAAAAATATGTTAGAAGCAAAAGCAAAAAATGAATACAATGATAACGAATATATAATAATGAATCTAGCCTGGATTCTACTCAGCTTTTTATCAACAAGGTCATAAAATATAATGCTTAATTATTTTTAATGGAACAAGAAGCCCATAAAGGCAAAAATACCTAGGGCCTTCAAAAGTCACAATGCGTAAGTCATCAGCCCTGGCTTACACAACGACACAGGTGAGCAATAAGGTCTGGAAGGGCAAGTGACAATACCTAGAACACTCTGACCCCTTACCCTGCACAAGGCACTTTTTTAAGAGCCTTGAAACTACTAACTTCTTTATTCCTCGCAATCCAATGATGTAGGTACCACCTCCATTATACAGATAAAGAAATCAAGGCAGAAGAGGATAAGCTCCCCAAAGTCATGCAGATAATACGCTCACACAGTCATCCAGACAACCAGGTCACCTATCCAGGACCTATAACTCCAGAGCCCACACATTTAAGCTTTCTGTGGACACACTCCGAATTATTGAATTATCTGGGATGAAGAGTCCATTTTCTCCCCCTTCCAATCAGTCATGGGTCAATACTTTTGTAAAAAAGCAATACAAATGGTTAGAAAAATGAAATACAAAACAAAACACAGAAAAGGCAAGCCCAATTTTTAACAAATTAAATTCAAGAGCTCTGATAGCTCTGGTGTCAAAGAGGAAACTGAGGAGACCCCTAAGGCCCCCAGAAGCAGCAAACAAACAGGCATAGTAGGCACCTGTGAGCTGCTCGAGCTCGCTCCTTTCTCGCTGTCTCTGGAGGTGTGGGTAAGTCCCTTTTAGAACCTAGTTCCGAAGTTTTTGCATTATGAGCTTTCAGATTTTATTTAAGCATCTCTTTTTCCAGACTGGATCCAGAAATCTGCTGGTCTCAGACTGAGTCTGACTTAAACAAGACAGGATCTGGGGTCAGACTGGGCTGACTTAGAAACCAGATGGGGTCCAGGGTCAGACTAGGTCTGACTATATGCTGGACTAGGTCCAGTGTGAGGCCTCGGGTGAATACAATTTTGTTTTAAGGCTGAACAGGTAGGTTAGCCTTACCAAAGATAATCTTGAATTACAGTGGCCACAGCAGAGAACTTTTAACCTAGATAAGCTTATCCATTTAGGAGGTGCGCTAGAGGGTCTCAGCTAAGCACTCACCATGAAGAGTACAAGAAAAATTCTCTTTCCTCACCTACAGTATCTGGTGACCAGGATGAAACCCGCTGGGACACCCACTCACTCCAGACCTGTCGATGGGATCCTGGGAAAACCGGCAGAAGCTGGCAAAGGGTGAGAATTCGAACCAAAGTCAGTCAGTTCTCCCAGATCTCTAACTGTAGTGCCTGATGGAAAGAGGATGGTAAAGTTTTACGTTGTCCCTTTCTTTCCAAATTCAGATTGGCAGGCAAAAAATATAAGAATTAGATCTTTGAATTATGACTCATGACTGTGCTTTTGGGTACCCACTGGTTGCTGCCCTGTTCTCTCCTAGGGACAGCTTTTGCCCTTGTTTGTCTCATTTTGTGTCCTGAGAACTTAGGTTGGCAACCATCACCCTGGGTGCCCTAAAAATATGGCCAGACACAAAGGTGAGTTGCATTCTATTTTTTTTTGTTTGTTTGGGTTTTTTTTGGTGTGTGTGTGGTACGTGGGCCTCTCACTGTTGTGGCCTCCCCCGTTGCAGAGCACAGGCTCCGGACATGCAGGCTCAGCGGCCATGGCTCACGGGCCCAGCCGCTCCGCGGCATGCGGGATCTTCCCGGACCAGGGCACGAACCCGTGTCCCCTGCATCGGCAGCCAGACTCTCAACCACTGCGCCACCAGGGAAGCCCTGCATTCTATTTTCAGCTAGGGTCCTACCAACTGTTGCCAGCTCTCAGAGGAATTATCTAAATCTCCCTTCCTCCCTCCCTCCCTTCCTTCTGTTATCTTTGGGAATGGCTCTCCATCTTGAGAAGGTAGTATTTTTTGCACCCTATTTGAGGATACCTCTCATGTTCATGAAGTTGTTAAGTACCGCCAGGGGTACTTACTATTTGTCCTGGCTCAAACCTGAAAAAGATATTCCAAAGGATTTTTTTAAGTAGCTCTATGGTCAGAAGTTGGCCAAATTGGAAGCTGATATTCAGAGCCTGAAGGGAACTTTTTTTAGACTTTCTCCCCTAACCTAAAATGAAACTATGTACCCAGAGGGAAATAAAAACATTCTGAAGGTTTTTGTGGGAGGATTTACTAAAAACATTCCAAAGAAACACAGCTCTAAATCTAGAACATAGGAACCTTTTGATTTCCCTCTTGAAGATGTTCTCTCTGATATGAAGAAGTAAACTAAAGGTGATGTAGTTGGATGAGTGGGTCGGCACCTTGGTATCATTCAGGTTGCAAACCAATTTTTTTGAGGAATTAAACACAACTATACTGTCTTACAAATCAAGTCTTTACAAGAACAGAAATGCGGCTCTAGAAACAATTCAAAGCCCACCTATCCTTTTTCCCAATCCCATATCCTCCCCTATCATCTCAAAAGGCTTGCGGATATTGTAAAAGACCTGGGCTTAGGGAACAAAAGTTCTTCTTGGTGGAACTTGCATTCTTCCTCTGTGTATTTTAAGATGTAAGTGTTCTCCCTGGTCTTCTCCATGAACCAAGGTAATTCTTATCAGAAGGAGAAAAAAAAGGCCATCCTGAAAACCTGGCCTATGAAAAACCTTAAAATCTCTTCTACAAATATTAGTAAAAAGTTTAAGCCATCCAAGCAGATGACCTTAACTTATATCACCTGCCAGAAACACAATTTGAATGCGACTGTTCTTTTATAACCTAGTGAGTTTGCATTATCATACCTGTTTTGTGGCTAAAATTTTAGAACAAAAGCTGTAAGATCTCTGTTTACCTCTGCTTGTATGTTTATGTATTTCTATGTATGTATGTTATAAACGTGTGATTTTTTTCACCTCCAATGGCATTGCCAAAGTTAACTTGTAAAGAGCTCTGTTTAATTGCCTTAAATATAAATAAGTGTTTATATAAATCAAATACACTTTCAGAAATATAGAAATTAACCCAAATGTTTTTCAAGTTCACATGATCTAGGATAATCATTAGTAAATAAAAGCTAGGTTACGTTTGTTGGTTTAATTAAAATAGGCATGGCATAGAGTTACCAGCATTAAATCCAATACTTTTTTGCGGTACGCGGGCCTCTCACTGTTGTGGCCTCTCCCGCTGCGGAGCACAGGCTCCGGACGTGCAGGCCCAGCGGCTGTGGCTCACGGGCCCAGCGGCTCCGTGGCATGTGGGATCCTCCCGGACCGGGGCACGAACCCGTGTCCCCTGCATCGGCAGGCGGACTCCCAACCACTGCGCCACCAGGGAAGCCCTAAATCCAATACTTTTAATCTACCTAGGCTTACTAAAGGTCAAAACAGCTGATGTTATCTCTGTTACAGAATCTGTCAATAAGAAAAACAACTTAAGATGATGGTTAGCTGTTTAAAATCTTGTGAAATTTTCATGATTAATCTAAATTTAATTATTAAGAACAAGTGAATTAAATAGATGTAAGACAAAAATTTATAAATGGACTTTTCAACAATAATTATGTTTCACAGTATGTCTTTTTAAAAATAGTTTCTAAAACCTTTTTGAGAACTTGAAACTTTAAAGTTATACTGAGATAAGTTAAATGATGGATATTCACTCAATACCTAGATCATTTTCAAATAAGATAAAATACTGAAATATCAATTACTGAACACAGGTTTATCCACTTTTGGTTTCCTTTTACAGAGGAACCAATGATATTTGGGTCTATCAGTAAACATGCTTTGGTCCACAATGGAAAATTTACTACTAGGAAGAATATGCTCCTAGAAATTATGAAATGTATTTATAAATTTGCCAATCCACAGAATGCTAGCTTAACAGACAGTCCACAATTGCTTCGTACTTTTCACTAGGAATAAAGAATTCTAAGGGTTAAGAATTCTAATCAATATATGTAATTAAACCTTATTAGAAGGGCTTCCCTGGTGGCGCAGTGGTTGAGAGTCCGCCTGCTAATGCAGGGGACACGGGTTCGTGCCCTGGTCTGGGAAGATCCCGCATGCCGCAGAGCGGCTGGGCCCGTGAGCCATGGCCGCTGAGCCTGCGTGTCCGGAGCCTGTGCTCCGCAACGGGAGAGGCCACAACAGTGAGAGGCCCGCATACTGCAAAAAAAAAAAAAAAAAAAACAACAACAACTTATTAGAAATAATAAGGGTGAAAGGAAACAACTGTATATGAAAAGTAGGTAAGGAAAGTAATAGGATTGTTTGTTCCAGAATGAGAAAGAAGAAAAAAAATAAGGTGAAATCTGAATGGATACAAAAGAGTTGTGAAAGGTTTGTGGAAAAGGAATTTTGGGAAAGGAATTTTATGTGTGGTCAAGCTAAGATTGGAATGGATGTATTTGTTTTTAAATAATGAATTTTAATATCAAATGTACACTGGTTTTTTTTTTTTTTTTGGCTGTGTTGGGTCTCTGTTGCACTGTGCGGGCTTTCTCTAGTTGCGGCGAGCATGCTTCTCATTGAGGTTGCTTCTCTTGTTGCAGAGCACAGGCTCTAGAATGCAGGCTCAGTAGTTGTGGCACCCGGGCTTAGTTGCTCTGTGGCATGTGGGATCTTCCCAGACCAGGGATCAAACCCGTGTCCCCTGCACTGGCAGGCAGATTCTTAACCACTGAGCCACCAGGGAAGTCCCTGGTACAAAGTTATAATTTTGTTTTCTCTCTGTTAACACAACAAAGTTTTATTGGACTATTGGTCTGCTCTTGATAAGAGATTATAGAAGTTGGTTTTTGTTGGTTCGTTTGTTTGTTTACCTTTTGGACAATCTACCTAGAAAGCAAAGATTTTGTCTTACCAAAATAATTTATTATGCTTCACATTCTCTTTATCTGGTCTTTAATTACTCAAGAAAACCCAGTCTTCTTAGCTTTAAAAGAGCTAAGTTTTGTTCAGAACTGTATAACTTTCAGTATCTGCCTTTAAAATTTTCTATTGTCACTTTGGTTAAATAGATAATTAGGTATTATTTCATAATAATCCATGATCCTATCTAGTCAAATGTTCAAACCTTTTGACCTTTTGACAAATTCCCAAAACCAAATTCTAAAAGGAGTCTTTTTGACCTCAAAGTAACTTTGAGATTTCCTAAAGAATCCCTGGAAATCTCAAAGGATTTGTCTCTCACCTTGTAAAAGAGAGCTGTTAAACCAATTAGGCATATTCAGTATATTCAATTACATGGGAAGCATTGTCAAATAAGTGATGATAAGCCTTCTTAAGTTATATTTGTACGGATGCATGTTATTAATAAGTGTTCTAGAAATTGTAGGAAATTCCTCAAAATCTAGTACATCCTGGTATGTTATCAGTCATAATTCCAGTTATTACTTTTAAATGCTGTATGTCACAGAAATAACCAAATTTCCTTATCAGTTCCATTATAATGAACTCTCATCAGATCTTTAACCATGGGCATTTTTAAGTCTTTTGTAGTTTACAGACAGTTACTGTTTTATTCTGATGCTTTTGCAAAAGTGAGATTCACAGAAAGGACCCCATCAAGTACTCTTAACCACTGACATCATTGCTGAATTTCAAGCTGTTAAAACTTGGGTGTGTATTTCAAAACTGAAGAAGGCCCCACATGACATCTGGTCCTATGTGAACACTGGAGAACTCAAAATTGAGGAAGAAACAGCCAACATCAAGGTAAACTGCTTCCTCCCAAGACAGTAGATCAAGAACATTGTTTTCCATTCCTCCCTCCTTTTCTGGCCGTACTCTTCCTAATTCTTACAGCATGAAGGTCTTTTTGATTCTTCTTTTGTCTTGCTCTGGCTTGGAAAGATAATGGCATTGTTTACATACCCCAGGCCATTGCAAGGGGGAGTAATCCAACCTCCAAATAACTGCTGGATTTGCCACAATGCTAGTGATACTGTACTTCGGCCCATCACAAATTTCTCCCTGATTTCCAATGCCTCGGTTTCTCTGGAACAAACTCAGCTCCTTCTCTATTGTGTCAGACTCCTTAACCAGGGGAGTCCATTTCCCTGCCTCTGATTGACAACCAGAAACTCATGGAAACTTGCACCCAGGCTCTGTACAAAAAAGGTGCACAGGCAAGGGTGACTAGAATAAAACCACCTGTGCATTGTACAGAACCTTCAATTTTACTGACCTCCGTGGCTGTCACCTTTCCAGTCCTGGGCCACAGACTCAAATGGAAATTACCAGGAGGTATTCATGATTCAAAATTAGTTTCCTGTGGCAGATCCCTACTGCCCTGGCTAAGAGTAAGTGCAAATGAAGCTATGATCAGGAATCTCTCCTTATCTCTGGAAGATATTGTAGAACCTGCTGCTAAAGCTATACCCACCCAAAAATGATCCATATATTCTCTGGCCAAAGTTGTTCCTGATAATAGAATAGCCTTAGATTATCTTTAAGCTGAGCAAGGAGGTGTTTGTGCTGTGGCCCACACCACTTGTTGTACTTGGATTGACACTTCTAGGGAAGTTGAGACTCAGCTACATAAGATCACTGAACAAGCCAGTTGGCTTAAAGTGACTCCTTTAATGGAGGCCTTTCTTTGACTTATTTGATTCTGATTGATTTGGGTCATGGGGACCATGGCTCCAAAGTACACTCCAGACATTGGGAATTATCCTGCTTATAATAATCATAGTAGTCTCCCTGGCGTGCTGTATTCTCTCAAAAGCTTTAAATGCTTATTCTCAACTTCTAACCACCAAGCAAATGACTAGACTCCCTAAGATTAGCATGTAAGAAAAGGAATGAAGAGAATGATTTAAAGAACGAGAAACCAACACGGTGACCTGTGAATACCACACAGAGGATCAGAAGAAACGGTGAAAACCTCAGAGCAGGGTCTGGGAGTAGTGCTAATGCCTTAAATTTCGTTCACATCTCTCAGTTACACTGAGAATCTGATCAAAAGGGGGGAATTATTCAAAACCAGATAACAGGCCTAAAATGGAGTCATTTACGCCAAGCCCTACGTCACCAAACCAAGACTTAAATTACGGTTTCAGCTCTCCCAGAAATGGAATCTTAAACCAGTCAATCAGGAATCGCCTGATCAGCACTGGTTAGGTAATCTGACTGATAGATCCCTGCCATTCCCTAAAGGAAAGTGACTTTTCAATAACCAATGCAGTTTTCTGTCTAGTATAACTTCCTTGTTCCGATTCCCTCTGGCTCTAAGAGTCTTTGATTTCGTATAGCTCCTTGGAGCTCCTTTCTATCTGCTAGATTGAATACTGCCTGATTCAAATTGATTTTTGTGCAAATAAACTCAATCCCAATATGCCCCACTTTTTTGCTTCTGTTTTTGTTTTTGTTTTTTTTAACAGAGGTATTCTCTTTGGAAATCCAGCCGTTCACACCAAGGTTTGTATAAAACAAGAGGCACCTTTATTTCTTGCTGTCGAATTTTGGTAACTGTCTTAGATCACTTGCTGCCTCCCATGGCACCTTCAGTCAGGATGTTGTGTGGCGGTCATCATCTTTATATTGAAAGGAATTATTTCAAGTGCCTCAAGAAAGGATTTTTACATGTGTTATTTCATTCAGTCCCCTGCCTGAATCATCTTAACAGCTGATCTTAAGTCCACCATGTTTTCATGCATCTACTTCCCTTGCATCAGAAATTTCACCCAGATAGGATGGTTTCACTTGGTGACGTGCGGAAGCAAATCTTGCTCTTTTCCCACAGATGGAGACATGGCTGCCTGGGATTTGGGGATTTAGAATTTCTTATTAATGGCAAAATCTGGAATGTTGTTGTAACTCAGGCAGCAGATGGTCACTGTCCTGAAGGGAAAAGGGCAGTCTGGGGTAGAGACACTGCTCATAGGGATCAATGCCACACAAACATCTACCCAGAAATGGCCCAACACAACCATTCCGAAAGTGCCAATATGGTACCCCTGAGGGGGAGATGGAACTGTCCCTGGGGAGCAGGACAGCAGCACCTCCTAAGAAGTGATGAGTCACATGTGTTCTCATCCTATCATCATGGAAGGTATAGAGCTGCCCAGGAGGTTTGGGGACCTGTTATATCAACTTCAGAGCACTCATCTAAGTGCATCACAGTGCTTTGCCTTACCTAATTCTCATGACAACCTTGTGAAGTAAGTACTGTTGGTTTACAGGTAGAGAAATGGCGACAAAGAAATGGCGAGTAACTTTCTGGGGATGGACAGCTAGTCATTGGCAATGCTGGGATTTGAATATGGATGCACAGATGTTTAATGTAATTTATTATATTGATATGACCCCTATTCTTCCATGCAAATGCTTTACACAGCTCATGGGAGGGCCCTCTTTTTCAAGACTATATCACCAGAACTTCAGATACAAGAGACAGGCAAGCTAGTACTAGCAGCACTAGAAACAATAGTTGTAAAGAGCATGTACACAGTTAAAACTTGTTTTTTGTTTGTTTGTTTGTTTGTTTTCCGGTACGCGGGCCTCTCACTGTTGTGGCCTCTCCCGTTGCGGAGCACAGGCTCCAGACGCGCAGGCTCAGCGGCCATGGCTCAGGGGCCCAGCTGCTCCGCGGCATGTGGGATCTTCCCGGACCGGGGCACGAACCCGTGTCCCCTGCATCGGCAGGCGGACTCTCAACCACTGTGCCACCAGGGAAGCCCAAAACTTGTTATTATTGTATTTATATCTGTAAATTGCCTGAAACTAGTATTTTATCAGACCCATTTTACAGATGACCAAACGGTGGCTTTAAGAGGTTAGGTAGTTGCCACAGTCACACAACATATTTGGCCTAGATCAGAGATTCGAATCTGCTCTTTCTAATTCTTTTCTATTTTCCAACCACCACTCTGGGTTGTCAGGACAACCATTCCTACCTGGGGCCCACACCCTCTCCTCCAACCCATCCTGAACAAATGCAGTTTCCCCAGATTCCCTTTACCTACTCGCCTTTGTCTCTGTCACCCCTGAGGCCCAAGATGAAAACTATTTGGACAGTTTAAAACTTAGTTGCAAATTTTCCGGTATGGAAATACTGTCCTACCCCAGGCAGCCTCCTTCACTGTGAATCAGGTAGTCAGAGGAGCCTCCCAAAAGGCACAGATACTTTGTACAAGTTGAGCGGAAACCAAGCAACGCAACTCCTAGCACTAATAATTACTGAAATTTGTTGAGAATCACAATAGCTCAGTAAAGCCCAGTGTTTCCCTAAAGGGCAACTATAATAGGCCTATAACTTCAAACGTGTAAGAATAATTTGTTATTCATGTTAATCCCCTCGCCATTGCCAGCGACATCAATCTTTTTCAAAGGGGGACACTGGAAAAAACCACTGAAGTCTGAAGGGAAGAGACAGGCACGAAGGTGAGAAGCAGCGGCCAGCACAGCAACTCTGCGGTTCTGCTCCTCACTGCCTGAGACTTGGAATATTTCATTCGGGTTCACCATCCACCCCAGGCCCATTTGGCTACAATTCCCCAGTAAGACAGGGAGGTGGACCAGGCCACCAGCAAGCCATTCCCGGCTATTTTTTTTACAAGGATAATGTAAGTTTAAGAACTTTTACCACGGAGGTCCAGGCAAGATTACTCGCCCTAGTTAAGGTTAATGAATTCTTTGCAGATTCTGTTTCAACTCAGAAACAGCACCCACTTTAAAAACCGTACACACACCCAGACAGCCACACTGGTTTCCAGGACTTAGTTTTCAAAGTTGCAGAAGTGTCTCAAGTAAAAATGATGCTTAGGAACAGGCCAGAAGCCGACAACAGAAGAAAGAAAACGTAACACGGATGAAGGTGACTCTGGAAAACCAAGAATTCAAATAAATTGAAGGGACAGCCTGTGGGCTAACATCTCAGAAAAGAAAGAAACGGTGCTGGTCATTTTCACGGCCTCCCCTCCCCGCTTTTACTCAAATTACGAATGAAGGTTTATAGGAGATGCTTTCCACTCACAGTCACAGACGGGCCACCCCATACCTTCCTTTTCTTGTTCCATGTACATTAGAGAGAAAGCAAAGGGAAGATTTTTCTTTTCTGCTTTACTTTGCCTTGACGTGGTACCCGAAAACAGGAGCAACAGTGATGCCTAGCTTTTCCAGATCCTGGCATTCGGGGGAAAACAAAGCTCCTTTCTAAGTGGATACGGATCGAAGGACCTAGGGCGTGGGAAGCTAATTGAATGTCCACTTTCATAAAACAGGGCGTCGGATCCTTCCCTCTGCCACCAGCGTGCAACAAGCCATACACCCTTCCAGGCTCAGAGAAGGGGAACCCCGGCCAGCAGCCCCTCCTGGGGAGCTCTTGAGCCAGTAACCTCGACGGCCTATAACTAGGCTATCTCCTTCAAACTGCCTGGGAAATCACTCGAGAAGGGGTCTTGGTTCCGCTGTCTGGATGGGAGACCGTCTGGGGCCCCATATTGGCAGGGGCAGGCCCAAGAGACAGAGGGTTGTGTGCTGGGCACAGTGAAGGAGAGCAGGTGCCAGCCGTCGTCTAAATAAATTATTCAAGATTCACCGGGCCTGCAGCTGAGAAGCTGCAAATGGTTTTCACCTCTGGCATTCATTTTTTCTCTTTAGTAATATTTATAGCTCCTTAAATTAAAAAAAAAAATTACATGCTCATTATCTAATATTTTAGCAACAGGAAGAGTACGACGTAAAAGTAAGAACATTTAAGTCTCCTTCTCCTAGCACCCCATTCCCCAACACTATGAACATTTAGGGATGTATCCTTCCAAAACTTTTTTCTTAGCACACATACCAGCATATCTTTCTGTAGGTCTGTGCTCCCAGACTCTGAAACCTGCGCTGCTCTGAACTTGCCCATTCTCTTTTATGTCCTGGGCTCCAACATGGGATACGGCCTTCACGTCAGGTCTGCCATGGGACCTTTGGGTTACGTTTTCCCACAATACCCCTAACTTGGCCCTGACAGCTTGCCTCAGTTCTCAGTCAGTTCAGCCATTGATCATATTTAAGCTGTGTTTCCTGCAACTTGAATGCCTTTTATTTGTTTTTAGAGAGTCGCCTGGCCTTCCTCTCATCAGCAGTAGAAGAGAGTTGGTTATGGTGATTTCATAAGCCAAAATGCAAACAAGTTGTGAATAAGACCTTCCAGCCTAGAGAGAGTGAAGAGTATTTCCTAAATTCTAAGAAAATGTTGCTTAGAAGATTTAGTCACAGATATTTGGGGAGAAAAGAACAAAATACTATATTAAGCATATTTATGAACTATAAGATGATTTTATGAACTATAAGACAAAACTTTTTCTTCATGTGCATTTTTGAATGCAGAAAATATGATGCTTTCACACCCTCACCTTTCCTAACCTGAACTGCGATCTCATACCCCAACCCCCTTTTTTTGTCAGGGTCTACCCCAATACGTTATCTTAGATATCTGCGACCCTAAAAGATGAATAGTCTCAAATACTGGATGTTTAACGTGAACGTGAGTTGGGACCTGAATTAATCTCAATCATCCTGACGTTTCACACTGGCAAACCCATTTCTGCTATGAAAAGCCTGTCTGGAATGACTTCTCCATTAGGAATCCTGCCCGTGGCCCTTTAAAAATAAATCGTATCTGTGGGTAATCCTTCTCTTCATGGTTGTGGTGGCAGAAACCACAGGTCTTAGTGGCAAGTCTAGATGTTGACGACATAGATAGAATCTAGAAATGCAAAGGTTACGGAATAATATGAAGCCGAGCGGGATCTTTCCTGTTTCAGGACGACGTTCTCCAACGAGGTTATGAGATAAGGTAGTAACTGGTCATATGGCAACAGGTACCACACAGCCCTGCTCCGTCTCCCCTCACCAGTCAACCAACAATTCCTCTCACAAACAGTCCAGTGCCCATGTACACGGGATGATGAAGGAATAAAGCTGGCCTGATGAATGGGTGTGATTCCAGACATACAAAATATCATGACCCCACACACCCTATTATGACATCTAAAATTCTACCACTAGAAATTCATTTATTTGCATCTATGAGTCCCTGAGAAGAACAATATCTTAAGCTATTTAACTAACTCGTGATTAGAAAGCTACCAGGACCTAATGATGAGAAGCAAGATATTGATACAAAGGAAATGCCGGGAAGGTGAAGATGGATATTTAAAAGGAAGTTAAGGTGTCAAAAACAAACTGCAGTCTCTTTTTCATCTTACTTATGGCTTGCCCTTTTTTGGAAAAATTTCTTTTTAGCAGTGCAAAACCCCTAGGAAAAAAAAATGGTTCACTCTAAGGAAGCTGGAGGAGGATTAATTCTAAGCAGATACTCATATGCTTGGGAACCAAAAGGGGAAGCCTTTATGGATTCGAATCATCCTGACCCTCTTTTCAGCACAGTCTTGAATATCGATGATAATGTTAATACACATAAAGAGGTACCAGGTAGGGGAATAAGAGCCTGGATTGACTCCAACCAAAAGACAACCCCACTTGCTTTCAGCACCGTCCCTGCTATGGGGCTAATTCCTAACAGAAAACAACAAATCCGTTAAAAAATTTAATAAAGTAACCAATGAAATATGTCAGAGTACCTCATGACAACATTTCACTCTTTGCACTGATTATCACGTGGCTGCTTACACAGATGCCCATGAATCTGACTGCATTAGGTTCTCAGGCTTTTATTTGAGATCATTTCTTCTCCCTATGTGGACGTGCCCAGGAAATGAGATTTAATGAGTCACCATCCTCTGTGATAATCACAGGAGAGCTCATTAGCTTGTTGTCAGAGTTGTACCTACTACCTGCCCCCAATCTGCCTATGACTTCTTTTGAGTTAAATATATTACCAAAAGGGAGAGCTCAGAAAGAGCATGTCTGTGCTGAATGCTGCAGATCTGAAACACTATATAAATATTTTTACATATGTTAAAAGGCATCTGAGAGCAGAAGAGAAAAAAATAACAGAAACACATCCCCTATTGATGGCATTGCTACTCAGATGACACACATCATTAAAAAGAACTAAAGTTAGACATTTACACCTTTAGAAGCCCTGTCAAGTGTTTAAATGCCTGGGCTGAATCAAAGCAAGAAAGGGTTCAAAGGATAGGGGAAAAGAGTGTCATGAGTCTTACAATTTATCACGTTTGGCGCATTCCCCATTATGAATCTTAGGATACTTCACCAAGGTCTCCCAATCTCACGACCTTTGGTTTTCACTGGAAATGACCAGACGGCTCTCATAGCACTTCACGAGAAGGGATGAAGTCCTACCTTACTCTCAAGGAAAGATTAAGTGAATCTTCAGTCCTTCCACAGACCATGTGAGTAATAAGTTTGACTCACCTTGCACTGCCATTGCCCATAACAGAAGTCATGACATTGATCGCCTTCAGCAGAAATCATCTGAGTGATCTCCTGGGTTCCCGTCTGGGTCCTTCCTAGGTACAGAGTTACCCGGGTGAGAATGTTCCTCTGGCAAGGCTGAATGACTGCCATAGACCAGTGCCCCGCTCCCAACCTATGTTTACTGAGCTAAACCAGAGCCATAAAGCCTTTGGGGAATGCAAAGACTATTTTACCTCTAAGGTCCTTAGATTCAAACAGAAGTATTTCTGAACCCTCTTTGGGTTTCATATGTTTTTTTTTTTTTTTTTTTTTTTGGGTTTCATATGTTTTTAAGAATCTGATGAAAAAATATGAACTGGCTCCAAAGAAAAATGTCCCACCCCCTTACAAACGCATGCACAAACACAAAGACACACACACACACACACACAGAATATTTGGGGGTACAATTCTGGAGACTTCCCCAGCACTCTGATCTTATTTCTAGAACTGCTTGGGGTCCCTGGACCTAACACTAGGTCTTGTATAGATTATGATATCAAGGGATGAAATAAAAAAGTAACACTCATTGAGAACTTACTCTATTAAGCACAGGTACTATAACATCTCATTTAACCCCTACAACAACCCTAAGACGTACATCTGTTATTATCCCCATTTTAGAAATGAGGAAACTGAGGCACAGATAATTTATGCAACGTTCCCAAACAGCCAGTTGGTGGCAGAGTTAGGGCTTCAAACTCAGTGTGGCTCTGGAGTCCGTGCGCTGAACCACTAGGTCACTGTGTCTCTCTTATGCAACCCATTTTTATTTTAAGGCATGTTCACTTCTGTTTTCTCGTTTAATTTTTGCAACCCCTTCTAGTAGTTAGATTAGATAGCTATCCCCACTTGAGTGGGTGTTGAAAGCATTTCCAGAGCAGAGCAGGATTTGCTTTTCACTCTCTTTTTCAGACAACGAAGTCACAGTTGATGAAATTAAAAATTAAAAGCAAAAATTCTGACTTGAGTCTCCTTCCTCCATTAACTACAGGTTGAAACGCCCTGGAAACACATCTAATTCCTTTCTTCCCAACCGTCCTCTGCCTTGAGGACTAAATCAGCATGGTGAGGTTTTGAAGCCATGTGGGGTTTCCTGAAGAAACTTGGCTTCCTGCGGTTCACAGAGCAGTTTTTTGTTTCTACAAAGGAAAAGGCAAAGGGAAGAGCAGGAAGAAGAGGAACGGTGTCAATCTGTAGAAAATAACAACACTGTGTGAGTATGATCATGCTGGACGTTAGATGGACATCTCTGCCGTCTCATGTAGCTCTGAATCTGACGTGTAAAATAATTTTTTTAAGTATTTAAACCCTCCCTTATCTGAACTCCACCTAGCATTTTTCAGTGCTCGGCTGTTCCACTCTTGAGTCAATTTCTCCTTCTTTAAAACCCCTATCAGCATGTACTACTAGTTCTTCCCTGTCATTCAGTGTCAGACATTGGTCCCACCTTCTTGTTCCAGTGAAACAGCAGAGCACACTAACACAGTCCCCGGTCTCCTTCCTCTAAACATGCATAGAAATGCTGGGGGAAATGTAGCACTTTTCTGAAAGAGAACCAAACATGAAAGAAAGAATGAGAAAGAGAGAGAAGAAATCCCCAGGTAACAGAAATGAAGAACGCATAGGCAGAGTCACCATCTTGGCATTTGTAAACTGATGCTCCGGGGGCCCAGCCGGATATTGGGTCTACATATTGGCCCAAATGGCAAGAGGCTGGGGTTCAGTTGCCCACTTAGTAACAGGAAAGGTAGAATAAAGCTTGTGCAAGATGGGGAACTAGGAATGACAAGTCCATATGAAGTCAGGATCCTATAAGGCATATTTGGGCATGCAGGGTACAGAGTCTGAACTCATGTTATCCACCCAGCAGGAAACTTCAGTGTAGCAATTAAAATAACAACTGGCTGCAGACCAATAAAACCACTGAGATGCCTATCATAAGAAAATGCAAAACTACTCTGCAGAAGTATTTTCACAACCCAAGAGCACGGGGCCTCCCCCAAATGGGGAAAACCCTTTGCTAAAAGTAAGCGTGCCAACTCAAAGAAAAAAATTACAAATCACAAGAGGAAATAATCCTTCAAAAGAGAGAGTAAGCAGACAGGCAGAGCAAAAGGGGAGATTAATACTCTAAGAATTTAAGATAATAGAACAATCTGAAGCAGGCAATAAAAATAAACATATTCAAAACAAAGACATAAAAGAAAGACTGGAAGCCATGATGTAAGAACAAGACGTCATACAACAAAAAGAAATAGCTTTGACTAAGTCATGTTATACTTCTGGAAAAAAACGAAAGACAGAATTATTGAAATTTAAAACTAAATAAATGGTATATCAGTTTTCTAGGGCTTCCATAACAAAGTAGCACAAACTGGGTGGCCTGGAACAATAGAAATGTATAGTCTCACAGTTCTAGGGGCTACAAGTCTGAAATCAAGCTGTTGGCAGGCCACGTTCCTACTGAAACCTGTAAAGGAAAGATGGATCCTCCCTTGCCTCTTCCAGCTTTTGGTAGTCCCAAATGTCCCTTAGCTTGTGACAGCATAACTCCAATCTCACACAGTGCTTTCCTCATGTCTCTTCACACAGTCCTCCCTCTGGGCATGTCTCTGTGTCCAAATCCACCCCTCTTTTTATGGACACCAGTCAGACTGGATGAGGGTCAACTCTAATGACTTCATTTGAACTTGATTACCTCCATAAAGACCCTATTTCCAAATAAGGTCATATTCTAAAGTATTGGTGGTTAGGACTTCAGTGTATCTTTTTTGGAGGACACAATTCAACTCATAACAAATGGGTTTAACATTAGTCAGGTACAATAAAAGAGAATCAATGAAAAAAATTTCATCAGTGAATGAAAGAATAAATCAGAAAATTAACCAGAATGCAATATCAAAAAATTAAGAGATAGAAAATATAAAAGAGAAGTTCAAAGTTATATAGGACAAAATAAGATTCAACCTATATCTCTTAGGAGTTTCAGAAAGATGAAGAAAAAAGGCATGAAAGAGAAGAAATATTCACTGAGATAATGGGATTTTTTCCAGAATTTATGAAAAATAAGTGTTTAGATTTAGGAAACATGCCAAGAGAAAAGTAGGTCAAAGAGAAATAAATACACAGCCATATACATATATACACACACACACACACACACACACACACACACACATATATGTGTATATACATCTTATAATGAAACTATAGATCAAAAATAAAATCTTAAAAGAAATGAGGAAAAAAGATTAACTATAAATAAATAAAGATTAGATTGATGGCAGACTTCTCATTAGCAAAAATAGAAACCAAACCAAAACTAATCTATGCTGGTAGAAGTCTGGATAAGGTTTAACTGTTGGTGGGTGACGGTGGGTAGTGGCTGGCAGGGGGCATGAAGGGTGGGCTCCTGGGGTGTCGGCTAGGTTCTGTTTCTTGATTTTGATTTCTAGGTTTTGATTACATGGGCTCCTTGGGCTGTATAATAATGCTATATGTGCTTTCCTATATGTATATTGTATTTCAACAAAATATTTTAAAAAGAGAGACCAGAAGACAAAGGAATAGTATCTTCAAAGCACTGAGGAGAAAAAGTCAGCAAAATGATCATTCAAGTAGCATGACAAAATAAAGACATTTTTCAATCCAATGAAGACTGTGAGACTTTGCTATTCACCACCCATGTTGAAAGAACCTCTAAAGGATGTATTGCAGTAGGAAGAAAACTGAACCCATAATGAAGGAGTAACATTGCAAGGAGCAATAGTGAGGGAAGAAATTGATAAACATGTAAGGTAAATCTAAGTAACACGCACTGAAAAACCAAGGGTAAAGAAGACTAGTTTTTAAACAAGGAAGAATTAAAATCCTGAGGGGAAAAAAATATCATGGATGATGAGAGGTATCTTTGGGTACAAAGGTCCCTGTATAATTTGGGATAAATTTTGGCTTGAAGAATACAAGTTAAAAATTTAAAGATGTTAAAAAAAATAAAATAAAATAAAAAAAGACCAAAAAAAAAAAAAAGGAGTTATACAGCAGAAACTAACACAACATTGTAAAGCAATTACACTCCAATAAAGATATAAAAAAATTTTAATGATAACTAAAAGATAAGAAATAGAAAATATAAATTTCAAACCAGTGGAAAGGGGAAAAGGGATAAAGAAAATTCAGACTAACCAAGAGAAGCCAGTAAAGGAAAAAGACGAAGCCAAGAAAAGGCAGGTATACTGAAATAGTAAACAAGATTATGGGGAAAAGCCCAAAGAAATCATGATTTAAATAATGAAATTTAAATGGATTAAGTTGGCCAATTAAAGAGAGATATTCTTAAATTTTTAATAATTCAGTTATATGCTGTTTGAAAGAGACATGCATGAAACACAATGATACAAAGTTGAAAGTTAGTATACAAATACTAACCCAAAGAAAGTTTAAAAATACTAAGATCAGAGAGCATTCAAGAGGGGAAAAAACTTACTCGGAGTTAAAATTGTCATTAGTTTATGAGAAATAAAAGGACCAATTAATTCTTCAAGAAAATATAACAATCATGAGATTGAATAAACCAAACATGGTCTCAAACTACATAAAGAAAGAAATTAACCAAATCACAAGAAATTGATCAATTCTCCATCATGCTGGGAGATTTCTTAAACACTCCTGTTTTAAGTCTGATAAGTCTAGTTGATGTGCGTACATTTCATGTTACAACTAAACCCTAAAATCCTTGAAGTAGGGTGAGTCTCTTCTGCCATGTTCCACAGCATATGAAAGGCACTTCCCTGCCCCTCAAAGTAACCGTACATAACCCCTTCTCATATAATGGATGGAAGGCTAAGTGCTATAAGCAAGTGCAAAGCACAAAAAAGTGCATACTAATAAGTTATTAATGATAGTAGACACTTTTTTAACCAGCAAAACGAATTAATAGTAGAATAATTAGTGAAGATTTAAAACAATGGATTGAAAAGAGAAAAAAATGTATTATCTCACTGTACTTCTTTTTCAGTATTTATGAGACACCAGGTTCAGATCAAATTATAAAATTACTATATTAACCAGAGGATCACTTATATTCCTTCTAAATGGGGAAAAAAATTAAACCTGGAAAGATTAAAGAACTGTAAACAGAATTCGCATTTAAAGGGCACAAGACAATAGCAATTATGCTACCCCCTAGTGGCAGAGCGTGGCAACCCAAAGCGTTTTCTATCTTATGGGTCATTTTCCTAACAAAAAAACTAAGCTACAGACCATAGAGTTGATAGTGATAAGTGTTCGATTAATGTCTGTTGTTATTGTCAACATTATCATCATCATTTTCATCACGCTCAGCCTATAGCTAAGTGCCTTTGTGACAGGAAGCAATTTCCGGGCCGTCAGCTGTACCCAGGGCTGCAGGGTCACACCACAGACAGAGGGCAATTCATATTCAGGGAACAGCTTTTGGCCACTTTTCTCAGAAGGTGGCAGTATAACTATCATACACTTAGAGACTGCCTGGCCTTTGTAGTATATTGTGCAAAAGCAGCTCTTCGAAGTTCTATCCTAAAGAACACTAAGGGTGTTCATCATGGAATAGAATGCCATTTTCATACAGCCCTAAACTAAACTGGAGGCTGACATTTCGGTTATAACTCAATAGGTCCTATCCCATATGTATGCATGCCCCACGTGAAGTGTGTAAATTCATGTTTAAAAGGAGTTAGGGCTTCCCTGGGGGCACAGTGGTTGAGAGTCCGCCTGCCGATGCAGGGAACACGGGTTCGTGCCCTGGTCCGGGAAGATCCCACATGCCGCGGAGCGGCTGGGCCCGTGAGCCATGGCCGCTGAGCCTGCGCGTCCGGAGCCTGTGTTTCGCAACGGGAGAGGCCACAACAGTGAGAGTCCCGCGTACCGCAAAAAAAAAAAAAAAGGAGTTAAAGCCCCTATTTACCAAGAGATTCTCTTATAGTAAATGCCATAACCTCTAGGTAGCGGGCAGCAATTTTATCATTTCTTACTTTAGTAAGGATCCACACTCGAATTTGTTGAGAACGTCTAGCATGTGGTTTCCATTAAGCTTCCATCTAAGCCCAATGCCTCAGTGCAGGCTTTGCAAAATCGATTGTGCTTTAACAGAAAAGCAGCGTTAGAATCCCTGCATATCTTGCCCTACCCATGAAACAGTACTCTTTGTGACTTGAGTAATTTCCCCTAGGCTCTAGGTCATTTTAGTTGTGTTTTAGATTAGTCAGGTGGAATGCTTAACTAAAAATATTGAATATTTTCATGAATTAATACTAATCGGTGGGCAGAGCAGCTAGAGTTGGAAACAAACATGGAAGGAATGTAATCAAAGGCAATTTGAAGATGACCTGGCAGTCTAAAAGGCAATGGTCAAGTATCCTGCTTTAAACGTTTAATGTGTGCACTTCACACAAAAACGAACGTGGCAAATTGTGATTCCAAGCTAAACACAAATCCACCCAGTTGTCAACCCGCCTATTTGGTCAGTTTTAAGTTTAAAAACACTGCTGATCGTGAAAACCACAATTGGCTGCCATTTCAAACCCACCAGAACGGCTAAAATGAAATGTACAACACTGAATGTTGCCAAGGGCATGGAGCATCTGGAACTCCATTCCACACTGTTTGGGGGGACTATAAAACGGAACAATGGGGAGAACCGTTTGGTAGCTTCTTACATAATAAAACCTACATCTACCCTGTGACTTAGTATGCTCACTCCTAGGTATTTACTTAAGATAAGTGAAAATGTAGGTCCTCAAAAAGATCTGTACACAAAGAGCAGAAGTTTTAAATTTTGACAAAGTCCAATTCATTGGTTGTTTATTTTATAATTCATGTGGTTGGTACCTTATCTAGGAAATTTTTGCCTATCCCTAGGGTTGTGAAGATTTTATTTATGTTCTTCTAGAAGCTTCATAGTTTTAGCTTTCACATCTAGGTCATGATCCATTTTCGGTTAACAAAAAAGACGTGTACATAAATGTTCATAGCAGTTTTATTTATAATGGCCCAAAACTGGGAACTACGAAGTGTCTCTCAACAAGAGAATGGAAAAACACAGTGTGGTATATATATCCATACAGCAATAAAAAGGAATGAGCAACTGATATACATAACAACCTAAGTTAATCTCAAAAACATATGTTGAGTAAAAAAAAGGGAGACACAAAAAAGTATACTTTATGTTTCTATTTATATGAAGTTCAACAACAAGCAAATCTAATCCAAGGGACAGAAGCCAGAACAATGGTTGCCTGTGTTTAAGAATCAGAGGATGCTGAGTGAAACAGAGCACAAGAGAACTTTCTAGGGGACATGAAAATGTTCCGTAACTTGTTCTGAGTGGTAATTACACAGAAATTCAATTGTCAAAAGTCTTCAAATTGTACACACTTCAGAATTGTGCATTTTATTGTATACACATTATGGCTCATTACAAAAAAAACCCCAACCATTGCTGATTTCAATGCTGATGTTTGATCTGATGAATTTAATCCACTAGAGAACACCTTCCAAGGCACAAGGCTACTTTCCTGGAAGTGAAGTACAAGTTATTTTTTGCATTTTGGGGCCTTGCACAGTGTTGTCAGAGAGAGAAGCCCTAAGGCAGAAAAGTAAAACCAGGGCAGCGCGGAGTTACATTTCAACTTGTTCAGCTTCTAATATTCAAAAAATTCACTAATGACAGGTTCTTGAATCTCTGCCACTTTCTTCCCTAGGAACAGCTGAGTTCAGTTCAACAAACAGGATCCATTTTTTCATACTAACTTAATACTAAATAGTTTTATTTTCAAAACAGGAACATGCAGCAGAATCCCAGATTTCATTTGAATTCAGTGTACCCGTTTCATCCATTATTCATCCACACTGCACTTTCCTGGTTTATGATTTTACTAAATTTCTTCATCTGAATTATGGCCTTGTGGTCAACAGCGGGCGATATATTATTCTTATATAATTTTTAAATACAAAGGCAAATGGCATGGAACAATTAGAATGGATGGCCTGGGAGTCTGGCTCTCGGATGTCATAGGCAAATACCATGCTCTTGACTTTAACCTATGGGTTCTACTTCACGTGGGTTGTATTTTTCATACATCAGGGGTTCCTTATAAATTTACTATTCAATCCAGCAGCCTTACTTTGTTCGCAAAATATAAGCAAAACAAATATGTCAGGGTAATGATGCCAGGACTCTCCCTTATTGAAAAAAGCAGTTTATTAATACCTTATTGCTACAAGCTAGATCTTATTATCATCTTGGGTCATTTAGAATCTTATTAGGTATTCTGCTGGTGGATGAATAATCCTGTGATAAATTCTTTGCCATGTCCTTCACAGTTGTCATAGCAGGATCATAAACAGCATTTATAACAATCTAGCCTAGAGGAAGCAGCTGACAATGGTCTGCTTAGCATGCAGGAAGTATTCAGATCGGCTGTGTCTGGTTAGACACAAGCCCACAAGAGAGAGTCCAAAGTTAAATGCAGCATGGGTTTCTCTGAAGATTCCCCTTCGAAAAATGCACGAGGTCAGGGACGTGAGGACCAAAAACACTCTGGAAGCCGCAGATACTTTCTTCCCGTCAGATCTGCTGGGCAGCAGGGGAAGGCCCAGACACAAGCCGTGTTATTCCTGACAGATTGTTCAGATCTTCATTTGAAAACTCAAGATCAAGTTACAAATGATTTCATATTGACCAGTTTTTGTCCTCATTTTGTCTTCACGTACAAAACTGAGATTCACCTGTGTTACTACTGCTCTGTGTCTAATTAGTACAATTTGATGAGTCTGAAGGAAAACAAGATTATGGGTGTCATTCGCAGCATAAGCCAAGTACTTCTGCTGTATTTCAAAAGTGTAGATTTCAGCACTTATAAACTTATATGTTAAATATATATGTGTGTATGTATATACACATATAATTTGGTATATATATATGTATATAAATGTGTATATATATGTATTTTTTCCTGTTCACATAGGGAGAACTATAGGTCGACTAGCGAAAATCTGCTACCACTATTCTTAGAAAAATCCATGCCAAGAGGCAAATGAGCCCGTCCAATATTTTTCCAGCCTCATCTTCTGCTACTCCCTGCCACTTACCTCACAATTAATCCATAATTAATTTCTCATTATTCTCTAGATATGTCAGGCCCTTTTCCAAGTCTGAGCTTTCATAAAAGCTGCTGTCTTTGTCTAGAATACCCTTGCTCTTATTTTCTTTGCCAAATATTCTAAGTTGGATTCTCCCAGGATCAGAACCTAAAACAAGCATTTGAGTGAAAGAACTTTATTTGGGAGGTGACCCCAGGCAGCAAGTAGAGGAGTGAGGATGTGAGACAGAGAAGAGAGGGAATTCAACAGCGAGTGCAAATTGTGAGTAACCAAGGCTCAACCTTCCTGGGGATCTCTGACAGTGTAGAATGCATCAGGGTTGCCCACCTACCCAAAGGGCAAGGAAGCAAGTAGTCACTGACTGTGGGCTGCTCCTGGCAGGACTTAACTCCCCAGCACTTCCAGCCTGCCGCCTGCATTGGCTGAGCCTGCTCTCCGACAAGTCAGGAGTAGTGGGGTCATGGAACACCCTGCTGGTGAACGTTAAGGAGGTGTGGGTAGAACATTGACATCCTCTATTCCCCAGGTCAAGTCCTCCTTATTCTTTAAGTCTTAGTCTAAGTATTATTTTCTCTGGGAAAGCTTCTTTGACTCCTCCAGTCTGAGTTAGATGGTCCTTCATCTGATTCTTATAGCATGACGCTTAATGATGGCACTCATCAGATCATGTGATAAATGTGACTATCTTCCCTTCTAAGTTGTAAGCTCCTTTAGAAAAGGGTTTGTGTCCGACTCATGTTTGGATCACCAGTATAGTCCCTGACAACAGCAAAGAAAATCAGTAGATCTATATATTCCTCAAATATTTACTGAGGACCCACCATAAGCCAGACCCTATTCTGGGAGCTGGGGGACAGAGCAGTGAACAATATATCCTACTTAGGGATCTTCTAATGGAAGTAGAAGTAAAAGAAGTAGGTAAAAGCCATTAGCCAAAGTGATATGATAATTTCAGGTGTTAGTAAATGCTATAAAGAAAACAAAAGAGAGTAAGGAGTGGAAAAAGACTAGGGTGAAGAGAGGTTGCTATTTTGGCGAGGCTGCTGAGGAAAGGCTTCCCTGAAAAAGTAATCTATGAACAGAGATTTAAAATAATAATGAGCAGGGACTTCCCTGGCGGTCCAGTGGCTAAGACTTCACCTTCCAATGCAGGGAGTGCAGGTTCGATCCCTGGTCAGGGAGCTAAGATCCCACATGCCTCGTGGCCAAAAAACCAACATAGAAAACAGAAGCAATATTGTAACAAGTTCAATGAAGACTTTAAAAATGGTCCACATCAAAAAAAAAACACAAAATCTTAAAAAATAAAATAATAATGAGCAGGAGTTACTGGAAAGGGAAGGATGAACAGGCGGAGAGATTTTTAGGTAAGTAAACTACTTTGTATATTATAATGCTGGGTACATGTCATTATACATTTGTCGAAACCCACAGAATGTACACCACCTCGAGGAACCCTAATGTAAGCTATGAACTTTGGGCGATAACGATGTATCAGTGTAAGTTCATCAGTTGTAGCAAACGTACCGCTCTGGTGGGGATGTTGATAATGGAGCTGCTGTGCTTGTAGAGCAGGAGGTATATGGAAATCTCTGTACCTTCTGCTCAGTTTTGCTGTGAACCTTAAAACCGCTCCCCCAAATAAAATATATTTAAAATAATAATAATGATGAGAAGGACTCAGACTTGTGAAGACATGGAAGAAAGACAGCTCCAGGTAGAGGAAATAGCAAGTTCAAAGGCTTGGAGATGGGAACAATTGTGGCATATTGGAGGGTCAGAAAAGCCAGGAAAGCTGCACTGTGGTAAACAAGGAGGAAAGTATCAGGGAAAGAGCTCAGAGGGGTGGGCAGGGGCCAGGTCATGTAGGGACTTTCTGGTGTTATAAACCAAATCGATCTAACATCCCAAAATGAACTAGAAGAAAATTCAAGACTATGTTAAAAAAAAACTTTCCTCCATGGTCTGAATATTTAGGCTAATGTGAACTTGTGGATTTATTTATCAACATGATACCTGCCTCAGTCTGTGTGGTGCAACCACGGGGCTGCAATGCTTTCCCAACTACCTATTAGTCACACATTCAAAAAAATAAAAATTAAAAAAAACCACCCAAAGAATCACCTTCGAAATAGCCACAGCAATGAAAAGTAAGTCCCTTATGGCAACTGGCTTCTTGCATCTGTTACAAATGACCTTTGGAAGTCCTGTACCATCACATCCTCAGTTTCCTCTTCAGCAAAGTAAAAGGGCAGGGACTAAATGGCCCTTAGGGTGTCTGGCAGCCCTACAAGTTTATGCATCAAAACAAAGTGAGAATAGGAGTTATATGGCTGATCCTTTTATGTAACTTTGTAACAGGAAATTTTTAAAACATGCATAGAAGTGGAGAGAATGCATAGTGAAGTTGCATGAAGCCATTATCAATCTTCAAAATTTACGAGCATTGTGTCACAGCTGGCTTTTTCATGTCTGTCCACATGAATTTATACAACCAAATATCCACTGTTCCTTCAAGGTGGATGCCCTGTGAGTCCATCCGCATATCACGTGACGCAGCAAACTCTTACATATATTCTCTACAGGGGAGGGCTGACTTGGGGACATAGCTTAGAACCAAGGCCAAAGAATAAGGCAGAATAAGGTAGATGACCACATTAAATAGTATATATTGAGTTTCCATATTGAAAACAAATAATCTTTAAAAAGGAAACAGCTTATTTTCTGTGACTCGGTAAAACTGGCTTTGACAATATTGAATAAATACATCTTTTGAGCAGTGGTTTATCCACTATTGGAGTGTTTTCATGTGTTCGTTCAATAATTATTCAGTGAGTTCTGCACATAAGGCCCAGAAAAAGGTACCATGACTGTGCATGAGTCACAGTCCTTTCCTCAAGGAACTCACAACCCAAAAGATGAGAAATGGAGGGGTCTGGTGCCTACATTCCAGTCTGCTTGATCACACGGCAGTCCCATCACGGTATCTAGGAACTCCAATTTACCTTTGCTTCCCTCTCCAAGGCAGCTTTTGCTATAGCTGACAGTCACCTCTGTCTCCATCTTGCTGAGCAAACATTTAATTCCAACACATTTCCCTCTCTAGCACGGGAGCAAGGACAATCTGCTTTTCCTCAAACTCTGCACACGGAGAAGGGTGAGATGCACGCGGCACATGACCAGGCGCTGACGGACGCTCGCCACCAGGGCTCTATGCAACGTGTACTTCCGCTCTGAGTAAGCAGTGGCTCCTGAAGCGTCTGGCAACAGCTAGATCAATTGCTCCCACAATTCCCAGTGAGTCAATGTGCAGCGCTCTCACTGACTGATTGACTTCATACCAGCCAATTAGAGCTTAAACTGTCTAATTAAGCCGGAGAGGGAGCCATCAACTCGCTGAATTCTGAGGCCTGTTAACTTCACCTAAACAACAGAATGATTTCAGGTGTGTATCGGCAACAAGAATAACTAGCAAAGCCAGAAGAAAGCATTTTGCAAATGTAAAACACTCCAGAAAGATGACCAAGGATAAGCAAAAGATATGTGTGGACTAAAAAAGTCAAAACCTGTATGTACCAAATTCATACACAACTCTTTCTAACAGGCTCTTTCAACATATGCACTTCTTTTTTTTTTTAAACATCGTTATTGGAGTATAATTGCTTTACAGTGGTGTGTTAGTTTCTGCTGTATAACAAAGTGAATCAGCTATACATATACATATATCCCCGTATCTCTTCCCTCTTGCGTCTCCCTCCCTCCCACCCTCCCTATCCCACCCCTCTAGGTGGTCACAAAGCACCGAGCTGATCTCCCTGTGCTATGCGGCTGCTTCCCACTAGCTATCTATTTTACATTTGGTAGCGTATATAAGTCCATGCCACTCTCTCACTTTGTCCCAGCTTACCTGGGGAGGGGGAAGAGTAAACATATGTACTTCTGAATTCATTTTTTGTTTAAATAACAGAAAGCTAAATAAACATCATTACATAGGGCTCTACCATAAATGGTTTCCATATTTATTTCTGTTTTGTAATTCTCATTGACCAGTGTTGTTAACCATATGACAACCATCAATAGTGCTCCACTACACTCATTTAGCCACAATTCACCATTAGTATGTGCCTCTTTCTCAACTCCTACATTAACATCATAACAACTCCCCATTTTCCCTCCTCTGTGAACAATAAAACTGCTCACTTCAGAAGCATAATGACTGCCATCCTCTTCAAGAGTAAATGACAGAAAATATGAATTTGCTTTAAAATCAGTTGACCTATGAGAAATTTTAAACTGTCTATTCAAAACACTCTTTTTGCGCTGTAAAACTAGCACCTGCAAAGAAAAGAAATATACCTGGAGAGATGTTGGAACCTGATTTCTTTAGCCAAGCATGAACGTCTTATAAATACCACCGCATACAGAAACACCACCATCCTAGTTTGTCCCTAAAGCTATAACTGCATCGGCCCCTGAGATAATATTTAGCAAACAGGCTTTTTAAGAAAGTCAGCAAGAGAGAGAGAAAAAAAATCTTCTCAGGTATGTGTATGTTATTAATCATAATTAAGGCATATTTGACAGCTTCTTGGCAACAGAGACGATGAGTTCCTTTCTCTGACATCAAAATCCTAAAGGAATACTTGCTGTTTCATTATCAACTTCACTGGTCTTTACGCCTATAATATCCACTTTGAGAACATGAGGTCTTAGAGAAACCTGAGCTCTGGTAATTACTGTTTGCCCACCGCTGACACGGTGTAAGGTATAACATAAGCCGGGATCTTACTAAGGTAAAGTATAGGAACCTTGCTGGGGTTAAAATGTGAGTTCCAAGAAATCACATGGCCTGCCCCATAATGCATTTCCACTGAAAGGTCATCCTTCAGAGTTGCTGGGTTTTGTCTGTGCAGGTAGCTCTGCACTTTTGATTTCCCATTAAATTGGAAAGGGAGCACTTGGTTCCCACTGCAATGGCATCCTCTGATAAGAGGGTGAGAAATGGGAAGTGGATCCATTTCAAGAGATAGACTCATTTTAATAAAACCAAACAAGAGACTCACTTCCTTTTAATCATGCCCAAGTCCATTAATGTGCTTTTTAAAAGGATGCCGTTTTGGAAAGGTTCTTATGATGGCTGCGTCCTAAAGGAAGCAGCTCCAGGATTTCTGTCTGGTGCCTTTACAGGTGATTTCAAGGAATTTATTCGGTTCATTTATTGATCACAAATTTCAGCCAAGTTTCGCTCCAGCCCAGCAGGGAGATTTGGCCTGTTGCATGCAAACTCCCCAGCTCACCTTCTGCTGTTATCTTTTACAGCAAACATGGGCTTAAAAGACCTTTGCCTGTTCTAGCACCTATTTAATAGCATAGGTTGAGATTTGGATGGTTCTCAAATATAGAATGTTTCTACTTGGAAAATGGTCATTGCCATTCTCAAGTTTCTCTCTCTTGCTCATCGCCCCTCTTAAGCTGTCTCTTACTTTCTCACAACTTCTCTCTCTCTCTCTCTCTGCCTTCTGTTTGACACTCTCTGTCTCTTTCTCTCTGTCTTCTTCTCTCATAATGTCTTTTTTCATCAGGCCAGGCTGAGAAGCCTGGGGGTTGAGAGAAGACAAATGGTTTTGCCCATCATGTAAGTGAATTGAAAGAAAGTAAATTTTTCAATCTTAATTACTCAGTCTTCAGCTTAATTTTCTCAAGGAGATCTAGAAGTGGAATCTGGGATGTCCAGGGGTTGGAAGGGACCTCAAGAGGGGAAAAAAACCCACAAAAGTTCACTTTCTCCATCAGGCAGGCTACATGCCCCCTGCCAGATCAGTTATTCAGTAATGAATGGTTTCTGCCTCTACCAGCTCAGCATCATGACTGTAACGCACCTTTAAATGTGATCTTCAAGACGTTAAAATCACCACCTCCGCTGACTTGGCATTTTATTGTCTATTCTTGGCTGTATTTCATCTTAGTGAGATCCCGTGGGATTTGGCAATTAGCATGAATACAGCACTCTGATAATCAAAAGTAATTAACGGCATCAAAATACAGTCTTGCCTGCTTCTGAGGACTTGTTACACACATCTAGATCTTTCTTTTTAAATGAGTACTTTATTCCTGTTAGAAAATTATCTACCACAAAATTGTATTTAGATAGAAAACCAGTTAGCTTAGTATATTGACACGTTTGAAGCAACACAGGGAAAGTGACTCAATATGTCAAGGGCAATAAGTTCTTAACCCACGAATAATTAATAATTCTAACAACAAAAGAAACACCAAAGTTACTTTTCACAACTATATACAATATACAATACAGGCATTATGGTTTCTTTAAAAAAACAAAAGTAAAATTGTCAAATAGGGATTCTGTCAAACTGTCAAATGAAAATTTAAGAAAAACTATGGTTATTTATTTTTTCTCAGAACTCTCATTTAAATATTGCTGAGGAAAGGAAAATGGGAGGGAGATACTTTATTATAAGTGTTCAATTTACCATGAATCAAAGTTTTTAAAATTCTAGGGACTTCCCTGGTGGTCCTGTGGTTAGGACCCGGCGCTTTCACTGCCGGGGACCCGGGTTCGACCCCTGGTCAGGGAACTAAGGTCCCGCAAGCCATGTGGTACAGCCAAAAAAAAAAATTCTAAAGTTTCTCATAGTAAAAGAGAAGTGTAGGGAAGGAAAAGTTTTCGTTAATCCTTCGGGTGCCTGGCTGGGTCTGAAAATTAAACTGACAGAGACAGATTAACAGAAGAAAAGCATATGCATTTATTTAAGTTTTATGTGACGCTGGAGACTTCATAAGAAAATGAAGATCCAAAGGAACAGTTAGACCTAGTATTTTTTGCTGGGTTTGATGAAAAGTGGGCAGTCATGGAGAGATACAATGGGACACAGAGTATGAGGGAACTTCAGTAAACTGGGGGAAACTCAGCAAGGCCTGTTTGTTCAGATTCTTCTCAGCATCTCTTTGTCACCAGAGATAAGGATGCTCCTTTCCTCTGGGTACAGAGAGGGCACCTCTCACATGAGGGTTTACGACCTGTTTCAGAGGAAAAGGGCAAAGAAAAGGTCAGAATGACCATTCCACTTCTGCTGTTTTCTCAAACTCCTTCAGCTTAAAATATTCAATATGTAAAGCTGCCATATTTTGGAGTACCATGTCCTGAATCCCAACAGAAGTAAATGTGGGTTTCAGTTTAAACAGATAAACGCAACTCTTATCTGAGAACCTTGGATTCCCTTTAACAAGTCACTGCTCATCATGTCACTGGTGAGGTTGACCTGTCTTCATAGCAATAGGGTATCTGGGGTGAAGGTCAGGAAAGGGGAGCATGTTTCCAGATAGTCAAGCCTTCCTGCCCCCAAGAGAACTTTCTTTTTGAACTGATTTTCATTTAAAATATCCCTAGTTTCAGAAAGAATGAAGCTTAGTACACATGAGCCCTTCCAGTTCTCACCTGTGACTCATTTCCATTTTAAAAAAATTGATGTTTGCTTTAATGCCAAAATCTCCCCTGACCACAAGAGCTGCGAGCTTCAGGCAGTTCCATATCATTATTTACAAAGCTCAGACTTGGACTTTTACAGTAGAACCAAAAATGAGAGACTGAGTTAACTGGTTGCTGTCGGAGAAGCTCTTTCGAAGCTCTTCTGGAAGCTTCTGTGCTTGGCACTTCTATTTCTTGTGCCACTAATATTAAGGTAAACATCAAGTTTGGGCAATTTGAGTAAACCTCGCATGTCATCTGATCTTCAAGACCACATGGCGTAAAGTTGTCCTATCAAGTATTTAGTGTCTCTTTGGTATGAGGATTATGAAAATATGCTAATCTGAAACAATACTTAGTTTTTTAAGGGTATTTTAATCATATTTGTTTAAGAGGTAGATGATAATAATTACTGAAGCTAAAAGCAACTAAAGCAGATTAACAGTGAAAGACAAAGGGACTCAGACTCTCTTTCTCCAATCTAGGGAAAGGGAAACATGGAAGTAAGTTGCTGATTTTTTTTTACAGGCAACTGGGTCGACTGTACCTTCTAGCTCACCTATATTACCACCTCCCAACAATAATATATTATACTTCACCCAGGTTGAAGGTAACACACATAAGAAATAAAAAGAGACTCAAAAACTTAATATTAAAACCAAAATTTTAAAAGTGGGGGCCTTCCATGGCCCCTGCAGACATTCCTATTTGCACCTCCTTATAGCTGCCTTCGTATAAAATGAGCATTCCTTATTACGTTTCCTTCTAAGAATTATCAAAGGTTATTTTTAGTATGAAATATTTAATGGAAATGAGGATAGAAAGTCATTGAAGAATCACAAATGTAACTTACCATTTGCTTTGGCACATTATCATTTTGCCATATTTGCTTCAGATCTTTTTTTCTTAAGGAAATACAACATGACAGATACAGTTGAGGTCCCTCAAGTATTTCAATCTAATTCATTGCACTGCCCCTCTCCCCCGCCCAAAAGCCACTGATCATCACTGTGGACAGGGCAGCTGTGTTGAGTAACTCACACTGGCCCCTGGAGTTGTTCCTGGCAGCATTCTCGATGCTGGGATTGTACTTTATTTAAAGTTTTCTTCATTTTCTTTCTATCACTAGATCATCTCCATTAGAGGAGGGAGATACACAGTATTTTAAACACCTAGACTTCCCTAAAATGAACTTACATTCCAACACAGAAGGCCAATGCTTGATAAAACCAGAATTTAGCTTTTAAAAGCAGGGAGATACTAGGTAAAACTGCCCATGAAGTGGTCCCCTCCTTTTCTTTTTCCCTCTCCTTCCCTGGCTCTATTCCCTTTCTCCTAAAAGAAGGATTTTATTTTTTTAATTAGAAAATATTTTCATACTTACTTCCATACCTCCAACTTACATAAAATAATATAATGGTTCCCCATATACCACAATGCACGTTTAACAAATGTTATTATTTTGCCATATTTACTTCAGATTCTTTTTTTTTTTTTAAGAACTCATTACTGATTGAGCTAATAGAGCTAAAGGCACAAGAGAGCTTTTTCAAGTGGTTGTACCCATATGCTCTCCCATCAGCATCTTGAAAGAAGACCTATTTCTTCCTACTACAGCACATAGTTTGTCACCCCCATCCCATAACACATTAGGAGGTCTTTAATATCTCAAACCAAGGGAACTAAGTTTTAGACATCAGTGACAGGCAGATATGGAAGGTTTAGGCAAGGGGCCTTTCAGTAGGTACACAGTTATTATTTTTAAAATGTTCCCATCATCTCTCGTCCTCCTTTACCCATTCCTCACACTTTAGCCAGAGCGATCTTTAAAACCAAATCCGATCGTGCCACTCCTAACTTTAAACTCTTGGGTACCTTGTCATCATATTAAGAAGAAACTCCAAGCCCCTTACCGGACACGGCCAACAAGGACCTCTCACCTCTCCCCTTGTCCGCTGCACTAGCCACACTGACCTTCCTTCAATTTCCTAAAGGCACCACACTCACTGCACGTTTCTCTCACCTGACATGTTCCTTCTCCCCTGTAGTTATCCAGCTCTGAGTCATCTTTTAGGTCTCTGCTTAAGAGTTCCTTAATAGAAAAACTTTCCCTGGCCTCTCCTCACATCTAAATCAGGTCTCCTTAAACAATCTTATTGAACCTCTTGGGTTCTTAAAGCATAATTTGCAAGTGTATATTTATTTGCATTAGTATTTGTTGAATGCCTGTTTCTCTTATTAGACTGCAAGCTTTATGAAGACAGAGACCTTGGTCGGTTTTTTTTCCCACTTTTAAATTTACCAGTATAGTGCCTATCTCTTATATAACCAATAATTATTTACTGAACAAATGGGTGGAGATTCCTGTTTCAGACCTCAGGATTTAAAGTTTCCTTTCCCAGAATTGTGGAACTGCCCTAATCCATCCCTCTTTTTCTCTAGTAACTTACATCTATCTCCTCCGCACTCTCCCCCTCCATTTCCTTAACCCACACATTTGCTTCTTTCCCCCCATTTAGAGAAATGAGCCAAGGGCTGGTAATAAAAAAAAGTACTATATCTTATGTTGATGACATATATTCTAGCCTATCTCTACTAAGTATTGCAAAGTAGATTGTCATTATCACATAGTATATATGCAATGAAAGATTCACTTCACATTTCAGAAGGGTCTCTTTTAGAGATACCGTAAGAATATCACCATGGGTTCAAGATGATCTTAATAAGAAAAAATGGTCAAACAAATAAGCCAAACAGCTCTTCTGCAAAAATGGAATGAGCCAAGAATTCTCAACTATAAGCCTGAAGACAACATCAGTCCATGAAGCAACCATTAGGCAAAAAAAGAAAAAGAAAAAAGATTCTGAACAGAATTGCAAGGGTCATTAACTACAATAGAACAGTCACATTCCCATAGGAAGTTCATACAAACACGATACACCATCTTATCCAATATTCAGAGAAACATATGGAGGTTTGAAATTGGATTTTGACCCTGGATATAAAAGTTCTCTAGTCATAGTTTAAAATAGAAAGCAGCAGCAGTGGCAAAAGGTGGAGCATCACCAAATTAAAATCCCGTGCTTAAAATGAAGTCAGTTGGTACCCTGAAGAACTCTGTTTTTTTCAAAAACTAACAGATGTTTTCGTATACATTTTCAGCCTTCACTGTTCACCCTCACACAATTCCACCCACCTACTGCACGTTTCCTTTTCCTGCAAGAACCCTGAATATGACTTCAATGCGATTCTGGAGCTCATGCCCCTCTCCTTCAAAACTGAGACATTCTCAAGACTGCGAAATGGAACTGCACTGAGGAGGAGATAGAGCAGACACACGTTGTTCCTATCTCCAAAGCCAGAGCTACAAAGAGAAAACAGAATGATGAACCCACAATCCAAAATTTTGACTGGAGGATGTTGCTAGCTGTGTGCTTCTAGGACTTTTCTTCTGTTGCCCAGAAACCCACAATCCCTACTGATCAGAGAGACGCTCCAGACCAAGGAAGGACCAGACTTCCAATGTCCTTCTTGATCTTGCTACCGAACTAGTGATTAAAGGTAGACGACTGGGAGAGGCGAAGGAAGGATCCTCCAGGGAAACCTCTAAGGCACTCATTGGTTCATTTACTCATTCAACAAGTGCTCATTGATCTGTAAATGCTTGAGTGCTGTGGTCACAAGCACACGTTGGTGAACAAGATTCCCCACCTCATGAAACCTTTCTCGGGATGGAAGACTAACATAAGTGAAACAATTACACAAATGAATATAACTCTCCAAACTATGGTTAGTGCTTGGAAGGAAAAGTATAAGCGCCTATAGGAAATTACAAAAGAAGGAGCAGGCTTTGTCTGGATTTTTAAGCTGAATTATAAATAAAAGAAAGATGAATAGGTAGGAGATTGGGATTGACATATATACACTAATATGTATAAAATAGATAACTAATAAGAACCTGCTGTATAAAAAAATTAAATTAAATTAAAAAAAAAAGAAGATGAACAGGTGTAAAGGGATGGGTGGGGCTTCTCGCTGCCACAGGTAATGGCAAGTGCGAAGGGTCTGAAGCAGGAAGGTATGCAAGGTGGCACATCTGCTGCTGTGTCAAGGAGCCTCAAGGGGGCAGAGGTAGAAAGGAAGCTGAAAGGTGGGCCAGGGCCTGATCACCAAGGGCCTTGTAGGATGTGTAACTATTCTGGTCTTTGTCTGAAGAGGAATTTGAAGCCATCGAAAGGTTATTAATAGGGACATTCATGGTCTAATGAAGTTTTCAGATCACTCTGGCTGTCGTGTTGAAATGTATCAAAGGGGGTCAAAGAAGAGAAGTAGGAAGACCAGTGACAACATGATTTGATATGTAATTTTTAAGATCACTGGCTACCAAGTGGAGAATGAGTTGGAGGGTAGCCAGAGTACACTCGGGAGATGAGTACATTGGCAGGGGAAGCCACCCAGGTGAGAGATGCTGATGGTCTGGGCCAAGAGGGAGGCAGCATGCCTGGAGAACGGCCATGGTGACACATGAGTTGGCTCACTCCCACTCTCCCCTTGCATGGCACTGTGTGGGTCCTGAGAGGGCTGCCCTCCAAGATGTCTACACGCACGGAGAGAAACTCCTCTTCAGGAAGACTCCTCTAAGAGACAGTAGTCTTCAGCTTCAGGGCCAAAAACCCTCTTGCCCCTCCTGAGCTACTGACTTATTTTAGCCCCAGGCACATGAGACAACTACCAGTTATGGTGCCTTTGTTGTGCTGGTGCAGAAAAACTCAACAAACATCAGGCCTACATTCACCAAGCACACCACTCTTCCCTGCCTGCCTCTTTGTGGCTAAACTCAGTCTTTCTTTCAGTTTGCTTTTCCTATTCTTATTTTCTTCTTCAAAATTTTTTTGTTTTATCTAGCAGTTATATGTAATTTTTAACACACTGCTATTTACCATTTAGCAAGATTCCGTAGGAAATCATTTTTTAACTGGCTATTTATTAGTTAACACTTACTTTGTTATTTAAAATATATAAAGGGGAAAACTGTTTCTCTACTTACAGCACTTCTGTCACCAAATGAGTGGGTTTTCCACACCAAGGAATTCTCCAATTCCCTGCAGACACCAACTGAGTGTTCTACAACTTAATTCACTGCTGACACTAACTACCCCGAGTTAGTGCAGACCCCACAGGTTAAGGGCTCAGGCCCAGAAGACTGCCCCACTTCAGACTCCAGTCACAAGTTTTAGGTACCCAGGATATCCACACTTCTGTCTTTCATGGCTACAAATGAGAGTTTCCCACAATCCCCTCCTAGGGTACAACAATTTGCTATAACAGCTCACAGAACTTGGTGAAACACTTGACTTACATTTACTGGTTTATTATAAAAGATACTATAAAGGATACAAATGAACAGCCAAATGAAGAGGTACAGAGGATGAACTCCAGTAGGGTCCCAAGCACAGGAGCTTCTGTCCCAGTGGAGTTGGGTCATGCCACGCTCCCAGCACATGGATGTGTTCACCAACCCAGAAGCTCTCAGAACGCTGTAGTTTAGGGATTTTTATGGCTGCCTCATCATGCAGGCATGATTATCAACTCAATCTCCAGTCCCACTCCCCACCCCAGAGGATGAAGGGTGAGTCTAGAGGATGGTAGAGAGGGGGTCTCAAAGTTCCAAGCTTCTCATGCTTGGTCTTTCTGGTCACCAGTCTCCACCCTGAAGCTACCCATGAGTCCCCAGCCATCAGTCAGCTCACTAGCACACATGAAATACACTCTTAATACTTGAGGGATTCCAAGCGTCTTAGATACTTTTGTGTCAGGAACCGTGGGCTAAAACCAAATATTATAACAAAAGATGGCCCTATCACCCCTACCAGACAGGAAATTATAAGGGTTTTAGGAGCTCTGTGCCAGGAGAGAATGTAGAAAAGCTCAAGAAGAAAATAAAAATAATCTATTATCCCACCAGGTAGAAATAATATTAGTTAACATTTTGGGGTATAGTCTTCCAATCTTATTTCTATGCCTATCTATATACCTATCATCTTCCAATCTTTCCCACAGAAAAGAGTGTGTGTGTGTGCACGCACATGTGCACACGTTTGGGGTTGTATGTGTTTGTATAAGTCTCTTAACAATTAGAGAAATGGAACAATTAGAGAAATACATAAAAAGATAGAAAGAAAGAAAGAAAGAAGAAAGAAAGAAAGAAAGAAAGAAAGAAAGAAAGAAAGAAAGAAAGAAAGAAAGAAAGAAAGAAAAGAAAAGAAAGAAAGGAAAGAAAAAGAAAGAAAAAGAAAGAAAGAAGGAAGGAAGGAAGGAAGGAAGGAAGGAAGGAAGGAAGGAAGGAAAGAAAGAAAGAAAGAAAGAAAGAAAGAAAGAAAGAAAGAAAGAAAGAAAGAAAGAAAGAAAGAAAGAAAGAAAGAAAGAAAGAAAGAAAGAAAGAAAGAAAGAAAGAAAGAAAGAAAGAAAGGGAAACAGACATTTCCCCCTGAATTTTGAGTAATAGATGATTTAAATCCTAGGCTGCTTCTTTGACAAAGTCAAAATTGTTTCATTCCAACTACTTCTATCACTAATAATACTCCTGCTTGTTCAATCAGAAGCAATTGTTTGGGCAAGTGATGAATGATGACTTAGAGGTTATGTGATTCCTGTCTTTCCATCTTGAGTCCTAAGAGTATTCAGGTTGATGGAAGATTGACCACAGGTAAAAAGTAAACACTCCCAATGGTCATGTCACATGCTCCCAGACGATACGGCACATTATATTTTAAATTGTTTATACAGCAGAACTAGATGGCCAGTGTAAATGACAAATCTCTTAGCTTTCTTGTTCCTGGCAGCAATCTATGAAGAAGCAGAAAATTGCTCTCAAGTTATACCAAGACTTGTTTTGTTTTGTTTTTAATTGCAAACCAACCTGAATTTCATTCCCAGAGGAAAGCATAACCAAGAACTACAAGCATCTGTACTACCTACCTGCCTTAGGCGGGCTGTGGCAACACCACCACCTAGCACAGGTGTCACCTAGAACTCATGCAGTAAAAGCCCATGACCAAAAGGCTCTTGAACAGATACTTAATCCTGCCCGACTCCTCCTCTGATACCACTTGAATCTGTTTAAAAATACAAATATCTAAGAGCATACTTAGTCCATATGGTTGCAATATGGACACATCAATGTGGCCACTCTGAATAGAAATCCATAGAAATTTGTGGCCACTATGCCATTCCCCAACCCCAAACCAGAAGAGTATACCGAAGAGTTTCCAACACGTCTTAACTATATTAACTAGAAGGACAAAGGGCTCACTTCTAGGGCTTTCCCATCTCAATTCTTCCTCCTCTCTTCTTCCCTTTCTCCCTTCCTATATTTATTTATAAAAGTTCAACACTTTGAGGGTTTACTGTTGAGATGAATACAGTTTTTTAAATTATTCAGTAAAAAAATTGGTAACATGGAGAAATTTTTACATCCTATAATTACCACCAAATCATCTTCTAATTCCCTACCCCTAATTAGTCATGATATGTTTAGGAGAGGTGATTTTATTGGAATATAACTTGGCCAACTTGAAAACTTTTATTGACCATGTAACTTATTCCAGACACTATTCTAGGCACTAGGGACTCCAAAATAAGGAGGCATAACCCATCCTCATGAATCTCCCAGTTCAGTAGATACCCCAAAAACCCTAATTGAGTGCAATATCCTAATTTTTAAAAAATATACTTTATTAAAAAATTTTAATGTGTCCTTGAATTTTAATATATAAATACATGGGTCTATTTTTCAATTTTATCTTCTTTCTGATTAGCCTAATATCTGTTCTTCCTGACAATGAATGATAAAAGTTGATGGTATCTATGTAATACATACTTTCAAGAGTGTCTGCCTGGCTCACCCTCTCCTTGTGTGTGTGTGTGTGTGTGTGTGTGAGAGAGAGAGAGAGAGAGAGAGAGAGAGAGAGAGAGAGAGAGAGAGAGAGAGAGAGAGAGAGAGAAAGAGAGAGACAGAGAGAGAGAAAGAGAGAGACAGTGAGAGTGAGAGACAGAGAGAGAGATCTTGAGAGAGAGAAAACATAACACAGCCCCAAGAGTTAAGCTTAGGCTATAAAACCTGACCCATCTGATCACAAATAAATGAACCAGGAATAAGCACTGGACTCAAGTTGGTTCCAAACAGATTTGGTTCTTCCTCTTATGGATATAGTAGATAAGCTTGGTTCAGAACAACCCTCCCATTGAAAACATCTAGAAAAGATGAATAATAAAGAAAAAAATCTGTTTGAGGGAAGAAGAACACTAAAAGGCACCAAAACTTGGGGAAATAGGATCCCAGAGAGAAAGAAGGCTCACAGAGTTGAACCACACACTTATGCCTTTTAGGCATCTGCTGATCCTAAAGCAATGGCTGAGGAGCTTAGAAAACAAGCAGAATGTTCAGGAGCTTCAGAGGATTGTAGGAAGCAGAACTGGAATTTAGGACCCACCAGAGAACAGTAGCTATGCTAAGTATCTCAGGGTTTCAGTTGGGAATCTTCAAGAGTGTATACCCTACTTTAAGAGTGAACTGGGATCAGCTCCTAGGAATGGCCTCTGCCAGTGTCTATGTCTCCAGGGTGAGCTGCAGCAGTGCCCCCCTCCCCTAGGAGACTCTCCAAGACCAGCAGCCGTGTGGCTGACAGGGTCTTGGTACTCCGGCCTGCTGTCAGGCCTGAGCCTCTGAGGTGGGAGAGCCGAGTTCAGGACATTGGTCCACCAGAGACCTCCCGGCCCCACATAATATCTATCGGCGAGAGCTCTCCCAGAGATCTCTGTCTCAACGCTAAGACCCAGCTCCACCCAATGGCTAGCAAGCTACAGTGCTGGACACCCTATGCCAAACAACTAGCAAGACAAGCATACAACCCCACCCATTTGCAGAGAGGCTGCCTAAAATCATACTAAGTTCACAGACACCCCAAAACACACAACCAGATGCAGCCCCTGCCCACCAGAAAGACAAGATCCAGCCCCACCCACCAGAACACAAGCACCACTCCCCTTCACCAAGAAGCCTACACAAGCCACTGAACCAGCCTCACCCACTAGGGGCAGACACCAAAAACAACGTGAACTACGAACCTGCAGCCTGTGAAAAGGAGACCCCAAACACAGTAAGTTAAGCAAAATGAGAAGACAGAGAAACACACAGGAGATGAAAGAGCAAGGTAAAAACCACCAGACCAAACAAATGAAGAGGAAATAGGCAGTCTACTTGAAAAAGAATTCAGAGTAATGATTGTAAAGACGATCCAAAATCTTGGAAATAGAATGGAGAAAATACAAGAAACACGTAACAAGGACCTGGAAGAACTAAACAGCAAACAAACAATGATGAACAACACAATAAATGAAATTAAAAATTCTCTAGAAGGAATCAATAGCAGAATAACTGAGGCAGAAGAAAGGATAAGTGACCTGAAGATAAAACAGTGGAAATAACTACTGCAGAGAAGAATAAAGAATGAAAAAACTGAGAGTCTCAGAGACCTCTGGGACAACATTAAACACATGAACATTTGAAATATAGGGGTCCCAGAAGAAGGAGAGAAAAAGAAAGGGACTGAGAAAATATTTGAAGAGACTACAGTTGAAAACTTCCCTAATATGGGAAAGGAAATAGTCAATCAAGTCCGGGAAGCACAGAGAGTCCCATACAGGATAAGTCCAAGGACAAACATGCCAAGACACATATTAATCAAACTATTAAAAATTAAACACAAAGAAAAAATATTAAAAGCAGCAAGGGAAAAGCAACAAATAACATACAAGGGAATCCCCATAAGTTTAACAGCTGATCTTTCAGCAGAAACTCTGCAAGCCAGAAGGGTGTGGCAGGACATACTTAAAGTGATGAAACGGAAAAGCCTACAACCAAGATTACTCTACCAGCAAGGATCTCATTCAGATATGATGGAGAAATTAAAACCTTTACAGACAAGCAAAAGCTAAGAGAATTCAGCACCACCAAACCAGCTTTACAACAAATGCTAAAGGAACTTCTCTAGGTAGGAAACACAAGAGAAGGAAAAGACCTACAATAACAAACCCAAAACAATTAAGAAAATAGTAATAGGAACATACATATCGATAATTACCTTAAATGTAAATGGACTAAATGCTCCAACCAGAAGACACAGGCTCGCTGAATGGATACAAAAACAAGACCCGGGGCTTCCCTGGAGGCGCACTGGTTGAGAGTCCGCCTGCCGATGCAGGGGACACGGGTTCATGCCCCGGGCCGGGAAGATCCCACATGCCTCAGAGCGGCTGGGCCCGTGAGCCATGGCTGCTGAGCCTGCGAGTCCGGAGCCTGTGCGCCGCAATGGGAGAGGCCAGAACAGTGAGAGGCCCGCGTACCACAAAACAAAAACAAAAACAAAAACAAGACCCGTATATATGCTGCCTACAAGAGACCCACTTCAGACCTAGGGACACACATAGAGTGAAAGTGAGGGGATGGAAAAAGATATTCCATGCAAATGGAAATCAAAAGAAAGCTGGAGTAGCAATTCTCATATCAGACAAAACAGACCTTAAAATAAAGGCTAGTACAAGAGACAAAAAAGGACACTACATAATGATCAAGGGATCAATCCAAGAAGAAGATATAACACTTGTAAATATTTATGCTCCCAACATAGGAGCACTTCAATACATAAGGCAAATGCTACCACCCATAAAATGGGAAATCGACAGTAACACATTCATAGTAGGGGACTTTAACACCCTACTTTCACCAATGGACAGATCATCCAAAATGAAAATAAATAAGGAAACACAAGCTTTAAATGACACATTAAACAAGACGGACAGAATTGATATTAATAGGACATTCCATCCCAAAACAACAGAATACACATTTTTCTCAAGTGCTCATGGAACATTTTCCAGGATAGAGCATATCTTGGGTCACAAATCAAGCCTTGGTAAACTTAAGAAAATTGAAATTGTATCAAGTACCTTTTCTGACCACAACACTATGAGACTAGATATCAATTACAGGCAAAAAAACTATAAAAAGCACAAACATATGGACACCAAACAATATGCTACTAAATAACCAAGAGATAACTGAAGAAATCAAAGAGGAACTCAAAAAATACCTAGAAACAAATGACAATGAAAACACGATGACCCAAAACCTATGGGATGTAGCAAAAGCAGTTCTGAGAGGTAAGTTTAGAGCTATATGATCCTACCTCAAGAAACAAGAAACATCTCAAATATACAACCTAACCTTATACCTAAAGCAATTAGAAAAGAAGAACAAAAAAAACCTAAAGTTAGCAGAAGGAAACAAATCATAAAGATCAGATCAGAAATAAATGAAAAAGAAATGAAGGAAACAATAGCAAAGATCAATAAAACTAAAAGCTGGTTCTTTGAGAAGAGAAACAAAATTTATAAACCACTAGCCAGACTCATCAAGAAAAAAAGGGACAAGACTTAAATCAACAGAATTAGAAACGAAAAAGGAGAAGTAACAACTGACACTGCAGAAATACAAAGGATCATGAGCGATTACTACAAGCAACTATATGCCAATAAAATGGACAACCTGGAAGAAATGGACAAATTCTTAGAAAAGCACAACCTTCTGAGACTAAATCAGGAAGAAATAGAAAATATAAACAGAGCAATCACAAGCACTGAAATTGAAACTGTGATTAAAAATCTTCCAACAAATAAAACCTCAGGACCAGATGGCTTCACAGGAGATTTCTATCAAACATTTAGAGAAGAGCTAACACCTAACCTTCTCAAATTCTTCCAAAATATATCAGAGGGAGGAACACTCCCAAACTCATTCTACGAGGCCACCATCACCCTGATACCAAAACCACACAAAGATGTCCCCAGAAAAGAAAACTACATACCAATATCACAGATGAACATAGATGCAAAAATCCTCAACAAAATACTAGCAAACAGAATCCAACAGCACATTAAAAGGATCATACACCATGATCAAGTGGGGTTTATCCCAGAAATGCAGGGATTCTTCAATATATGCAGACCAATCAATGTGATACACCATACTAACAAACTGAAGGATAAAAACCATATAATAATCTCAATAGATACAGAAAAAGCTTTTGACAAAATTCAACACCAATTTATGATAAAAACCCTCCAGAAAGTAGGCATAGAGAGAACTTACCTCAACATAATAAAGGCCATATATGAAAAAAACACACCCAACATCATTCTCAATGGTGAAAAACTGAAAGCATTTCCTCTAAAATCAGGAACAAGACAAGGATGCCCACTCTCACCACTTTTATTCAACATAGTTTCCAAAGTTTTAGCCACAGAAATCAGAGAAGAAAACGAAATAAAAGGGATCCAAATAGGAAAAGAAGAAGTAAAGCTGTCACTGTTTGCAGATGACATGATACTGTACACAGAGAATCCTAAAGATGCTACCAGAAAACTACTAGAGCTAATCAACTAACATGGTAAAGCAGCAGAATACAACATTAATGCACAGAAATCTCTTGCATTCCTATACACTAATGATGAAAAATCTGAAAGAGAAATTAAGGAAACACTCACATTTACCACTGCAACAAAAAGAATAAAATACCTAGGAATACACCTACCTAAGGAGACAAAAGACCTGTGTGCAGAAAACTGTAAGACACTGATGAAGGAAATTAAAGACAATACAAACAGATAGAGAGATATACCATGTTCTTGGATTGGAAGAATCAACACTGTGAAAATGACTATAGTACCCAAAGCAATCTATAGATTCAGTGCAATCCCTATCAAACTACCAGTGGCATTTTTCAGAGAACTAGAACAAAAAATTTCACAATTTGTATGGAAATACAAAAGACCCTGAATAGCCAAAGCAATATTGAGAAAAAAAAAAACGGAGCTGGAGGAATCAGGCTCCCTGACTTCAGACTATACTACAAAGCTACAGTAATCAAGACAGTATGGTACTGGCACAAAAACAGAAATATAGATCAATGGGACAGGATAGAAAGCCCAGAGATAAACCCACGCACATATGGTCACCTTATCCTTGATAAAGGAGGCAAGAATAAATAATGGAGAAAAGACAGCCTCTCAATAAGTGGTGCTGGGAAAACTGGAACGCTACATGTGAAAGAATGAAATTAGAACACTCCGTAACACCATACACAAAAATAAACTCAAAATGGATTAAAGACCTAAATGTAAGGCCAGACACTATCAAACTCCTAGAGGAAAACATAGGCAGGACACTCTATGACATAAATCACAGCAAGATCCTTTGTGACCCACCTCCTGGAGAAATGGAAATTAAAGCAAAAATAAACAAATGGGACCTAATGAAACTTCAAAGCTTTTGCACAGCAAAGGAAACCATAAACAAGATGAAAAGACAACCCTCAGAATGGGAGAAAGTATTTGCAAATGAATCAATGGACAAAGGATTAATCTCCAAACTTTACAAGCAGCTCATGCAGCTCAATATCAAAAAAACAAACAACCCATTCCAAAAATGGGCAGAAGACCTAAATAGACATTTCTCCAAAGAAGATGTACAGATTGCCAACAAACACATGAAAGAATGCTCAACATCATTCATCAATAGAGAAATGCAAATCAAAACTACAATGAGATATCATCTCACACCAGTCAGAATGGCCATCATCAAAAAATCTACAAACAATAAATGTTGGAGAGGGTGTGGAGAAAAGGGAACCCTCTTGCACTGTTGGTGGGAATGTAAATTGATACAGCCACTATGGAGAACAGTATGGAGGTTCCTTAGAAAACTAAAAATAGAACTACCATACGACCCAGCCATCCCACTGCTGGGCATATAGTCTGAGAAAACCATAATTCAAAAAGAGTCATGGGGGCTTCCCCGGTGGCGCAGTGGTTGAGAATCCGCCTGCCGATGCAGGGGACATGGGTTCCTGCCCCGGTCCGGTAGGATCCCACATGCCGTGGAATGGCTGGGTCTGTGTGCCATGGCTGCTGAGCCTGCTCGTCCGGAGCCTGTGCTCTGCAACAGGAGGGGCCACAACAGTGAGAGGCCCGCGTACCACAAAAAAAAAAAAAAAAAAAGAATGGACTTGAGGACACGGGGAGAGGGAAGGGTAAGCTGGGACGAAGTGAGAGAGTGGCGTGGACTTATATATACTACCAAATGTAAAACAGATAGCTAGTGGGAAGCAGCCACATAGCACAGGGAGATCAGCTCGATGTTTTGTGACCACCTAGAGGGGTGGGATAGGGAGGGTGGGAGGGAGACGCAAGAGGAGGGGATATAGGGATATATGTATACATAAAGCTGATTTACTTTGTTATACAGCAGAAACTAACACAACACTGTAAAGCAATTATACTTCAATAAAGATCTTAAAAAAAAAAAAAAAAAAGAGTGAACTGGAGCTAGATAGGCCCTCACAGTGACTGAAGTTCACTTCTCAATCAACGTAACCCCTGACTGGGTCAAGGTGATCTGTCCCTGCGGTAGACAGTCTCTGAGACGGCCCCCAGGGATACCTACCTCCTGGACTTGATTACCTGGCTGGACTTAGTGAGTGCACTCTAACAAACAGAACTGGCAAAATGTGATGGGTTATTACTTCTGAGATTAGGTTACAGAGAGACTCTCCTTTTGTCTTCCCCTGCCTCTCTGCTTCTCTCACTTGCTCAGGATAGCCAGATATCATGTTGTGAGCTGACCTACAGAGGAGATCTGCGTGGCAAGGAATTAATATCTCCAGCACATAGTCAGTGAAACCTGAGGTCAGCCAACAGTCATAGGAGTTAGCTTATTAGAAGCATGTCCTCCCCAAGGGGACCCTTCAGATGAGACCATAGCCCCTGCTACTACCTGAATTTCAAATGTGTGAGGGACTTATAGACAGAGGCACCCAACTAAGCCACACCTCGATTCCTGATACACAGAAACACTAAAAGAATAAATGTTTCTGTCTAAAGCCACTGAGTGCCGGGGTAATTTGTTACTTTGCGATAGACAATTAACATAGCCTATATCTTAATGCCTTACAGAGCAAAAAGCAATCATCTCTCAAAGACTATAAAGTTATCCAGTTTCAAATTAGCTCTAAATTTTTTATAAATATTTTCTGACATTTAATAAATAAAAACATAACCAAATATGCATAAAGATAAAAATAACCTCACGAATTAACAGGAAAAAAATTAGTTTCAGACTCACTAGACATTCAGATACTGGTATTATCAGAGAAGGACTTTAAAAAGACTGACATGTTTAAAAATGTAGATGGTATGACAGAGAATTTCAGCAGAGAACTGAAAAGTATTGTTTAAAAGAATCAAATAGAAATGACAAAACCAAAAATAACTAAAATTAAAAATACAATGAATTGGTTTAACAGCAGATTAGACATAGTGAAAAGGGAGAACTGGGAACTGGAAAATTGTTCCCCAAAAGGAAAAAAAAGAGAGAGAGAACGAAAAAAGCCAGACTAAAGAACACACTAAAAATTAAAGGTGGATGACAGACAAATGGATAAAGAAGATGTGGTATATATATATACAATAGAATACTACTCAGCCAGAAAAAAAGAATGAAATGCCATTTGTAGCAACATGGACCTAAAGGATGGACCTAAAGATTATCATACTAAGTGAAGTAAGTCAGAAAGAGAAAGACAAATATGATATCACTTATATGTGGAATCTAAAATATGATACAAATGAAAACAGACTCACAGACGGGTAAGAGAGGGATAAATTAGGAGTTTAAGATTAGCGGATACAAACTACCATATATAAAGTAGATAAACAAGATCCTACTACTGTATAGCACAGGGAACTATATTCACTATTCTATAACAAACCGTAATGGAAAAGAATATGAAAAATATATACATATATATGTGCATATATATAACTGAATCCTCTGCTGTACACCAGATACTAACACAACATTGTAAGTCAACTATGCTTCAATAAAAAATAATAAAATTTAAATTTTTTTAAAAATTAAAGATGGAAAATACAAAAAATCACGTGCAAGAATTTTATACGTAAAATTATATCCTATTAAAAGATGAAAAAGAAGATACATAAAAAAGAAGCTCTAGTGGTAAAAAACTGAAAACACCTAAATGCCATCAAGACAAAAATGAAAAAAGGTGGTATCTTCAGTAAATGGAATACTGCATAGAAGTTAAACTAAATAAACTAGATAAGGATAAATCTGAAAACCTTAATGTTTAGTGATGAAAAAGTTACCAAAAGATAGTACAGTATCATAACATTGATCTAGAACTTGTTATTATACCTAACTATCCTATCAGAAGCAGAATTACTCCAATGCTAATGAAACTTATGTTTTAGGGCCCTTTACTTTTCTGGGCCTCTTTTAAAGCCCTGGGAGGGGCTCTGGCAATGTGTTCACATGGTCATATGTTTTGTAAAAACTGTAAGTAAATATTTGAACCATGCTTGGTTAAGACAACTGTCTCTTCCTACGCCAACTTCACCATGTCTCCCTTCCCTTCATATCAGGTAGCACTGCAGTAACCATGGGCATTTGGGGGATCTGTTTTAGGAGAAATTAAGTTGGGGGACACATTTAGGTTAGGTTTTGTGAGGCGTGTTCATCAGCTTCACTACATCCAATGTAGGAAGTGCTCCCAGAGATACTCCTGTTGCTCATGTGGACCCTCAGGTGTGGCATCATGACCCAAAGGTACATGGCCCAAGGTCAGATCAAGATGTAAACACTCCCTACAGCACCAGGTCCTGGAAGTATGCTGAGAGTTGGGGGGGAAGAGAAAAAAACAAGTTTAGACTGTATGGAAGCAGAAACTGGTCATTGGAAAATTCTTCCAGTCAGATACGTAAAATTCTAAATGGGACATTTGCTTTTCATTGATGCCTAATCAAAATAAAGTTCTCTGCTGTCAGGAATAAACTTACAACGCAGGCTATACAATTATAAACACACTGTTTTGTTTTCTTTGGGAGAAAAATCTTACAAAAGAGAATTTATACTGATTCTAATGTTTCTAAGGCAAAAACACATAGCAGTAGCACCAAAAATGACTATTTTTGTCTGTAAAGTTTCAGGCTGTATAAATTTCAACTATCAGGAATTTTTAAAAAATTGATTAACCATGCTAAAGGAAAAATTGTCTTTGTATTCCGATTACCATTTAGGTAATAGAATTTCTCTAAAAGTTCAGGAAAAAATATCTACTTAGAAAAAGCTAATTTACAAAATTAGATAATATATTAGATCATTTCATATGAAATAAAAAGTATGCAGCCAACAAAATTACAGAAAAAATATAACAGAGGTATGTCAAATAGTTAATCAACAAAAATATTATTTTTCTAGATTTTGTATTCATGAGTTTCTGAAACTTGTAATTTGTTATCATTTCTTTTCTCATTACAATTTTTTTTGGCTGCACTGCGAGGCTTGCAGGATCTTAGTTCCCCGACCAGGGACTGAACGAGGGCCCCTGGCAGTGAGAGCGCCAAGTTCTAACCACTGGACCAGGGAATTCCTAAATATTTATTTTTTAAAGCTACTAAAATTTAATAAATTTCTGGTGTGGAAAATTGAGGTCTGCCCTGACCACTGTATATTATTGATTTGTGATTTATATATAATAAAAGCTGAAAACACATGTGGGAAGAATATGAAGCAACTGTGGGATCTTGTTTACCATAAGAATAGGAAGAGGGGGCTGGGTGATGGGCATGGTGCTTCCTCTGTGTTCACAGCATTTTAAATACTCACTAACTGGAAGTGCTAAACTCTAATGCAAGCATCAAGCTAAATCTGAAATATGGTTCCACTGATGAAATTATCTTTTAAGAAATCAGGTGGGATAAGATTTGCCTCATTCTGTAATATGGGATGTCTTATCTCTATTCTTATTAAATAGATGCAGCGAAATTAAGTGAGATCATAGGTAAGAGGGCTCTGCACATTATAAAATACTGTCAAATGTTATACAGGTTGCATAATGACAATCTATACACAAGTATTAATAATGTCAATAATATTATCCCACATTTACTGAGTACTCACCTTATGTCAGGTACTCTTCTATGTGTCTGACATGCATTCATCTCATTTAATATTCCCAATGAGTCTATGAGGGAAGTACTATTATTATTCCCATTTTACTTATCAGATCAAATATGTAACTTTTTTTTTAAATATGTAACTTTTTGATGGAACTATGGAATATTAACTATATTTATTTAATACCTATAAAATATTTAAATAAATGAGTTAGTTGTCTCACTCATTTCACTCAAAACCCATCCGTCCAAGTATATGATGTTATGTGAAGGGTGGCAGGCAGGAATGCTGCAAACAATTACTGAGTGAATTTTCATTTTCTCAGTAATTATTGTATCATCTGTACTCAATACCTGTCACGATACATCTCAGTTTAAATTCTAGGTAATAATATGAAGTAACGTATATAGGTTTTTTGGCTTCTCACTTAAATTTTTAATCCAAATTCCACACTATTTCTTCTAAAATCAAAACTCAGCAAATTCAGAATGTTCTATCAAATTCAGAAGCTCCATTTTGGTGTTTATCTGTGGACCCTCTTGCTTACCTAAGGCATTATGAAATGCCACAACTTATATCAGAATATTGCAGCATTATGGACCCCATAGTTCCATTAAGTATCATGCATCCAACAACTATATTTGTATGAAGTAGGAATTCTGTGCCACAAACTGGGGTGGCACATAAAAGAGAAAAATATTCCCTGTCCTCACAGAGCTCACACAACCAGCCAATAAAATAATAAGTAGTCAAGAGAAACCCAGAGAACTCTAAAATAAAATGGGGTGGAGGGACACAGACATTTAAGTGGGGGCCTGAGAAGACAAAAACTGGAAAGAAAAAGAAAATCACCAGGCCAGATTCTTGGTAGACCTCACCCTGCCTCACTCCTAAACTGATCCAACCGTCCAACAGCTTTATTTTGACATCTCCTATCATGGTCACCAATGGAAGGGTGAAGGGGATCTTTGGTGAAGCCAGTGGGGAGAAGAGAGCTGGACGGAGAATTTCCTGCTGGAACGTGTTGGGAGCGTGTGGTATTTCAGCCACAGGCTCCTGATGATGGAACTTTCGTTGCTAAACATGAAGATCATTTCAGCACCCTACAATTATGTGCCTAATTAAAATTAAGAAATTAGAACACAGTTAAAAGGAATAATATTTTGCTCACAGCTAATTTCATTAAAGTATTAATGAATAGGACTCTTTTTATGGCCAGAGGGCAACCACTTTCTAGAGTACTTCCATGCTAGCTAATTTATTCATGCATGAAAAACAATCCAATGAGAAATGAGGGAGCTCAGAACTGCTGGTCCTAATTAAAATATTTAAAACACCATGTCTCTCTTCTTACATCTAGCCAAATACCTAAGCTTGCGCCAGCATGGTGCCAATTAACATGGAAAAAGCAAACACAAACACCCATGGTTTCTGATTAAAGAGCACATTATGGTACCATGCAATATACTGTTCAGCACATATATGTAAATGTTTAATTAACCCATGTCTGAATCTCAGCAACATTCAAAAATCGATACTTTAATCCCTAAACAAGTGGCAATCTGCGTAGAGGAGACACTGACTTATTTATCACAGTGTTTTATTCAAACCTAATTTGAGGCCCTCATGTGCTCAACATGCTCAAGTGTTTCTTAAGGGAAAGAGCAGGGAGGAGATTCTCTGCTTGGCAGACTACTCTTCCGATGGCAGCAAGATAGTTAGTTGCCAAAGACTTGTAAAAGGAACTAGGTTAGCCTCAGGTGACAGGAAATTTTTCATTAATAATGTAGGGGGAAGTCTGGACCTAAACCCATTTGTCAGCCTGGACAGCAATGACAATAACCACCCACCCACACACCCACCCACACCCACACCCACACACACACACACACGCCCCTCTTCTCTTTGTTAACTAAAGACCAGCCTGTCAGAACAAACTCCAGAGACATCCCTGCCATGGGAGCATGCTGGAGAGAAATGTCTGAAACTGTGAAATTCAGGATTTGAAAACCCTACCAATAGTAATTGGAACTTTATCGATATGTTAAAACCAATTATAAAAGGAAAATTAACATTTTCACAGCTGCAATGGTCTGTAAGCATTTTCACTCTAGTTATCCCCATCTTAACAGTCCCTTGAGGCTGGCTGAGCAAAGGAAACCAAAGATGAGAGCAGTAAAGTGACTTGGGGAAGGTCATGTCCACACATGCTGGAGCCAGAACTTGAACCCATGTCCTTCAACTCTAAAATCACCCTACTACAGGCCACACTGATTTTACAGAGCTATTAAGTTTCTGTTTACATAAGAGATAATCTTAAGAAACCTAATTAACCACCCATTTAGCTATTAAAAATCATTTGTAGTTTGCTTTCAAGCACTTCTTCAAAGGTACTGAATAGGTGTGAGTATATATTACACAACCATTCCTCCTTCTAGGATTTCTCATTGTTTTTCCAACAACTAGAATCACAGAGTTGTAGACTAAGATCTGAGAGGTCATTTTGTCCACAGGCTTTTAAACGGTAAAGCAAGCAGAACCCTTTTTTCCAACATAATCTTTCATGAAACACCAGTATATTGACAGAAGTAAAAGCAGAGCCCTCTAACAGAGAAGGTGAGTCTCACTCCCCAAGATGGCAGCTGAGGCATCACCCCAGAACCCGCCTTCTGAAAACCATTGTGCTCCTCAAAACCCTTGTCAAGCAGCTGAGGAACTAGGGTCCAGAGAGGTGAGGACACAAGGTAAGTACGTATGCAACCTAACAGACCTGGAATACGCCTATAGTAACTTTGACTCCTTGCCAGTGCTCTTTTCCAGGACCACGGTCCCTAACGGAATCAACAGAGACTACAGTGCATGGAAAGTCACGAGAGACAGAAAGAGGCAAGAGGGTTCATGCAAAATTACCAACAACAATACAGGAATGTGTGCCCATGAGGCAGGTTGGCCTGGTGCAAAATGCAAGAGGTGAAATCGGAGGCAAGAGGCTTAAAAGAGAGATGTGTCTCTAACCCATGACTGCAGGCTTTTCATTTCACTTCCCTGGGCCCCGGATTCCTCATCTGAAAATGGGGTTAAGATCTCACAGCACTGTTTTAAGAACCAAACAAGAATTAATGAACATGCCATTACAAAAGTACTTCATCACACTGCATTGCAATTGCTCTCATATTTCCGCCACTAGACTGCGTTTATTCCAAGATAATGTCTGTGTTTTACTATCTCTTTATCCTCAGTGCCTATCCAGAAAAGGTGTTCAATTAGCATTGATGTTGTTGAATCCTTAATGGTAGTAATCATGGCTAACATATTTAAACATTTACTATAGCTAAGCATTGACACCAAGTATCTGATGTTATTTATTTATTTATTCCACATCACAATCCCATAAGACTAATATTATTATTGTCCTCATAGCATAACTGAAATCCTGAGACACAGATAAGTGACTTGCTTGCCCAGGGTTCCAGAACCACTAAGCTATGGAGAAAAGATGTACATTGTGATGGTCAAACATCAGAGTCCAAACTTTTATTCACTATGTTCTTCAAGTGCAGCCAAAATGGGGTAAAAGAGTTATCAGCTAGAGGATAAGGCCAATGTCATAGATGCAAAAGCATGTGAAACATACCACATATCCACTGAGAAACAGGAGATGCAAATTCAAAAAGAGTTTTGTTTCCTATGACTGTTCTAACAAGCAGAGGTTAGGGATGTTTAGAGGACATCTCTAATCTCTAAGGATGATGTCGTAGAGTCCAAGTTTCCATCAACGAACTCTCAGAAGGACCACTGATCTGATTTAACACATCTAAAAGAGAAAGACTCAGATATGCAATAGCCAAAGGAAGAGAGGACTCAGGAGTGGGGAGGAAGGAGGGAACACAAGAGCAAGGTTCACAATGTACCAAGAAGTATCGCTGTGATCGTCAGTCTCACCACACCTCATACCTCATACCTATGTACACGGAAAGCCGGGCTAAACAGTGAAGTTGATGTGTCTGGTTAGAATGCAAACTAATGACAGTCAAGAGAAACATGGCACTGATCCTCTCTCATACTGAATCACTCTTTTTTTTTTTTTTTTTGCGGTACGCGGGCCTCTCACTGCTGTGGCCTCTCCCGTTGTGGAGCACAGGCTCCGGACGCGCAGGCCCAGCGGCCATGGCTCACGGGCCCAGCCTCTCCGCGGCATGTGGGATCCTCCCGGACCGGGGCACGAACCCGCGTCCCCTGCATCGGCAGGCAGACTCTCAACCACTGCGCCACCAGGGAAGCCCCACTCTTTTAAAATATAAGCAGACTCGGCAAGTCTTTACAGAAACTCTTTCGTGATGTAGCCATACTTGATCATGAAGGAAAGTTGTGCACACCTGGGTTACATCCCAGATATTTTCAGGGGCTTCTTATTGGGCAATCATGATTCATATTATGGTTAGAAACTGAATAAGGGGCTGGATGGACCACTGGTCTAACCCTATGTAATATTCTTCATTAGATTTGGTATTTAATTGGTAATTAGCAACTACATCGATGTATACAAAGTCTCTCTTTGAAGGTAAAATGGATTCTATGTTCCTGGGTTCCTAGTTTGCAGCTGGCATTGACTAAGCCCTGGGTGATTACAGTGTTCCAATTATTAAGATGATTTCAAGGAAAGAGCTAATATCTCATCACTTTATTCCCTACAACTTAGCTACATCCCAGGAAATTTCTCAGTTACTTGGAATCTGAAGTCTTTTAATTAAATGCTTTTTCTTATAGTCTACCAACATGTAAGTATTTCAAACATTTGACACGTCCTCCAAAACAGCTAGTATGAGACAACTGGATTTTTTCAAAAGGTCTGTTTGTTTTGAATTTTCTCTCCATAAGCAAGTTTGGTTTTTCAAATTTTCATGTTCAAAAAAAAAAAAAAGCAACAAAGCAGATCTCCAAGACAGAGCTTGCATTTTTATGCATCTTTAGCCAGGCAAACATTAGTCCTCCCCAGAACTGGAACAGCTATTCTGAAGAATGTAAACTTGCTGTTTTCTCAATATGCAGATAGGCTGTTGTCACAGATCCCCATAGTAATGAACAACTTCTGAATATTTAATAAGCCTGGCATTTCTGTCCCCAGGCAGAGAGCGTAGACGGTTGGTAGCCAGCTACTAACTGACCATTAAAATACAGACTCTCTTTTTAAAATGTGCTTCACAAATAGGTTCCAACACCTGCAGTGGGCAGTGAGTCCCGTCCTCTGCGAGGTGGTGGCCTGTTCTCTTGCCTGAAGAGCGCTGGCAAGGAGCAAGCAAAGCTAGCCTGCTTGATACTCAAACAGCGGCTACAACACAGCCCTGCTTTGCAACAGAGTTTTTAAAAGGAAGGGGAAGCCCATCAACAGCCCTTCTCTTTGCAGTGTTGTTACTACCGAGAACCGCCGAGCAAGTGGAAATTAGGAAATCAGCCTTGGGGTTTATTTTAATGTAAAAAAATGAAACTGTTCTGGAACTCTGTTGTTTTCATTTTTTTCATGTTTGCTTGTCCACGGGAGTGTTTTCATGCCGTCTCTGATGTGCTGTGTGAGTATGAATGTATCGCAACAATAATGCTCACTAATTGGACGGAGGAGCCGTTAATTCAGAACAATATTTGAGCATTTTAGCAGTGGCTTTTTCCCCCTTTAATCCAAGAAGTAAAAACTAATGTGAATATGATTATATGGAAATTCAAAAAAATCATTAATACAATTAGATCATTTTCTGAATAATGGAAAAGCTAACATAACGAGTTCTCCTTGCTCTTACTGAGCATTAGCAGAAGTTGTTGGGCTGTAACTGTAATTCCACGTAAACACAAATATTCCCGGGATCACACAAAGCATACAGTCTGGAAACTCTGGAGTGGTCCTACCACAAAAACTCTTGTGACCGTCACTTCGCATGACGTGATTGTCTCTTCTTCTCTTTCATCAACAGAAGTAGGAATTATTGTGTTTTTCAGGACCACTCTTTATGAGGAAACAAGGTGATTTTTTTCTTAATCGTTTCAGGAGAATTGTTGCACATATAACGAAGAGGGGAAATGATGAAGATGTTGATGATGGGTGGCTGACTTCCCAGCAGAGATCGGCTCTCATCACCATTCTCCAATAGTGTGAGACCCCATCTCGTGTCTCTAAAATGACAACTCTATGACCCTGCGGGCCACTTTCCAGTTGTATTAATTCTGAAACTATTTAGGGTCATGTGCTGCCAAGCTGCTCTGTGTTGTGTCAGGAGACAAACCAAGGACAAGGGGGTAAAAATATAACGAAGCAGGTTCAGGGCCCTCATGAGAACTTCTGAGCAGAACTGTGCAGGCATGCAATGAATAGGGTAGCTTACAAGGTAGGGACCCTCAAAGAGAGGCTGAATGACGGTCTACCGTGGAGGCTACTAACAGTGTTTTCAGAAAAACATTAGTGTATTTTTTTCAAAATCTCATGTGAAATCCCAAAATATAATACAAGTGAAATAGCACTGCTGTGGTTGAAGCAGAGGACGTAGAACTCCATTCAGTTTTAACCCTCAAGGGTCTTCAGGCAGCCCCACAGTGCTCCAAGGATCACAGTTAAAAACCACTGCTGTAAAAAAAATTCCTAAATTACGTGGGAGATCATACTGAGCCAGTAGTTTTCAAATGTCCTATACTGGGAAATACTGGGGAATGATAATTAACATATAAAACTTGAACTCGTGTGCATACCCAGATTCAAATATTCCCCCCATAATGCTGTTGGCAAGTAAAGCACCACAAAATTCCCAGGCAAGTGTTGAAGCGTTTAAGCAGGTCTCAGGGAGCTAATGTTAACTTGGCCCACCTCACCCACTCAAGAAACCTCACAGAGGAGTGTTAGAAATATTACTGAATCTACTCTAAGTTGTCGAAATAATACATTTAAAAAACATTCACAACTTTGAGTACCTTATCAATAATGATCAATTCTTTGGGTCACACCTCACCAATGACCACAACACATCCAGGTGTGGTGACCCTGGGCTGAAGAGACACCCACAGCCAGACCAAAGACCCAGAGCTGATTCTACATGTTGGCTAACACTGAAAAAAGGTGAACACTTTTATGAAATGATGTGACCATTTTGAAGTCTCCAAATGCTCAGGATTTTACATATAAAAGCAAACAGTGGTCAATTTCTCTCTATTCAGCCAGAGGTTTGGGCATCATATAAAAATCAGCTTGATGAAATTTTACTGCTCCTTCAAAACTTTTGCAAAGTACTCAAAGCTTAGATCTATCTATGAGGTATAATTTAAAACAATGGTGTATTTTTTAAATAACAAACTTTTTTGAGTATTCATGAGGTACCAGGCACAGTTCTGAGTTTTCCACATGCATTAATTCATGTAGGTTTCACAAGAACCCCAGGAGATACCTAGTGTTATTACCCCCTTTTTTTATTTTTTATTTTTTGTGGTACGTGGGCCTCTCACTGTTGTGGCTTCTCCCGTTGCGGAGCACAGGCTCCGGACGCGCAGGTTCAGCGTCCATGGCTCATGGGCCCAGCCGCTCCGTGGCACGTGGGATCTTCCCAGACCAGGGCACGAACCCGTGCCCCCTGCATCGGCAGGCAGACTCTCAACCACTGCGCCACCAGGGAAGCCCTATTACCCCCTTTTTATAGAGGGGGAAACTGAGGCTCAGAGGAAGGAGCTAAAGTGGCTTAGTGAGCCCTACACAATAGTTAAGTTGCAGAGCTGGGATCTGAACCCAAGCAAATCTGACCCCAGAGCTCACAAGCTTAACCTTCACACTATATTGTACAAGAAGCCTGAAAAATCCTTCTGTCCACAAGGAGACTGAAGCAGTAGTTCATGCACCAAAGAGCTAATTCTCAAATTGTTACATGAGCTTCTCATCTCTGTCCATGAGCAGCAAAAAAGAAAAAGAAATAAAGAACGGAGGTGAGGAACTGGAGAAGGGTGTGACTAAGCTACTTTTCCTGCAAAAGGCAAAAAATACCAAGAATTCAGACTAATTCACCCAAAGTTCAACAGAGGGTTTTTTTTTTTTTCTTGTGAAACAATAAAGATGAAATGTGCTGACTCACCCAGAGGCTAAAGGACAATTAGAAACAGCCGTTGGCAGCTACCTGAGGAACCCAGGGGGCACTGGCCCCCTGCTGGACTCAGTCCAGGCCTGGGGAGCCTCTTGGAGGGCCAACCCTGAGCAGGACACAGGAGACCTGTGGCTCACCGCAAGGACTGCTGTCAGCCTTGTGACAACCACAGCAGTAACACAGCTGACAAATATCTAGAGAATTCACTAGAATTACAAAGCCTCCCAGCCATCACAGAGCTGGAGCCTCACAACCAACCTGTGAATACAGATTATCACCTGGTTTACAGATGAAGAAACTGAGAAGCTAAGTGCTGTACTCGAGCCTTGCAGATGTGAGACTCACATCTTCTGACGCCTCCCTCTTAGCACATCCCTTGGTGCAGACGTTACTCATTCACTAGACGGGCAGCAGAATCTCGGTGTAGGTGGGCAGCCTCTGACCTGGCCTCACACCCTAGCTCCACCGTTTCCTGGTTGCTACATAACCCTTGGCAAGTTACTCGACCTCTCCAAGCCTGTTTTCTAAGCTGTAAAATGGGAATCATAAGAGTGCAAGCCTCATAGGGTTTTTGTGGTCATTAACTGAAATGAATGAGTAACTGCGTATCAAGTGTCAAGCAAAATGGCTAGTAATAGTAAGCATTCATCACATGTTAGTTTTCATTATTCATTATTCACTCATTTAACAAACTTTGATCAGACAGTTATTCTGCTCCAGGCCTGTGTGCTTGGGCCTGATGATACGTAATACACCAGGCGTGATGTGTGATAAACTCTGCCCGAAGGTTACTCACAGGCCTTGGGAGACCAACACAAGGAGAGGATTATAAAGCAAGGGGGGAGTAAAATGATACCGGCAAGTTATGATATCATATAGGCATATAACACGGCATTTTATCAACAGCAGCCAACCGAGGTGCTCTAAGAGAGTCTGTGAAGCAAAATCTTTAACTTCCCAGAACGATGCTACAAACTGAAACATAGCCTCAAATCAAATACCGACATCACAATATTTTATAAAAACAAACAATAAGCTCCTAGGATTTAGAGGTGAAGACTCTTAGTTCAAATCCCAACTCCATAACCTACCAACCTTGTGATTGGAAACAAATAATTTAACTTCTCTGGACCACAATTTACTCACCTCTAAAACTGAGATAAAATACCGATACACCTCACATGCTTGTTAGGCAGATGGAACGATGTACGTGAAAGTGCTTTGTAAATTTTCAAATGTCATTATAATTATTACTAATTACGGGGGAAATCGGAGGATAAAGAAGTAGGGGGAAAGGAGGAGAGAAGGAGAGGGAGAAACACTCGAGCGTTTGTTGAGGTACCTGGGCAGCCACAATGAGCAGGATCCTGTGCATGTGTCAGGCGTGCACAAGGATGATGCTTCTCATTGAAAAGGCCAGACAGGGATTTACCCCAAATTTTAAATATACACAACTAGCTCCCTCCCATGGAGTCAGCTTTCTTCTTATACTCAGGCCCTATGGACTCTTCTGAGATTCGGGCATCTTTACTTGGGGAAATTACACTGCCCGCCTGTGAGTGTCTGCAACTGAAGGCCACCACCTGCCTCCATCCTGGAGGCTTTTTGTCCCCTGAAGCTCACTCCCTAGTTGCAGAGAATGCCACTACCAGACACAGGGACATGGGTGGGCAGCCCATCCCAAGCCATCTGCAGAAATGTTTCTGTTCACCATACCCTTCTGGAGGCCCCACCAAGCAGGATTGATTTGGGTCCCAAGAGGGGGACTCTGAGGTTGCTAAGTGCACAAAGCCTGGGGAAAGACTCAGTATCACAAAAGAGCCTGGGGACTGAGAGAGTGATGAGCAGAGCAAGGAAGTACAGAGCAGATGGAGGGGTGGAAAGTGAAAGCCACACGTGCCAGGCTAGGGAGTTTAGACTTCATTATGCAGAGGGTATAAAGGTATTTCAATCAACTCAGCAAAAATCAGTGGTAAAAGTTGTTCCGAAAATTTTGAGGCTATGAGTTGACAATTTTTTTTCTCAAAGAAGCAAAACGTTCTCTTAAGCAATATACAGAAGTAGGAAAGTGAGGCTAACAACGGTAAAGAGTGCAGGCTTTAAAAACAAACAAAATTCCAGCTCTTTCATTTACACACCATGTGGACTTGGGAAAGTTTTTCATTGCTCACAGCCTCAGTTTACTCACCTGCAAAATGGCTACTATTTACTCCAGAGGGTTTGATCAATCTAAAATGAACATATGTATGTAAAGCACTTAGCAAAGTTCCTGGCAAATGGTGAGTGCTATGAACTGGAGTTACTATGTGGACGATTTAAAGCAACATGAAAACATGATGAAGTTTACCAACACATTGACTAGCATCAACTGACATGAACTTGCCTCCCCAATGCAGCTTCCTGATTATGATATTTTCTGTCTCCCCAGAATAGAATAAACTAAAGACTTCTAGAATTAAATTCCATCTGGTCTATCCATATATTTGATAATATATATAATAAACGTCCAAGTGAGGAGCAGAAATTCAGACCGAGTTGGTTCAAACATCCTGGTGTTGTGTAAACACCACTAAATATTTTTAAATCATTTTATGCGCGACTCATCGTTTTCTGTATAACACAGCAAATTAAAGTTCTCATTTCACACTGGAAAATGCACTCAGTCACAGGAGTTAAGACACTAATGAAATCACTATTTTTCAAGCCCCTAATACATACTTAGCCTGGTTCTAGACATGACATGGATAGACGAAAAGTACAAAATAGGGCTCCAAGGTATAATTTATGATCTCACATTGGAGATGTGACTAGGCAAAGGGATTCCACTCGAGAGCCATAATCAACAGGGTATAATCAAGGGCCAGCAGCGAGGGTTCACCCCACAACCAGAGTGGTGAGTCGGCATGGAGCTCATATTTGGAAAGAACTGGATTTGCCAGTCATTATCAGAAATACCCACTTGGGGAGGGAATCCTTCTGAGAAGAGAAGAATCCATTTTCTGACACCCGCGGGCAGGTGACCATGGCTGAAGAGAACATTACCCACGTCCTCCGGGCTACTTATCTTTATTGGCACCATTCTGACAGGCAAATGAAAGGAAATATTTATTCCCATATAGAATCCCACTATTAAAACTTGCAGAAATCCCCTCCCTGCCACTATCACAATCACTAGACACACGCACACACGCAGCTGTGGGATTCTCCTACATTAATGGGACCCTTTACTGCTCTCCTGCACACTACGTGAGGCTCTTGTTACAACTTGGACCAACTTCTGGAGAACCTGCTCCTACACTCCTAAGCTGGAAGCATTTCCCCCTACCCCCTCCATCCAGCTATCGGAAAATCCATGAGATAACCTTCTCCCTCAGAACAAAAGGGCTTCCAGGATGTTTCACGGACTCTTCTCTGTGGGTTTGAAATTATACACAGCAGTGCCAAAGGTAAGGCATTTCTAGAGGTTTTTTTCCTTTTCTTTTTTTATTACCGTTCTGGCTGTTATTATTATTTTTTTTTGTTCCCATTCCCTCTCCCTCTGTGGTATCTATTTGTGGCCTACAGCAATCACTTTAGACTTTTTAGACACGTCCGGATAGAGATAGATGACACAAGTGATCTACTTATCTTCCTTTCCCATCACCAATAAAAGTGACAGCCCGCCTAATTAGGCCTAATAAAGCAGCCGCAGAAAGAGTGGCGCCGTTGCGATCTGAAGAGATATGGCACTGACCCGGAGATACAGGTGCTGCCTTAAGGCGTTGCTGCTATTACTTTATCTCCAATACATTACAGCTCGGCTCATGCCATATTCAAATGCAAGTAGCATGTTTTTCTCCTCGATTCTTAGATCAAGAACAAAAAAAAAGAACCCCATCTAATCAAAAAAGGCGCTGACAATTTTTCAGCCCCACATTAAAAGCAAAGAGTCATTCAGAACAGTGCACTCCATATTCTATTTTATAATATCACTTTAAGCTATTGCTTTGAATCTCAGACATTTCTTTGTTAAGAAGGAAAATCAAAAATTCATCAGAAGAAGTTCTTTCTTCCCCTTTCTCTCTTTTCTTTTCTTCTAGGGCTAGCATGGGGTTTGGAGCTGGAACCAACATTTGTAGAAGTTAGGAGTCCTTAAGCAATTATTGGCGGTGAGAGTCTGACACACGGGAGAGTTGTCAACAACTGACTTTAAACAAAGTGGAAGGAAGGAGAAATAAACGGTGCTCTCAGCAAAATTAATATACAGGCCTGCAAATTAATGATGTCGTGTATTTTTTTAAACAAGGGGAAAAAATCTGAACTTTGCATGAAACAGCATTTTAAGTACATCTTTGCAAAAATTATCAGATCGTCAAAGGGCATCAAAGCGAATTGAGTCTGCAACTATTCATAATATTTCCACATATGCTAAATGCAAAATTTATCTTACTTTATTCGCCTGTTCTGTAGCAATTATTTAGAGCTATTAGAAAGAGGAAAATGTCCTTGATCTGAAGTGCCAGTGCTTGTTCTACAGCATTTATTATAAGAAACATAACCCCCTCTTACCCACATAAGCAAGCAGGCACGTGTGTGCATATGCACACGCATGCGCACACGCCTACACACAAATACACATTCTCCACTACTTACTACTGGCCAGATGCTACTTGCCCTGAGCATCCTATCTTACTTTAACTTATTCCTGCAAATAACCCATCCATGGTTTTGATTGCTACACGTATGCAAATAAATTCCCCCAATCTCTACTGCCAACTGTCAGTTCTAACCTTCTTCTTCTGTATCCAGAATGACACCCATGATCTTCCCATCCCTGCCCAATGTGAACCCTCTTCAAACATTCCTCCTCTCCAACGCTCCCCTGACACCAATGGTAGTTACAGCTCCCCTGCTGATAAGCTGTGATCCATCCCAACTCTTTTCTCTGCTGTGCTCGTGAAGTGAGGATGTTGTGTGTGATAGTCATGGCCATCATCTATGGAGGGTCTGTCAGGTGTTATGCACGATGACATATGTTACATACGGTAGTTAATTTCCCTGACAATTCTGTGGGATAGGCATATTTTGTCCACATGTCCTAACCAGTAAGGGAACTCTCAGAAGTAACGTAATTTGTGCAAGGCTGCGCAGCCAATACGTTTCAGAACTGGAATTGGTGCCTGCTGACTATTATGACAGATCAGTTAAAATGGGAGGGAGCAGAGCGGCATTGGAATTAGTGGCCAAGTTGTCTCATTTCATCGTGTGCATCCTCACAATTATGCACCCCAATCACATCTCCTGAATCGTGGGATGGGTCTTTAGCTGAGTTTCTTACCTCTCGTGTCCATCCAGATATGTCCTAAGAGCAATCCCCATTTCTTCACACACAAAATTCCTGGCTCTGCCCCCTATCATCTGGGTAATGCTAGGAGACTTACTTACCTTCCCTGAGTCTGTTTCCTGTTCTGCAAAAAGGGGATGTATGACGTCCGCCTTGTAGGATCAGAGAGGCTGCGTGGGAAGGGCCTGGCACAGCTGTCATCATCCAGCAAGCTCAATTGAGAGCAATTGCTATTGTTACTGTCATTCCTTTCTGTCATTCATGCCTCACAACTCCTTACAAGATGTGATGCACAGCTTACGAGGCTTTCTAGGAGATAAAGGAGGATAAGATTGCGCTTAGAATTTCACAGACCTAACTGGATTGCTGAGTATGCCATTTGTTACCTTGTGATGTTGGACAAATCACTTACCTCTCTAACCCTCAGCTTTAACAATAGTGAAAAATGGGGGGACTTCCCTGGTGGCACAGCGGTTAAGAATCTGCCTGCCAGTGCAGGGGACACAGGTTCGAACCCTGGTCCCGGAAGATCCCACATGCCGCGGAGCAACTAAGCCTGTGAGCCACAACTACTGAGCCCGTGAGCCACAACTACTGAAGCCTGCATGCCTAGAGCCCATGCTCCACAACAAGAGAAGTCACTGCAATGAGAAGCCCACACACCACAACAAAGAGTAGCCCATGCTCACCGCAACTAGAGAAACCCCGCGCAGCAACGAAGACCTAATGCAGCCAAAAATAAATTAAAAAAAAACAACAGTGAAAAATGGGTATGATAACACTGATTGAGCATGCAAGAGTTGGCGAAAGTTCTAAATGTGATAACAAAGAGTTCCTAGTACTATGAGGTCACTCCCAGAATCTCTGTTTTTTTAGATGAGAAAATTGAGGCTTAGGGAGATCCTGTAACTTCCCCAAATTACACAGCCAGAGAGTAGCCAGGCTGGGATTTTAACCTAAGCAGCCTCACTGTGGAAACAGCACTCCAAGTGGTCTTGAATGATTATAGAACCCTTTTCCTCCCTCTATGAAAATGTCATTGACTAGCAGCCTCACTCCCACCCCACTCCCCTGCCCCACAGACTCAGGACACACACACACACACGCACAAACTGCTCAACTCAGTCACATCAGGAATCCCTTCAAGTACATACCTACTATCGGCATGTATACATGTGCCCATGTTTCTGTTACTTGCATTTCTGTACATCCCTCTCTTTTGTCATCCACCCTCCCCATATTTCCTCAAGGACCATGATCGTGTCTTTTATTTCCCTTCCCTCTCTCTGGAGCTCAAATCCAATCAGAAAGCATTTAGTAAAGGCTGTCAATGGAGCAAATGCGGGCACAGGATTAGTGCCAAGAGGGATGATTTCTGTATGCCAAGGTCTCTTCCTCATTTTAAAGACAGAACACCTGGCTGCTACGTCCCATCATTTCCACATGAACTCCAGATCATCTTCATGTGGCTGACAACGGCCCTTACTGGGGAGTACAACCTTACAGGAAAAACAACCATCAGGAAAACTCTGTTGGTTTTGGCGTGCTTGCATAAAAAGGGAGAAAAAAGCTTTCAGATCCTTTTGAACACGGGATTTTGGTTGTATGCTGAATCTGGGGCCTATGCAAGGGCTTCCTCAGAACTGTGTGCAGTTGTGCTCTGTATGTTTCAAGTGGCAGCGCCTCAGCTTCGGAGTCAGAGACAGATGGATTCAAATCTTGGTTGGGGTACCTACTGGTTGCAGCCTTGGGCAGGTTCCTCAATATCCTGAGACAGTTTCTCATCCGTAAAATGGGCACTACCATATATACCTCACAAAGATCGTTTTAAGAATGGACATTAAAGGGAAGATTTTTAAAACATTTTGTTTAATGAGAGAAGCCGGCCACAAAAGAGAGTAAGTATTCTCTATGGTTCCACCACACGTAGTTCAATAATAGGCAAAACCAGACCATACCTCAAGGAATCAGAACTGTGGCTGCTTCTGGGCTGAATTCAGGCATTAACTGGGAAGTACATAAGAGAACTTTTGGGGGGTGATAGAAGTTTTTCTATATCTTAATTAGAGTATTGGTTACACAGGTGTCAAAATTCATCCATTTGTGCACTTAAGATGTGTGCATTTTAATGTACATAAATGACACTTCAACTAAGAAAGAGATAAAATGAGACACACATATATATAAAACTAGCGAGTGCCAAGCAAACAATGGATGTCGTGTCTTAGACATTCAGTAACTATTTAATAAGCGCCTACTAAATGCCGGACGCTGTGCCTGGTGATGGAAATAACATGGTGGTAAATCATTATTACCATTTACGTGGTACCCGTACCTCTTCTTGTGTAACGGCATGGCTGGGTACAGAGGGTACATGACAGAAAGTGGACATTCAAAGAGCTGAGGCCGGAAGCTGGCTATGCCCAAGCCAGGCAGGTACTAGGGAGTACAAAACATGCCATGGGAATGGATGCCATCAAAAAGGCAGAAACTAGAAGGGAAGGATAGTCATAGGAAATGGAGGGGAGTCCAGGTAAGCATTAGCAACAGAAAGGAGAAAAAGAGGGTGCCCAGACGGGCAGGCAGAGCACAACAATGTGTGCCAGTGACACTTACGAAAAGTCCCTGAGCAGGTACCAGGGCCCCATCATAGAGCAGGTACCCATTTACCAAACCACTGGACAAGGTGAGGCCTGACAGTGAGATTGGTCCAGGCACCAGGTCGGGACAGACTAACCCAGTGCCAGCTGATGCAAGTCCACGCTCACCTCCTCTCTGAGGCTGGAGCCGGAGAAGACAAAGGACTCCACCCACACACGGGGAGAGAAGAGATATGGTGTCAGGGCACCAAGCAGATCCTGACTCTTCCCAGGCTTTGAGGGTAAATATCTAATCTGAGAGAAGAGCCATTGGTCCATAATGTGTATACTCAGACTGACCATGAAATTCCGTGGGAATATTAGTACATCTAGGGACTTGCATTAGGGCTCCTGGCATATGCGTTCTGTGTTCAAACCAAAAACAGTCACTTTGGACTCAGATGGACCTGGGTTTAAAATCAGCTGTCTGACTTGACCTTGTGTCAAGGTTCTCCTCAGTAACATGGAGATGATAATGGTATCTGCCTCTTAAGGCTATTAAGAAGATTCAGTGAGATAATGTATGTAAAATTCCTAATATAGTGCCTGACACACAGGAAGTGTCCAACCATGTAAAGCACTGTTATTAAGAGCCTGAGTGATAATTCAAGGCAGCGGGGCCAGCACACAATGATGTGTGCTTTGGCTTCATGTAAAACACAAATGGCAACAATGTTGCGGCTGTCTTATTTATTTATTTTGCTGCAGCGCACGGCTTGTGGGATCTTAGTTCCCCAACCAGGGATCGAAGCCGGGCCCTCGGCAGTGAAAGCGCAGAGTCCAAACCACTGGACTGCCAGAAAATTCCTGGGGTTGTCCCTCTTAGTGTTTTTTTCATGCCATCTATGCACATGGTCAATAGGAGAATTTTCATTCATAACAGTAAAAGCTAGTTTATCTCATATTCTAACAGTAGGAATCTCTAGCCGACACCATTTCCAGATTTACTAGAATCAAAGTCCACAATCATAGCCTTATGACCTAGAAAATTCTAATGTACCTGATCATGAACAGAACTTGCTAGTATCTCTTGTTGCAATTTCATTGTTTGCTAGTTGGCAACACATTTTGGTGTCAAAAGAAGAAGCACCTCATTCCCTGATCATTCGATATAACTGAGTTCACCATCATCTGAGAAGACACGATCATAGTTCAGATTTTCAGCGTCAGTTGACGACTATTTTAACGTGACTCAGTTGTTCATCAGCTCTGATTTTGGTCAGCTAGAAACCTTTGAGGAAGATGGGAAACCAAACTCAGACACACAGAATATATTAGTTTTGTTTAGTTTGGGGTGAGGATGCTATTTTGGGTGGTCCATTCCCAAAATACATCCCCGACCCTCAGATTCGAAGTTGTCAGCCTATCCACTCCATCTTAAGAGCAGTCCACAGAGGTGGGTTTTACCAAAAGATTTCACAGGTTTCATGCTTCCACATAAACCTTTTGATGTATTTTTCTAACATTTCACAACTGGATTAAAATGTAACAAGGGTTCTATTGCCCCTCCCAAGTCTGCCCCAATTGTGAAACAATATGAAAAAAAGAGAAACATTGGGCCAGACAATAAAGGGGTCACATTACACGCTGCACACATGCCGTGCACACACTCTTCTCTCACATTCACAGTAGCTAGTGTTCTGCACACAAGAAGCTCTCCAGAGAAGCGGTCAAATGAGGAAAATTGTGGACTCTAGAGCAAAAGCAGCCAACTAAAATTATAATTCCATATTGAGGAAAACAGAGGCTGAGCTTCCTTTGTGGCTGCTGGAAGTCCTGTATGGACGAACGCTAGGTCAGAATATTACCAAGAAATGTTTCTTACCATCTTTTTTTTTTGAACTCCCTGCTGTTCGTTCAGCATCTTTTCAATACCTCAGGGACTCAAAGGTCAAATGATTCCTTCCTGAATATATTTCCAGCCTCCACCCTCAAGTTTTTTGTTTTGTTTTGTTTTTTGGTCTCACCATGTGGCATGTGGGACCTTAGTTCCCCGACCAGGGATCGAACCCACACCCACTGCATTGGAAGCACAGAGTCTTCACCACTGGACCGCCAGGGAAGTCCCCCCATCAAGTTTTTAAACACACATGTTGTACAAGGCGTCTAATAAATTCCTTGTTTTGTGTAGTCTGATGATCTTAGCCAGAAGCAGTTAGGGAGCTGTATTAGTATTTGGTTTATTTCAAAATGTGTGGGCATGCTTTGAGTTTTGAAAATCCGTTCGTGGCAACTCTTGAGAAGAATCCTTGGGGCCCCTTTGGGGTGTGCTCCTGTACCCAGGTTACCAGAGCAATGCCTACTGACAAGCATGTCACACGCATGGCCAGTCTGTGGAAGGACTAGGTATGGGTAATAGTACTGCTGCTCTTTTCTCCATCGCTGGTTAGAATCTACCCTAAGTGGCAACTGGCTTTTGCATTCCCCACCCTTGGCTTTCTGCTCCCTCTTTTGAATACATCTCTTTAAGTAACTCACCAACTCATCAGCACACCAAATGCAAAAAAAATACTCTTCTTTAAAACACAAGTGGACACTGAGGGCCCAGCATTGCTCTCTCGGGATTAACTAGTAACAAACAGATCTTAGCTCCCCAACCGGAGATTAAACCTGGGTTGAGCCTGGGTCCCGGCAGTGAAAGCGCCAAGTCCTAACCACTGGACCACCAGGGAGTTCCCAAGCCTTCAACCTTAATGAAATGAAGCCACGAGCTCTCCAGTATATGCCCTTCTAAGGAAGGTGCAAAGAGCCTCACACGTAGAAGTAACATTTATCATCATCCTTTTAAAGAGATAATGGAAGCTATGACAAGAAAACAAAAAACAACTTCACCTGTAAAGAGTTCTGTAAATAACCCCTGGCAAGGCTGGGTCTTCCCCTTTTGAAGATCATGTACTCAGACATCCCAAGTTCCAGAACAGCTTGGTGAGCTCCAGAGCAAAACGGGAAATGGCAGAGTCCTGGGGTTTAATTCTTTTAGTGACTGTACATCGAGGACATCTTCCATATCACAAAGAGAAGGTTTCACCTGGTCTATGAGGCCTTCCGCCTTCCAACGCTGACAGCACCTCTTGCCAGAGGGGAAAAAAATTGCTTTTTAAATATTGACTCTCTCAGTCACTGCCAGGGCCAACCAGTCAGCTGTGAACCCCATTTGTTGCTGCCACATCGGAAACAGATCTCGAACTCTGCTGCCTGCCAAGCAGCATCTCTATGGCAAAAGCAAAGTGGCACTAACGATCCTGAGCTGAGATTCTAGGTATCCAAGCCAGAATTACAAGGAATCACTGCCTTACGTCACTTGAGGCGTCACCACTGAACCTCCTAGTGCCATGTCTCAATGACACCTCACACCTGTGTATTCTGAGTTCACTGCAAGTCTCCTGAGCCCACCTTGCCCTGCGGAGCTCCTCCTCTCCCCCGCCCCCATCATCATCATCATCATCATCATCATCATCATCACTAGCAATTATATTAAGAGTTACTATGTGCCAGGCTCTTTTCTAGATTACTTTACATCTGTTACTGTCATCACTACTACTAAGAGTAATCGCTAATACTTGTACAGCACATATTGTCAGGCACCATTTCATGAATTCCACACATGCAATCCTCACAACACCCCTAGGAGATAGGTACCCTTATCATCCCGGCTTCCTAGGTGAGGAAACGGCACAGAGTGGTTAACACGCTAGTAAGTGGAAGGGCTGAACTTCAAACACAGGCTGCCTGGCTCTCGAGCCTGCTGTCTACGTGTGCCCTCTGATCCCAGGGGAGAGGCAGACCTAGAACAAGCAATCGTATTTCCAGGTTCCTTTAGAGAGGGACTCAGAAGGGGTTTCTGAGACCCGGTCCACCGTCTGGGAGAAGGTGACTATACGGTTGAGTCTTGAAGGACTAGGAGGATAAGTCAGGGAGAAAAGAAAAGGCAAAGTGTTCCTGACGGGTGGAATGGTGCACACACAGACCTGGGGGGAAGGCTTCCTCAGGGGGCTCCAGGCAGTTTCTGTCAAGTTAGAGCAAAGGATGAAGAGGGGAAGGATGACGAGATAAAAGTAAAGAGCACTGAACGCAGGCCCTGATGGCTCACCTGAAGTTAGACTGTACCCTGGGAACAACAGCACGCTCCAAAGGATGTGAAGCTGAGGGGCTGTCACACATGGGTTTCCTTTTCAGAACAATCCCTTGGTAGCCCTGTGGCAATCACACTAGACAAGAAAGGGAAACTAGTTAAGAAGCTGTGAGCACAATTCAGGTAAGAAATGATAAGAGTCTGAATTAATACCATGTCAATTATTATAAACATAAGAAAATTCTCAGTCTTGAACATTTTGATATTGCTTTAATCAAAAATACCTGTATAGACGGAACTTCCCTGGTGGCGCAGTGGCTGAGACTCCACACTCCCAATGCAGGGGGCCCAGGTTTGACCCCTGGTCAGGGAACCAGATCCCACACTCATGCCACAACTGAGAGTTCGCATGCCACAACTAAGGAGCCCGACTGCTGCAACTAAGAAGTGCCCCGTGAGCTGCAACTAAGACCCAGCGCAACCAAAAAAACAAAAAACCTGTACAGACGTGGGATCCCCGAAATTCTTGTCCTTTAGAGGACTCGACTGTAGCCAGCTCTTCCTCCATGGAACTCACAGGTGTAGCATCATATCATGAAATCAAAATAAGCTCACCATTTCATGTTTTATTATACTAGGACTCAATGGCTTAGCTATCGTCATTGCATAACAAAGATTTAATTCATCAAAATATTAATTAAATATTACTATTTAATTAATAAAATTATTAATATTATTCAATTAATCAAAATATAAGAGCTCATGTCTGTCTAATCATCCTCTTTTACATGAAGCAACTTGTACCATAGAAATTTAAAGTACATCCCCTATATCTCTCTATATCATGTCTCACTTTGGGCCATGGCTCTTAAAATAATGTCCATAACTACCAGGAAGCCACAGGCTGGCTGACTTCTTACCACATCTGTGCAGATAAGTGACACCACACCTGGCTCCCACTAGATGCTCAAAAGGCTTATTGAAAGAAAATAATGAAGTCAATGAGTGAAACCTATCACTGGGCGTCAACAATTTTCATTTAATATTTCACAAATCTACATATTATCCCATCACGTTCTCACAAAAGTCTATGCCATTTCACCTCTTTCCTTTGGAAAGGTCTCTCATCGGATGCCTTACTGTAGAAGCAGTGGTTTAAGGGACTCTGTAAACGGTGATCCACTGACCAAAAGAGTTTGAGAATCACTGCTAAGGGACTTAAGAGACTTCACAGCAATGATTCCTGATCAGCTTCGTAACAACAAAGAGCAAGACTGGGGGGTCACTTGAAATAGTACGTAGCTCAGAAATATTCCATAGATCACTGGGATTTTAGAGCTGGAAGACACCGGCCCAGAAAGGTGAAGGGGTTTACCTAAGGTCACGCAGCCGATCGGTAGCAGACTCATTCTTAATTCCTAGACCTGTATTCTTTTCACGATTCCATGCTGCCTGCTCATTTTGTGTGAAAATATTAAGAGAAGATAACTAGAAACGTGATGGTATACAAGCCAAGGATGTTCAAATGATGGTAAAGAAGCCTCAGAAATCCTAACGTTTAGTCCTAGTTTGCTGCTTAGCTGGGTGGCCACTTAATTTTTTTTTGAATCTCAACTCTCCTGTTTGTTCATGGCAGTAAATTCGCTAGCCCCGCTTTTCACTGTCCACGAGGCTGGACCCTTCCACCTCCACAGTTGCTTCCCCTCCGCTCAGAAATCTGTGCCTCCGTGTCTCCAAGTCCTGTCTCTACCTCAACTTACAGCCGGCTTTTCCCTCTTTCCTTTCATAACAAAATTCCTTGAAAGAATCTACACTCACAGCCACCACATGCTCTGGGTCATAAGCGGCCCCGCCAATTCTTAGCTGTGTGACCTGGGACAAGTCACTTAACCTCTCCATGCCTTGTTTTCCTTCAGTGTAAAATGGAAGTCTTAATAGTTCCCATCTCCAGATTACTGCCAAGTTGAAACGAGATAATCGAGGTAAAGCACATAAGCATTCACTCAGCAAGTATTTATCCAGCACCCGTGCCAGGAGGCATTCCCGGCACTGGGGATACAGCAGTGAACCAAAATAAATGAGTTCTCATTTCCACAAGGCTTCAGAATTCCACTTTGGAGAGTTTTCCTGCACCTCCTCAACACTCCCATTTGGATGCTATAATAAGGACCTTTACTTTTCAGGTCAATAGAGTGTGCCTCTTTGCCTTAAAACTTGATGAAACTACAATTGAGCCTTGAACGTGAGTTTGAACTGTGTGGGTCCACTTATATGTGGACGTTTTTCAATAGTGAATACTACAGCACTACACGATCCATGGTGGGTTGACTCCATGGGTGCTGAATGGGCAGGTACGGAGGAACCTCGTATATGGAGGACCAGAGCACGGACTGTAACTTACATACGGATTTTTGACTACCCAGAGGATCAGTACCCCTAACCCCCGCCTCGTTCAAGGGTCAACTGTACTGTGAAAACTGTAAAATTCAACACAAATATAAGGGATTTTATTAGTACTCCTCAAGCTTAAGCAAAGATCTGGCAAACCAATCCCAATATTGTCTCTCCTTCCTTGGCATGCTGGAATCTACAATACATTGGAATCTTCCTCAGGTAGCTGGATAACAAACCAAGTAAATTATCATTCGAACTTTCTATTCAAATCTCCAGGGCACGGATTTGCAAATCTGTTCAGAGTGAAGCCTCCCTCAGCAGAATTTCCTTAACACTGTTCCGAATCTGTCTCCTCATGCTGTCTTCTCCCCTGCTCTGCTGTATCGCTCCCATGAGGCAGGAAGCTCCCGGAAGGCAACACGCCTGTCTGGTTCACAATCTCCCTCTCCCAGACACTCGCCTTGACACAGAGTAGGCCCACAAAAATATTTATTGGTGAACAGGCACCAGGAGCGATGGAGGGGTTGGGCCCTGCAGAGGGCAGTGTGTGCTGGTGGCCGGCTCGCTGCCACACTCACTACGTTTTCCTTTTAAGCCCATCCGTGTGCTTTATAAGTAAATAGAAAATGCTAACCTTAGCATATTCAAAAGAACGTTTTAGCCTGCAGCAATTAGGTTATCTCTCGGTTATTTATTTCTTCGGCTTGTTATTAGCTCTGCGCAGAATATTATTCTAATTATGTCAGCCCAATCAGCAGTATTGCATGTCCAGGCTCATTTCCATTAGTTTGAGCTTTGTCTTTCACACTGTGATACTAATTCAATGAGACATCAAACATTTAAATCGACCCGGGATGCCGAGGTCAGGCAGTTTTGCCCTTCCACTCTATTAGCACTCGGGTGTAATTGTGTTTGTCACTCCCCACATGACGGATAGTATCAGGGTGACCACTGGAGCACAAATGAGCAATGTGCTAATATATTATTTTGTTCTATAATATCAATATGTGTTTATTCAGTGCTTGTGCTAGCCAACTTGAAACGGTCACTTTAATACAGCCGCATCAAGTGCTTCTACTCCCAGTGAAGTATTTATTTGGAACGTTTGCTAGATTTTCCATGGAATTAGGCCAAAGGAAGGAAAATAAAAATGGTTGCCAGGGAAAGGAACCATGAAGGTCTCAAAAGCCTCTAGTGGCACCAGTGAGGACTTGGCAACCACAAAAATGGAAGGTACAATGCAATTTTCTTTCCACCTCAATGCACTTTGCAAAACTCTTCTATTCTCTGGTAAATAGTTTAAAACTCAAGGTGCAACCTATGGTATTTGAACAAATATAAACTTGACCTGGAGTTAGTGGGCACTGTTGATTTTCATGACTCTGTTTTTTGACAGTGAGGAAAATAGAGAAAATTGGCAAGCAGTGAAAAGAAAAGTTTGGGGAAATCTGTCAGCTTGTTTTGCTTCCATGACAGGTAGATATTCGACAATGAATTTTTATCCCTGAGACCCCAACGAACCCAATCTGTGCTCTCGCCATGTTATTTACCCTTATCATTATGAGACTTAAATTTGAATATTAGTATAACATAGTGTTACCCAGAGTCTTAGTTTGTTATTTCACATTTCAACATCTAAAAAATAACTAGGGAAGCTGGTTTGCCAAGAAGTCCAAGTCAATATGGTGCACTGCCTGATCAAGAGGCACTGTGGATTCCAACAGGAATTCTATTACTGGGTCTCAATGCCTTTTCACAATCACCACAGGACAGACTTTGTTACTCTCATGGTGTAAGTGAAAAACTTAAGCCTGGAGAAGCTCGTATCTAAGCTGAAGATCCCACAGTTTGTCAGTGACGAAGTCAGAACCGGCTCCGGGTTTTTAGATCCCTCATGGTCATGACCTGCTCTAAAACCCCCAGTTGTCTACCCACATCTCTTAACTGCTGTCCAGGAGTTCGGGTCACCCCTGCTCTGCTGCCATCCCTTATCCAGGCTCTGGCTCCCCGCACATTCCATGTAGCCCGTGCTTGGCACTCGGCCCAGGCGGACTTATCTATCTTCTCCAAATCATAAACTTCTTACACTAATGCTTGCATGTGCAAAGATATGCATTGAAAGAAAGGAAGAGGATAAATCATCCCTAACCTCTACCGACAGGTTCAATGAATTACACCAATGTATGTTAATTGAAAAATCGCTCTTTATAAATATAGATAAACCTAAAAAGACACGACTAAGTACTTTTTAATAGCTTTTTTAAAACTCACCATTGCTTTACATGACCTTTCGATGTCTTTTTGTTCTATTGATTTTACCGTTCTAAATACAGATGTATCTTTTAACTTACTCTGAGGAATTAGCTGAGAATCTCCCATTTTCTGTTTGGGTCTCAGTTTTGCATGCCAGAACTGCCTCTAATGTAGATACCACCCAACTTAGTGCTTCCATAGTTTAAGATACGAAGTTCTAATAACTGGTTCTACTGTGGGAGAAAATGGAACTTTTACTTTTGATACTGTAATTGGACCAGGAAACTGAAAACAGACCCATAAATAAGAATGTGATGCTCTTACTAGTCAATGATTTTTGTGTTCAAAGAATGGGAGGAGCTTCATATCTTTAACAATTTTTTCCACAACATTTCTGCATACTGATATCTGCATACTGAAAGCAGCACATTAGACTTTTTTCTCAAAGATCACAAGTTGAGCAGAAATGCAAGCAGAAATAAGAGACCAGCTCCAAGATGAAGGCCAGCCCCCTGAGATGCGCACAAAAACCTTTGAGTTCACAGCACTTTAGAAAGGTGACAGGAGCAGTAAATAAACCATTGGATTAGATTAGAGGTCAGCAACCTTTTAAAAGGGGTTTGCTGAAGAGTTGACCCCTTTCCTTCAAGCATGCTCCTCCTGTGCTGACCATATCTTTGCAAAGTAGAAAAGGTTGAACTGCCACCTGCCAATGGTCAGGTGGATAGGGCTGCAGACCCTTGTGGCTACTGGTGGCCCAGCCATCCATGGGAATGTTGAAGAGCTTGGCTTAAGTGCCACCTTGGGCAGTGACCGGCCAGGCTCCCTCGCACCAACACGGAGACACGTGATGGAGAGAGTAGAATCCATCACATCAGCTTCCAACATATTTCTTTCTTTTTTTTTTTTAATTTAATTTTTTTTTTTTTTCTTTTTTGGCTACGTTGGGTCTTCATTGCTGCGCGCGAGCTTTCTCTAGTTGCAGTGAGCGGGGGCTACTCTTCATTGTGGTGCACGGGCTTCTCACTGCGGTGGCTTCTCTTGTTGCGGAGCATAGGCTCTAGGCGCCCGGGCTTCGGAAGTTGTGGCACATGGGCTCAGTACTTGCGGCACGTGGGCTCAGTACTTGTGGCACACGGGCTCTAGGGCACACAGGCTTCAGTTGTTGTGGCTTGCGGGCTCTAGAGTGCAGGCTCAGTAGCTGTGGTGCACAGGCTTAGTTGCTCTGCGGCATGCAGGATCTTCCCAGACCAGGGATCGAACCCATGTCCCTGCACTGGGAGGCGAATTCTTAACCACTGCACCACCAGGGAAGTCTCCCAACATATTTCTGATGACAAGGAAAGTACTAGTAGCATAAAATAATAGACCAAAAGAAAGGGAGAAAAGACTAATAGACCAGACACCAGAAAAGTTAGTGATCATATCCTACCCTTCCTTCCCTTCCTATCAAAAAGAAATCAGACAGTGGAAACATGGGACAAGTTCCCTCATGGGGGGAGGGCGGCACATGGAAATCATAGACTAGGAAATAAAAAGAGAAACCATAGTCAACATAATATGCAGAAGTAGCCGTTTATTTATGCACTCCTTCCATTTATAAAAGATGTGTTTCAGCCTCTGGCTGCATGTACATAATAATTAGCGCTAATGAATATAAATGATACTCACAACTCAACCTGTTTACAGAGTCCCCTCTCCCCCGTGTTATTCAGGGAAGAACTGAGTTTGGAAATGAGACATATGCTGTGTTCTTGGGCTTGACAATGACCCAGAGGTTACAGAAACTGAGGACGAGGAAATCAGTTAGCAATTAACATGGCAAGAAAAAGCCAAACCCAAGGACTCTGGCACTTCGAGTGACAGGCACTGTCTCAAAGGGGAACACTCTTCCTTTCTCTGCGGACGTTTGTCCACAGAGTAACACGATTATTCCTGCAAAACCCAGCACCTGAGAGATGCTGAGGGCAGAAATTCAAGGAGCAACTGTAACATCATGAGAGGTCTGAGAAAAAGAACACAGAACATAAAAAAGATGAAAAGGATGACACTCACATTCTACTCCTATTTATTCCTCCACCCAAGCAAGGGAGGTGAACCGGTTTCCTAGCTCAGTGGATATTTGAAGCCAGAAACTCATACGTATGAGAAGTTAATAGTAATAGCGCAAAGACAATGGCAAGAGGTAATTTATAATACGACAGAGACTAAAAATACCCCAAAAAATCAGATATAAGATCTCTTGAAAATAACCACCATTTAGTGCAAAGGAAAGAATCTTTATACAACTCCATAAATACATCTGAAAATTTTACAGTACAAAAAATCGTCTGGACTAGAAAAGATCAGTGATGTTTGATATGCTCTGTTTAATAAGAAATAAAAAGCACCACACGTCTCAGGAAACACTTCTGTCCTCAGTTAGGTATACAAAACAAAGTTTGAGGGTTTAAAAAGGCCAGCCTCGGGTATTTGGAAAACTCGTTTACAGGACACCTCATTTTCCACTGGGCCCAGGAGCCAATGCTTGACGTCCTGACATTCCTGAGAAAACTTTATTTCCTCACCACTGGATGCAGCTGCTGCATCTGAGGATCTTACAGTCTAGGATATTTCACAAGTGCAAGGGCCTTGGGAGATCAGTATTCTCAACTGCAGAGGAAACAAGTGAGCTTAGGGCAGGGTGGGCACCTCCCAAGGTCCCACAATAACATGGGGGCAGAGGTGGAATCAAGAATCCAAGCCTCTAGCGGTTTCTATGAAGTACAATGCACAAAGACAGCAACAGGGGACTCCCTGGCGGTCCAGTGGTTAGGACTCAGCGATCTCACTGCTGAGAGGGCCCAGGTTCAATCCCTGGTTGGGGAGCTAAGATCCCACAAGCTGCACAGCGCAGGCAAAAAAAAGAAAGGAAAAAAAAATAAAGAAGATAAAAGAAAAGACAGCAACAAATTTGGCCCCTTCAAGCTCATTGCCTTCCTATGCTAACCTTCTGAAGGAGTGAGGGAAGCCAAGTCAGGAGGCAGGAAGCACCTGGGGCATCTGAGCATGTGAATAACAAGAGGAAGCTGAATTCATGTCACTTGCCCAAACCTCCTCACTTGCCCCTATCTTTCTCTTTCTCTAAAACTGTGCTTCACACTTGCTTCATCCAGGAAGCCTACCAGGCTCGCCTCTCCTATTCCCAACTGTTCCTAGCATCCCAACCCTTACACTGACTAGCCATGTGATATCTGCCTGAAGACTCAAGCCTCCGTTTCCTCCTCGAAAAATGGGGATCCTAAGACCTACTTCCTAGGATGTTCGTGAGATTCGGGGGAGATAATGTGTATAAAGGGCCTAGCACAACATCTGACAAATAACAACAAAAGAAAAATAAGTGCTCAGCTAAAGGAAGGTGTTCGTACATTATTACAGCAGCAAGTATGTCTCCACAGCCAAGCGGCTGGGTGACTCTCTGTGGGTGACTGCAGCACATCACGTTTAGTTTTGTCACTGTGACGCTTCTTTGGTCTCACCCACCATGTGCAGGTGGGTTGAACTGAAGTCCTCCCCTCTCCTGCCTCTCTTCTCTCACTTGATTGGAATCTTCTCCAGAACAGGGATTCTGTATGACTTCTCATGAATATGGTTGGCACAGGCTGGCTCCCTGGCACTGACGATGCCAAGCTGATTAACAGTAACTAACTTTAAGGGTTGTGAGAATCATGTACAAGGCAATTTCACGTACAGAAATTCACTTGATCCGTGCAGTTACCCTAGATGTCACGCAGGACTTTTATTATTATCCCCATCTTAGATAAAAGAGGAGAAAACAGAGGCTCAGGTAGGTTGAAGGACTTGCCTCTCACCTTGAGTGGGGCTGATACACTTTTGGAATCAGGGGCAACCTTGCCTGGCTTGGCAGTTTTCAAAAGGGGGTATTAATCCTTCCCCTAGATGACCTTTAACACGTGTGACTGCTGCTGTGCAGTGTCCACTCAATGAGGAGTCCCCAAACACACTTCCCTACGATTTCAGCATCTCCCCACAGCAACTTGTTTTGACCTCACCAACCGTCTATCGAACAAAGGCCAGCAAACTACAGCCATATCTGATCCACAGCTAGTTTTCGGATGGTCTACAAGCTAAGGATTTTAAAGGGCTGCGAAAAACTACACAAAACAAACAAACAAGAAAATGCGACAGAGATGTACGTGGCCCACAAAGCCTGAAATACCTACTATCTGACCCATTAAAGAAAAAGTTTGCCGGCCCAATCAAACTGTGGTTCTCTCCTGCTTTGGAAGCCTGGACACTTAGAGCCCAATCTGCAGCCCTTCTCTAGCAACAGAATAAGACTTCATGCAATGTCTTTTGGGAATCTCACTCTGATTCCCGTTTCGCTCTCAAAGGAAGTATTTGATGTGACTTTCGATGCTGAAGAAATTAGTACCACCACTGGTAACCCTAAAACACAAGCCATTAAACTCATCATACTCCTTTATCACCAAGTAATATGTACAACAGACACCCCTGCCTTGTCCCTTAACCAATGCATCCTTGGGCCTTAATCACGTCCCATGATTCATTCTTAAGGGAGCTTCAAAATGTCCTGCCTAATGTTCCCCTTCACTAATTTTTTTTTTACATCTTTATTGGACTAAAATTGCTTTACAATGTTGTGTTAGTTTCTGCTGTATAACAAAGTGAATCAGCTATACGTATACATATATCCCCATATCCCCCTTCTCTTGCGTCTCCCTCCCACCCTCCCCATCCCACCCCTCTAGGTCGTCACAAAGCACCCAGCTGATCTCCCTGTGCTATGTGGCTGCTTCCCACTAGCTATCTACTTTACATTTGGTCCCTTCACTAATTTTTAACCTTATTTTTTAGTGTTTTACCTTGCACCATAAAAATCACTTTTGAAAATTATTGAATCCTTTCAGGAACCAGGATTTAAGGACTATACATTGAATAACCTCCTTAGAATAGCCCACATAGTACAGAGCAGGCTTGAACCCAGCTCACCTCATTCCACATCGAGGGCTTTTCCTCAGTATCCCTAAAAGTCAAGAAGGTTCTAAATGGAAATAATTAGGGACCAAACCCTGTTAGTTAGTGACCCTCCCCAGCTGTAGCCCACTATCCTGGAGGGCCCATCCTGAAATAGCTTTCCGGGTTTTCTCTTAGAGAGTCAGCCCTCGTAACCATAGTTCCTCATTTTCTGATTCAACCAACTGTGGATTGAATCTGCAGATGCAAAACCCATGGTTCCAGAGGTCCACTGTACTATGCCATTTTACACAAGGGACTTAAGCCTCTGCAGATTCTGGTATCCAGGGAGGGTTCCTGGAACCAATCCACCATGGATACTGAAGGATGACTGCACTGCCACAGAGGCACACACACCACGCCAGCATTCCCCTCATTGCCAGAGCTCCAGCTACTCACCATTCCAAAGGAAGAAAAGTAGGACAGAAACCTGCTCCCAACCCTCATGAATTGTTGGTGGGAATGTAAATTGATACAGCCACTATGGAGAACAGTATGCAGGTTCCTTAAAAAACTAAAAATAGAACTACCATACAACCCAGCAATCCCACTACTGGACATATACCCGGAGAAAACCATAATTCAAAAAGAGTCATGTACCACAATGTTCATTGCAGCTCTATTTACAATAGCCAGGACACGGAAGCAACCTAAGTGTCCATCAACAGATGAATAGATAAAGAAGATGTGTCACATACATACAATGGAATATTACTCAGCCATAAAAAGGAACAAAACTGAGTCATTTGTAGTGAGGTGGACAGACCTAGAGTCTGCCATACAGAGTGAAGTAAGTCAGAAAGAGAAAAACAAATGCCATATGCTAACACATATATATGGAATCTAAAAAAAAAAATAGTTCTGAAGAACCTGGGGGCAGGACAGGAATAAAGACGCAGACGTAGAGAATGGACTTGAGGACACGGGGAGGGGGAAGGGTAAGCTGGGACGAAGTGAGAGAGTGGCGTGGACATATATACACTACCAAATGTAAAACAGATAGCTAGCGGGAAGCAGCTGCATTGCACAGGGAGATCAGCTCCGTGCTTTGTGACCACCTAGAGGGGTGGGATAGGGAGGGTGGGAGGGATATGCAAGAGGGAGTTGATATGGGGATATATGTATACATACAGCTGATTTACTTTGTTATACAGCAGAAACTAACACACCATTGTAAAGCAATTATACTCCGATAAAGATGTTAAAAAACAAAACAACAACAACAAAAAACTTGCTCCTAGTTACGTGGAGGGAATCACTGGATGTGGGACCAAGAGGTTGGGTTTCAGTTCTGCTCTCACCACCCACCAGCTATATGACCTTGGATCAGCCACTTACCCTCTCTGACTCTGTATCCTTGTCTAGGGGAACAGAGGGGTCCTCCTAGCACTGTCATGAACTGCATGGGTGCGAGTGGATGACAAAGCATTTAGTAACATTTGGAAGCCCTGTACAACTGTAAGAGCTTGTTATCACAGCAACAGCCATTCTGCAATCAGCCTGAGATGCTTGGAGCTGGAGTAATCAGCCCTCTCGCCACCCCTTCCATCAGTCTAGCAGGTCTAAGAATTTGGACAAGTGGGTTTTTCCCAGGAAAGAGACAGAGTTATGCTCTCTACTTCATCTCTAAAGTACTTGGGTCTCCAGGGGCTAAACGGACCTTCTATTTAAGGAGAAGACAGAAGACAATGCACACACCCCAAAAGGCTTTAAATGACACCCCACGCCTCCATGGAGAATCTCTGATTTTAAAAGAAGCACGGCAAAAGAACCCTTATCCATGCTGCCAATTAGATAAGACAAAGTGATATCAACCCCACGCTGGCTCCAGGGACCGGCCAGGATAACCTTACACATTATCCACTTCAAATTTCTGTGATTATGTCCTACATATATTATATACTCTCACACAGAATGAACATATTATTTGTGTGATTTATACCTCCCCCCAACCCAGCTCAGTAATTACACCCCTGTGTATTGCATCTATTCACTTGAGAACGTGCCTTTCATTTGACAGATCAAAGGACTAAGCATATATTTTTCCTCTTCTCTCAAACCAGCCATTGCCTCTATGGAGGAGCACCGACTTCCTTCCTTGAAAATGCTGTTCTTTTGAGTAGTTTTCACCTTGGGACTAAACATCTTTTGCCCTCAGACTTGGTCATAACATAGGCTGGTTCACAGAGATGGGGAACACTGGGGGGCCACCACTGTTTGCAAGGAGAGGAGGCTGTGTGGCATAGGACTGCTAGGAAAGCTAAAGGGAAACTGCTAGCTACCAACAAGGGCTGCTTGAAGGCCTCTAAGGACCCCATGCACTCTTGCTTTTTTTGCAAGCCATACCTCTCTCACATTATACCAAATACCCTGCATCCCACATTTAAGGAAATGTGCATAAAACTATATGAGTTTTAAGGAGTTGTAGTTGATGGGTAAACGTGTTTCATTTTGTAAAAACTTAAACATTAATTAATGTCAATTTCACAGTTTCATATTTTTCATTCAGTAATTCCCTTCCAGAATTCCAACATTTTATTAAGCTCTTGCAAATTCCAAAGCCCCCAGCTCTGTGTTTATGGATCCAATGGTTAAATGGTCCTATTGTCAACTCTCATTGCTTGGGCTCTAAGAGAAGGTTTTGAAAGAGGAGTGGAGGGTAGGAGGGTATAAGAGAAGCCCAGAGTTCCTGGAGCAGAAGAGCAAAGGACTAAAAGGCTCAGAGTTTTAACAGTGAATGCTGCTCACTTCCTGTTCTCCCAGGACCAAATCTGCCACCAAATACTGGGGAAAAGATTGTGTTTAAAGTTGCTCCATTTTTCACTACTGATCTAGAGTATCCCATAAATCTTCCCAAATTTAGCAACATGACACGCTAATGCTGGAAAGAGCACTGTGCTAAGAGCTACGGCTCCCAGCTGAAGTTCCAGGCCTAGATGCACCTGCTAGCTACGTGACCTCTGGCATTACAGATTTCCTGTGCCTCATTCATCCATAAAACAGGGGCAATGCCACCCAATCAGCCTTAGCGTTGTTGTAAGCATGAAATGTTATGAGTTGAGCGAAAGTTCTTTGTAAACTGTAACATGCTATAAAATGCAAAAGAATATTGCTAAGAAGCTAAGAATTCATAGGATACACAATTTAAAAGGAGGTATGTGTATAGCCAAGATGCCTCATGGTTCTTTGTGGAGACAATTTCCTACTTCTTTCTGAAACTAATGGGGAATTCCCTGGCTGTCCAGTAGTGAGGACTCCACGCTTTCACCGCCAAGAGCCTGGGTCCGATCCCTGGTCAGGGAATAGCCATGTCGCACGGCCAAAAAAAAAAAAAAAGAGAGAGAAAAAAATGAAACTAATGGCATAAGAAATCTTTGAAAATGAGATGTATAAAACTGACCTAGACTAAAAGTTGGAAGTATCGTAATATCCAATCAAGCACCTACATTCTACATGCATAAACACATATTCTATATAGTTTCTTTTGGTTCAACGAACTCAGACAACCTATTCATGCTTACCTCTGGAAAAGAAGGGTTAACATTTGGAACTCTTGACTGTGAAACTGTCAGGAAATAAATGACTTGAATTTTATCTAATCTGTATATAAAGACTTGTGCTGAGCTGCAACCATGTATCATAGTGCACTTCTGCTTTGGTATGTTTTGTTTTCTTTTGTTTTACCAAATAGCTCTTGTCAAAGAGCCATTAGCTCCTGAAAAATGACAGAACATGCTCACAGAAGTCTGAAATTGGTACCAGATTATGTGACTTTATTGAGAGGGTTTTAAACTAAATTTAAGTGTGAAAAGGGAGTGCCAAAAAAAATACCCAAAGAAAATCAACTTAAAGAGCTCCCAGTGGTCAAAGCGGGAACAATCTGAGGAACAAAACAAATAAATTAGCAGTGGGTTATCACACCAAAGTATAAAATAAAATATCCTTGAGTCCATACTGATATAAATAAATGATTGAATAAATAAGTATACTTGGGAAAACAAACAAATCTCCCATGCAGAAGAATTCCAAATAATTTATGTAGATAGATACCATGGCCTCAGGAAGTGGAGCATATAACTCTCCATTCTTTAAGTGTGAGCTGTGCACAGTGACCTCCTTCCCAAGGCGATAGCATGGAAAGGGGCTGAGGGCCGAGTGTCAACTTTACAGTGGAGAAACATGACAAACGCTACCTCAGCTAAGTGAACAGGGCCAATCCCAACAGCGGTAAGTCATGTTGCTAGCAGTAGCCTTCATCTGATATAATGAGAATGGCACTTTACCTCTGTGGTCTTCCTCCCCAAAACCCACAACCCCAGCCTCATCAAGAAAAATCACCAAACAAACATCAATAGTGAGACATTTACAAAATTTCTGACCAGTACTCTTCAAAACTGTCAAAGTAATAAAAAACAAGGAGAGCCAAAAAACCGTCATAGCTAGAAAGAGCTTAAGTATACTAAATGTAGTATGATATCCTGGATGGGATCTTGACACAGAAAAAGACATTAGGAGAAAACTAAGGAAATCTGAATAAAGTACGGACATGGTTAGCAAATATCCATAGCGTTCACTCATACTATCAATAGTGGTTCATTAATTGGAACAAATGTGCCATCCTAACGTAAGATGTTAGTAACAGAGGAAACTAGGTATAGGTATATAGAAATTCTCTGTACTATCTCAGTAATTTTTCTGAAAGTTTCAAACGAGGCGAAAAAAAAAAAAGGTGAATTTTTTAAAAAGACCGAAAAACTATCCCTCCATTCAATCAACAAATATTTAAGTGTTTACTATAGGCCGGGAACTGTCAGATAAAGTCACTGCCCTCATGGAGCTTACGTTCTAGTGAGGGGAGGTGTCTCAAGTAATAAAATTAATTTATACTATCAGAATCTGAGGATGACTTTTAAGCCATGGGACAAAATGAGATCATCTCAAAGAGGTATATAGTACATTATAATTTGGAAAATGCTTAAAGTACAGATTTAAAAATCAGTGTTAATATAAAGACAGGTTTATCATAACACAGAAAAATGCCTTCTCCTTGGCCCTATCTAGACTATTAAACAGATGACTTGTAAACACTTATTTTAAAAGTTATGTGATTATTAAGAATCAGCAAGGGTTCTCACAGAACAAAGAATGTCAAAATCACATATTTCTATCAACAATTTGAAGAAACAGAAAGTATACATTTCATATTTCACATAATAAAATCCAAAGGGATCTTGATAGGGTAGAACTATGTACTAAAATCAAAGGTGAAATTTAATAAAACATTTTGCTGCAAAACTTCCACTCATGTCCAAAAATTTCAATGGCACAACTAAAAGAAAAGATGAAGAATCAAGATGAGTGGTATTTTCTATGAACAGAAACTCAGAGCTCTGGCTGACCATGGGCTTGATGGGTGCCAATAGTATGGTGTGGCTAATGCCACTTCAGGCCAAAGTGATAGGAATTAGTGTACAGGTCAAAGAAACTAGTAACCCTATTCATCTCTGCTGTTGTCAGGCCACACCTAGAGGTTCTTCACCATTTATAACCACCACATTTTCAAAGGAATACTGGCAAATTAGTGTATACAGAGAAACATGAAAGAACAGTGAAGAATCTGGTAACAAAGAGTTTACATGAGGAATAATTTTAAGGGTAAGAAATATTTACCATAAGAAAAAAACTAAACAAAGATATATTTGGAGGTAGATATTATCTCGTTATAAAGTAGTGAAGAGGTTCACAAACCCTTTCCTCAGAAAACAATGATAAAACTGGACAAAAGTTTCAAAAGAGTAACCATGCCAGGGCTCAACAAATTGAAAAGAGTTTATTCATGAAAAGGTGCTGAAACAATGGGAGTGTGTGGTGTTCTTACCTGGGGTGACCCTTAACCCCTCCACCCCACAGTTCAATCAGTACTGTAGTCTTACCAGGACATAACTGCTCAAGAAAACCAGCAGATTGCTGTTGGCAGGTGAGGTTCAAGGGGTGAATGGATTTGAAAAGGAAAATGGAAAATCCACTCAAAGGAGTGAATGGGGAATGCCTGCATTTCTCCTAGTCTGAGGTTATGGTCCTAGGAGGGGAATGAAGAATCACAGGCAGAGCCAGAAATTTAGTGGGGAGATACTTGATTAGTTTCCCACACAACCCTGGCTGACGGGTTGGCTATGTTCATGCACAGGGAAGACCAAACAAGGCCCGAGAAAAGGTAAAAACGGAGGCCAATTTGAAAACAGCATTAAGAGTGAATGTGCTCCCCAAATGACACAGACATCAACTGGCAGAAAGTGGAAGCCTAGTGTTTGTGCCAAGTTCCTGACCAATTATGGGTTAACCAATAACATACAAAGACCCATGGGCAACCTCTAGGAGGCCAGGTTGAAAAATAAAAAGAACTGAAAAATGAGCACAGATCTGAGAGCACAGATATCGTCAGTGGCAGGACATCACAGCAGACAGAGATTCCACAGATTTTAAGTCCAGGAAAGTTACTTTAAAAAAAAAAAAAGGATTTTTAGTTTCCACTTCAACATGTAAAGAGCTCAGAAGTCATCACTCACATCCTGAACACACAGAAAATCAATGGCTGTTCTTAGACCCATCAGATAATTGAACAAACAGAGCAAACCACCATCCTAAAGACTGGAGAGACAGATCAATACGGCAAACTATACTTAAGCAGGAGCAAAGACAATGGAGATGGTAACCTATCAGTTAGTACCAGAACATTTAATGGTAATTAAATATTAACTTAATTAATGGTGATTAATAGCTGGAAACTGAGCATGGACTAGCTTGAGGGTTAAAAGTTTCGGGAACTCAGTTATTAAGGGTCTCCCCCATTTTCATGAGTTTTACCTCCAGTAGCCTTACCATGTTCTCACAATGAAGATGGGAGAAAAATCTCCTCTTGTTTCCAGCAGGGAGAGGGAGGAAGTAACCACCATGAAATACGAAATACGATCACTGCATTCTGTTCTCCATAACAAAACACTGCCCTCAAGACCCTTATCTGCCCAGACCCCTTACCAGACCCTTATCTGACCTACAAGAATGACAATTAGACAACTTGAGCCCCTGGAGCCTTTCTGTCTCACATCAGGAAAGGAAAAGAAAAAGCTAAAAGATAATTCTGAAGGGACTCAGGCCCACCAAAAAAAAAAAAAAAAACAACCCTAAAATTTAATCATAAAATTATAGATTGCTTACACTTTCCAATACTTAACACCACATCAACAAGGCTACAGTATAATGACAGTGGATGACAACTGAGAGAGATGCAGGATACCAAGTCTACTTAAGGAGGAGTTTCTAGGGAAACCCAAAGAAACAGGGGAAACAGCAACAAGGACACAAGAGGAAACTGAATCCTCTAACACATACATCTAGAGTAACATTAAACACAGTTTAACTCCTAACTAGATAAACATAAAACCTCACCCTTAAAGTTGTTTTACCTCAGTTCCTATATATCAATGTGTCATGTCCAGCTTTCAACAAAAAAATTACAAGTCATGTTAGAAGGCTAAAAAGAACACAGTCTGAAGAGACAAAGCAAAATCAGAACCATTTTAAGCTTTCACACTGATACTGGAAATAAGCTAAGGGATTGAATGGAAAAAATGGACAACATGCAAGAACAGATGAGAAATATAAGCAGAGAGGTGGGAACTCCAAGAAAGAATCAAAAGGAAGTGCTAGAGATCAAAAACACTGTAACAGACATTAAGAATGCTTCTGATAGCTTCATCAATAGACTGAGCATGGCTAAGGAAAACGTGATCTTGAAGGTACATCTATAGAAACATTCCAAACTGAAAAGAAAAGAACAGACTATCCAGTAACTGTGGGACAACTGCAAAAGGTGTAACATATGTATAATAAAAATGCAGGGGGAAAAGAGAGAAAAGGGCAGAAAAAATATCTGAAATAATAATGGCTGAGAATATTCCAAAATTAATGACAAACACCAATCCACATATCCAGAAAGCTCAGAGAACACCAAGCAGATTAAATACCAAAAAACTACATCTGGGAATATCATATGCAAATTGCAGAAAACCATAATCAAACATGAAATCGTGAAAAAGGCCAAAGAGAGAAATCACCACAGAGATGTACCTGTAGAGGAACAAGGATAAGAATTACACTGGACTTCTCTTCAGAAGCCAGGCAAGTGAGAAAAGATTAGAGTGAAATATATAAACTGTTGAAGGAAAAAAAATCTACCAATCTAGAGTTCTGTACCTAGCTAAATTATCCTTCATGGTAAAGGAGATACAATGATTTTCTCAGGAAAAAAAGAGCGGGGGGGGAGGATTTGTTGCCTGTAGACCTGCAAGAAATGTTTGCAAGAAATGTTAAAAGAGGTTCTTCAGAAAGAAGGAAGTAATATAGATCAGAAACTCGATACTACATAAAGGAAAAACAGAGTTAGTAAAGGAATAAATGAAGGTAAAATAAAATCTTTTGTTTTTCTTAACTGATCTGACAGATAACTGTTTGCTCAAATAATTAACTGCAATAATGTGTTGGATACATATAGCTTATGGATAAGTAAAATGAATGATGGCAACAGAATAAGGGATGGGAGAGAAGAATTAGAAACATTCTGGTATAAGTTACCTGCACTACTCATGAAGTGGTACAGCGTTATTTAAAGTAAACTTAGATTATTGTAAATGTATACTGCAAACTCTGGGACCACAACTAAAACAAAAAAAGGTTAAGAAGAAGGATAATTGATAAGCTAACAGAGTAGAGAAAATGGAAACATATAAAGTGCTCAATTAAAACTAGAGAAGGCAGAAAAAGAGAAGATGAAAAAAGAGACAAAGAATGAGTGTGACAAATATAAAACAATTTTTTAAATGGCAGACATTAATCCAAGTATATCAATAATGACTGTAAACGTGAATGGTCTAACTAAACCAATTAAAAGACAGAGACTATCAGTATGGATTAAAAAAAAGACCCAACTATATGTTAACTATAAGAAATCCACTTGAAATATAAATGACAGATAAACTAAAAGTAAAGGAATGGAGAAAGTTACACCATACTAACACTAACCAAAAGAAAGCTGTAGTATCTATGCTAATTTCAGACAAAGCAGACTTCAGAGCAAAAAAATAGCAGGAATGAAGAGGGGCATTACCTAATGATAAAAGACTCAACTGTCCAAAAAGAAAAACAATCCTTACCATGTATACATCTAACAACAAAGTGCCAAAATAGGTGAGGTAAAAACTGATAAAACTCTAGGAGAAACAGGCAAATCTATTATTTTAATTGGAGACTTCATCACCCCTGTCTCATTAATTGACAGATGATCCTGCAGGTAGAAAAGTAGTAAGGATATAGCTGAACTGAACAGCACCCATCAATATAAATTGACATTCATAGAATACTTCACCCCAAACTGGCAGAATATGTATTCTCAATCTAACCTGGAACATACAAAATAGATCCCATTTTGGTTAATAAAATACAATGAATGAATTTAAAAGAATAGAAATCATAAAATATGCTCTTAGACCACAATGGAATTAAACTGAAAAATCAGTAACAGAAAGATAATTGGAAAAGGCAAAGTATTTGGATATTATACAACCCACTTCTAAATAACACATGGGTCAAAGAAGAAGTCTCAAAATTTTTTTTTCAGTATTTTGAACTAAATGAAAAGGAAGATACGACTTACTGAAATTTGTGAGATACAGAGTAAGCAGAGTTTAGAGGGAAACTGATAGTGACAAATGCATATACTAGAAAAGAAGAAAGCTCTACAATCAACAATCCAGGCTTCCCTCTTAGGGAACTAGAAACAGAAAAGCACCATCAGCCTAAAGCAAACCAAAGAAAAGATACAGTTAAAACTACAGTAGAAAACAATGAAACTGAAAATAGGAAATCAATATAGAAAATTAACAAAACCAAAAGCAGTTTCTTTGAAAAGATCAACAAAATCAATAAACCTCCAGCAAGGCTAACCATGAAAATAAGAGAGAAGACAAAATTATACCTACTAGAAATGAAAGATGGGCCATCACTACTGATCCCATGAACATCAAAAGCACAGTAAAGGAACATTATTAACAACTCTATGCCTACAAATTCGATAACCTAGATGAAATGGGCCCATTCCTTGAAAGACATAATCTGCCAAAACTCACATAAGAAGAAATAGATAACCTGAATAAGTCTATTTCAAAATTTGAATCAATAATTAATAATCTTCCAAAGCAGAAACCATCAGGCCCAGGTAGGTTCACTCATGAATACTACAAAACATTTAAGGGATAAATTACACCCATTCTCTACAGTCTCTTCCAGAGGACAGAAGCAGAGGGAATACTTCCTAACTCATTCTATGAGGCCAGTATTACGCTAATACCAAAACCAGACAAAAACATTACAAGAAAAAAAAAAATGACTGGTATCTGTCATGAACATAGATGCAAAAATCCTCAACAAAATATTAGCAAATCAAGCCCAATAATACATAAAAAGAATTGTACACCATGATCAAGTGGGATTTATTCCAGGTATGCAAGACTGGTTCAACATTCAAAAATCAATTAATGTAATCCATCACATCAACAGACTAAAAAAGAAAAATCACATGATTATATCAATAGATGCAGAAAAAGCACTGACAAAATCTAACATCCATTCAGAATAAAAACTCTCAGTAAACTAGGAATAGAGGGTAACTTTCTCAACTTGATAAAGAATATCTACAAAAAGCCTGCAGCTAATATTATACTTCATAGTGAGAAACTCAAAGCTTTGCCACTAAGATCAGGTACAAGCCAAGAATGTCCCCTCTAAAAAGAGAACTACCATAGGATTTTGCAATTCCATTTCTGGGTATTTACCCAAAGAAAATAAAAATATTAACATGAAAAGATATATGCACCCCATGTTCACTGCATCATTACTTCCAACAGCCAAGAAACTGAAACAACCTAAGTGTTCACAAATGTGATATATAATGGAATATCATTCAGCCATAAAGAAGAAGGAAATCTTGCCATTTGCAACAACATGAATGGACCTTGAGGGCATCATGCTAAGTGAAATAAGTCAGACAGAGAAAGACAAATGCTGTATAATCTCACTTATATGTAGAATCTAAACAACAAATAAGTTAAAAAACAAAACAAAACAAAACCATGCGTTCACGGATACAGAGAACAAATGAGCAGGTACCAGGGGCAGGGGTGAGGAGTTGGTGAAATGGAAGGAGGAGGTTAAGAAGTACAAACTCCCAGCTATAAAATAAATAAGCCCTGGGAATGTAATGTATAGCACGGTGACTATAGTTAATAATACTATAGTATTATTGAAAGTTGCTAATAAAGTAAATCTTGAAAGTTTCCATCACAAGAAAAAAATGTATAAATTGGATATAAATTACATTTATTTTGGTAAAAATTTCAGGTAGAATTTGAAATTAAAAACACAATACCTGGGGCTTCCCTGGTGGCACAGTGATTAGGAATCCACCTACCAATGCAGGGCACACGGGTTCGATCCCTGGCCCAGGAGAATCCCACATGCCACAGAGCAACTAAACCCATAAGCCACAAATACTGAAGCCTGTGTGCCTGGAGCCCATGCTCTGCAACAAGAGAAGCCACCGCAATGAGAAGCCCGTGCACTGCAACAAAGAGTAGCCTCCACGCACTGCAACTAGAGAAAGCACGCATGCAGCAACAAAGACCCAACACAGCCAAAAATAAAACAAATAAATAAATTTATAAAAAAAAAAAACAATACCATTTACATTAGCATGTAAATAATGAATTACTTACAAATCTAACAAAACAAGATCTGAGGAAAACTATAAATCTCTGATGAATGAAATCAAAGAACTTAATAAATGGAGAGAGATTTCATGTTCATGAATAGGAAAACTCTACATTGTCGAGATGTCAGTTTTTCCCAAATTGATCCACAGATTCAAAGCAAACAAAATCAAAATCCCAGCAAGTTATTCTATGGATTTCAACAAACTCATTCTACAGTTTACATGGAGAGTCAAAAGACCCAAAACAGCCAACACAATATTGAAGGAGAAGAACAAAGTTGGAGGAGTGACACGACAACTTCAAGACTTACTATAAAGCTACAGTAGTCAAGACAGTGTGGTAGTGGCAAAAGAACAGACATATAGGTCAATAGAACAGAATAGAGGGCCCAGAAATAAATCCCTATCATATAGTCAGTCAACTGATCTTTGACAAAGGAGCAAAAGCAAAACCATGGAACAAAGATGGTCTCTTCAACAAATGGTGCTGGAACAACTGAATATCCATGTGCAAAAAAAGTGAATGTGGGTAGAGACACAGAATATGTACCTTTCACAAAAATTAACTCAAAGTGGATCACAGACCTAAATGTGAAATGCAAAACTAATATATTAAAACTCCTAGAAGATAATATGAGAAAACCTAGATGACCCTGGGTATGGTGATGACTTTTTACATACAACACCAAAAGCACCATCCATGAAAGGAATAATTGATAAGCTGGACTTCATTAAAATAAAATTTAAAAACCTTCAGTTCTATGAAAGACAATGCCAAGAGAAAACAAGCCACAAATGGGGAGAAGTATTTCCAAAAGACATATCTGATAAAGGACTGCTATCCAAAGCATACAAAGAACTCTTAAAACTCACTCGTAAGGAAACAAAACAACCCAGTTTTTAAAATAGGCCAAAAATCTTCACACCTCACCAAATAAGCATATGAAAAGATACTCCACATCATATGTCATCAGGGAAATGCAAATTAGAACAATGAGATACCACTACATACCTATTAGAATGGCCAAAATCCAGAACAATAACACCATCAAATACGGGTGAGGACATGAGGCAACAAGAATTCTCATTCATTGCTGGTGGGGATGCAAAATGGTGCAGCCACTTCAGAAGACAGTCTGGTGGTTTCTTACAAAACTAAACATAGGGCTTCCCTGGTGGCACAGTGGTTGAGAGTCCGCCTGCCGATGCGGGTTCGTGCCCTGGTCCAGGAGGATCCCACATGCCGCGGAGCAGCTGGGCCCGTGAGCCATGGCCGCTGAGCCTGCGCGTCCGGAGCCTGTGCTCCGCAAAGGGAGAGGCCACAGCAGTGAGAGGCCCACGTATCGCAAAAAAAAAAAAAAAAAAAAAAAAACTAAACATACTCTAACCATAGGATCCAGCAATTGCACTCTTCAGTATTTACCCCAAAGAGTTGAAAACTTTTTTCCACACAAAGAAATCTACACATTGATGTTCATAGCAGCTTTATTCATAATTGCCAAAACTTGGAAGCAATTAATATGCCTTTCAGAAGGTGAATGGATAACCTGTGCTATATCCATAAAATGAACATTATTCAGAGATAAAAAGAAATAAGCTATTAAGCCATGTAAAGACATAGAGGAAACTTAAATGTAAATTACTAAGTGAAAGAAGCCAATCTAAATACTGTATGATTCCAATTATATGACATTCTGGGAAAGGTAAAACTATAGAGGCAGTAAAAAGATCAGTGGTTGCAAGGGGTTGGGGAGAAGAGTGGATGAATAGGAGCACAGAGGACTTTTAGGGCAGTGAAAATGCACTATATGATACTGTAATAATGGATACATGTCAGTACATATTTGTCCAAACCCTTAGAATGTACAACACTAAGAGTGAACCTTAATATAAACTATGGACTTTGGGTGACTATATGTGTCAATGTAGGTTCATCAATAGTAACAAATGTACCACGCTGGTGGGGGATGCTCATAATGGGGGAGACTATGCATGTGAGGGGATAGTGGGGATGTGGGGAATCTCTGTAACTTCCTCTTAATTTTGCTGTGAACCTAAAACTGTTTTAAAAGATTAAAATCTTAGTAAGATGAGATAAGATGAAATGAAATAAAAATCAGTGGTTGTCAGGGGTTTGGGAGAAGGGGAGGAAGGATGAATAGGTAAAGCCCAGGGCATTTTTAGGGCAGTAAAACTTCATGGGAAACTGTAGTGGTGGATACATCTATGTGTCAAAACTCATACAATGTACTACATAAAGAGTGAACCTTAAGGTAAAGCATGGACTATAGTTAATAACAATGTATAAATATTGGTTCATTAATTGTCACAAATATACCCCACTAATGCAAGATGTTAATAGTACAGAAAACTGGGCAGGTTGGAGGGGTATATATGGAATGCTATGTACTATCTATTTTGTAAACCTAAAATTGTCATTTAAAAGTCTATTTTTTAAAAAATTGAAATATCCTTACATATACACACACACACACACACAGGAAGGGCTACTATCCAAAAAAAAAAAAAACAGACATTACCAGGTGTTGGTGAGGATGCAGAGAAATTAGAACCTTAATACTACTGGGAACAGTAACATTAATGGTATAGCCACTTGGAAAACATTTTGGAAGTTTAAGGGTAAACCTAGACTTACCATACAACCCAACAATTCCACTCCTAGAAATCTACCTAAAAGAAATTAAAGCATAAGTCTACACAATGACTTATTCATGAATATTCATAGCAGCATTATTCATAAGAGCCAAAAAATGTGGTATATCCATACAATGGATCCATAAAAAGGAATGAACCAGTGCTATATGCTATGGTATGCACGAACATCAAAAACATTATCCTAAGTGGAACGTGTCAGACACAAAGGACTACATAATATATGATTCCATTTATTTTTAAATTCCAGAAAAAGAAGAATCAGAGCAGGAAAGCAGATACGTGGTTGCCTAGGGCTGGAGGTGAGAGAGGTGGAAGTGGGGACTGACTGCAAAGGGGCACAAGGAACTCTATGGGGGTAAATGAAATACTCTAAACTGGAATTGTAGTAATGATCATACAACTCTTTAAATCAAAGGCATTAAATTGTACACTTATAAGAGGTGAGTTTTATAGATATAAATTATACCTCAATAAAGCTATTAAGAAATATTTACAGAGTTGTATAGTGGAAAGGAAAATAAAATCATTCCATATTCTTCAAATAGTCAAAACGAAATTTCATAGACAGTAATTCTAGGGAGTTAGAATTTTAGCCAATATGTAGAAGTATTCAGTACATATGCTAAGAATCAGAGTTCTTTAACAGGAATAACTGTGATTCTAAAGCAAACGCACTGATACTGTGGGGTGACCGACCCATGAAAACCCCCTTTTTTGTCAACAGAACCTAAACGTTGACTAGCTAGATATTCTATTATTTGCACCTGAGTGAATCTTAAGGGATAAACCTACTTCTCAGTAGAAGAAGTCTGAAAGAGTTGAATAACTTTCTGCCAGGGAAGGTGTGAAATATTCCTACTGGAGTGAGAGGATGATAGTAGTGGCTGGGTTAAAAAAAAAAATTAGGCATACTTTCTGAAAAACACCTGCATTATATAGGTGTTCTTTGAAGGAAAAAAAACAATTGTCACAGTGGAAATGTATTTATAGACATAGATACATAAATATAGATAGGTAGATATAGATATTTATAGTCTCTTTTGTTCCCTGGGGAACCTTGAAGATCAAACTAGGAGACTACTTTTACTAGGAGATGCGAGGCACACAAAAGTTTAAGATTTGTCTTCTGCCCCCAAGATGCTGGAAGAACAATCTTTGTAGAAGCAGGTGAACACACCTGAAGCAATTAGCACATATCAGACACTGTAAAATGAAGCTGAAGATTGTAGGGTATAATTAAATTCTATAGAAGCCAAATCACAGACAGCTTGAAGATCCAGCAGGATTAAAATATGCTACCTGATGGTGAAACCATGCAACTGATTGAACTGTCCACACCTAAAACAGTTATTTTGAACCGATGTTAAGTAGTCCTCTGAAGGCTTCGGACACCAACATGCTGTTAGGTATTATGCCTCAAGTGGATTCACAGGAACAAGAGAAATTAGTGCTTTCAAAAGAAGTCATTTAAAACGGGCTCCCCAGGGCTTCCCTGGTGGCACAGTGGTTGAGAGTCCGCCTGCTGATGCAGGGGACACGGTTTCATGCCCCGGTCCAGGAAGATCCCACATGCCGCGGAGCGGCTAGGCCCGTGAGCCATGGCCGCTGAGCCTGCGCGTCCGGAGCCTGTGCTCCGCAGCGGGAGAGGCCACAACAGCGAGAGGCCTGCGTACCGCAAAAAAAAAAACAAAAAAAACAGGCTCCCCCAAATCATTTCTGGATGTGCAAATTCCACGGTGGATTATTGCTTGAATTTCACTTACCTCTAATATTTACACATGAGATCTAACAGTGAAAGTTTTGAAAGATCAATTTAATTTTTAAAAATAAATAAATTTATTTATTTATTTATATTTTTGGCTGTGTTGGGTCTTCGTTGCTCTGCATGGGCTTTCTCTAGTTGCGGTGAGCAGGGGCTACTCTTCCTTGCGGTTCACGGGCTTCTCATTGTCATGGCTTCTCTTGTTGCAGAGTGCAGCCTCAGCAGCTGCAACGCACGGGCCCAGCTGCTCCCCGGCATGTGGGATCCTCCCAGGCCAGGACTCGAACCTGTGTCCCCTGCGTTGGCAGGCAGATTCTTAACCACGGAGCCACCAGGGAAGTCCTAGATCAATGTAATTTAAGCATTGCTATCATGACAGTATCACAATTGGATTTTTTTTCTTTACATTTTTCCATCTGCAGTCTTGCCTTCTGTTACTCTGGGATTTTTCAGAATGGCATCATCACAAAGACCTGTGCTATTTCAATACTGTATGGAAAAGGCTCTAAGCGAAGCAAATTTTTAGAGTACTGTTAGCAGAATTAAAGCCCTTTAACATTGCAACGGTAGGGTTCACGAATCATCTACTGTAAACATTTTCTCATTTGAAGCTCCAGTAATCAATGTAATGTGAGTTGCTTTTCCAGAAGTTGTCACCCACTCTCCTCCCCGCCTTGTTGAACCTCTCCTCCTCCCTCTACCCATTAATGAATTTGATTTCAAGAGGTCTGAAGAGATGGTGGGTGGCATGGACTCCAGATCACTTGTTCCCTTGCAAAGCTGAGAAGCTCTTTTGGCAGTGAACCCACAAGCTTTGCTCCTTTAACACTATGATCACCCCCTGAAAGCTGAGAGGACCCATCTCCCCAACGAGTAGTAAATGAGCTGCTGAGTTCACCTTCCCCAACCTTCATCATGGCAGATTTGGTGTGTAAATTTGCAGACAACTTTTACCTGCTGATACAGAGAGCTTTTGAGATAGAAGCCCCTAGAACAGAATAAAAACAGCTCAAGAACAACGCTTCCCTTAGTCCTGAGTAATTATCTACATAACAGCTATTTGCCATGAAAATTAACCAAAAAAAATCATCTCCATTGCCTTGTTCATTCAACTTCTAACTAGCACACATTGTCTGACTTCATTATTCCTCATACCCAAATCTCACTTTCTAGCAAACAAATCAACTTTTGGTGCCCTACGCAAAGGACTACTTCCCAAGTGCCTTGAGGTACTTGAAGAACTAAAGCTAGTCACTGCCAATAGATATTTTTAATTTTTTTACTCTAGAGGAGATATGCTGCAGTGGTATATTTTATTTTGTTTTTTTAACTTTTTATTTATATATTTTTAAAATTTATTTTTGGCTGTGGTGGGTCTTCGTTGCTGTTCACGGGCTTTCTCTAGTTGCGGCGAGTGGGGGGCTACTCTTTGTTGCGGTGCACAGGCTTCTCATTGCGGTGGCTTCTCTTGTTGCGGAGCACGGGCTCTAGGTGCATGAGCTTCAGAAGTTGCTGCACGTGGTCTCAACAGTTGTGGCTCGTGGGCTCTAGAGCACAGGCTCAGTAGTTGTGGCTCACAGGCTCAGAAGTTGTGGCACACAGGCTTAGTTGCTCCGCGTCATGTGGGATCTTCCCGGACCAGGGCTCGAACCTATGTCCCCTGCATTGGCAGGCAGATTCTTAACCACTGTGCCACCAGGGAAGCCCTGCAGTGGGTGTGTGTGTGTGTGTGTGTGTGTGTGTATTTTTTTTTTTTTTTTTTTTTGCGGTACGCGGGCCTCTCACTGTTGTGGCCTCTCCCGTTGCGGAGCACAGGCTCCGGACGCGCAGGCTCAGCGGCCATGGCTCACGGGCCCAGCCGCTCTGCGGCATGTGGGACTCTCCCGGACCGGGGCACGAACCCGTGTCCCCTGCATCGGCAGGCGGACTCTCAACCACTGCGCCACCAGGGAAGCCCTGCAGTGGTATATTTTAAATCTGATATTTTTCCTGATTTCCTTCTGAAAGTTGTTCCATTTTTAAAATTTTCTCAACTTAATTTTCAACTAAATAAAATAAGCACCTGATAGAATTTGTTCTGCCTTCATTTTATATGGTATTTCTTACGTGTAAACTGGTTTTATAATTATGCCACATATCCCTACCACAGTGACCTTCCTTGTCTTTAAAATGTATATATCAGAATTTAAACGCTAGTCACCATGACTTTTGTGGATTTACTTGCCTCTACTAGCATTGAATATCAGCTCAAATAATACTTTCAACTTATTTCTCTTACAGAGAAATAGCCTAACAGAGTTAGCAAATAGAACTAATATCCAAGGACCAAAATGACCCAAGAATGAAAGGAGTCCATTTTTTTGCTTTATATTAGAACCACAAATTTAACTTATAATGATTTATAAGTGGAGGGAAATGTAACTTCTTTATTTCATCTATAGTTGATGTTTTCCTTCACAAGTTCTTATCTACTATTTAGTGAGAAAGAAAGAGCTAAATATTTGAATTCAAAGCAAAGTCTGATCTGATTATTTCTTCAGCCCTTTTAGAAAATGTTCAGCCTGTCAGATAGCATCATTTCCTTCTTACTATTTCTCTCTCAAGAGAACATTCTGGGTTTCTGGAGAGGATGACGTCTACACGTGCTGGTGAACTAGAGAGAAAGGGACCCTTGGGCATGTGCTGGCTGGCACTTGTGGGTCTCCAGGACAATGTCCAGCTGTTGGGTGTCCAACCAGCCTCAAAGCTGAAATGTGCAGCAAGTGTAGCTGTGGTCCATTCTCTTGGCTTGGCCAGTACTCTCTGTCATGGTCTCAAGACTGGCTATCTGCTCTGCAGACCCAGAGACAAAGGTACCTTGCGCTTTTAGGGTAAGCCTCTCAGGCCAAGTCGCTAGCCACTTCTTGTCATGCCATATGCCCGGGTTTATTTCATGGGGTTGCACCCCAGGTTAATGAAGGAAGGCCTGTGAGGTGACTTCATCCCAGAGTCTTCAAGATGGGAGAGAGGAAGTTGGAAGAATCCCTTCGGCTTCAATGTTAGATTCAGTCACATAACATATGTGCAAATGCTCTGGCTTCAGCAATCACTCTTCTGGTTTCATATTCTGACTATAGTTATTTCCACTTTTGATGTTCAAGCTTGCCCTTACTTGGCCTCAGCACACATTCTAAGGTACAATTTCTAGTATTTGCCCTTGAACCCCTCCTTCCTCACTAAAATATCTTAGGTATGAGGATTCGGAAATGCGCAAGGACAGACTAATATAAAATAGAATCTCACTGATTTGTGGTTAACTTCACTAAAGAGTACTGAAAAAGAAATCCCACTTTTATCATTCTTCTCACAATATATATAATAACTCACAGGAAGCTAATTATATCATCCAATAAGCCTTAGAAGACAATGTAAGAAATAGAAAAGAACTAATGTGCTTGGGAATACTTAAAAACTGTTTCACTCACTCATATAGTATATATTGAGCTTAACATTCACTTGCAATCTTTTTTTTTTTTTTTTTTTTGCGGTACGCGGGCCTCTCACTGTTGTGGCCTCTCCCATTGCAGAGCACAGGCTCCGGACGCGCAGGCTCAGCGGCCATGGCTCGTGGGCTCAGCCGCTCCGCGGCACGTGGGATCTTCCCGGACGAGGGCACGAACCCGTGTCTCCTGAATCGGCAGGCGGACTCTCAACCACTGCGCCACCAGGGAAGTCCCTCACTTGCAATCTTTATATTTATTATCATAGAAGTAAAGTTTATTCACTTCAAAGGAAACTACAGATAGACCGTAACTTGTCTAGGCCATAACTTGTCTAGTTTCAATCACATGACAAATGACTAAAGCAAAATTAATGAAATCCTTCACATTGCAAATCGAACGTAAACTGATGTCCAAGTGGAAATGTATACAACATATTGTTTAATAAAGAATGCTGAAAAATAATGAAAGGAGTGATTTTCTAAAACCATGTAATTTTGTAGAACTTAAGACAAAGCTCCTGACTCAGAATGCTTGGGCCAGGCTGGAAATTCTAACCCTGCCAAACTCCCGCCTAGCTTTCCAAAAGTGATGGCCTTATCCCACACTTAAAAAGAAAAGATACATTCCCTAGAACACCACACCCTCAGTTTTTAAAATGTGCTGCTATAGTATCTTAAAACATCTTATCAACAGTCTAATCTAAACAAGATCAGCCAGCAAAACCATTGTTTCCAGAGGCTCTGAGAGACACGGTCCATTCAAGATGACCCGTCTCATCCCTCCAGTGGAAAATTAGGCAAGCACATTTAAAGTCTGGCCTTTGGGACTACAAGACAAGACCAAGCATCACATCCTTCTCAGGCAACCAGTGTGAAAAATTCTACAAAGCATTTTTAAAATAAGCAAACTAAATTTACCGTAAGCAAAATTTCAATTAAACAAAGTGCTTTGTAAATAAGTTGTCCTTAGATGTCTAGGACTACAGGGTTAGTTAAATCAATTACAGTGTATCCACACAATAAGACACAGGAGTCACTAAAAATCATGTTCCAGAATTTTAACTGACATTGGAAGTGTACGCAAAATCTTCATATATGAAAAGGTCATAAAGTAGGATCAATTTCTTTGTGTGTTTTCTTAAAAACATATAGAGACTAGAAAAAGACATCAAAAGGCTAGCAAAGTTTATTTTATATGATAGGGTTTTTTTCTCCTTTTTCTTTATCTCAATTTTCTAAATTTTATGCAATAAATGTTCATTATTTTAATGTTAGAAAATATGATAGGAAAGTGATTAATCTGTTTAATTATATTTTCTAGTTAACTGAAAAGTAAGCAAAAGAACTTTGGGATGGTTTAAGTATTTTAGTCCATATCCTGCCTACTAGTCAACAAAAACCCAATGATCTAATTATATTCAGTGAAATCCATCAGCCAATGAACTTTGATATATGTGATATCCAAAGCAGTTAAGACTTAAGTTTTCACTTTCATTCAGTTATCACAATGTGAAGCTGATAAAGAACTTGATATAAATTTGAGACAAGTGAACACAAAGACATCTTTCCTTCTTATTTAAGCATCTCATAGGAACTAGAGCTTATGAAGAAAAACATCACTAATCATAACCAGAGAACCATGAATGTTGGTGTAAGGGTTTAATATCCACTGGTTCAGCCATCAGTTTGGAATGACGTTTAGTGACTAAATTCCTGGTTTACATTTCTTGTTTACATGGTGTTTGTCTCAAAAGTTAAATGCAACACAAATTCCAAAGAGCGTAGCTCTTTGGGATTCATGTTGCAATTCTGTTTCAGTGTAATGACTTTTTTTTTTTTGGCCATTTCAAATGTTCAAGTTCTATTTAAGTACTTATACCTCTAGATATAAGTACTTATTCTATTTAAGTACTTATACCTCTACTTCTAGATATTTTAAAATATATATTCATTTACTGATTTGAATAGGTAAAATCTTCAGGTGGCTTAAACATCAAAAAGTACAGAATAACATACTCGGAAGCTTCCCTCCCATCCATGTATTCATCTACACAGTTCCCACCCTCCTCCAACAGACAACCATCATTATTAGTTCCTGGTTTATCCTTCCAGAGACTTTTTAAACACATATGCAAGCACAGTATATAACTGTATGCATCTTATTTTATCCAAAATATTATGCTGCTATTCACCTTCTTTTTATTACTTAACAATGCACCTTAGAGATCTTTCCAAATCAGGATATAAAGAACATCCACATTCTTTTTCACACTTGCAAAGTGTTTTTTGTATGAATGTGCCATAATTTATTAAACAGTCCCCTATTGACAGACCTCTAGGTTGCTTCCAATTTTTTGATAATGCTGCAATAAATTGTCTTATGTGCCTGAATTATTACTGTAAAGTAAACTCCTGGATGGTGAATTGCCAGGTCAAAGGGTATATACATTTTTAAATGTCACACCATTGCCAAATTGCCCTCCAAAGGACTTGTACCAATTTACACTCCCACCAGCAATGTATGAAAGTACTTGGTTCCCCACATCCTTGCCAACATAATACATTATCTAACTTTTAGCTTTTGCCAAACTGGTTAAAAATATCTCACTGTATTTTTGACAGAACTTTCTCTCTTATCATGTGTGAGGTTGAGCATCCTTTCATGTATTTAGGGATTGTTTATTTCCCTTTTGGTGAACTCTCCAATAATTCTTTTCTTACTGAAATTGTAGGAACTCTTCAAACATTAAGGAAATTAGACATTTGCAATATGAGCTTAAAATAATCTTCCTGATTTGTCATCTTTATTTATTTATTGGCTGCATCGGGTCTTCGTTGCTGCACGTGGGCTTTCTCCAGTTGCGGCGCGTGGGCTTCTCATTGCGGTGGCTTCTCTTGTTGTGGAACACAGGCTCTAGGTGCACAGGCTTCAGTAGTTGCAGCATGAGGGCTCAGCAGTTGCGGCACATGGGACCTAGAGTGTGTGGGCTTCAGTAGTTGCAGCGCATGGGCTCAGTAGTTGTGGCTCACAGGCTTAGTTGTTCCACAGCATGTGGGATCTTCCCAGACCAGGGATCGAACCTGTGTCCCCTGCATTGGCAGGAGGATTCTTAACCACTGTGTCACCAGGGAGGTCCTTGTCATCTTTTGATTTTGCTTATCATGAGTTTTGCCATGTATAATAAACATACAGATATGCACATTAATACACATACAAATGTACTGATGTTTTCTTTTAAGGCTTCTAGATTTTGTTACAGTTTACAAAACCTTCCTTATTCTGAGATATAAAGTAATTTTTTGTGCTTTCTTCTTTAATTTAATGGGTTCATTTATTGATATTAAAATTTCTATGCATTTGGATTTTTCTTGGTATATAGTGTGAACTGTGGATCCAACTTTATTTTTTCTAAAGGTTACACACTGTCTCATCAACAGTTTTTGAATAGTTCATTTTCCCCACTGATTTGCATCACCACCTTTCACATATTAAAACTGTATATATTTTAAATTGGTAAAGTTCAAATATCCACTTTTATTCACCTTTCTTATTTCATGTTTGACTGAAAAAATGCTTTTAGCGATTTTTGTTGAATTTTTAAAAATTTCTTCCCCCAAATTTTCTGCAACTTTCAGATCACTTCTTTATTGAATAAACATTAGTGCTACTATTGCAGTTCTGTGCTACACACCAATAAATATTGTTTAAAATTCTTTTAAAAAATTGTATATATTTTGAGACCTATCCCTGGATTTTCTATTCTATTCCATTGTCCTACTACACGCACTAACAACACACTAATTTAAAACTAAGGCTTTGTAACATACATTGATATCTGGAATATCTAGTCCCACTAATTTTTGCTACTTTACAAAGGTTTTCTAGCTGTTTTTAGGGGAAAAAAATCTTACATGTAGCAATAACTTTGCCTGATTCTGAAGAAAAAGAAAATCTCTTTTGTATCTTTGAGGCATTGTGTTAACTGTATAAATTAACTGACATGTCTATAACACTGAGTCTGTCTAGCCAAGAAGAGGATACGTGGGGACTTCCCTGGTAGTCCAGTGGTTAAGAATCCTCCTTCCAATGCAGGGGATGTGGATATGATCCCTGGTCGGGGAACTAAGATCCCACATGCCACGGGGCAGCAGCTCACGTACTCCAACTACTGAGCCCGTGCACCACAATGAAGATCCCATGTACTGCAACTAAGACCCAACGCAGCCAATAAATAAAAGAATAGGATACGCCTTTTCCCACTTTTTCAATTATTTTAAGTCTTTCAGGAATGATTTAAAGTTTTTTTCACATAAGACTTTTACCTTTATTGCTAAATTTATTCCTTAGTATGTTCTTTGGGGTTGGTATTGCAGATGGATGTTTTCTTTCTTTTATCTTCTGATTGTTCTTCGTGTATATGAAAACTCTTAATTTCTGTTTGTTCATTTTACACCCTACTATTTTACTAAATGCTCTACTTGCTTTTAGATTTTGAGTTTTTTCTCATAGGATTTTTAAGTATACAACATCATCTGCCAATAGAAATCAAGTTCCTCTGTAATTTTAATTTATTTCTTATTTTAAGATGTTGAGGAGTATCTCCAGCCTCCAACACAATGGTAACAGAACTACATCTTCGTGTTATTCCTAACTTTAATAGGTAATAAATCAGGAATAAGTCTACGGTTTCCCCATTAAAAATAATGCTTAAGAACCTTGGGGCAGGACAGGAATAAAGACACAGACATAGAAAATGGACTTGAGAATATGGGGAGGGGGAAGGGTAAGCTGGGACGAAGTGAGAGAGTGGCATGGACATATATACACTACCAAATGTAAAATAGATAGCTAGTGGGAAGCAGCCACATAGCACAGGGAGATCAGCTGGGTGCTTTGTGACCACCTAGAGGGGTGGGTTAGGGAGGGGAGGGTGGGAGGGAGACACAAGAGGGAGGAGATATGGGGATATATGTATATGTATAGCTGATTCACTTTGTTATAAAGCAGAAACTAGCACACCATTGTAAAGCAATTATACTCCAATAAAGATGTTAAAAAAAATAAAATAAAAATAATGCTTCTTTGGGGGCTGAGACAAAAATATTTTACGTCAAAGAAATGCCCTATTTTACTATGGGTTTTCTATCAAGGATAAATGTTGAATTTTTTCAAAAGCATTTTTAGCATTTGTGGATATAATTCATATGATATCTTTCTTGGATTTACCAACATTATGAATTATGATCAAAGATTTTCTAATATTTGAATGTGTATTTCTGAAATAAAACCCCACATGATTTGTACTTTCAATATGTTTCTGGATTATGTTTGTGAATATTTTATTTAGAATTGTAAGGTCTATATTCATAAGTGACATTAGCCTGTAATTTTCTTTTTTGTCTTATTTCTTTTAGGTTTTGGTATCAGCTTTACACTCACTTCTTAAAGAGATGTTGGAGACTTTCTTCCTTTATCAACGTGCTGGAAAAACTGAATTATCATTAAAATGACCTGACCTTTAACAGCAGCCTGGAATTTCTCTGTGAAACCATCTGGTCTTAGTATTTGGGGGCTGGTTCTTAGATAATTTCCTCTGTTTCTATGACACAGCTGTTTAGATTCCCAATATACTTTGGAGTCTAGTTGATAAACTATTAATTTGCATTAAATTTAGCAGAGTAGTTTCTTATAATTATTCTAGTGTTTACCTTTTCTATAATTTCCCATTATTGTTGCCTATTTTTGTATCTGTACCCTATCTCCTTGTTTACTGAATAAATAAGCAAATCGTTTATCTCGCCAAAGCTTCTGGATTTATTAGTTCTACTAAACTCATTATTTTCTGTTTATATTCCTTCCTTCATTCTTTCAATTTATTTTCCCTTGCTAACTTTTAGACTGGACGCTTATATCATGTATTTCTGTTTTTATAGTGTGTGTATACATGTACACCTACAAACACACACACACACACACACACATACATGTTTTCCAAGAATTGCTTTAGTTATATCCCATAGTTTCTGATAGGTACTATTTAGAAATCATTTTCTAGCTATCTCGGAATTTGAGTTTATATTTTCTCTTTCACTCAATTATTGCTTATTAGAGAATTATAAGAGGATACATAATAATTTTTTTCTGTCATTCTAATCCCCACATTAGTCTTAATTATACTGGTAAATATATTCAGCACTTACCTCCAATCCTTTCACTACTATTAACCTAACCATAGCCTGGTTAGCTAAAATTTGTGTTCTAGCAGTTTCCTCAGGAAGGGCTCCTGATAGTACCAAGCCATACTGGAGCCTGGGCCAAAAGAAAAAATCAGTAATAATGATCCTGTTTTCCCATTACAATTTCAATACTTTATTTATCATGGATTTTTTCCATTCATTTTTATTTAGTTTAATATTGCACTATATGTTATTCTTGATTACTGAACTTTCTGACATCCTCTTAAACTTGGTGCCCAAAGCACTAAATATTCCTTGGGCTCTGTAGGTTCATGCTTTTTATTTGAAGAACAGCTTGACTGGCTCACTTTTTCTTTCCTTGAGGAATTTCCAGGTAGTTAGTGTTCTATAATCTTCTGGAGTTAAAAGATGCTGTGGAAAAGTCTGATCCCAGCCGATTTTTTTTTCATCTAAGTGGTCTTTATTTTTTTTTTTAGTTTTCGCAATGATTCTTTAAAGTCTAACAACTTTTCTAGGACCTGTCTTAGTGATCATTCTGGGTCACTTTTCCCTGGCACACAGTAAGACTTTTAAATACAGAGATTCAAGTGTTTTTCTTTCTTGAACTGTATTTTAGAATATTTGTTATGAACCATTTTTTTGTTTTCTTCTTTGGATATTCTATTTAAGTGCTTATTGGATCTCCCTTGTACATCTTCTGTCCTCATAATTTTTTTAATTTTTTGATTTCTACTTTACTGTGTTCCCTCTTCTTACTTTTATCTTTTATGTCCCTAGCAGTATTTTCCATATTGTTTGTTACCTCTTGCAAGTTTGTCTTTATTTTTGTGTTGGTTTATTTCTTCCCTCTACTTCTTTCCTGAGTCCCACAAGTTTATATTTCTTCTCCTCCTACCTTTTCTTTCAAATATTGCACTTCTACCTGGTGGGACTTGTTAGTAGAAGTGACTGCTTCACTGAGTTGTTGTTATTGTTTTTCTTTTGATGTCAAAGTGTTCGTTCACAATATTTATCTGCTTCATGACAATATCTCTCTGGTGAGTGTTGATCATCTGCTAATACATTTTGCTGCACCTTTTCTTCTTTTTTTTCTTATAGTTCTTCTTTACAGACATTGTTTTAGTTCCTTTCTTATTACTTATTATTGATAATAATAGAGGATTGAAAATTTGTTATCTGATGAGGTTAAAGCAAAGGGTATTTGGACTTAAATCTACTAGGTACAATTGCTGGTGGATACATCATTTATGAAACAGGGGGAACACATGGAACAGACAATCCTCCCAGCCTTACCTGGCTTAGCTTAGAGGACCCTGGCAGCCAGGCAATCAGCCCCAAGCAGAGCCTGGAAAATTCTATGCAGTTTTGTCAGCCCAAGAGCAAAGACATGTACATACGGACATCAGGGGTTCCTCACTAAAAGCTCAACCTAATCATTCGAAAACAAAGTTCATGGTCTCCAAATCCACCCATGTTTGTCCACCCACGGTTTGGACAACATTCCAAACCGATCTTTAGTCCCTGTCTTAGTCTGCTCAGGCTGCCATAACAAAATACCATAGACTGAGCAGCTTAAACAACCGACTTTTTAAAGCCTATTTTCTCACACTTCTGGAAGACAGCACTCCATGATCAAGGTGCTAGAAAATTTGGTTTCTGGTGCAGGCTCTTCCTGGCTTTTAGACAGCCACCACCTTGCTCTGTGCTCATATGGCCTTTCCTTAGCACAATGTGCATGGAGTCAGAGCAAGAGTGAGCTCTCTGGTATCACAGTTTTCAGGACACTAAACCTGCTGGGTCAGGGCCCCACCCTTATGACCTCATTTAATCTTCATTACTTTCTTTTTTTTGGCCCCATCTCCAAATATAGTGACCTTGAGAGTTAGGGATTCAACATATGAATGGGGGTGGGAGGGGAGACACATAAACATTTAGTTCAGAATAGTTCCCCAAACACTGTCAAACCAAACTAACTTTACCTATGGGGTTTCAGTATATTACCAACCATCGCCTCTTCCCTTATTATTTGACTGTTTCTCCTCTGGGTGTGCTCAGTAAGTCTCCACTACTTTCTGTTTTAGAAACAGTATATTCAGTTCCATTGGGTCTAGAGTAGATGCATCTGATGTTACCTTCTGTGGACACTACTATGGCTCTTTTCTGAGTTTTAAGTCTGTTGAACTCTTGTAAAACTGGTAGAGATGGAGAGCTGAAGAACGCTGATTAACTTTCTCTTTTCAGTGAATATAACTGTGCTAATTATAAGGCATTGTTCAAAAATATCTATTAATTGGTATATGGAAATAGGCATCTATCCATACCCTGTGTAAAACCTGTGTCTGTTCTGTTGATGTACAAACTCTTCACCCCCTAATAATCCTTCAGCACAGGGAGATCCTCCATCATCAACAGAGGCTGATGCCAGCTTCCCATTAGAATGGGTGAGCATTGCAAAACAACCCAGGTTGGGATACCCATATGCCTCTCCATCAACAAAGTCATCCCTTCAAGGTACCCGCACCTCTACTTTTGTGGGTTCTTTGCCTCCCTCCCATCTACCTGTAGGGCCTGGAAGGAAACTCTGATCCTCCAGCAAACCCAGCTCTGAACAGTGAGTTTATGTGAGATATGTTGTCCCTTTGTTTGCTGCTGACAAGCATAAAGAACCACTTTCACTGCTGATAATAATGGTTAATTTATCACATCCAGCCGAGGCTGACCTCTGGGTGTCCCAGCCCCTCCATCACCTTCACACCTGCTCAAGCTAATTGTTAGAGCCAAGTGTAAATGAAAATCAACTGGGCTAATAATGAATGGAACCCATTACTCGCAACAGCACACTGCTTTACGAAGGTTTATCAAGACACATTATAACCAGTCCCCCGGTCACAGTTGCCTGTTTCATAGATGAGAAAAAGCAAGCAAACAAGAAGGGACCAGCACATAAAACCAGGCACAGCGACTGGAAACAGAATGTCTGGCTTTAGTTTCCAGAGCTCTGGAATAAACATCCCGGCGTTTTACCAAAATTCACTCATAAACAAACAGAAAAGGGATTAAGATATTTCTCCAAATATTGTTGTCATCTGTTTGTATAAGCAAATGAGATCATTACTGGATATGAAGACCCTAATTAATATGCTAATCTCATTCCTCCATCACAACCATTTTTAAGGCAGTTATCCCCTTGGCTTCTCCAGTCACTGCCACCTGCCCTAGAACGGCCTTGCCATTCCTTTCTCAAAGCACAGACCCAGCTCCCAAATGCTGGAAATGAAGGAATCAGAACTCTCATTAAAGGAAACTGTGTCAAAAGAAATTCAGCGAGCCTTACTTGATTAGACTATTTCACCGAACAAGAAACAAACTGTTAGTTCTTGGCACTCAGTACTAAGAGCTCAGATGATAAAGTATGAATGAGTAAGTACACTGTTTTCTATTATAATTTGTTATCAGACACTTACATTCCTTTTCATTACATAAGCTTACTTGTTTGTAGCTGATTAGCTAGAAAGCTGCAAGGTCCCACTGGCATGAAGAATGCTTAATTTTTGTTAAGGCCAGAGACAGCATTTCAGGGAAATCGGGGCAGTTTTATATTTTGGTTACGCGACTATGAGTGTTTGGACTAGGGATATATTCAAACTGTGGCCTCCACTTTAATTTCTTTTTGACAACTGAGTATCTTCAAGAGGCAGATACTATATTAGACTGTCGGGAATTGTCAACCATAGTTTGAAGAAATAGCCTGATGAAGTGCAAGAAATCACTTCCCATCCCCAATGTGGGGTTTGTTTTAAAAGTTTTTTAAAACTTTTAAAACTGAGGAATGTTTTAAAAGTTTTTTCATGTTGTACTGTATTTGTTCATTTTTAATGCTGCTTATAAGCAGTAAAGATCCCTCCTTCAAGCTATAAATTAGAAAGAACATTCATCCTACAGCAAATTCAGTCACAGCAGATAACACCTTTAACTCCATACGTCTGAACAGCACATTATATGGACTTCTACCAAGTGATCCTCTGGACTTACAAATATGTCAGACCTCCAACTCAGCAGTTTGAGATCAATGTGGGCCAAATATCAAGTCATTCTGTATTAGATTGGAATCAATCATTCATAGGATGCAAATAACCACCTTACAACTCGAGCAAGTAAGACTGATTCCCCCTTGGTATTTGTCAAGAGTTTATTCCCTACCCCCCTACCAAGCTTATGATAAATGATCATTAAAGTAAGTTATCTATTTTCTAAGGATTTAGTACATAAAAGCCATGGGAATGTATAAAATTACTTCCAGAAAGAGTATAGGGAAAGAAGGGGCCAAATGGCCCGAGGTTGTCCCTCTCCGCGTGGCATTTCCTGTTTCTCATAACTTGGAGCACTTGTATTGGATCTGCCTGTGTTTACGTCATCTTTGGCTTTCAAATGTTTGTAGAACACAAAATATTCTTTTTTATTTTTACTGAAGTATAGTTGATTTACAATACTGTGTTAGTTTCAGGTACACAGCAAAGTGATTTGGTTATACATAAATATGTATATATTATATTCTGCTTTTCAGATTCTGTTCCATTAAAGGTTATTACAAGATACTGAATATCTTGCTATGATGTACAGCAAATCCTTGCTGTTTTTGTATATGGTAGGAACGCAATGTATTCCTAACCTAGGATATTATAATGGTATCATAGTATTGTAAATTGTTATCATATGGACTTTTCTATCAATCAGCATTTTAATAAATACCAAATTTCTATCAATAGAAAGTGGTAATCTCATTCTAGTTACTCTTAAGAGTCAAAGAGATATATAGGTATTGAGGTTTTGCCACAGCAAAGCAATTTTTGGTTAAATATTAGGGTTTTCTAAACTATAAGAAATATTTGAAAAGGAGCAGTGGGGAGGGTCCTGGGTGCTGATGCCTACCGAGCAAATTGCTTATTAGCGGGGTAGTAACATAATGTTAGAAGTGAAAGAGTGTGAAGAATAGATTTCCTTCCTAACACTATTTCAGTCTTCTGTCTCTATACTGCCAACAGTAAGCAGAGTACCTAGAGCACAGGAGTCATTCACCAAATGTTTTGGGATGGCTGACTTTTAGGAAAAGGAAAACTACCCTACGCTTCAGTTATTTCTTTTACTGAGACCATGTCTGTGTGACTGAATGAAAAGTGAAAATTCCAGTCATCATCCGGTTGTTAAATATTTAGGGAAATTTCCATGGTCAAATGAGATTGGACAATACTGGGTTAAATTACATTTAGTAGGAGTCCTTTTATCAAGACAGAATTTCTTAGCTCTAATAAACGTTATCAGTCTTTTAACTTCCACGCATATAGAATCCTTGTTTCACAAAACTCCAGTAAACATCCTAAATAACACTGGTGTTCAACAGGACATGAGTTTGGAAACACTGCTCTAAAAGGTCCTGCCCTATGAAGACCCAATACACTACTGTAGTAGGAAAGAACAATTAACAAATTTATCTACTTACACTTAAAAGCGAGGGGCAAAAACTGTGCTAGTTTCATTTACAATCTAATATGAATGAGTTTTTGGATTCTGGATTATTCGGATATTGTTGCAATAAGCCTGCAGAGCAAACAATCTCCAAATCTCAGACACACATAACAACCATCATTCACTTCTCGTTGATGCATCTCTGGACGGTCTGGGACCATTTGACTTCAAGCAGTAGGTCAAATGCAGGTGTGTCCCAGGTGGTTCTAATTCAGGAACCCAGGCTAAAAAGCGGTGGCTACTAAGGGTGTGCTTTTCTCGTGGGATAGAACAGGAGCACAAAATTGCTATCAGACATTTGCCAAACCTCCTAAGCCTTAGTTCAGAACTGGTACACTATCGCTTTTACTGTGTCCCATTAGCCAAAGCAAGTCTAATGGCTGAGCTCAACATCAACAGGTCAGGGAAATATACTCCACCCACAGCGAAGCCAGACAAGGACGGAGAGGGAGGAACCATGGTGGGCAAACAGTATTTACCACACTGACCGTAAATTCAAATCCTAAGTGTAACCGTGTGTGGGAATTCAACCATACTTCTATTTTCTTAAAACACAAATGTCCTATTTAATAATAATTCAAATAGACAAATGATTAGACTTGACAATAGGAATATAGACTCCATTTCTATTCTTTATTCTTCTTGCTGCCCAGCACAAGTCAGTATTCAGTATTTCTGTGTGCTAATCCACAGGAGTTAGCATGTTAGGACATTTTCTAGTTGCTTCGTCGGTATGTATCTTGAACACCAACACCACAGTCAACATTTTACATAAGAACAATGAGTAGTGTATACATTTTGTATGTAGCATAACAAACTACCACCAACAGCTTAAAACTCATGTTTATCATCTCATAGACAATGTTCAGACACAGATTAGCAGGGCCTCTGAGAGGCTATGATCAAGGCCTGGGTTCTCCTCTGCAAGCTTGGCTGGGAAAGGATCTGCTTCCAGGCTCACTCAGGTTGTTGGCAGAATTCATGTGCCTGTGGTCACAGGACTCATGGCATCTTGCTTCTTCAAAGCCATCAAGGAGAGCAAGACCCAACAGCAATTGTGCTAGCAAGACAGAGCCTTATATAACATAATGTAATCCCAGGCGTGCCAGCGCATCACCTTTGCCATATTCTATTGCCTATACAATAGATTATATAAAGGCATAAACACCAGGACATAGAGATTATGGGGACCACCTTCAAGTCTGTCCCTTGCAATGAGAAATCTAAAAAATATATTATTCGTGTCCTACTTTATCCCAACTTTGCCCACCTTCTCTCAGTGGTGAGTCCTTCTCCATCATGTTCTAGAATTGCACTTATTGAGATGAACCCACATTCACTGGACAGTTCTATTTTACTTTGTATTTTAAGATCTTTTCGGGGTAGGAAACTGGCCTATGCTCTTCAATGATTGAGTGCAGTCAGTGTCATTAAAACCAGAATGGCCAAGAAATCATTCCAGCCAGAAAAGACCCAAGCACCAATTATTAGACTGTCATGCTTTATGTTTGTGCCTGATGTGACCAACATAAGTCAACTGGTTATACATGGAAACGCAGCCCCTGACTGACAAGAGCTGCAGCATATGACTCATGCTGTGCCTAGCTAGAGCCAAAGCAGTCAGTCAATTCCAAAAGTATCAACATCAATCAAATAAATGGTTCCGCAGCCTAAGTATTTAACAACCCAGTGATGACTGGAATTTTCACTTTTCATTCAGTCACACAGACATGGTCTCAGTAAAAGAAATAACTGAAGTTTAGTTTTCCTTTTCCTTAAATTCAGCCATCCCAAAACATTTGGTGATTGCCTCCCACGCTCTAGGTCCTCTGCTTACTGTTGGCAATATAGAGAGACAGAAGACTGAAATAGTGTTAGGAAGGAAATCTATTCTTCACACTCTTTCTCTTCTAACATTATGTTACTACCCCGCTAATAAGCAATTTGCTCGGTAGCCATCAGCACCCAGGACCCTCCCCGCTGCTCCTTTTCAAATATTTCTTATAGTTTAGAAAACCCTAATATTTAACCAAAAATTGCTTTGCTGTGGCAAAACCTCAATACCTATATATCTCTTTGACTCTGAAGAGTAACTAGAATAAGATTACTGCTTTCTATTGATAGAAATTTGATATTTATTGAAACATTGATAGAAAAATCCATATGATAAAAATTTATTACTATGACACCCATTATAATATCCCAGGATAAGAATACTTTGTGTTCTACAAACACTTGAAAGCCAAAGGTCACTTAAAACAAACACAAGCAGGTCCAATACAAATGCTCCAAGTTACGATAAACAGAAAATACCACACAGAGAGAGACAACTTCAGACCAACTGGCCCTTGCTTTCCCTACGTTCTTTCTGGAAGTAATTTTATACATTACCATGGCTTTTACGTACTAAATCCTTAGAGACCAAATAGATGACTAACTTACTTTAATAATAATTTATGATAAGCTTGGTTTGGGGATGGGGAATAAACTCTTGACACATCCCAAGGACGCATCTATTCTTAAAGCCCCTTTATTCTCAAGGACTCCTTTATTCTAATGTGATGGCTCCTGAACAAACCTCCCTTTTCAAGGATACTTTTTTCAAACACAATCAATAATCTACAATCAACTTTGTAAGCTGTTTGGAAACCAGGACCTTTCCAGTTTGGAGTTTTGAAGATAAAATGCACGGCTGGATTCCTACAGGACAAAGATTTAAATTTTTCAATTTGTTGGTTATTAATCAGGTTACTAATAGTACTCTGGTGTTTGATAGATAATAAGAAGCCAAAATATAGCTTTTAAAATTATTAGTTTTAGTAACAGAATGTTACTCAGTAATACAAAGGAGTGAACTATGGACACATGCAATGACATGGATGGATCTCAAGATAATTATGCTGGTGAAAGAAACAAGATTAAAAAAAATACATATTGCATTACTCTACATAAAATTAAAAAAAATAAAATGCATTGTTATAGGCAAAAACATAAAATAATAGTATTGGTTTTAGAATTCCAGAGTTGAAATGAGTTTTAAAGCACATCTGGTCCCACCCCACCCAGAGCTTGGATCTCTTTAGCAACATCTGTAACAAGGCGTTGTCCAAACCCTGCCCCAAAAGCCCCAGCAATGGGGAGCTCCCTACCTTGGGACAGAGAGCATTCTGTCTTCTTATACCACCTTAAAAATGTTTTCCTTATTCTGAGTCAACTCTTCTGTCCCGTAGCTTTAATCCTTGATCCTAGTTATAGCCCTTTAAGTCTCATTGGACAAACCTAATCACTTCGTTTGACAGTCCTCCAAATATGTGAAATCCCCTACCATGTCTTCAACACTCTCTTCCAAAGATGCCTGCTTCCCTGAATCATTCTCCATAGAACATGATTTTGGTTCTATCACCACCCTGGTTTCTAATCTCTGTATAAGTGGATTTCAACCAGGATTTTGTAACACAATCATTCTTGTGATCACTAAGAAAAGGGTAAATTGCTGGTACTTCCCTGGTGGTCCAGTGGTTAAGACTTCACACTCCCAATGCAGGGGGCCCAGGTTCGATCCCTCATCAGGGAACTAGATCCCACATGCCACAACTAAGAGTCTGCATGCTGCAACTAAAAGATCCTGCACGCCACACGCATAGTTAAAGATCCCACATGCCACAACTAAGACCCGGTGCAGCTAGATAGATAGGCAGATACCAGATGTTAAATTATAGAAGAGAAAAGGAAAGAAAAGGGGAGAGGAAGGGAAGGGAGGGGGGAGGGGAGGGGGAGGGGGAGGGGAGGGGAGGGGAGGGGGAGGGGAGGGGAGGGGAGGGGGAGGGGAGGGGAGGGGAGGGGAGGGGAGGGGAGGGGAGGGGAGGGGAGGGGGAGGGAGGGAGTGAGAAAAGAAAAGGTAAATTACTATAGCAACTACACTCAGAATTAAGGATAACTTACTTTATACGTTATTTTGTGCCACAGACTTGGAAGAAACTAAAAATACCCAGGTGAGTATTTTCCTCCCATGAATCTGATAAACCACATGATCCATGGTGGATTAAAGGATCAGAACCATAGCTTTAAATAACTCCAGTTTATCTACAGTCTTTGAAAAGTGTAGCAGCCAGAATTGAATGAAAAACCAAGAGGTGGGTTAGCTAGGACAATACAGACTTGTTCATTAAATGAAAATTTTCTCCTCTTCCTACTGCTACTTGCCCTTCAGGACTCAGCTAAAGTCTTACCTCTTATATGAAACCCTTCAACTGGCAGAGATAAATTTTGAATTCCCTATTACTCAGCCATAAAAATAAACGAAATTGAGTTATTTGTAGTGAGGTGGGTGGACCTAGAGTCTGTCATACAGAGTGAAGTAAGTCAGAAAGAGAAAAATAAATACCGTATGCTAACACATATATATATATATGGAATCTAAAAAGAAAAAATGGTTATGGAGAACCTAGGGGCAGGATAGGAATACAGACACAGACGTAAAGAATGGACTTGAGGACACAGGGAGGCAGAAGGGTAAGCTGGAACGAAGTGAGAGAGTGGCATGGACATATATACACTACCAAATGTAAAATAGCTAGTGGGAAACAGCCACATAGCACAGGGAGATCAGCTTGATGCTCTGTAACCACCTAGAGGAGTGGGATAGGGAGGGTGGGAGGGAGATTCAAGAGGGAGGAGATATGGGGATATATGTATATGTATAGCTGACTCACTTTGTTATAAAGCAGAACCTAACACACCATTGTAAAGCAACTGTACTCCAATAAAGATGTTAAAAAAATAAAATAAAATAAATTTAAAGTAAAAAAAAAAATTTTTTTTGAATTCCCAAAGTGCTTCCTTTGGGTGCAGGACCAACCTAGACTCCAAGGTCCTCTACTTCCAGCCATCATGTGTCCTTGGACAGAGTTCTTGACCCCTCCTGAGCTCAACTTCCTAAGGCTTAACATGGGGGTTCTTCTACCTCACCAGGCAGCTCTCAATTTCTTAACACATACTAGATAATGTTAATTCACTGTCTTTCCTCTAGTCCGCTCTAAACCTTGCTGAGAACATGGAACTGCTAAGCTCCAAATACAGGGTACATCCAGAATTATGGGCCCAGAAAAGAAGAGATTGCTCTAAGAAACTGAAATTTTCAGTTTCTTGAAATAAGAGTCAACATAACATTATTGCAGTGGCCATCTGTGGGAATTATCCTTGCATATTACCCACAGTTAAAGATGACTTGTGACAAAAGATGAAGGTGCCATCCCAAAACGTTCTCTGCAATACATCAGTCCAAATAGTAACTATCATCAGATGATCCAAACTCACCACAAGCGCTGTCTTGAAGAAATATAATAACAAAAGCCTCCAGTTTACAGTAACATTATCGTCCATGAGACTGCTACTCTAATTGTAGATAATGTTGACTTCTATGACAGACGTCCTTGGATTGGAGATGGGCAATTCATCAAGTTATCACTCAAGAATGTTCAGTTGCTCTCCTCAAACCTGGGACTCAATGAGTAACCTTCTCACCTGTAATGTAACAGCCCAAGCATATACACAGAAAGGCGAGTGTGCCTGGTGTGGGGAGCTGATGCCAGCCACACTCTCCCACTGCCAATTAATACATCATCACTCCAGTTTGCACATCGGTCTCCTGGGGGCTTTGTGCATGTGAATTGATTCCTCAGCCTAATCCCCTCTGGGAAAATGAACTGAGTTCTGTTCTTGAAAAGCTGAGCGATACAATCTGTGCTATCAAGACTCCCACACTGGCAGTGACTCTAAATGCCCTGGATCCTATAACGACAATACCTACGTGTTGGTGCCTCATCAGTCATGCAGGAGGTGTGTACCCTGCAACCCCTCTTCCCCCCACCAGACCCTCCTCTGCCTTATTTACCAGCCCTGCTCCCTCCAAGGGAGGAGGAGTTACTGCTTTGGTCAGATTCAGACATTTGTCAGGCCACTGACAGGACAAGACAGGGTGGCTGTCCTTAGCAGCCCAACTGACATTCTTTTTTTCTTAACATCTTTATTGGAGTATAATTGCTTTACAATGGTGTGTTACTTTCTGCTGTATAACAAAGTGAATCAGCTATACATATACATATATCCCCATACCTCCTCCCTCTTGCGTCTCCCTCCCACCCTCCCTATCCCACCCCTCTAGGTGGTCACAAAACACGGAGCTGATCTCCCCGTGCTATGCGGCTGCTTCCCACTAGCTATCTGTTTTACATTTGGTAGTGTATATATGTCCATGCCACTCTCTCACTTTGTCCCAGCTTACCCTTCCCCCCTCCCCGTGTCCTCAAGGACAGGAATAAAGACATTCTCTTTACTCCCTTCCCCCACTCACCTAGCTCTCAGGTATGGCCCTCGTCTCTTTACCTCCGCTGAGAAAGGAGTATAGCTAGGACTACAGACCCAATCACCTTCCACTCTACTCCCACAGGTTCAATGGAACATACTGGTTTCAATGCTCAATTTAGTGATAAGGTAGGTAGGGGGTTTTGAATGGAATAGGATGTATCATTTGACCTTAAGCGCAAGCCACATTTTTCTTTCTTTTATCAGAGAACCCTAGTGAAATCCCATCCACTTAAACCCTAAAAACTTACCAATTGTTTTATGTTAGTCTAATTTTGTCAAAGAGAATATCATCTCCCTGAAAGTGCAGTTGATTTCTAGATTCTCCCTGTATCTTTTGTTTTCTTTCATAGTACCTAGCACTAAATATTTGTTCACTGAGGTTATTTACCCTTCACTTAGTATAGATATATATTTTTATCTTAAGCCTCTGATCTTTTCTCACTAGCCCTATATCAATCATCATAGTTGGGTTCTTGGGGCCAATACAATTATAATACAAATGTGACATGGGAATGGGAATTGTGGGGCAAGGACTAAGTATAAGGTGATCATCCCAGCGACACAAAGTATAGTTCTACTAAGAGTTTCTAACAAAGATAAACAAAACGGTTTAAATTCTTATAGAAAAGGCACAGCTCCCCTAAAAATCATTTGAAAACTTAATAGTTTGAAAAACACTTGACAATTACACAGGATAAATCAGAGGCCATGAATCGACGCAGATATTGGATAAAGAGGTGTCAGATATTCACATCCTCAAAATACACACAATTACTTGACCTCCAAGGACCAAAGGGAATTAATATTCATGAAGTAGAAAGAGACAGCCAGCTTAGGGAGAGGACTAACCAGGGCAACAAAGGAGACCCGAGACAGACCTCTCGCCATCGTTTCCTGGAGCTTCCTGATTCTTGCCTAAGAATCAGCCTGATGCAGCTGGGCGTGTGGTCGGGGAACATGCTCTGCAGTGATGCTGCCTGGGTTCCAATCCCAGCTCTGCACCACCAGCTGTGGCCTTGGGAAACTTACTGGACTTCTTAAGCCTCCCTTTCCCCATCTGTAATATTGGGATTACACCAGTTTATTTACATATGTGAATGGCACAGTGCCTGACACACAGCACACAGCAGATTATCCTGGGGTCTTGACTCCTACTAGCCACCCTAATCCTGAGCCGTTCTTCAGACCTCCCTGTCAACAGGGAAGAAGATTCCTCCTCTTGCTTAGGCTAACCCTTCCATCCCTTCCATCTTGGCCTGGGACTTCACCACCCCTACCCCCCCTTGGAGAGGTGCTCAGCTGGTTGCCCCCTCTCTGTCTGTTAGACACATCCAATGAGCATCCCAATGCCCCCTTCCACCTTAAAATCTCCTCCATCAATACTGTGTCCCTCTACAAATACTTCCCTACATCTCTCTTGTTCTTCAGAGAAACTGACAGAAAAATCAAAGGCCACCTCATAAAAGGTAATCTCTACTCCAATCCTCTGTTCACTTCTCTGCTCCTGCAGCCTAGAGGCTGACCCACACCCCACTGAAGTTGCTCTCAACAAGGCTGACAGTGCTTCCCGGATGCCAAATCCGACGGCCATGTGTCGTTGACAATTATGTGCTTGACAGCAACATTAGACTGTATTGTGCTCTCTCTCCCAATGTTCTGTGCCCTAGGGTTTCACAACACTCCCCTTATTTTCCTCCCACCTCCTTAATCTCCTTTGAGGGCATCTTCTCTCCACTTGTCCTCTCAACATGGATATTTTTCAGGACTCAATATCTGGCTTTCTTCTCATCTGTCTGCTTGCATGCCGATTTCACCGCCTTCCTGGATCAGTTTACGATTCCAAATTTACATCTCCAGCCCTGGTTTCTCTCTTAAATTCCATATCGCCACTCCTCAGCCACATGCCTGGGTATCTTCACTTGAACGTCCTACAGACAACTCAAATTCAACATACCCAAAACCAAATACCCATATTTCCGTCCAAACTTCCTTCCAAAGCCTGCAACTACTCCTGTCTTCCCTATGCCCAGATCTGGCAAATCAAAAATGCATTTCTACATTTGGGAATGTGACTTTTTGAACCGCAAGCACACACGTGTATATACACACATCAAAATTTTGGCAGGATTACTCCAAAGTATTTGAACCGTTTTTAAAAGGGCCTAGAAAAGGAAGGAATCTCTTTCCCCTTCCTCTGCCTGAAAGCAGACTCTCAGCTCCTTTTCAATGAGACTTACCCTTTTATCTTTTTTTTTTTTTTTTTTTGCGGTGCGCGGGCCTCTCACTGTCGTGGCCTCTCCCGTTGCAGAGCACAGGCTCCGGACGTGTAGGCTCAGCGGCCATGGCTCACGGGCCCAGCCGCTCCGCGGCATGTGGGATCTCCCCGGACCGGGGCACGAACCCGTGTCCCCTGCATCGGCAGGCGGACTCTCCACCACTATGCCACCAGGGAAGCCCTACCTTTTTATATTAACGCTCATCCCCACACAACACTTCCTCCAAGAAGGCTTCCCTGAGCCCCTGAGAGCACAGTACACAGCTCTCCTTTTGACCCCCAAAGTTCCCCATTTCAACCACTGCACTGTTGAGTATCTTACTATGTTAGTGACTCAGTACCATCACCACCAGTTAAGAGGGCTTCCTTCCTCACCAGGATCTGAGCTACTGTTTTAGTTATGTTTGTAATCCCAGTGCTTGACAAACAAATGCTCAATGATGTTGGCAGAATGAATGCATGGCCAATATTGCTAATAAACCTGGACAAGGCTGGAGAGTCGACAATTTAAATTATAGGCCCAGCATCTTATCTCAGATTCTGTGACTCACTGTGTGACCTTGGCAAGTCCTCTCACTCCCTAAGCCTGGGTTTCTGTATCTTTCAAGGAAACTGGAACAGCAATATCACCTTCCTCACAAGGCTATTGAGACAATTAAATGAGATGAAGTCCATAACATTTCTTAGCAGGTAATAGCAGGTTCTGTAATACTTGGGGGCATCTACTGGGAGGTGGGGGGGGATAGAAGGCAATGAAGCAGGGGAGGGGGGTAGACAGGAAATTTGCAGTTTTACTCACATGATGTAAATTCAAGTTTGCTATCTCCTCCATTTTGAAAATGGAAACAGTGTCAAGATAACAAGAATAATCTAAAGGATGTTTGCTAATAATGTGACCAGGGATTAGTGGGATACACGTGGGAGGAGGCATTTGGTAGAGATATGAATGGAATACTGGTGTCTTTTCAGACATTTTTGGTGCCTGAGCTTTCTCAGGAGGTGGGAAGAAGGGCCGAAGACCTTGAGCACTGTAATCTGTTTTCTCCCTGAAAAAGATCATCATGCTATACCGAATCCAAATGGAACTTAAAATGATTAAAGTCACAAAGCAGCTCAGCATTCATTAGGGATTCAGGCAAAGGCAACGCTCAAGCACTAATATTAACTGTGGTTCTTAGCCTTTGGAGTTGGCAAGATGAACCCAGTTTCCTGCAGACCAAACACTTATGCTAATTGACAAGAAACTTTCTGGGAAAAGAAAAAAAGGCAGCCAAATCTAAGAGACCTGTCATCGCCAGGGTCATCAGTGAAGTGATAACCAGAAAAGAGCTGAAATCAAAGGCTACGTCTGCCTTCCCCGTGCACACTTGTTCAGTGGGAGCCCATGGTGGTCACAGCTCCTTTAACAATATTTATAATGAAGGAACGACGCTGCAGATGTCAACCTCGATTATTCATAAAGCGTCCTCGTGCTCAGATCCACCCGGAGGCTAACAGTAAAAGCACCTGATTCCCAATTCTCAAACACAAAAGCATACAGAGCTTGAAAGAGGAGCTGACTAATAAAGTTTGCATATCCCTAAGAAAAAGAGCACACAAGGAAGAAGAAAAGGAATGGCAAGATTAAACAAAAACAGTAAGCTTGGATGGGAAATGATAAAAATTTTAAAAGGCAGGAGCTTAAATCTATTTTCCTCTTTTTCTGCCCTTTTTTTTTTTTTTTTTTTAATAACGTCCTTGTTCATTTACATTTCAGTATAAGCCATTTGGAGGAAACAGCTGTTTTATCTCCAGACTAGAATGCTGAGGTGCTTTGAACACTTACTGTGAGAGCATAAGGTTGCTAAACTCTGTTCCGGAGAACACTAGTGGCTTTAAACTCTAAGGACAGGCAGAGAGAGGCCTTCACCTCTGGTTCTCTTAGACAAGGAGGCCTGAGACCAGAGGCTTGGAGGACTCACGTAGGTGGTCTGTGTAGGGGGAAGAGTCCCAGGCCGGCTCTGGAGTCTACACCCAGGCTCTCCAGCCCCCTAGCTCTATGACCTAATTATTCATCCTTCCTCAGTTTCCTCATTTGCAAGATAGGAATAATAATACCACTTCTTCATAAAGCTACTGAGAATATTTAATTAAATAAGGAAAATAAAGCCCAGAGCTGGGATTATAGTGGGCCCTTAAGAAATGCCACTTATTTGCTGTTATTATCAATCCAGACAAGGGCTTCCCTGGTGGCGCAGTGGTTGAGGGTCCGCCTGCCGATGCAGGGGACACGGGTTCGTGCCCCGGTCCGGGAAGATCCCACGTGCCGCGGAGCGGCTGGGCCCGTGAGCCATGGCCGCTGAGCCTGTGCGTCCGGAGCCTGTGCTCCGCAACGGGAGAGGCCACAACAGTGAGAGGCCCGCGTACCACAAAAAAAAAAAAAAAAAAAAAAAAAAGACTGTCAAGTAGAAATTAAACTGTTTACTTTTGGATTTAGTGATTTTAATAGAAGTATGGTTTAAGTTTAGGGTAATGTCATGTTGACTGTCAAATATCCTAACTGGTCTCTCCTTCTGGGCACACCCTAGACTAGGATTATACTTCCTGGACCCTTGTGATTGGGTGGTGTCATGTAACTAGTTCTGACCAACAGCTGTGAGAGGAAGTACCATGTATCACTTTTAGACCCAGAGCTTTAATTGTCAGTGCAAAACCTTCCAGAGCTCTCTTCCCATTGTCATGATACCTGCAAATGTTCAAAATGATGGACTAGTCCATCAACTCTGGGGCTCATAAGCCTCTTGAATTTTAGCTGATTTAATACCTTTTCTCATTTTTGGAAACCCTTAGTAGCTCTTCAAATATTGGTTCTGCCCCATTATTTCTGCTGCACGTGACCACAAAAGACATACACTGGGTGTTCTTGCAGCAAATGTTCACAATAGTTAAAAATTAGAGAAAACCTCAAAATTCGTCAATAAGAGGATCACTAAAGTGAATTATATTCGTTCAGTGAAATATTACATAGTAGTTAAGATATGAACCAACCATATATAAATCAACATACACAAATCACAAAAACCCAATCAGAAAAAAGTATGCTTTTTTTAACATATAAAAATGCTACATATGTTTAAAGGTACATAAAATGTAGTTGAAAGTATAGTAGTATGCATGAGAATTATAAATATATAATGAGAATAGAGGTGGCTTCTGAAGGAAAAAAGAGCATTGGGATCAGAGGTGAGTATTAACTCTAAATATAACTTCTTATTACTTTAAAAAACAGAAAAGAAAAATATGAAGCATATATCACTAAAAGATTATTACACCTGTGTACATTTGAAATTTTTCAAACTTTTTAGACCAATGTGACTAAATGAACATATAAAGGTACACGTCAAGGCATGTTCTGCTAAATAACTGAGAGTCATTCATGAACACAATTTATTTAAAAGGTACTTAATATTTTGGCCCAGTCTCTACAGGATCTCTACAGAGATCCAAAACTACAATGGATTAGACAAGACAGAAGTTTCTCTTCTGCGATCACAGTCTAGGAGCCAGTCATCTAGGACTCGTGGCACAGTTCAGCCATCTGCAACCCAGGGTTTCCATAACAAGATAGATGGATGCTCTGACAGCCTCCACCACATCTACAGAAGAGCCAATGGGAGAGTGAGAAAACGTCAAGGAGACTATACTTCATTTTAACGGCATAACGTGAACTTACCACACATTTCTCCTTGTCTTATCTTACGGGTGAGAACTTTACTGCATGACCACATCTTGTAAGGGAATGTGACAAATGTGCTCTCTGTCTGGGAAACCACACACCTAGCTAAACTCTACAGTTCTAGTATTAAAGGAAGAAGAAAAGATGGATACAGCTGCACCACCAGCAGCCTCTGCCACAGGACGGATTAGGCGGAGCCAGGACTGAGGTGTCGCAGGAACATCCACAAAGGGGAAACCTGTCCTTCTGTCTTTATCTCGGGATCCAACCCCACAAACAGTCCCTGCTCAGCTTTCATTTCCAGAGGTGCCTAGCTCTAGTCTTAGCTGTGCTCCGTTCCATAAGCACCTTCCAAGAGCTACACATTCTATGAGGTGCTGGAGGTTCAAAGACAGAGTGACATGGACCCTGCCTTCAAGAGAAAGACACAATTACGACACCCATGATCAGCATGAAAATGGTAGTATCGATGGTTTTATCTGAGCACTGGGGTGGACCCATGAACCAGCCAGACAGTCTCGGAAGACTTCTCTATAAAGTCTCTCCAGGCTTCACAGAGAATGTGAGCCTGGAATTGAGGCTTGCAGTTTGCAAGGAGGCTCTCAGGGAGATGGGGCTCTGACCAGAGGGAATAGCATATGCAAAGGTAAGAGAATGGGAAACATAACATGTACAGGAAGACAAAGACATTCCATGTGATGTCAATTAATAAAGCAGTGAGCCAAAGACGAAGCTGGTAGCTTGGGTGAGGTCAGATCATGGACAGTCATTCACAGGAAGGCATTCAGATTTTATCCTGCATATAGAGAGATAGCCAGGAACAAATTTTGAACCACGGAAGGGACAATGTGAGGTTTTTTAGAAAGATCACTCTGAACGCAAAGTGGAAGATGGATCAGGTGGGAGAGAAAACTATCAACAGGAAACAAAGGCAGAGGTTGACAGTTCTGGGGGATGCGGAAGGATGAGTTCAATTTGTGACTTGTTTGCTTTGAGGTCCCTATAGGACACCTGTTAGAGATGGCCAGTAAATACGGTATTGGACACATGTGAAGCTCGGGAAAGTTCTGGCTTCCACAGTCTGTTACTCCTTCAGTTTGCAGTTTCTGGGATGGAGAAAATGCTTTTCAGCTCCAACACGCATTTCTGCTCCTCATTTCAGGGCGGGGGGCTGGTCTGCCACTCCACGACAGTTGAGAACCCTGGTATCCCCAGCCGGTGCTCCCAGACTCCTGCCAGTGAACTGTCCCCCACATCATACAGCGCTGCTGGCGGCACGGTGCTGGGAATTCAAATCTGGTTGAACACCTTACTAACGGAGCGATGTGAGCCTGAAGGGAGACCTCTGGCGCGAGCACCCAGCTTCGCGTCTGGCCCTGTCATGTTTAGCAGTTTTATCAGACAAGATGAAGGAAGACAAGGTGTCTTCAACCCATTTCCAGATGACATCAAGACAGAAGAGGCAAGTTCGTGGATGTCAGGATGAGAATTCAGAGAAAACTAAATACGCTAAAATCAACAAGATAAAATATAATGGGGAAATATGGAAAGCCTGTCAAATAAACTTGTTCAAATAAATGAATTGCAAAAGTAAACTCATGGGGAAATTCTGCTAAAGGTGTTTACTATCCAGAATACTTATAAAGCACCCTGGAAAATGTTATCCAGAGCACAAGGACCACCATTTCCCAGGGATCAATCAGCAAAACAAACCTGAATCCATTTTCCAGGGCGATGGCTCCCACTTTAAATAAAATGGGTGGCCAATTATTTTCTCCCTTAGTTACCTGTTCTATTCTACAAGTACTCCCGTTCACTCACTCTGGATTCTCTGGACACACAGCTACATTTTTCTACAAATATCTTCCTAGAAATGCTATTTCATAGTTACCTGTTCATCTATGTATTTTTATAAGTACTAACCAAGACTTAAGGCAGCTTCCAGACTGTAATCTGACCATCCTTATCCGCAAGTCACCCCTTGACTAATGTTCACACAGCCCACTGTACCTCTCCCTCAAACTTCCATCACCATTGTAGTTCGTTATGTCATTTTCAATGTTTGTAAGCTCCACATCTGACTGATTCATTAGTCCATCTCCAGTGCCTCATGCAGAGATGGCCCATAGTAGGTACAGAGTAAATATATACAGAAGGAGTGAAAAAATGAATGAAAATAATAAATGACAGACACCCAGCAAGATTCATAACCTGACCCTCCTACACTGTTGGTGGGAATGTAAATTGGCGCAGCCACTATGGAGAAAAGTATGGAGGTTCCTCAAAAAACTAAAAATAGAGTGGCCATATGATCCTGCAATCCCACTCCTGGGCATATATCCAGAGAAAACTTATTTGAAAAGATACATGCACCCCAATGTTCACAGCAGCACTATTTATAATAGCCAAGACATGGAAGCAACCTAAATATCCACTGACAGATGAATGGATAAAGAAGATGTGGCACATATACAATGGAATATTACTCAGCCATAAAAAAGAATGAAATCATGCCATTTGCAGCAACATGGATGGACCTAGAGATCATCATATTAAGCAAAGTCAGACAGAGAAAGACAATCATATCACTTATATGCAGAATCTAAAAAAAAAAAGATACAAATGAACTTGTTTACAAAACAGAAACAAACTCACAGACAACAAACTTATGGTTACCAAAGGGAAAAGGTGGGCAGAGGGATAAGTTGGGAGTTTGGGACTGACATATACTATATTTAAAATAGATAACCAACAAGGACCTACTGCTTAGCACAGGGAACTCTACTCACTATTATGTACTAACCTAAATGGGAAAAGAATTTGAAAAAGAATATATATATATATATATATATATATATATATATATATAAAACTGAATCACTTTGCTGTACACCTGAAACTAATATAACATTGTAAATCAACTATAGTCCAATATAAAATAAAAAATTTTTAAAAACTTATAATTACCAAATGGGAAACGGGGTAGGGAAGGGATAAATTAGGAGTTTGGGATTAACATATACACACTACTATATACAAAACAGATAACTAACAAGGACCTACTGTATAGCACAGGGAACTCTACTCAATATCTTGTAATAACCTATAATGGAAAAGAATCTGAAAAAGAATATATATATATATATATATATATGAATCACTTTGCTGTATACCAGGAACTAATACAAGATTGATAACCTGTTTTAATAACACAAGATAATGTCAAAGTTCTTTTTTGTGCAACTGTTTCACGATGGGAAGATAAATTCTTTTAACCACTTTTTTACTAATTGTTCATCATTATCACGCGTGTCCGTACTGTCAGCTATTTCTAGTCAAATTATCTATAAACCGCTAGTCACCGGCAGCAGAGGATTTGCCTGGGAGAGAAAAGTAGCAAAGAATATATAATACTGTCCCCTGCTCTCCTACACTCTAAGTTCTCCTTGTATAAAGTAGATATTCCAGGGAAGAAAGACATTCAGTCCCTGATCTCCTCCTCCTTTTCTCATATCCATATTCACTTTTTAGCTAGAAAAAAAAAATTGTTAAAAATTCCAAGCAAAAAAAAAAAAAAATCCAAGCAAAAGCCCTCCTGCATAAGGCATGAGTAAAGGACTATTTGTATACAAGGGCTGATTTGGCTATGAAAAGGAGAAAGGTGGAAAGAGAGAGGGTCAGGAGGTAATTGAGAGAATGCCAACAGAATGTAGGTGAAGCTAATCGCATCAATTCTCTTTGAACAGCTCTTGCCCTTTGTATTACAGATTCCACATGCAGCTGGTGATGTGGCTCTGCTCTACACTCAGCTAGAGCCATCAAAAATTCTCTCTGCGGAACTTTCATGGAGGATTCCGCCTGCTGTAAGTACTGCCATTTCATTTTTATAGTGGCCTAATTAAGGTGTTCCAGTCCCTATTTGTTCCGTAAAACATACCATAACAAGCTACCATTTAAAAATTTTGCAAGCAAGCCATCGATTCCACTGCCCTAAGAGGAGCAAAATGCCATTTACAAATGACTGTCATGGAGGATTATTGAACAAGCTGTCAGCAACCCATCTCACAAATCATCTGGTAGGGACCAACCTAGGTGCTTGCCCAGCTAGATACTGGAAGGGAGAACTTCACCACCAGTTAGCTCAAATTCTTAATTTTAAAAGGCCTCAATTTTAGCTATTCCAACCCCTATTCAGAAGACACAAGAAGTATTTCAGAAAATAGCCAGTTTCTCCCGTACCAAGAGCCATAGACAGTGAGGGAGGCACTGTTCGCCCTCGGAAGGATTAGGCCACTAATGGAGCATCCAAAGCTCCAGGTAACGTCCAGCCTCAAGTGAGTATTCCCAGCTGCTGCCACTCCTGGTGACATAAAGCGAGGGCTATTTTACAGTTTAACATTTTCTTCCTTTATGCATCTGGAAGTTATGATCACCGTGTAACACGGTTTTTATAAAAAATTCACTTCACATTTGGGTTATGTTCATTCTTAATTTGTAGAAAAACAAAACTTTCAATGTAGCTGTAATAAAAAATAGATTTGGGATTTCAAAAACTCTCCCTCCTTTTTCTTCTGTTAAACTTCTTTCTCCCAAAAAAGGGTTTTTTGTTTTTAACTTTTCTGGGAATTCCCTGGCAGTCCGGTGGTTAGGACTCCGTGCTTCCACTGCAGGGGGCAAGGGTTTGATCCCTGGTCAGGGAACTAAGATCCCGCATGCCGCGCGGTGCAGCCCAAAGAAAAACTTTTCTTATGTTGTCAAGTAGAAACAGTGTCCCCAAGCAGACAGGCAGCAGGTAAGGCAGGTCAATCTTCCTCCCCTGTGTGAGTGCTACAGCACAGAGATATGTGCTTCACCATCAGAGCAGATTTGAACATCCATACCCATTCAGGACAGAAAAAGAATTTGGATTTAATTTTTACATAACAAGAGGTCAAGGAGTAATCCGAAGTTAGGCAACTGTGGCCATTCTAATGACCACTCAAAAATAAAGCACCACCCACAACCCAGAATGGGAGACTTTTTCTTTCCTAAAGAAACCCATTATGTGAATATTTTAAATACCCTAACAAATATTCCAGTTAGGCTTGCCAGAACTTTGACTTGCCCAGTAAAAGGTTTGGACTGTCATATATAAGTTTCATGCCCATTCTATGGAAACAACCATTCAGAAGGAAAAAAAAAAATTGAAGGTTACACTGGCCAAATGCTTTGGTTGCCAGCTTTAAAGTTGGTTTTTCCTTCTTGTGAAAGGCATGCATACATTTAAGGGACTCTGTCCACCATACCCTACCTCTTCCCATTCCCTCAACAGAAACAACACAAGAAATAAAATGTGTAAGGCACCACATATTAGCATCCTCCAAAATCATTTCTTCAAGCATCCATTGATCACGCAGTGCTTGTTACTACTGAAGATTTCATATACTTCTTAACTATGGCTTCCAATCCATAACTGTATCTAAATCAAAGATAAGGTATATTGGAATTGAAAGGAAAGTAAGAATTTAGATTCCTTTTTACATCTGTGATGGCCAAGACACTTGAAGGGTGTCCTTTTACATTTTTAATCCCAGTTCCCTAGAAGCAAAATGTGTGAGTATTCATAGCAGAAAACAAAGGGAATCAAAAGAATAATTTCATGCCATAACTATTATCATAAGCAATAAAATGGTTAGTTAGAAGGCTATTCACACTTTAACCACTTTTGGAAACAGATGGTTCTAAATGTGACTAATTTTCCTGAACATTTAACAGCAACATCAGAAATTAAACATGCTACAGAAACCATTAAGGTTCGGTCCCACCCCTGTTCCTATCAGTGTTGTCTATTAGGGAAATCATATCACATTAACGTATTTACATTAATTGAAGGAGGAAGCTTGAAGAAAGAAAAGAATTAGCTATCACTACCTACTCCAAAGCAAAGGCTGGCTCTTCCTTTCCCATTTTAAACCAAACACCCGCTTGCTGGTTTCCCTTTTGGCCAAGAAACTTGGCAGATCAAGTTCAGGTTTTAAAATAAGTTTCCTTAGCTAGAATCTTGATCCATTCCCGGAAGCTATAGTACATTTCCACCTCAGATGAATAAGAATATCCTACTTGTAAATGTCGTGGTCTAGCAAATCATAAAGCAGGCTTGAAGCAGGAATCCCAACTCCAATCCTGGTTTTGTCTGAACCTACAGCAGACAGTCGAGGAAGAATGCAGATTTACACATGCCGAGAACTCCTCCTGGTGGTCTGCTCAGCCACCGTTCAAACCACAAGCCTCGACAAGCACTGGCTGTATCGACCTTTCTCAACTAAACAGCCTCGGTGAAAATCATTTCCCCAAGCCCTCTGTGCTGCTATATGACTTAGACACTACAAAACTGTGAAGTGTTTAGAAAGGCTTCTTCTGAAATCCTTCGCTCCAAAGATGTGATGATCATTAATATCTCCTGTCCTTCCTTTTCAAGGGACACACTTAAGATGCTTTATGAATAAACAAAGATTTGGATGTTGTGTTTGCACCTCAAAACGAGCAGGGGGATACAGTGTCACCTACCACTCCCAGCAAAAGCGGAGAGACAGGGAGAGTCCTGAGACGGGTGAATGGGGCGAGGAAGAAGACAGGGAGCCTGCTGAGCTCAAGGCCTTAAGGCCCTTCAGTCTGAGAAGACAGAGAATGAAAGGGAGAATGACCAAAGGCTTTATGGTCATTAGGAACCGAGAAACCGTAAACAAGAGCTTGTTCACAAAATGCTAGAATAGAACTGGGGAAGGGGTGGGGACCTGAAAAGAGGGGCAATTTTGACATTGCAAACAGAGGCATTTAGGATAACACACTGCTTTCCACAGTAAATCGATGCAATTAATTAATTTCCTCAAACCTCCCCCCCTTTCTGTAATAGTAAATGGACTAATATCTGTGAAGCTCTAGAAGAGTATATATATTAAGTGATCACTTATTATCAACATCATCATTAATTCTTTCTACCAAATAATAAGATCCTTAGCGACGGGGATGTAATCTCACTCACATTTTCACATTTTCATTCTCCCACAGTGCCTAGCACAATGTCCTGCACATGGAATATGTGTCTGCTGGCCAGCTCTCCAGGGATGGAGAAAACTGATGTGGAGCGATGGCCAGTTTCCATGACGTAAATACCCCCATCAGGGCGAACTTCAAGCAACCAAGATGATGTCACTGAAAGCTGTGTTGGGAAGAGATACAGCACGTCATCAGTTCTTGGGGGCTGCAAAAGCTGCCCCAGCCCAGGACTGGATGCACTCAGTAAATAACTACAGAACTGAAAATGGCTCAAACCTTAAATGATTTTATACCATGGCCAGCAAAGAGCCAGGTACATGGCTGTTACGAGTAGGACCATGCATTCATCATCACCTGCACTCTCAGTAAAATAACCAGGTTTTTCTCCCAGCCAAGAGTTTGACCTCTTCATTGCTCAGACGTCACTATTACCAAGGAATTCTACATGTAACTTTAGCGGGAAACCTTGTCACTACAGGACACATGTGAACTGTATGCACCACTAAAAAAAAAAAATGTGTCATGGTATTTACTGTTACCAATAAAATGTACACTATGGGTTAATAAACCAGTTACACTAGGTAACTAATAAATGAAATGAATACGAGTCACTCAAGAGAAGAAACCACAAGGCATTAGAACACTCAATGAATTCTCAGTCAATGTAACCAGTTCTTGGGAAGAAGGCTTCCTTCTACGCAGGCTCATGGCTCTGTTGGCCTTGACTGCTCCACATCAACTCTCTCTCAAGCTTTGTCCAGCCCACTCTAGGCCCCTGCCAGGGCAAGCTGCCTCAGCCACCTGGGCCACCAACAGGGGCAGGTCGCCCTGGTGGTTCCGTCCCCCTGGCCTCTCCCTAACCATTTCTGATGATATTCAGAAGCAGAACTACACTTTCTTTTTCTTTTTTTTTGGCCATGCCGTGTGGCCTGCGGCAACTTAGTTCCCCAGCCAGGGATTGAGCCCCCGCCCCCTGCATTGGAAGCGCGGAGTCTTAACTACTGGACTGCCAGGGAAGTCCCCAGGAACTACACGTTTTTTTTTTTTTTTGCGGTACACGGGCTTCTCACTGTTGTGGCCTCTCCCATTGCGGAGCGCAGGCTCAGCGGCCACGGCTCACGGGCCCAGCCGCTCCGCAGCATGTGGGATCCTCCCGGACCGGGAGACGAACCCGTGTCCCCTGCATCAGCAGGGAGACTCTCAACCACTGCGCCACCAGGGAAGCCCAGGAACTACACTTTTAACTGCTTTCCAGCTTAGCAAAATTAGCCTCTGAAATCTTTGACTGAAACCTTTGTTTTCTTTTCCTTTGCTTTCAAAATGAGCCTCAGCTTTGGTTGCTTTCATCTGAGAGGAAGCACTCTTTGTTCTCATCTCCATTCAAACTGGTCAGCCTTTCTTGGTGCCTATCTCCCTCAGCCTCCACTCACTCGACCTCTCTCAGCCTGTGAGGTGTGAGTGTGAGTGTGTGTGTGTGTGTGTGTCTCCTTAATCAGAATGCCCCCTTTGGCATGAGCTGTAACTTACAATGAAAAGCTTCTCTAGGTCAATGCCCCATTAACTGAACTCTTTCCTCCCTTTAAGAAAAAGTCTGCATACTTTGGGAAGAAACTGTCATACTCTGCCTGTAGGTCATGTACCTCATAGTTCTACCCATGACCTCTGGACACCTCTTTCTGAACGTTTTTCCCTCCCGGTCTCAGTTAGAAGGGCCCATACCTCTCTTTTCCTTAAAGAAGACACATAGTTTTTCTAGGTCCAATAAAACAGACAACCAAGACTGCAAAAAATAAACTCACCAACTTAACCAAATACAATAAAGTGTTCATGGAACTGAGGTTCAGATCAGAGGCATCCAGAAACACTATGTATCTTATTGCAGTGAGTTTATTGTTCTAACACCAGGTGACATTCATCAGTGGATCAGTCTACAAATTATTGAATCTCATCAAGGAAGCTTCTACACTCTTGCTTTCCTCGGCAGAAATAAATCCACTGTTAAATATGTGTGGAGACAAATTAATCCTTCTCCCTCTAGATAATTCGTTAGAGAGAGCTCTATCATAACATATATCATTCAGATGCTTTAAAAACAGTGTCTTATTTTTAGCAGTCATTAAAAGCATTTTTTAAATTGATGAATTCTGAAGTCTGCGCCCAAGTAAGAGGAATAATGGAACCAACTTATGAAGAGGGCTTGACAAAGGAGAATCAAGGCTTTACGGAAGCATGTAATTTGGGAGGTCCTGTTTAAGATAACACGACAATAATGAATACAAAATTAGGTACAAAAGAAAATGTTTATTTAAAATGGCTAGGGCTTCCCTGGTGGCGCAGTGGTTGAGAGTCTGCCTGCCGATGCAGGGGACACGGGTTCGTGTCCCGGTCCGGGAAGATCCCACATGCCGCGGAGCGGCTGGGCCCGTGAGCCATGGCCACTGAGCCTGCGCATCCGGAGCCTGTGCTCCGCAACGGGAGAAGCCACAGCAGTGAGAGGCCCGCGTACCGCAGGAAAAACAAAACAAAAAAATGGCTATGTGCAAGTGAGGAGTCCTGAAAAATTAAATTTCACAAGCTTCATGGTAAACCACCTCTCAACTAGGTATTCCTAAGAGTGAGCCCTACCAGTGCTTTCTACAGGTTAAACCCATTATAGAGAGAAGTCCTCTTAATTGTCATCCCAGCCTTCTGAGAAACACATTATTTCTAGCTTCGCTGCAAAATTGAGGAGACCAAGGCCAAGAAAGGTTGCGCAACTTGCCCAAGGTCACACTGCCATAGAGGGCAGAGTTACGACTTAACTCCAGTGCGCTATGGTTGGCCAGAACACAATGTGGCCTCCTAAAACCAAAAGAATAGTTAGAAGTCTTACTTCTACAGTTCTCAATGTTAGTTTATTTTTATTCCACCCTAACTTTCCCAAGAAAAAAGGCACAACAGTAAGAGTGTTTAAAGTGAACATAGATCTGGACCTTGAAGTTGCACAGAAGATACCCCATCATTAGGTCTTATGCTTTCATTCTCAATTGCTCCAATTCAATCCTCCCAAACACAATGAGCCCCTTCATCAGTCATGGCCAAATGGGTTTCAAGTGGATGAAAGTTATAGCTGCTGACTGTGGGGTTCTCCAAATCACTAAATTCAGATCATTTCGAATGTCAAACTGGCACTTAACGGGCAACAGCTGAGAATCTGACTTGATTGTATTTTGGAGTAAAATCCTTTCCAAGCTAAGGTATTATACTATAATTCCTCACATTACCCAGAAGTGTCATCAAATAGAAAATAAAGATATTTTTCACCTCCGTAAGGAATTCAAAAACATTTGATGATGATCCTTCCAATGTGCAAAGCTCAGGAATAAAGTTGCTCACCTTCAACGGGAGCATTAACTTCCTCAGGACCCAGAGGCTATCAGGTGTAGTGAGATGGGTCATTTAACAAATGGACCCTAAGAGGCCGAAGGAGCGAAGTACCTTATGTATCCACCACCGAATGTCATTTAAAACTGAAATTAAAGCCACAAAGACCTAGGCAAGCATGAGTTAAGCTAATCAAGAGCATTTAACAAACAAACTGTACTTCACACACAACACACACATGCACACAGAGCCTGGCTACAGCAACAGTACTGCCGTGTTCCAACCAACAACAGAGAGCTCTAGCTTGGTTTGTCGATGTCATCCCTATTTTCAAAGCAATTCAAGAACAGCTTACTGGTTTAACAATTAAGAACCATTTGCTGTCAGTAACTGAGGGGAAAGAAAAGGGAGAAGGTGAGGGAGAAAAGCACTGTCTTCCTAAGTTCTGGCTGACACTTACACCTAGAAAAGTCATCCAGAGGAAATGAATGCCCTACTGCCCCAGCCAACTCTTTTCTGTAACACACTCTGCCAGCTCTGGTCTAAAGATGTGCTCCGTGTAACAGTGTGGGGCACCAAGGACAAGTCTGAAGGAACTAAAGAGGAAGTAACCCAAAGTCGGGCTCATGTAATACGCTTGTGAGAACTGAAGGGGCCCCCAGTGCAACTTAATCTCAGAGTCACATCACTCGCCAAGGAGCTGAATTTGATGGAGCAGATGTAGTTTGAGCCTCATATGAAGTTATTATTTTTTCAAGAATCTGAAAGACCTCCTTGGAGATCACTTCAAAACTCTGAGCATCATTTTTTTTTCCCCTACCATGTGCCAGGCACTGGGGTAGGAGCACTATGTAGATGGTCACTCATCTATGACTATCTTGTTTGTCCTTTTGACCCCAGGACCTAGCACGGTACCTGGCACACAGTAGGTAGCTCAAAAATAGTATCATCAACATCATCATCACTCTTGTTAATGGTAGAGCAGTTCACAGGTGACACAGAGGTCAACATTTTTCAGAGGTGTGCTCCTGTCAGGCTCATGGAATCCCTAGGTCCAGATTCTAAGAGCTATCAAGCACCTAGGGTATGGTTTAGGTGGGAGTAGGACAGAGTGAATGACTTCATCAGGGCTTCTGTCACAATTCTCCACACAAGTGACAAAAGCACATTACCATGAGGCTAAAATGAGTTGTTACTGGTTAGAAAAATTGTGTTCCTCATTCAGAAATCTACAGTGTGACTTTTTAAGGGAGGCCTACATATTTCACACTGATGGCTTCCAAGTCAAATTACAAAAGGAGATTTAATTAAGAACATGACGGTTTTACCATGACATCTCTGAGTGACCCTCCATGCCACCCTCTGCTTTACGCAATTTATATTCACCCACTCACTTACATCTCATCACTTGCTCTTGTGGTAGTACTGGCTTCATGCCCCACTTTACAGGTGGAGAAACTAAACAGATTACAGGGAGGCCAGGGAAAATGAGCAAGGGGATTTGGAAGACAAGCCCAAGAAGAAGGCCTTCTGCAAGTGAGGCTGAGAACTAGGAAAGTCCTGAGAGGGGCACCTGGGGTGAGGAGACAGAGAATTTGGTAAGCTAAAAATCTAAGGGCTCTGGGACTTCCCTGGTGGCGCAGTGGTTAAGAATCTGCTTGCCCATGCAGGGGACACGGGTTCGAGCCCTGGTCCAGGAAGATCCCACATGCTGCGGAGCATCTAAGCCTGTGCACCACAACTACTGAGCCTGAGCTCTAGAGCCCGCGAGCCACAACTACTGAAGCCCAAACACCTAGAGCCTGTGCTCCGCAACAAGAAGCCACCGCAATGAGATGCCTGCGTGCTGCAAGGAAGAGTAGCCCCAGCTCGCCGCAACTAGAGAAAGCCCACGTGCAGTAATGAAGACCCAACATAACCAAAAATAAATAAATAAATTTACTTAAAAAAAAAAATCTAAGGGCCCTTTAGCCTGGGAAGATGGAGAATGAAAAGGGGAATGATCAAAGGCTATAAAATCATGAAGAGTAAGGAGACCATAAACACGGGTTTGTTCACAAAATGAAAGGCTGGAGATGGAAAATGTAAGAAGTGAAGAGAGATAATGGATTGGATGCAATCACCTAAGAGAAAAATCACTAAACAGAAAAAGATGAAGGGCAAAGTCAAGATTTAGAAGTACCCAGGGAGGATGAATGTCTACTAGACACATTTTTATTGATTGTCTACTAGGTTTCTAGCCTCATGCTAACCTCTTTCATAATGATCTCATTTGATCCTAATAACAGCCCCTCCAGGGAGAGTGTCGAGTTTTTTCATAGCTGCTCAAACGCTTGGTCAATTGAATTCAGTGCTAGTGACTGCATTCCACCAGAACAGCTAGGTTATTTTCAATTTTTCATGATGTCTCCAAATCCGTGCCTCTGGTCACTCATTCTATTGTGTTTACCTATTTCTCTGTTCCTGTTCACTCTAACTGAATTCAGAGTAACTCTGCTATTTTGAACTACTGTGCTCACCCACACTCTTTGTTCTCCTTTCCAATGAACCCCCCATCCGTCTCCTCATCTATTATGGACTGAATGTATGAGTCCTCCCCAAATTCCTAAGTTGTAACTCCACCTTCCCATGTGATGGTATTAGGAGATGGGGCCTCTGGGAGGTAATCAGGATTAGATGAGGTCATGAGGGTGGAGCCCTCAAGAATGGGATTAGTGCCCTTTTAAGCGTTAGAAGAGCTTGCTTCCCTTCTCTGCTCTCTGCCATGTAAGGACCCAATGACAAATCAGCAGCCTGCAACCCGGAAGAGGGCCTCACCAGAAATCAATCATGCTGGCACCCTGTTCCTCCAGCCTCCAGAACTGTGAGGAATACATTTCTGTAGTTTATAAGCCACTTCATCTATGGTATTTTTTTGTTAGAGCAGCAGCCCAAACTGACTTAAGACATCATTTTGCAGAAACCCAGAATTTCCTCAAAAAAACAAACAAATCAATAAACAAAGAAACCAAGAAAACAAAGAAAGGTATTTATGTGGGTCCAACAGCAAAATGTAATGTAGATGGAGCCAAAAGAGGTCTTTGAGAGCTAGAATAATAAGCTGCAGGTACTTAACAAGACAGTAGTCATCTATGATAAATATAAGTGTCTTTGGTTGAAAAAAATTGTAGGCGAATAGGTTTATCCTATTAAAAAAGAAAAACTTAAAGAGACTTGGTCAACAATAAATCCAGTATGAATCACCAACTTCATATAACTTCCAGAGAAGATAATGTGACTTGGGCCTCATTAACAGCTACTATGCCTAAATCAGAACCCACCCCTCACCCACCCCTGACATGAATATTACTTTCACTTCTAGAAGCTACGCCTAGAACAAGCTATAATTTGTTCAAGGCAAGCGACCACAATAGTGAAGAAATCCAAGCCCTGTCATGTGAGGAATGGTCCAAGTTAATGGGAATATTTAGCTTAAAATATTGAAAGCAAGACTAGGGATCAAGGAGAGACATTAGTTGTTTTCAATAATGCAAAGGGCTCCCATGTGGAGAACTAGTTTGTGTTGGTTCACGTTATACAACTCCAAGGAGCAGAACAAGAACCAGTAATAGCAATGATAAAAGCAGTTCTCTTTTGGCGACTTCCCTGGTGGCGCAGTGGTTAAGAATCCACCTGCCAATGCAGGGGACATGGGTTCGAGCCGATCCCACATGCCGCGGAGTAACTAAGCCCATGCACCGCAACTACTGAACCTGTGCTCTAGAGCCTGTGAGCCACAACTACTGAACCCGCATGCCTGGAGCCCATGCTCCACAACAAGAGAAGCCACCGCAATGAGAAGCCCGCGCACCACAACGAAGAGTAACCCATGCTCGCCGCAACTAGAGAAAGCCCGTGCACAGCAATGAAGACCCAACGCAGCCAAAAAAAAAAAAAAGCAGTTACCTTTTATTGTGTTCTTTCTCTGTGTCAGATACTACACTAGGTACATTATATTCATTAGCTCATTTAATTGTCGCAACAATCTTGATATTAATGAGTGGCAGTTACCAAGAAACAGATTTAAAACCAACGCACAGAATAATATCCTAATAATTAGAGTTGCCAGAGGTGAAATAGGCTGCACTGAAAGACATCAGGTGTCCATCCTGTCACTGCGTATGATCAATTATGTGCTGGAAAAACTCTAGGTGACTGGGTGCTGTTGAGAGAATTCAAGTAGCAGATGGGAAGCTGAGTTAGGTCCTACAAGTCCCTTTTAGGACTTGCTAAAATAAAGATATAAACAAGGAAGGCCTAATAGATGCTTTTGAACGAATGAAACAGAGGAACAGGAAACAGACTAGAAGGAGAAATCGAAATTTATTTCAAGGAAAATGAGGTGGCATTAATGTAAATCAAGACGTCTTCAGTGACAGAACAAAGTCTCATCTCTACGGGATGATCTGTTTCTGGTCTCCTGCAGTGGCAAAGGCAATGGGGTGAATGAGTCCTTGGGGCCACGTGCACCCTCCCAGTTCCGTGGAGAAACTTCAGGTGACATGTTGCGTCTCTGGATCCTTTCAGGACTTGGCAGCTGCCAGATTCTAGAATCCAGCAGAAAAGAAGCCTCCAAACACCCCTGTGGTTTCTAACCACTTCAAGCTGCTATTCCTCTCATGGTTTTATTGACTAAAATTGTGTGCCTGCCAAAAGGACTTCTGTTAATTTGCTAGGAAACAGCCTTGTGTACTCTGGAAGGACTTGGACAGTCCAAAAACCTGCCAGCAGCAAAGAAAACTATGGGAAAGTGAATAAATTGGAACTCTTCAAAATAGTAGCAGGAGTATTTTAGATATTTAGGACAAGACATGTGATGGCATTCAATTTTAGAAAACCACCTCCAGTGCCCATCTTCGTGCTTTCTCCTGCTTTCATGTGCTCTTTGCCTAAATTAGGAGCAATTGGATCTATTCTCTAAGATGTGCTTCCTACAAGGAAGGGAGAGAGAAGGGAAGGAAGGGAAAATGAGAAAGCGGAGAGCAGTATGGAGGGAAAGGAGGAAGAAAAGAGAAGAGGAAAGAAAGATATATTCACAGACAGATGCAAAGAGTGGGGCTGCGTCCCCTTAAAAATAGTAAGGGGCTCACGGAATGACTACACCCGAACGAGAGGAATGGGGGAGCCAGCTCTACACGAAGCAGCTCAGGAGACAAGTGGAGGACACAGATGTCAACGGCCATCAAACACTGCTTCCTGCCTCTCACCTCAGAAACAGAGAGAGGAAGGGGAGTTGATAACAAAAGTTAACTTGAGGGCTTCCCTGGTGGCTCAGTGGTTGAGAGTCCTCCTGCCGGTGCACAGGGTGCGGGTTCATGCCCCGGTCCGGGAGGATCCCACATACCGCGGAGCGGCTGGGCCCGTGAGCCATGGCCGCTGAGCCTGCGCGTCCGGAGCCTGTGCTCCGCAGCGGGAGAGGCCCGCGTACCGCAAAAAAATAAAAATAAAAAGTTAACATGAAAAAGCTGCTGAGACCCAATTTTTCCCCAAATACTGCTTCAGTATACTAGCTACCACCTCTTCACTGGGAAAGGCACTGTCCTGGCCTGTAGTTTTGTCCTAGGACGGCAATACTCCCATTTGCTAAATGATGTTTCTAGAAGAAACCCTTGCTCTCGAGCAGCAACAAGAGGTACATGGAAATTCAACACAAGCAAGGCCTCTCTCAAAGCAGTTTTTCCTAATTCCCCTGCACAAAGCAGCCTTTTCCCTCCACTTAAACAACAATTTGTTTTCCTTTGATAGGTCCTCCTAAATAATGGTTTCATCATTAAACATCTGGATTCTTCCTAGCAGATTAGGCCTCCAATGAGGAAAGTGTGTTTATAATTCTAATTTGAAACACAGCACATTAATATGCTGATTCTCATAATGTTTGCCTTAACCTGTTTGGAGAAATTATGACTACAAATATCTTGTACACAACACCTCTAACTACCAGCTTGTACAAACAACATAAGAGCCGGAGCGCCTCATCCAGACGACTGGAACCACTTCAGAGGCGATCATGATTAGGGCTTTGGCTGGAAGCCATATTTTACACATAAACTCAGCATCTGTCTCTGAGATGCCGTCCTAAGCTAACAGACCCACCTCCACTGTTACTAATAAGCACATTCAAGAGAGCCAGATGGTCTGACAGGAAGAGCCTGCCTTTTCCTGAGCTAGGCACACTGGAGGGAGGTCACCCAAGCAGGCTTCAAGTCCTATTTCCTCGGGCTCCAGGTCCCTGCAATGCTGTGTGCAAACAGGCGCCACTAAACAAGAATGTAAATGAGGGTGCTATTCATTATTTACGGCTGGCACCTTGCCATCCCCTCCTCCTCTGGGCGATGGCTGCCTGTAGGAACAGGGAAAGCATCTGATGAGAGCAGGGCAACCCTGCAGGCATTGAGCCATTGCAAGGCAGTTTCTTTTCTTCTGCTGAGGATCCTGCAGGCTCAGCATTTCTGGCCCACAGAACAGCTGAGCTTTTCAGTTCCTTCCTAACAAAGCACTGGAGTTCTTCAGCCTCCACGTTTGTACCGGGGGTGTTTATTTACAACCCAACCCAGAAAAGCAGCCTTGCTGCTCTATTCTCTTTCCTTAGCCAAGGTCCTTTGCCCCAGGCCTGGGTTCAAGGAAAGAGAGAGAAAAAACATCCATCTACAAAGGGGAGGCACTTACAAGCAAGTTCTAGGCTCAACTGGCCATAAGGTGCATCAAGAGAACGGCTCCTCAGCAATCAGAAAAAAGAAATAAAAGGAATCCAAATCGGAAAAGAAGAAATTAAAGCTGTCACTGTTTGCAGATGACATGATACTATACATGGAGAATCCTAAAGATGCTACCAGAAAACTACTAGAGCTAATCAATGAATTTGGTAGGGTAGCAGGATACAAAATTAATGCACAGAAATCTCTTGCATTCCTATACACTAATGATGAAAATCTGAAAGAGAAATTAAGGAAACACTCCCATTTACCACTGCAACAAAAAGAATAAAATACCTAGGAATAAACCTACCTAAGGAGACAAAAGCCTTGTATGCAGAAAACTATACGACACTGACGAAAGAAATTAAAGATGATACAAACAGATGGAGAGATATACCATGTTCTTGGATTGGAAGAATCAACACTGTGAAAATGACTATACTACCCAAAGCAATCTACAATTCCTATCAAACTACCAATGGCATTTTTCACAGAACTAGAACAAAAAATTTCACAATTTGTATGGAAACACAAAAGATGCCGAATAGCCAAAGCAATATTGAGAAAGAAAAACAGAGCTGGAGGAATGAGGCTCCTGGACTTTAGACTATACTACAAAGCTACAGTAATCAAGACAGTATGGTACTGGCACAAAAACAGAAATATAGATCAATGGGACAGGATAGAAAGCCCAGAGGCAAACCCATGCACATATGGTCACCTTATCTTTGATAAAGGAGGCAAGAACATACAATGGAGAAAAGACAGCCTCTTCAATAAGTGGTGCTGGGAAAACTGGAACGCTACATGTAGAAGAATGAAATTAGAGCACTCCCTAACACCATACACAAAAATAAACTCAAAATGGATTAAAGACCTAAATGTAAGGCCAGACACTATCAAACTCTTAGAGGAAAACATAGGCAGAACACTCTATGACATAAATCAGAGCAAGATGCTTTTTGACCCACCTCCTAGAGAAATGGAAATAAAAACAAAAATAAATAAATGGGACCTAATGAAACTTAAAAGCTTTTGCACAGCAAAGGAAACCATAAACAAGACTAAAAGACAACCCTCAGAATGGGAGAAAATATTTGAAAATGAAGCAACTGACAAAGGATTAATCTCCAAAATTTACAAGCAGCTCATGCAGCTCAATATCAAAAAAACAAACAACCCAATCCAAAAATGGGCAGAAGACCTAAATAGACATTTCTCCAAAGAAGATATACAGATAGCCAACAAACACATGAAAGAATGCTCAACATCATTAATCATTAGAGAAATGCAAATCAAAACTACAGTGAGGTATCACCTCACACCAGTCAGAATGGCCATCATCAAAAAAACTACAAACAATAAATGCTGGAGAGAATGTGGAGAAAAGGGAACCCTCTTGCACTGTTGGTGGGAATGTAAATTGATACAGCCACTATGGAGAACAGTATGGAGGTTCCTGAAAAAACTAAAAATAGAACTACCATACGACCCAGTAATCCCACTACTGGGCATATACCCTGAGAAAACCATAATTCAAAAAGAGTCATGTACTGCAATGTTCACTGCAGCTCTATTTACAACAGCCAGGACATGGAAGCAACCTAAGTGTCGATCAACAGATGAATGAATAAAGAAGATGTGGCACATATATACAATGGAATATTACTCAGCCATAAAAAGAAATGAAATTGAGTTATTTGTAGTGAGGTGGATGGACCTGGAGTCTGTCATACAGAGAGAAGTAAGTCAGAAAGAGAAAAACAAATGCCGTATGCTAACACATATATATGGAATCTAAAAAAAAAAAAAAAAAAGGTTCTAAAGAACCTAGGGGCAGGACAGGAATAAAGACACAGACCTAGAGAATGGACCTGAGGACACAGAGAGGGGGAAAGGTAAGCTGGGATGAAGTGAGAGAGTAGCATGGACTTACATATACTACCAAATGTAAAATAGATAGCTAGTGGGAAGCAGCCGCATAGAACAGGGAGATCAGCTCGATGCTTTGTGACCACCTAGAAGGGTGGGATAGGGAAGGTGGGAGGGAGACGCAAGAGGGAGGAGGTATGGGGATATATGTATATGTATAGCTGATTCACTTTGTTATACAGCAGAAACTAACACACCATTATAAAGCAATTATACTCCAATGAAGATGTTAAAAAAATAATAATAAATAAAAATAAAATTATAGAAAGATGCAAGCTTCCATTTAGACATGGTAATAGTCTTGGGCTATTTGAATAGGGAGATACAAGTGTGCCAAACTTGGTAATCCCCGAGAACATCTCTGTTTAAGAGCTTAGCACAGCAGTCAGACTGTTTTTGATGATGATTCTGCATTATCAAATAAATGTTTAATTATGTTCAGTTAAAACAAAAAAAAGAGAATGGTTCCTTCCTTTGGGTGAGTGCCTATAGACCTTATGTTATAATATTGTATGTAAATATTTCACACGTCTACATCATCTTTTGCAAACTGATTTTAAGCGACATGAGGGCATGGACCATGCTTTATAGTTATTCTGATTTATCCAAAGTACCAAACCTAACAGTGTCCAGAAGATCACTGTTAGACCCTTAAACACAGTTTTAAACTCCTTAGTAAATGTCTTGACTGAATATAAAATGTTTCACTGGGGGCTTCCCTGGTGGCACAGTGGTTAAGAATCCACCTGCCAATGCAGGGGACACAGGCTCAAGCCCTGGTCTGGGAAGATCCCACACTCCAGGGAGCAACTAAGCCCGTGTGCCACAACTACTGAGCCTGCACTCTAGAGCTCGTGAGCCACAACTACTGAGCCCACGAGGCACAACTACTGAAGCCCGCGCACCTAGAGCCTGTGCTCCGCAACGAGAAGCCACCGCAATGAGACGCCCGCACACCGCAATGAAGAGTAGTCCCCGCTCACCGCAACTAGAGAAAGCCCGCGCGCAGCAACGAAGACCCAATGCAGCCAAAAATAAATTAATTAAATAAAGAAATTTTCTAAAAAAATGTTTAACTTTTCATTTTGAATTGAATCGAATCTATCTCTGTAGAAATTGCAAAAGTGAAAGACTCTTGTTGCTGCAGTTGGCACAGGCCAGCCCTGTGTGTTGATTCCTTTTCCATCCCATCTGAGAGGCTTTTCCCTTCAGTGATATAATCCCAATTAAAAAAAAAATTAAACAGAGAGTAATGGACATGTCTGTATACTCTCTTCTTTAATGTGGAAAACTCATTGCCTAAGGATATAAAACACGCTAGCTGCTAGTCTAGTCCAGATCCTCTGGATACAAGTGACAAAATTCCAACTCTATTCTTAACAAGGGGGTACAGATTTGTTGGCTTTTGAGTTCAAACTATAAAAAGGGCACGGATGGAGCTAGACTCAGGGTCAGCTGGATACAGGGACACAGAGTCTCCCTTCCCTCCTTTCCTCTTCCCTCTGCCCCCCATCTCTGTGTCTGCCTGCATACTTGCTTCAATTTCTCTGCACAATTGACCCTACACATTGGAGAGAGTATGGCCACAGGCAACCCAGGCTTATATTCCTCTAGCCACATGGACAAGACTGAAAAAAAAAGTGTTGTTCTTCTCCATCAGTTCCAGCTAGAAAAGGGAAGGATCCTGGCTGGCCTAAAGTGAGTCATAATGCCATGCCTAGGCCAGTCACGCGACCAGAGGGAGAGTAAATGAGCTCAGCTCTAACTCTCTCACATGCCCACCTCTGTGGCCCAGGAGAGAGGACCAGCAGGCACCCACCAGTACTGGCTGCAGTGGAAATACAGCCACTTCCCAAAGATAAGGAGTGCTGTTACCAGGAGAAGGTAGGAAAAGGGCTGGGCCAACTCAACATATCTATGTTACTCTAGGGAGAAAAAAAAAGTTATGCAAGACCATGCTGCTATTATTTTATGTCAGATGTTTGTTGCTGCAAATAAGTTTACTTCTACAACCTTGGAAAGTAAAGACAAGAATCTGACTCTTGATAATATTTTTAATCTTTCCCCAAACAACTTTTGAGGAATTGACAAAGTTTGCCATCCCACCTAATGACACCGCATTTCTAATGTTTGGTTGTTGTTGTTTCTTTTTATCTTAATTGAAAGAGTTTTTATGTGCAAAGAGTTTTAAAAGGCACATAGTTCTACAAGGGGTAGTTATCACAGAAAATAATTGTTCTCCTTCAACCTTCCCTCCACCCCAGTACAGCACCTTTACTGTTTATTTGGGCATTTACCTCCATATTTCTGATAGCAAGTGTAAGCTCTTTCCTTTAGCATTTTTAGTTTTAAGCATTACCCATCGATTTCCCCTATTGAAAATAGGTATTTCAAGGAATTCCCTGGCAGTCCAGTGGTTAGGACTCTGTGCTTTCCCTGCCGAGGGCGTGGGTTCAACCCCTAGTAAGGGAACTAAGATCCCACAAGCTGCGTGGCATGGCCAAAAAAAAAAAAGGTATTTCACTTTCTCTCTGCCCCAACTCCCCAACACACACACACACACACACACACACACACATCCACCCACCCCCACATGGGTGTACTTCCCAATTCTCTATGACCTCAACCTATTTTTATCTTATTTTTAGTCTGCTCATTATTCACTTTTACATTATGATGATTATGTGAGTGCTATTCTACGACTGAAACATGAAGTCTATTAGAATTTTCCTTCTTCCTTGTACAACTTTTTATTTTCCCTAGAATTAATACTTATCTTAGGTTGTTTGTTTTGCTTAGCTTTCTGGTTTGCTTAGTTTAAATATATATATGTGTGTGTGTATATATATATATATATACACATACATACATGTATATATATATTTTTTTAATTTTATTTTTGGCTGCATTGGGTCTACATTGCTGCATGCGGGCCTTCTCTAGTTACAGCAAGCAGGGGCTACTCTTCGTTGCGGTGCACAGGCTTCTCATTGCGGTGGCTTCTCTTGTTGCAGAGCACGAGCTCTAGCATGTGGGCTTCAGCAGTTGTGGTGTGTGGGCTCAGTAGTTGTGGCTCACGGGCTCTAGAGCACAGGCTCAGTAGTTGTGACACATGGGCTTAGTTGCTCCACGGCATGTGGGATCTTCCTGGACCAGGACTCAAACCCATGTCCCCTGCGTTGGCAGGTGGATTCTTTTTTTTTTTCTTTACATCTTTATTGGAGTATAATTGCTTTACAATGGTGTGTCAGTTTCTGCTTTATAACAAAGTGAATCAGTTATACATATACATATGTTCCCATATCTCTTTCCTCTTGCGTCTCCCTCCCTCCCACCCTCCCTATCCCACCCTTCTAGATGGTCACGAAGCACCGAGCTGATCTCCCTGTGCTATGCGGCTGCTTCCCACTAGCTATCTGTTTTACATTTGGTAGTGTATATATGTCCATGCCTCTCTCTCGCTTTGTCACAGCTTACCCTTCCCCCTCCCCATATCCTCAAGTCCATTCTCTAGTAGGTCTGTGTCTTTATTCCTGTCTTACCCCTAGGTTCTTCATGACATTTTTTTCCCTTAAATTCCATATATATGTGTTAGCATACAGTATTTGTCTTTCTCTTTCTGACTTACTTCACTCTGTATGACAGACTCTAGGTCTATCCACCTCATTACAAACAGCTCAATTTCGTTTCTTTTTAGACTCTCCTCTGATTACCCAACTTTCCTTTCAATACATTCAAACACTACCAATTCTATTTTTGGCATTCTCTCTTCCTGGACCTTCTGACCTGCTCCAATCTTCTGGTGCTCTCTTGCTATGTTGCACAGGTTCATCCAGGAATCTCCCTCCACCACCATCCTGAAAATTTTCGTCACTTCTCACTTGTGTTAAATTCCTTCTTCTCACAATCTATATCTTCATCATTTGTTTACTTCTTTGTTTTGACAAACCACTTCTTCCAGTTGCTTTATGAGAAAAAGCTGCAGGGAAGGTAAAATATTTGTGGCCTTGCATGTCTAAAAAATATATTTATTCAACTGGTACACTTCATTGATATTTTAGCTAGGTAAAGAATTCTAGGTTGGCGAGCACATGCAAAGTCTAAAGTGATTTGGATTTCTGATTCTTTGTCTATAATCCTCCCCCTGATCTTTGGAAGCTTTTAGGACCATTTTGACGCCAGTGTTCAGAAATTTTGTCAGGATGTACCTTAGTAGGAATCTATTTTCATCCATTTTGCTGGACACTTGATGGTTCTTTTCATGCTGTGGTCTCCAGTTCTGGAATTATTTATCTGATAATTTCCTCATTTTCATTCACTCAATTTTCAAATTCAGGAATTTCTATTATTCAGATGTTAAAGTTCCTCATCTGATCTAATTTTCTTACCTGTTTTTCTACTATTTTACATTTCCTTGCCGTCTTATTCTGGTTCCTAGAAGATTTCCACAATCTTATTTTCCAAATCTTATACTCAGCTTCTGATTTGTATCATAATTTTTTCCAAGACCTTTTTAGCTTTTATCCTTCTGATTTTTCATTTATTATAGCATTCTATTCTTGCCTTATTAATGCAAAATCATCTCTTAACTGATTCTTCCTTCTACTTCTTCCTGAAATCTCCTCAAATTTGTTTTTTGGCTTAAGTGCCTTTCATTTTAGAGAGAAGCCATCTTCAGAGAGATGCCTGGTGATCCCTTACTGTCTGCTCACATTTAAGATTACAGCACTAAAACACAAGTTTTAGATCTTTTCTTGTAGACTACTCAGATTGTTCAGATACTAAATTCCTAATCTCATGCCTGGAAGCAGAAGCTGGCTGCCAGCTTATCAGGAGTCAAATAGGAGAAGAAAACCAAGTCCTCAAACTCAGGTCACCCTCCTCTTTTCAATATGGTATCCCCACCCTCTTAAATGCTTTATGTCCCTTAGTTCAAAGAATAAACTTCAAAACTTTCTGTTGCATTGGGAGAGGGGCAACCATCCAGCTGTTCCAGGTTGGGGAGGGAACAGATGATTTAACTCTAGGCTGTCCAATACAGCAGCTACTAGCCACAGAAGCTATGTAAATTTAAACTAATGTAAATCAAATAAAATTTAAAGTTCAGTTCCTCACTTGCATGAGCCACATTTCAAGTGCTCAATAACTACATGTGACTGGGGGCTGTTGTACCGGACAGTGATGGAGAATATGTCCATCACTGCAGAGAGTTCTACTGGACAGCATTGCTCTTATTGCTTCTCAAATAGACTTTTGATCAATTCTCATGTTTCAGCCCTACGTTAGCTGCCACTTCCAGAGATATCTGGTATCCCCAACTCCTGAGCCCACTGGAAGTTCTGAGGTACAAATCTGGTTGCCTTTTTGGCTTTTCCTGTCAGGATGGTAACTCCACAGGAACAGGGACCTTGGTCCAAAGGACCAGGAAGAGGGCCTAGCCTACAGCAGATGCTCCATAAATGTTTGTGGAATGTTGAGTAAATGTTTTCCCCAGTGTTGACTTAGGCTTCAGAGTTGTCAGATCTGCTAAGTCAATTAACTACTCATCCTCCTGCTTTCTAGTTTCCAAAATGTTATTGTTAACCTCTCCACTCCCACTCTCTCTGTTATTCTGAGTCTATGTCTTATTGCCATTTCAGAGGGGTGTCAGGAGGGAGCAAGGGTAAATGTTTATATTCAACCACCATCTTTAACCCAAAGCGCATCTCTAAATGAAAAGGAAGGAAAAATAAATTTAGGATACCAACTTTTTAAAGGAAAAGATATAGTTTTTGTAAAAAGAAAAAACTGAAACAAATACCAGAGAAGCCACAAAGATATTCACGCTATACTCAAAAGAAGAAAAGACTGACAGTAGTCCTATGAATAAAGTCAACTCATGGTTTAGGAAAATAAGTTTTTAATGGTTTTCTTACATTACTATGATGTAATACATGTTTATCATAGAGCATTTAAAGCAGTGTTTCTTTTTAAAAAAATGACTGACTTATTGGAGAATCAGATGAAATTTACAGATGAGGGTCTGTAGTGAATATGTGTCGTTAATTTTGCCTGCCAGTATCTGAACCTCCTTACTCTGCTTGGGGAGTTTCACACCTGGTTAGTCAAAGCTCACTCCACCACAGAAGGAGACAGTCACTTTCCCAGCTTCCCACACAGCTATGGTGCACAAATAGTAAAAGCTTTGCTCATAAGATTCTCACAACCAAGACCCAGGATCGGAAGCTAATGACCCAGAGAACGAGGGACGGCCCAGGATCCATGTGGCTGGAGTGTCAGCAGCACTGTGTTTTCAGTGGATCCGTTCTGCAGCCTCAGTAGAAGGACAGTGTCTGGCTGCATAGCCAGCTCCAAATCTATTCTCAGTTCCCATCCAATATCCTTTTAATAGATCCTTTTGGTTTAAAAGAAGCAGAGTGAGTTTCTGTCACTAGCAAATAAGAACGCAGACTGTAAAGAATTCAGACCCCCCACGTTAGGAACCTCTAGTTTAGACAGAGAAGAGTATAAGAAATAGACAATCCAACATATTTTAAAAAGAAGAAGAATTTTCTAAAACTCACATAAAATGATTTTCCAGGAAATGTAGGCAAGAATCCTAAGAGATTATTTTATTGGAACTTTTCCTCGGCCTTAATGCTTAATTGGTATAGTCTCACAAACTAATAATACAGAGTTCCTCTTTGTGCCAGAAAACCCTTGGAAGAGTTGGCATTGTAGGTCAGGGGTACCCTTAGTCATTTTCTTCACTTAGAAAAAATACATAGGCTTGACAAAACATCGCCAATAGCACCACAAGGCCTGGAGAATCTTATCCCAAGTGATAATTTATACAAGTCGCAACAAGAGACAAATACAGAAAAATGGACTGTTCACCTCTTGTGCTCTGTCTAGACAAATTATGCATGCTTACTACTTAATAGTATTTCCATTAACAAAGCCCAACTCTTAATGTCCCAAAATAGAAAAATAAAGTTGTGAATGGATGTCACCAATGCCAATTAAACAAGAGAAGGAAACAGTCATGAGGGGTTAGCCACAGAGCCTGGTTACGGATGAGCCTTACTTTGGCTCATCCCCCTGTGACATGGGTTGCAACTGCTCAACCTTTAGGCCAAGAGAACCCTTTACAGCCGAGGCCTGAAAAAAAAACAGCTGGTTAATAATGAACAGTATGACTTCTTATCTTGAGTAAAAACTTCCAGAACTTTTATTGTCAAAATTTCCTTTTGACTGATCTCTGTTCTTGGGGTTCTGATGTTCCATTTCTGCCCAATATAAAAGAACCAGTTTGAAAATAAAGGGTATTTGCATAGCCTCAAGGTATCTTTTGAAATAGTCATTACTGTCTGGTGTTAATACACATTCACACACTCTCTGATATTCCTCACCCTTCTCCTCAGTGTGGGCCAGACTTGGTGACTCGTGTCTAATGACTAGAGTATAGAAAGGGAAAAACTGTAACTCCGCAGTGGAGGAACCTGGTGGACACAACCTGATACACTGATCAAGGTTAACATGGCCGGTGACAGGTCCTGTTGACAGGAGTGTCCACCCTCACATGATGCGATAAGCACACTTCCACTTCTGTGGCATTCTTCCCCAAAATCCATAATCCAGCCTCATCATGAGAAAACATCAAACCCAAACTGAGGGAAATTCTACAAAATGCCTACACAGTACTCTTCAAAAGGGCCAAGGTCATAAAAAACAAGGAAGGACTGACAAAATGTCAGATTGGAGAAGATGTGACAACTGTACGGGCGCAGTGTCCCAGATGGGATCCTGGACAGAAAGAGGACATTGGTGGAAAAAGTGGTGACATCAGAATAAAGTCTAGATGCAGCCACTATGGGGAACAGTATGAAGGTTCCTTAAAAAAACTAAAAATAGAGCTACCATGTGACCAAGCACTCCCACTCCTGGCCATATACCCAGAGAAAACCATAATTCAAAAAGACACATGCACCCCAATGTTCACTGCAGTGCTATTTACAATAGCCAGGACATGGAAGCAACCTAAATGTCCATCAACAGAGGAGTGGATAAAGAAGATGTGGTACATAGATACAATGGAATATGACTCAGCCATAAAAAGGAACAAAATTGGGTCATTTGTAGAGATGTCGATGGACCTACAGACTGTCATACAAAGTGAAGTAACTCAGAAAGAGAAAAACAAATATTGTATATTAACGCATATCTGTGGAATCTAGAAAAATGGTATAGATGATTTTATTTGCAAAGAAGAAAAGAGAGACACAGACATAGAGAACAAACGTATGGATACCAAGTGGGGGGGAAGCAGGGAGGGGGGAATTGGGAGATTGGGATTGACATATATATACTATTGATACTATGTATAAAATAGATAACTAATGAGAACCTACTGTATAGCACAGGGAACTCTACTTAATTCTCTGTGGTGACCTAAATGAGAAGGAGATCCAAAAAAGAGGGGATATATGTATATATACAGCTGATTCATTTTGCTGTACAGTAGAAACTAACACAACATTGTAAAGCAACTATACTCCAATAAAAATTAATTTTAAAAAAAGAATAAAGTCTGTAATTTAGCCAATAGTACCGTATTGCACCAATGTTAATTTCTTAGTTTTGGTAAGCGTACCATGGTTATATAAGATGATAACATCAGCAGAAGCTGAGTAAAGGTGTACAGGTATGCCCTGCACTGTCTTTGTGACTCTTCTGTAAATCCAAAATTATTTTTAAATTAAAAGGGTTTTTAAAAAAAATAACCAATTTTTAAAGAAGGCTTGAATAAGAGAAAGGGTCCCTAAAATATTGTTTTATAGAGAGGTACTTATTTCAAGGAACACAATTAAATTCATGCTTTATCCAAATTTATGACCTGCATTTTAACAGGGCTAAGCAGTGTTTTGTTACACAGAAAGCCCATCTATGTCTTTCTCTGTGTAGCACTGTAAATTTGTGGTCTTTCACACCCATTCTAGAAGCATTAGTCTCTCCTCTGTCAAGGATCTTTATACTCTAAGCTGCAGAAGAAGCACTGAAGAAAAACCCACATTTTAAGGCAGGTTAGCTCCCAAGATCTAGCCCCTCAGCAATATGGAATAAAATTATTTTAAAAGGGTAGTTGAGACCAATTTTGCTCTGAAGGTTCAGCACAGCCGTAATTTCAAATGGGCCTTTAAAGAATCGTCTTTAAAGTTGTGTAAGACATTACAATTATATCACTCCTATCTCTATTATTATTAAAATACACCATTCTATACCAAGCCAACAGGCGCACATTGTAGGCTGAGGGCGGGGTGGAAAAGGTGCTTGCTTTGACTTTATTTCTCAGAGCTATTCATAGACAAGGGCTGTGACGGAACAACTACTTTACTGCTCTACTTTCAATCAATGGTATATTGAGCAACTGTATTTGGCCATTCACTGTCTTAGGTACCAGGGATACCAAGATTAAAAAGATACAGTCCCTAGTACACTTACTTTGGCAAATGTTTGGAAATACCTAGTAAAGGTTCAACTGCATGTATATTCCACCCAGATGTCCTGCTGCCAGCTGCATATATCCTATTGCCAAAGCTGCAAGGGGCAAGAAAGTTCATAGGAGCCTTCCTTCTGGGTTTTGAAATTATGAACAAGTCATCAATAATAGATTCAGTAAATAAAATATAATGTATTCATAAAATGGAACTTATGCAACCGTGACGAAATGAATGAACCATGACAACACTTATCAACAGAATAGATCTCATAAGCATAATAATCAAGGAAGCAAGTCACAAATGGATACAAACTGAACAATTGCATTTATATAAAGTTCCAAAAGAGAGCCAATTAAACAATATATTGCCTAGGAATACATGCTTAGGTAGCTTTTTTTTTTTTTTTAACTACAAAGAAAAGCAAGTTATTAATTAACATCAAATTCAGGAAAGTAGGGGCTTCCCTGGTGGCGCAGTGGTTAAGAATCCGCCTGCCAGTGCAGGGGACACAGGCTCAAGCCCTGGCCCAGGAAGATCCCAGATGCCGCGGAGTGGCTGAGCCCGTGTGCCACAACTACTGAGCCTGTGCTCTAGAGCCCGTGCTCTGCAACAAGAGAGGCCACGACAGTGAGAAGCCTGTGCACCGCATGAAGAGTAGCCACTGCTTGCCTCAACTGGAGAAAGCCCATGCACAGCAATGAAGACCCAAAACAGCCCAAAAAAAAAAAGAATTAAAAAAAAAATTCAGGGTACTAGTTACTCACTGGGAGTGGCAGAGGCAGATTGAGACCAGAGAGGGATGCACAGGGGGTTTCTGGAGACTGTCCAAGTCCTATGTGTAAGGCCTGGGTGATAGCCACGTGGGTGTCTGATTATGTGGTAGATGTTCTTTACACTGCAGATATACATGTACAATACTCCTTGAATGCTACAGTTCATGAAAACATGTTTAAAATATGCTATGATGAAAGTTTAAAAATACTGTAATAATCCTAATGGCATGATGAGCTCCTTGTCTCACAGCACCTGTTAAAAATTAGGTATAATGTAGTGCCACCAGTGCTTTGATGTTTTTATATGAAGTCAAAAGGAGGGAGGAGTCAAGTCTGCCTGAGCAGTCAGGGAGGACTTCAGTCAGGGAGGAAGAGGTGACCCTTGAGCTGAGAATAGTTATCCAGACAGAGTATATTAAAACAGCCTAGGGGGCTTCCCTGATGGCGCAGTGGTTGAGAGTCTGCCTGCCGATGCAGGGGACGCAGGTTCGTGCCCCGGTCCGGGAAGATCCCACATGCTGCGGAGAGGCTGGGCCCGTGAGCCATGTCCGCTGAGCCCATGTGTCTGCAGCCTGTGCTCCGCAATGGGAGAGGCCACAGCAGTGAGAGGACCGCGTACCGCAAAAATAAAAACAATAAAAAAATAAAATAAAATTCAAACTACCCTTTGGAATATTATTGAAAGAGCTAACAGGTTTTATATGAAGGGAGCCTCAGGGGGATTCAACTGGTGGGATTTCAAGACTAGTATCTGGTCCTGGTTCTCTTGCCTAACCCCTTTTCTAGGTCCCAGAGCAGCCTTCCCACTTCTACTGATCTTCGGGCCATGTATTTTTAACCTCCTTGTTAAGTCTGTCTCTTCCAGAATACAACAAATAAACCTCCAAATGGTAATGCAACAAGAGTAGCGGCCAGTCAACACCTGCACAACACTTAAACGAGCCGTCATCACGGTCCATGGAGCACCCCCCCCACCAGGTATACCCTGACAGAGAGCAGGCAACGGGAACCCAGGGCCCTACGATGCCCCCGCCCAGCAGCAAGCAGCCAGAGAAAGATCGTCGCCCCTTCTCCTTACGAAAAGGGCTCCCGAACGCCTGAGAGGGAGCTAGGCAGACAGACAGACGTGAGCAGGGTATCCAATAAGTCCAAAGGATTATCACTGGGATAGGAACAGGCTCAGCCGGACTTTTAAACTCTGTTTTCACTGCCCAACAGCTCTGTCTTGAACTCACACAACAGATTGTCAACCTAGCAGCTCCAATTAACACTCTACAAGAACAAATAAGTTCTTTAGCAGGAGTGGTTTTACGGACTAGGAGAGCTTTAGACTTACTAACAGCTAACCAAGGTGGGACCTGTGCAGTGTTACAGGAGGATTGCTGTTTTCCTTGCTTATGTAAAGAGAGGGAGAAATGTGCTGCTCCAGGGAAAAGAACAACATAAACACGAAGGGCCAACATCGCCAGAACACAGTTACCGGACTCATCACTCTGTCACGCAGCAACCATTACATCTTTGAACACTCCCAAGTAGCCTGCCTTGCTCCTCTCCCGTCCCATACAAGGAAGGGTATTCATCCTGTTCTTCCCCAACTCTGCACACTGGAAGTACGCATACCCTACCCAATCAGCAGATGACTCACAAGTTCCTTCCTCCCCTGGCTATAAAAACAGACCAGTAACCCATGCTCGGGGTCAACTCTCCCTATCAGAAAGTCAGCAACCCGTCCCTTTAATAAATTCTATCTTCTTTACAAAACAAACAAACAAACAAACAAACCACAGCATTATCCACTCCACACCGCCCGCAAAAAAGCCTGCTTTAAAATATCCACTGCTGGAAGCAACCTAAATGTCCATCAACAGAATGGATAAAGAAGATGTGGTACATCTATACAATGGAGCATCAGCCATAAAAAGGAACGAAATTGTGCCATCTGCAGAGACACAGATAGACCTAGAGACTGTCATACAGAGTGAAGTAAGTCAGAAAGAGAAAAACAAATATCGTATATTAACGCATATACGTGGAATCCAGAAAAACGGTACAGACGAACTGCTCTGCAGGGCAGAAAGAGAGACACAGACGTAGAGAACAAACGTATGGACACCAAGGGGGGAAAGTGGCAGGGGGTGGGTGGTGGCGTGATGAATTGGGAGATTGGGATTGACGTATATACACTGATGTGTATAAAGTGGATGACTAATAAGAACCTGCTGTTTAAAAAAATAAAACAAACAAAAAAAACAACATTGGGTAGCATCGCTGAAGAACACTGACATGGGAGTGGGGGATTAACTCAGAGGAGGTCTTCCAAGCCAGCAGCAGTAAAACTTAAGGGGCAGGACTCTCCTGAAAGCCATCTGTTCTCAAAACTAAACAGTACACAGGGACAGAAACAGACCAGGAGTCGATATTTCTCAGCCCACTATGAAAGTTTCAGAGCTCAAAAGTACTGATCAATAGAATCAAGGGACTTCCCAAAACTTGCTTTCTTCAGTTGTGGGGAGTAAAAGGAACGTCCAACTAGGATTTAAAAGATTGGGTTCAAATTCTTGTTCAACCCTCACTAGCTGTGTGTCTTCAAGCAAATAGCTAAACCTCTCTGAGAGGCAAATATGGTAATGGAAAATAAAATTTTTTTAAAAAGCACTAGACTTCAGAAAACTGGTCCAAATCACTATGGCCAAGTCACAGCTGAGCCTTATGCAAATGAGCTTATAATGCCTATGTCACAGAGCTGCTGGCAGGGGTGGGTAATGGAGCAAAGGCTACGCCTCCACCACCCCTCCCCCCCCCCAGAAAAAAGAGGGAGTCAAACCAGGAGGTCCTTCAAAGTCCCTTCTTGATCAACGTTTAGTCGACGATCCTTTGGAGAAAAAGAGCTAATAAACCACCTGCTCGTGTCGAGTGCCCACCAGGTGATAAACAGCCCCAGTTTCATGGGGGAAGGGTGGGGGTGGAGGGACCCAAGCAGCCACACAGGGCCCTGCACTTAGAAGGGTTCACATGGGGGCTAAGGCTCTGATGTCACCGTCTTCAATTTCTTCATTTTTTAAAAAAATATTTAGTTTTTATTTGGCTGTGCCAGGTCTTCATTGCGGCATGCAGGATCTTTTAGCTGTGGCATGTGGGATCTAGTTCCCTGACCTGGCATCAAACCCGGGCCCCCTGCACTGGGAACACAGAGTGTTAATCACTGGACCACCAGGGAAGTCCCAATTTCTTCATTTTTGAACAAGGAGCCCCGCATGTTCATTTTGCACTAAGTCCCGCAAATCATGTGGCAGGCCTGGTACCCGACACTGTGCTTAGCGTCCAGGACACGGCAATAAAACAGACCAGCACCCTCGGGGGGCTCCAAGCAAGTACATTACTTGCGAAGCAAATCCTACATAAAAAACAGGACACTCAGGAAAGATATTCATGCCTGTTTTATTCCTTAGCCCAACGACAGATTGAAAGCTCTAAAGATTAAAGTGGTTACTTATCCTCAGGACAGGTCCCGGCTTGCTTGTACATGAAACACACACACCCCTGTAGACTCACCCAGCCATGCCCTTCTGAGGCGAGCTGTCTTCCTGGACACTTACAGCTCCCTGAGGCACGTCCATCTGGCCACGCCACGGACAGCTAAGTGCTTGAAGCAGTGGTTCTTAAAGCGTGGTTCCCAGCCCAGCAGTATCAGCATCACCTGGGAGCTTATTAGAGATGCAAATTCTCAGGCCCCACCCCAGACCTACTGAATCAAGCTCTGGGTGTGGGCCCAGCAATCTGGGTTTTAACAAGTCCTGCAGGTGATTCTGATGCATGGGCTAAAGTTTCAGAACCACTGGCCTAGATGATCAAATTTAATCACTTTATCACTTGGAAATATGTTTATTATCTTTCCAATCTTTTTTTTTTTTGGCTGGGGAAGGTGTGTTGGGGGAATTGGTGGGGGGTCGGGCCTTCCCAGCATCTTCCTCCCACACACCAAACAATCACCAGCAATTCCTGAAGATCCAGATCTCTCTGTGTGTTTCCCACAAATTTCAATTTAATTCACACACTTTGTTTTTGTCTGTTCATTCAAGACACAATGCAGCCCGGAGTCCCTAGTGAACAAACATCCCATCTGCACATGTCAAGTACCTGATTCATTTAGACTTATCCCAAGTGCTTAATGTCTGCAACAGAAGCCTCCGTGATACTCTTGATCTAAACAGCTGAGTTAATGCCCTGGGACAAAGGGGCCTGGTGTTTGGGTGAGCGCCTATGGGCCTGACAGCCACAAAGAGAAGCTTGTTGAATGCACACATGAAAAGAGAAGAGATAGGAGGCAGAGACTCTGATCTTCATGACCCTCTGATTATTCTATCAGTTAGTTAAAGCATAAATCCATCCTCCAACCTAACAAAATACTATTTTACTTCCTTTTACTCCATATTTTATCTTTTACAGCCAACAAAACATAAAAACCTTACAAAGGTTATGTTCTCATCAATTTTTGCCCTAAAGACAATAAATTGAGTGGAGGCTACTGCAGCAGCAACAAAGACATCAGCCCGAAACTTTCTGGAACGACAATCTTCTCCTCCCACCATCGGAGTTCAGAGCTGCCAGTCAAAGACGTAGCCGTTAAAATTAAATGTCAATGGTACTGCCATCCTATTTCTTTAATTAGTGTCTAGCCTTTACTCTTGTTTCTTAAAAATCTGCTCTGGAGGCCAACAAATAAAAAAGAATGTGAAAACGTGAAAACTTAAATATTTGTCAGATATAAGAAAGAAAATCTACACTTTTCTGAATCAATTTTTCTTTTTTTTTTTTTTGGCTGTGTTGGGTCTTCACTGCTGCATGCAGGCTTTCTCAAGTTGCGGCGAGCAGGGGCTATTCTTCGTTGCGGTGAGCGGGCTTCTCATCGCGGTGGCTTCTCTTGTTGCGGAGCACGGGCTCTAGGCGCACAGGCTTCAGTAGTTGTGGCTCGCAGGCTCTAGAGCGCAGGCTCAGTAGTTGTGGCGCACGGGCTTAGTTGTTACGCACGGCATGAGGGATCTTCCTGGACCGGGGCTCAAACCCATGTCCTCTGCATTGGCAGGAGGGTTCTCAACCACTGCGCCACCAGGGAAGTCCCTCTGAATCACTCTGAGTCCAATATCTTCCAGTTCTCACTGTAATAAAGTCTCCAAAACCTCCCCAACACTAAACTCAAAATTTACTTTTCGTTTATATAAAAATCACTTAACCACTGTTTGTCCGAAGTTCCATTACATGAGGTAGTACCAAGCACTTAGAACAAGACCTGGCACAGAGCAAGGGCTCAACAAGTATTCGTTCTCCTTCTTACTCATTGTTGCTGCTGCTGTAACTGTTACATGATGTGCTACTCTGTGCTAAGTATATACAATGAAAAGCAAAACAGATGTGGCTCTCATGAAGCTCACGGGCTAGCAGCAGAGACAGACACCAAAAAAATAATCACACAAGTAAATGTAAGTCAAAAACTGTACAATTAAGATATAACCCATGGGGGATGGGAACTAAGAAAAGCCCAGAGTAGTTTTATCATTTTATGATTTTGAAACCTCTTGGATATATAACTTAGACCAAATCACAACCCTTCCCCAGATGTTTTCAAATCCTTTTGTATTACTATGCAAATTCCAAATGTAAACCAGCCAAAAAGATTTGTAAACAAATATTCATATTTCATGACTATACCACTCAACATCAGTAACACTGCCCCAATTGTGTAGATCAGAACTTATTTTTTTTTTAATACTGTTAACATTTCCAAATACAGAAACTGGGATATCCCAAGAAACAAGCCTATGTTCAGATACAGTCAGTGAATCTTCCATGAATTTTCTCAGAACTTTATCAATCAAAATTAATTCATAGTTAAAGTTAAGGTTCACCTTTAAGTATGCAAACCACTTTCTTGAACCTTATGACTATTTCTAAATAATATAAATTACTTGATTTAAAATAATTTTTATTCCATTAACTTCTTTTCTTTAACTATAAAATGCATTTTCTGGTGACTTCACTTAGAGGCAAGAGCAATCAAAAAATACGTGACCACAGAACATAGAGGCCCATTCTTAAATAGGGTCTGTTTCACAAGGAGAACTGGGGAAATTCAGGAAGGCCCAGGGACTTCTCTACTGGACCATACCCAGGGAAACGTGCTAGAGCTCGGGGGGAACCGTGAGAGCATCCCCCTAACTTCTTTATAGCTTGGCAGGAGGGCCTGGGCTCTGGGTCCAAGCCCTTCTGTCTGGATTCCAGCTCCACCTCTTCATGTTTTAATTTGGAGCAAGTAGCTTAACCTTTCTCAGTTTCAGTCTCCTGCTCTATAAAATGGGTACCCACATCATAAGAAAGCAGTGGGATCAGGTGGCGGAATATGCAAACCCTCCTTAGCATAATGCTGAAACCAACTGAGTTCTCGTTAGCTACCGTTCAAGCCTCTCCAAACTGTCTCTTAATGAGACAAGATCCAAAGTCACAACTAAAATAAAATACAAACTGGGACCCGCAGGTGCACTTTCTACTGCCCATGAACTCGCACTTGAACCTACCCGTCCTCACCTAGGAACCCCCTAGGGCCACCAGGGGAGCTGTCACCCCATGGGAGATGGCGGGTAGGTCCCAGGAAGCACACTTCCTCTGAGTCTTTAGAGACCTCTATGGCTTGACCTCCTGACACGTTCAACCCTGGTCCACATCTCATCATCTTTGGCAGTTTATTAACCAAAGTAGAGATTGCAGCTAAACCAATAGGTCAAACAGAACTTAGCCCTCCACAGTTACCTCATCTCGCACATTATCTATATACACAGCAATCAATTCCTGCGTGCTAAGTACTTTAGTCTTTAGTAAGGCACCCAAGAAGGAAAAGTCTTTAGACTGTCATCCAAGACCCTTTCATCCATCCATTTAAAACACACATGCCATGCGCCACACTCCGTGCTAGGCCCTAGATATACAAATGCCAAAGACTTAGTCCTTGTCACCAAGGCCTTCACAGTCTTGGAGGAGGAAGATGTGTGATAGATAATTTTAATATAATGTCAGTATAGTGGAAAAAGTCACACAAAGATGTCAAAATGTTTTTCCCGTTAGGAATTTGGCCTGGGAAGCAAAATATTTAAGATGTGAATTTTTAAAAATGCTCTTCCAAAATGGCTACATTACCACCTTTGGTTAGCTAATTAATACACATCAACTGTAAAAGAACCACGAAATAGGGCTTCCCTGGTGGCGCAGCGGTTGAGAGTCCGCCTGCCGATGCAGGGGACACGGGTTCGTGCCCCGGTGCGGGAAGATCCCACATGCCGCGGAGCGGCTGGGCCCGTGAGCCACGGCCGCTGAGCCTGCGCGTCCGGAGCCTGTGCTCTGCAACGGGAGAGGCCCGCGTACCGCAAAAAAAAAAAAAAAAAAAAAAAAAAAAAGAACCATGAAATAAAGATAAGCAAAAAGAAAAATATAAACTATAATCTTACTGTCTGGAATAACTACTGTTAACATTTAGATGGATGGCCTTTAGGGTTTTAAAATATGTATCTGAACAAGATACGAAATCATTTTATACAGAGTATGGTAACCTGGGTTGTTCACTTTTCAACAAACATCTATTATCATATTTCTGGAGTAGAAATGCTCCTCTAACTTATCATTTTAAGTGATTATATAGAATTCCATGATAGGTTCCATATTTTTTTTTTACTATGCTTTACTGCCTGATAGTAGAGGATAGACCACTTCCAATTTTTTTTTTTTTTGGCTATAATAAACATTACAACATTCTTGTTCACACATCCTTTCAAACTAGCCCAATTATTTCTCCAGAATAACTTCCTAGGGATTTGAATTGTTGGATCAAAGGGGAAGCATATCTTTAAATATGACACAAATGAACCTATCTACGAAGCAAAAACAGACTCGCAGACATAGAGAACAGACTCGTGGTTGCCAAGGGGGAAGGGGACTGGGGGAGGGATGGAGCGGGAGTTTGGGCTTAGCAGATGCAAACTATTATATATAGAATGGATGGACAATAAGGTCCTACTGTATAGCATAGGGAACTATATTCAATATTGTGATAAAACCATAATGGAAAAGAATACGAAAAAGAATGTATATATGTATAACTGAGTCACTTTGCTGTACAGCAGAAATTAACACAACATTGTAAATCAACTCTACTTCAATAAAAAATAAAAATTTTAAAAAGCTAAGCATATTTTTAAGACGTTGACACCTATTACCAAATTGCCCTCCAGAAAAGCTGACCATTAAAAGCCACCATTTCCCCATGTCTTCACCCTCATTTGATAGCATCACTCTTCCTACTCTCTGCATTCCATATTTTTAAGTTTTAACGTACCCACCTTAGCTAAAAATGTTGCTTACAAGAGCATCTTTTTCAGAGGTATCAATAGTTATGACATTTGCTGAAATTAGGCGGCCACAAGCTGCCGGCCATCCAAGTTTGGGTTTGGGGCCTCAGTGCTTCTGGAACTCCACTATGCATAGAAGTCACCTGGGGATCTTGTTGCAGGGCAGATTCCAAGTCAGTAGGTCTGGGGTAGAGACTGAGGTCTAACAAGCTCCAGGTGATGCCATGCTGCTGGTCTATTAACTACTCTTTGAGGAGCGAAGAGCACATTCTCTTATCTCAAGGCCCCTCCAGGTCCCTAAAAGACAACCCCATCTCCCCAGCAGCTTCCTCCTCAAAAGTGCCCTGAAATTATTCTACTACTGAAATTATTCTACCTGAAATAGGCCTGAAATTATTCTACTGCTCACTCCTTGCATTGTCTTAAACAATTCACTAAGCTTCGAAGGGCTTCAGTTTACCCATCTGTGAAATGAAAAGCGTGGAGTACCTGGCCGCTAAGTTCCTTCCCATCTCCAATAGTGAAGGGAGGTCTCCCTGCGCAAATATCACTAGGTGCATCCTAGGACTCTTTTGAATATCTTCTTCCCTTCACCCCACAGGACCACACTCGGAATGAGGGCAATAGAGGGGGTGACATTGCAGCAGGTGGTGACAGCCGCAGCCCAAGGAAAAAGCATCCCTGAAAGGGGACACTCTCCTCCAACTACCTCTCTCCTGGGAGTTCCCAGTCATAAGGATATACATCATTTTCTCTTCTCAAAAGGAACAGATTTAACAAGAACCTATGGCTAATTCGCCCATTAAAGGAACAAAGAGTGGAATGAGGGAGGAGACTGAGAGAGATATTGCATCTGTAAATAAATATCTTGCCAAAGAGCCTCAGAAGTCAGCTCTGGGCAAAGGGAGTCCAGCGTCTCCATAATATTTCACTTGTAATGGCTACTCCCTTCTGTTCTGTTTTCCCTCTTGCTTTTCTGCAACACTAAAAGGTGGGCAGAGGCAGAAAGTGATCCTCAGCGCCCGTGCTGGCGGGAACAGTTGTCTAAAATGATGCCGGATCTATAGACATATGTTCTTCTTTGCCAATAATATGAAAATGCTGTCGTTCTTGTTCTGTAGCGACATGAAACATGTATTCTCCACCCTCGGAGGAGAGAGACAGTCATGCTCCCCAGTTCAATCAAGTTATCGAATATGACCATGAACCGTCGTCTCCTTCAATTCTCTGTTTTCGGAAAGAGTGAACCAGAAAGATTTCTTTTTAGTCATAGTACACTTTCCCCCTGCCTCTTCGCATTTACTGGCAGGGAGTTTAACATGTTCACGAAATTCTTTTTCTCACTTTCATTTCCTTTAAACAACTCCTAAGTATTTGACTCCTAAGTGAACTTTTCTTTTTTTTTTTTTTTTTTTTTTGGTATGCGGGCCTCACTGTTGTGGCCTCTCCCGTTGCGGAGCACAGGCTCAGCGGCCATGGCTCACGGGCCCAGCTGCTCCGCGGCATGTGGGATCTTCCCGGACCAGGGCACGAACCCGTGTCCCCTGCATCGGCAGGCGGACTCTCAACCACTGCGCCACCAGGGAAGCCCATGAACTTTTCTTAAAAAGTACCCACGTCCTTTGCTTTTCTCTTATGGGGATGGTATTCTGTCCTTCCCAGTGTCTCCCACAAAGTCGGGAGACTTTTGTTGCTTAAGTTAGGCCTGAATTAGGTATGATGGTCAACTCTAAAGGGCATCAGCCAACCTACCAGAACCGAATAGACAATAAACACAAATACATCAGCTAGCATCTTCCACTTTTAACGTTTATGCTGCCGGCATAACCCACTTCCCCTCTGCAAGCCCTAAGCCCCTCCTTCGGAGCTGTCTGCCATCTTTTGCTCGCCCATGTTCAGGTGGAGCTCCAGCCAGGACACATTTCTCCGAAGAGCTGCAGCCCTAATTCCTCCCCAACATTTCGCAGCTTGTCAGCGGGACCCAAGCAATAAAAAGATCAATAAGAAAACAAATCCCACCTGATTAGGTCCTGTTTGATCTTAAACCCACAGCATCCAAGATTTCGGCTACATAATGCTGGCTCCAGACAAGAGGAGCAGAGTTTTCTTATGAAAATAAATTAGACAAGCACACAGAAGAAAGAAAACGGACATGCAATTCACTGCTAAAATGTTTGAGAGCCTTCACTATGGTCGTGAGCTAAAAGCAAAGGGCAATGGTTTCTTTTCCCATCTTCTTTAGTCTTTTATTCTCTACTCTCCATTCTCCCTGCAACAAGACAAATGTTTTGCTCTCAACAAATATTTTTCAAGAATCCAGAAAAGAATAAATGTATGTATACGTATAACTAAACCACTTTGCTGTACACCTGAAACTAACATAACACTGTAAATCAAATATACTCCAATATTAAAAAAAAATCTTAGTAAAGTACTTCGGATGGAGTAAATGCTCAGTGTGTGTGTGTGTGTGTGTGTATATATATATATATATATATGTATTTCAGGTACTATTTTTCGATTAGGGATGTTTTTCTTTCTCTTGTACGCTGGGGTTTTGTTTTCCACACTGAAATTATAACATACCCTAAAGACAGCAAACGCAAGTGCTAGGAGTCGCCTTGCTACAAGCCATCGGCTGCAATCATATCAAGATGAATATATTGTCAGGATCCTGTAAGTAGCAGTTCATTTATCCCACTCCCTCCCCTAAGAGAGGCTCCACCAGGGATTAGATTATTATGCAAGCTTCCTGGACCCACTCCAAATGCAGATTGCAACTACAATTCAAAGAGAAACTTAATAAAAGGTGATAGGAAATAAACCTTCTACAGAACACTTTTTAAAAAAAAAATTAACCTTTTCAAAGTTTAATTCCATCCTATATACCCATAAATAGACGAGCTTTCAGGAACTAAAAGCTAATCCTATAGTAATAACACAAAGCTTGATATCTCATTCCATGCGATCATTAATACTGCTTTAAACATCATGAGAAATCTCTTCGACTTCTTAAGCTTTGTAATTCATTTCTATACACCAATTCACGAAAACTCATTAATTCAGGTGGCCTTTTTGCGGCACATCTGAGGCACGCAAATATTTGGGATTTTTACCTTAGGTCAGAGATTAAGAAAAAATTAACTTCTCATTTTCGGAAACGATTTATGAATGTGAAAAAAATGCTTTTGACAGTAACGTGTTTATCTTACCTAGTTCGCAAGTAAAATAGGCCACACAGAATACAGGAAGTAAAAACTGAAAAAGGCAAAAGGTTTTATATAAATGGTAGGGGTATTTTTTAAGAAAGAAAAAAAATCTTGTTACTTCTTCACCATCTTTTCCTATAACCCAGTTTCAAGATTCCAGTCAAGGGTAAGATGGAAGAGCTTTGATTTGGGAGAGGAAAAAAATCCTTTGAACACTGATCGACACTCGATTTGTGCAGTTATTTTACCTAGATTTAACTCTGTATGCTTGACTCTCCAATCATCTGATTGACTGAGATGCTATTTCCACGGAGCTGGGTTTACAATTATCCTTAAACCAGTGAAACTCCAAAGGCCGTTCAATAGATATTTTCCGTTCTTCATTAGAACTCGTAAATACATAACCTGCACATAAACAAGTCATTCTGCCTAATTAAATGGAATCTCTTCGTCTCTATTAAACATTTAGAAGTGCTGCCTGAGTATAAACATGTCATCTGAGAAGCGGGGGAGGGAGATTCTTGTAATATCCATGCATAACCAACTGAATCTCCTTTAAGCAAAGCCACATTAATAATAGCAGAGATGCACATAAATTTTTCTAATTATTTTACTATCAGTAAAGATTGTTTAAAGGATATTCATTTTTGGCAATTACCCCCTCAAGTGTTATCTGAATAATCATCCTTCTAGGGAAACACAGTCCAGGTGCTTTAATTTACTTCAGAGATTATCACATAGACTTTCCCCCACTTTCTTTTTCAAGTATCTGTATCCTGGAAGAGATAACACAACATTTTTCTCTAACAGTTGTATTTAGCTTAGAGAATGAGTTGTTTGTTTTGGTTTTGAATCATATATCTAGAGTTAGAATTCTTAGGAAGATAATCCATAAAAGCTCTACTTTGGAAATGCAAATGTTCCTAAAGTGTTGTGAGTTTGTACTGTTTGGTCTGTTAAAGAAAGCAAAGGTTTTTAAACTCCGCCTTTTTTCGGAAATTGATGGAGGAATTATAAAGCACCTCCAACTAAACAAGCAGTTGAACTTCTACTTAGGATTCACTTCCCAGGTTCCAAACAGTCTTTAAAAAAAAAAGCTCTTTTTATGAAGTTTGAAACAATATTTGTGACACTGAGCTTTATGTCATAAGACCAGGCAGAAATTGTAGCAGGTAAACGTTGGAGGAAGCAGATGTCGATGTTTGAGCTGCGGTGTTTTGTTAGATCGCCCTCTTGTGGTCGAATGTCATCAACACAATTTCTGTTCCGCATTTTTTTAAAGAACAAGTTCAACAATCCACAGTAGCATAATTCTGACAAAAATAAGCTGCAAGTTGGGAGTGAACTTCCTAATATTCTGTTGGGTTTTGGATCTTCTCCTCTTCCCCAAAAACAACTTACAATGCATTCACTCGAGTGAACAGGAAAGTATGAGAATTCTTAAATGTACAAGATCTCTTAACATACACATGCACCAATTAAACACAATGTTCCTAGTGATTTGGGAACAGAGAAACTCTTCTACATGAAATGGCACCCATCCCCAAATGTCCTTCAGGTGACCATAGACCCTAGCATCAGCACCCCTGGCAGATACAGCATGAAGTGGACATAGCAGCTGCAGGCTGGGTGGATAATGTCACCCAACACGGCCTGAGATGTCTTAAAATGCTGTGATGTTGACTGCACCCATCTTCAAGGAAAATATATATCCCCAGTGGACCAGGGGCCCAGCTGCCTCATTCTTTGAGTGGAAGTAAGTGTAGCTTCTTTGTGATACCCACTCCAGTAGAGCTGCAGGAATTCAAAATGAGGGAAAAAATAGCGAAGGGAGTAATTACATTCAAGTATTTCCATAATTCGTTAACTATGTAAAATATAAACCATTTCTATGGCTTCAGAATGTTCTACCTCGAAGTTTCACTGAAAATAAGGATCTTTATAATAAATCCTGCCTTTGACCAGGAAACCTGTGTTAAGAAGGATTGAGAAATGAGACCTTCTCTTTCATACATCAAATTTTAGGTCTTGAGGGGAGCCTGGAGATCATAAATTGCAAATTTGTCACTTGACAGATTAAAAAAAACAAAGCCCAATGAGGTGTAGGGACTTGCCCGAAGTCTCCTGGTAAAAAGCAGCAAACCCAGGATTAGAAGGGAGTCTCCCAGCTATACTAACTAGCATGACCCATCCTCCTTGGCCCCGTCTTGCCGAAGAGCATCCTGGCATCCAATTGCCTGTGGAGGCCTGTGATCCACAATCTTCCAGCTCAGTGATCCCTGAACTGCTGCTAAAACTTCTTTCCTGCTACTGAGTGGTCTGTCCTCATTCTCTCCTCCCAATGAGAAATAAATGACAACCAAATTCTTTCAAACAAGACTAGCAGCCATTGAAAACCACGACCAAATTCAATACAACACTGAATACAAACATCCTCCCCAGAAGTTTCCTGAATTCCCATTCCATGTGGGCTCATGTACTGTGGGGCTTATCCGTCAAACTTCTTATACAAAATGGAATTAGAGCATGTAAGGGAACTGATAATGTGCCATTTTTTGTCATAAATGCCAACGTTAGTACTCCCTCCATGATTCACTTTATATGTTATTAGTCATTTATGAAAATAAAAGCCCATAGAATGATTCATTGTAAGTAAAAGAACTGAAGAGAGGTCCTTGATCAGTTGCCCCCGGCTGATGATACATTACATATAGATGTGTACATAGCAGAACGGTTCTCTCTGGGGTTGATGGACTTCCACCAAGATCTGATGCGGTTGTGGTAGGTACAGAGATGCCCACAAGATGGCACTCTTCTTTATTTTTAATTCATGGTAAGCAAAAAAAAAAAAAAAAAAAAAGATTCTCCACACAGTCTAAGAATAAATGGGATATGTAGCTAACTCCATACAATGTCACGTTTAATGTTGTAACAGGCATCACAGTTGTGAAAATCTGCCCCCCACCCTTTCCCTGAGGAATGTGATGATGGAGGACAGAAAGGCCTGAAAACAGGTGTTGATGCTCTGAGGGAATGCCAGGCCTTGGGTGGGGGTGGGGTGGGGTGGGGTGGGGTGTGTGTGTGTGTGTGTGTGTGTGTGTGTGTGTGCGCGCGCGCACACACACGTACCACATGATTCTATATTTTTTCTTAAAGGTGAGTTCTGTTTCAAAAGTATGTTAAAGACTCTCTCCCATCTTAACAATTTTCTATCTTCAAGGCCAAAATAAAGGCTCTCCAATTACAGTGCCTTGCTCCACAAATTCCCTTCTGAAGGGACTTTACTATCTTTGACACATACACACGCAGCACTCCGTCTCCTGTGCTGCTGAAATAACAAAGTCTTTGTAGTTCTCTTTAGTAGGCGGCAGATAACATCTGATTTGGCAGGAATGATGGGCAAAAGGAAAATGATACATGGAGGTTATAAGACCTCAGTGCCTGGGCCGGAACTCTCAAAGCTCACTTCCACAGCACTCTAGTTCCACGAACCAGACAGAAACGTTCTGCCAATAAAAAGCTTTGGAAGCTTTAATGTGCATACAAATCATCTTGGGGATCCTGCTCAACTGCAGATTCTGATTCAATAGGTTTGGGGCAGGACCTGATTCTGCATTGCTAACAAGCTCCCAGATGATTCTGGTGCTCCGGTCTGAAGACCACACTTTGCGTGGCCAGGACTTAGTGAACCATTAACATCTCTATGACGAAACCATTTTAGAATATTTTAAAGGCAACATTATTATTTGTGATTATCAAGGAACAATTTTCTTCTTTCCTTTTACTCCCAGAGCTACATTTGGAATTCTGACTAAGTATGCACCCATTGTTCAGCCATCCCTTTTACGTTACAAGTAATTGGTCGAGTGGTGATCAAAGCCAATGTGCTTTTACTTAACTAAAACACAGCTGAGATTTGCACACAGTGAAACATTTCACAATACAATTTACCCTTCTAATAGGACTCAATGGCCTTGGTATGTGAAAGACCATGCTGTACGGACCCTTAATCAAAGAACTTTAAAAAGATACCAAGCAAACCAATGCATAATTGCAATTAAGAATGTTAAATCAACATTTAATAGATACCAAACAAGGTAAACCCATTTAGAATGATCTTTTCTGTCTGAAAAGGAAGTACTTATTATGAGATTAGAGTTTATCTGCTGAATTAAAAGATGTCAGTAATACAAAAGTTACTTCGCTCAGCTTTTGCACAGCAAAGGAAACCATCAACAAAATGAAAAGACAACCTACTGAATGGGAGAAGGTATCAGCAAATCATAGGACCCATAATGGGTGAATATCCAAAATACTGAGTTGGCCAAAAAGTGCGTTTGGGTTTTTCAGTAAGATCTCACGGAAAATCCCGAACCAACTTTTTGGCCAACCCAATCCGGAAAACCCGAATGAACCTTTTGGCCAACCCAGTATAAACAGCACATACAACTCAGTAACCCAAAAAATCCGATTTTAAAATGGGCAGAAAACCTGAATAGACTTTTTTCAAAGAAGACATACAGATGGCTAACAGGCACATGAGAAGATGCTCAGCATCACTAATTATTAGAGAAATGCAAATCAAAACCACAATGAGGTATCACCTCACACCTGTCAGAATGGCTAACATCAAAAGGTCTACAAATAATAAATGTTGGAGAGGATGTGGAGAAAAGGGAACTCTTGAACACTGCTGGTGGGAATGTAACTTGGTGCAGCCACTACAGAAAACAGTAGAGAGGTTACTCAAAAAACTAAAAATAGAACTACCATATTCTCCAGCAAATCCACTCCTGGGTATACATTTGAAAAAAGTGAAAACACTAACTCAAAAAGATACATGTACCCCATGCTCATAGCAGCATTCAATAACCAAGATATGGAAGCAACCCAAGTGTCCACCAACAGATGAATGGATAAAGAAGATGTGGCACATATATACAATGGAATATTATTCGGCCATAAAAGCAATGAAATTCTGCCATTTGCAACAGTGTGGATAGACCTAGAGGGTCTTATGCTTAGTGAAATAAGTCAGACAGAGAAAGACATACTCTATGTTATCACTTATATGTGGAATCTAAAAAATAAAACGAATATATATAACAAAACAGAAAAAGACAGATTTAGAGAACTAGTAGTCACCAGTGGGGAGAGAGAAGGGGAAAGGGCAGGATAGGGGTAGGGGATAAAGAGATACAAACTGTTACATATTTATAAACTTTTTTTTTTTTTTTTTTTTTTTTTGCAGTACGCAGGCCTCTCACTGCTGTGGCCTCTCCTGCTGCAGAGCACAGGCTCCGGACGCGCAGGCTCAGCAGCCATGGCTCACTGGCCCAGCCACTCCGTGACATGTGGGATCCTCCCAGACCGGGGCACGAACCCGCGTCCCCTGCATCGGCAATAAACTATTTTTAAAATAAATAAAAAACTAGGATATATCGTACAGCACAAGGATATATATCATATAATGAAATACATCCATTATTTTGTAATAACTTTAAACAGGGCATAATCTGTAAAAATATTGAATCACTATGCTGTGTATCTGAAGCTAATATTGTAAATCAACTATAGTTCAATAAAGATATACAAACAAAAAAAATTAATGCTGGCTTTTTAACAAATGGTGCTGAATGTCTAAATTTAAAAAGATGAACCCAGACACAGACCTTACACCTCACACAAAAATGAACTCAGAATGGATTGCAGGCCTCAATATAAAATGAAAAGCTACAAAAACCTCTTAAAGAAAACATGGGAGGGGACTTCCCTGGTGGTGCAGGGGGCCTGGATTCAATCCCTGCTCAGGGAATTAGATCCTGCATGCATGCAGCAATTAAGGATCCCGTGTGGGACTTCCCTGGTGGTCCAGTGGTTAAGACTTCGCCTTCTAATGCAGGGGGTGTGGGTTTGATCCCTGGTTGGGGAGTAAGATCCCACATCCCTCCCGGCCAAAAATACAAAATATAAAGCAGAAGCAACACTGTAACAAATTCAATAAAGACCTGAAATAAATAAATAAAGATCCCCCGTGCCACAAGTAAGACCCAGCGCAGCCAAATAAATAAATATTTTTAAAAGAAAACACAGGAGAAAATCTACGTGACCTTGGGTTTGGCTATGAGTTTTTATATACAGTACTAACAGCTCAATCTATGAAAGAAAAAAATAGGTTGGACTTCATTAAAATTAAAACTTCTGCTCTGTGAAAGATACTGTTAAGAAAATGAAAAGCGAAGCCACGGATTGCAAGAAAATATTTGCAGAACACATACCTGGTAAAGGGCTTATATCCAAAATATGAAAGAACTCTTAAAGTCCACAATTTTTTAAAAAGAACTAAAAGAGGTCAAAAGATCTGAGCAGACACCTCACAAAAGAAGATACAGATGGCAAAGAAGCAGATGAAAAGGTGCTCAACACCAAGTGTCATTAGGGATTTGCAAGTGAAAAGAACAAGATACCACTACAAGACTATCAGAATGGAAGCAGCCGCATTGCACAGGGAGATCGGCTGGGTGCTTTGTGACCACCTAGAGGGGTGGGATAGGGAGGGTGGGAGGGAGGGAGACGCAAGAGGGAAGACATATGGGGATATATGGATATGTAGAGCTGATTCGCTTTGTTATCAAGCAGAAACTAACACACCATTGTAAAGCAGTTATACTCCAATAAAGATGTTTAAAAAAATAAAAATTAAAAAAAGACTATCAGAATGACAACATCCAAAAAAACCGACAATACCAAACGTTGACTGCAGAGCACAGGAAGACTCGCTCGGTACTGATGGGAACACAAAATGGTACAGCCGCTCTGAAAGACAATGTGGCAGTTTCTTACAAAACGAAACAGTCTTACCACCTGACTCAGTAATTGTATTCCTAAGTATTTACCCAAATGAGCTGAAACTTATGTCCCCACGGAAGTCTGCAACTGCCAAAACCTGGAAGTAACCAACATGTCCTGCAATAGGTGAATGAATAAACAAACTGTGCTACCAACAGACAATGAAGCATTGCTCATTTGATAAAAAGAAACAAGCTATCAAGTCACTAAAAAATATGGATGAATCTTAAATGCATATTACTAAACGAAAGAAGTCAGTCTGGGAAAGCTGCCTACTGTATGGTTCCAATTATATGACATTCTGGAAAGGCAAAATTATAAAGGTGGTAAACAGATCACTGGTTGCCAGTACTTGCAGGGGGTGAGGTTGAGTAGGTGAAGTGCAGAGGATTTTTGGGGGCGGTGATTCTGTGTGATACTGTAAAGTACACGCAAACTAGAAAAAAATGATTTTGGAGATCCCATAATGGAATAAAAAATATGACGAACAACACAACTGTATTACAAATGTGTGAAACAACCTTATTAAAGGGGATGCGGCGGGGGAGAATAGTGCTAGCCTAAGTAACTCTGGAAATGAGGAGAATCTGAAACACCAAAGAAGAAAGTAACTGCACACAGCACTGTACTCTAGCTGATAAAGTTGTTTTCCTTGGGGATATGGGTTAACAGTTCTGATATGGCTGTACATATATACCGGAACTGAACAATTAAGTAAATGGATGGCAGATGGCAGGAAGCAGGTTCCTCACTGTTGGAGTGGGAATTTACAGATGAAGAAGGGGAGAAGGCTAGAACGAGCCATGCAGTAGATTGGAGTTGGAGATATCAGTATGAACTCATGTTCAGCTTAACATAGATATAGATGGTTACATATAGAAAAATTTATAGATATGTGTATATACACAGATTAGTATATACACAAATATTTCCTTGCTCTTTCAGCTGAGAGGACCTAGAAGCAATGCCATCCCCATAGGAATGAGCACACCTAATGCCCAGATCTTGGTTTCTAACACCATTCTCCAATGAAAGGAACCAGGGCTGCTTAGAGAAATGGCACATTCGAGGACTGGAGCAGGAAATATGCAAGATGAGTTTGGAGCATCTTGTAGCTCCAGAAAATAAGGGAGTGCTCAAAAAATAAATAAATAAATAAAAGTTGATGTGTCATAGGGACACAGGAGCCAACTGAAAGAGCTCCCAGTGGCCAAAGCTGGAACAATTAGAGCACGAAAATTAAGTAGCATTGGATTATAACCCAAAGCATGAAATAAATATCCATGAGGCTATACTGATATAAAGTAATGATTAAATAAAGAAATAGGGAAAAGAGATCAATCCACTGTGCAGAATTCCAAATAACATACAGATACTCCAGCCTCAAGGAGCTGGTAACTTCCCAATTCTTAAGTCACTTCCTCCCACAGAGGAAAGCATGGAAATGGGGGAAGGAGTAACTTGACAGGGCAAGAACCTGACAAACACTACCTGAGCCAGGTGATCAACATTAGCATTTAAGTGATGTCACGTGGATAGGATGACCTTTGATATAAGATGATGAAAATGGCATTTTACTTCTGTCGTCTTCCTCCAAAGAGATACTACCCCAATCTAATGATGAGAACATTAGACAAATTCCAACTGAGGAACTCAAAACTGTCAAAGTCACCAAAAGCAAGCAAAGTCTGAGGAACTACCACAGCTGAGAGCCTGAGGAGACATGACTACTACATATAACGTGATATCCTAGACAGGATCATGGAACAGAAAAAGGACATAAGGGGAAAACTGAGGAAATCTGAATAAACCCTGGACTTTAGTTAATAATAATGTATCAAAGTTGGTTTATTCATCGTAACAAACATATACTATCATAAGATATTTTCAAAAGGGAACGCTGGGTGTGGGAATACAGGTACACTTACTATCTTCACAGTAATTCTGCGAATCTCAAAATATTCTAAAATTAAAAGTTTACTTTAAAAATGTTGATAGTCTTTTCCCAATTCACACACACACACACACACACAAAAATCGAAGAATAGATTTTTTTTCCGTTTTTATTAAAATTCTGCTGCAGAAGCAGTGGGTGAGCTAGTTACTAACCACGCTGGAGAAAGAGAGTAAGAGATTTGGGTTCCGATTCTTACTGGCCACGTGATTTTGGGAAAGTCACCATCGACGAGCCTCAGCTCTCTCATCAGTCAAATGAGCTCATGATACCCACTTCCAGGCACGCTGGAGGAATTAAACATCATAATCTACGTCAAACACATAACACAGGGCTTGACATAGAGTAAGCTCAAGAGACTGTTGCTTTAATGAGCTAGCCAGTGTAGACTGACTGCCAAATGTCCTGGTAGTAAATAGATTTCAACAGAAAAACTCAGAATGTATAAAATCTCTACGCTGAGTCCTTTATTGTGGAGGAGAGCATGACAAAGTCTTACTCTTAACCCATCAAGCATCAATATCAGTTCCCAAAACACATTCAAACAGGTATCTACTCCAGGTTCAAGTGATACACTCTAACTCACAGAAAGCCTTTCTGGTGGGAGAGATTTGGAGATTTCTTCTCTAATCTGCTCAGTCTGACTCCAGGGCTCAGCCCATACAAATGGGTCTTTAGTCCCTGGCCCCGTGGGTGCAGCCTGAAAAATGTGCTCCCTCTCCCTTCTCTCCACCCTGCCCCTGTGCCGCCTTTTGCTCTGCCTTTCCTTTTGCTCCTTCATGCTAAAACCCCTCCATGCCTGTCCTTTGAGATTCAGTTCTGCTCCATGGTCAAGTCGTGAGAATGGAGAAGACAGTTAAAAGACAATCAAACTCTAGGGACTTGCCTGGTGGTGCAGTGGTTAAGAATCCGCCTGCTAATGCAGGGGACATGGGTTCGAGTCCTGGTCCAGGAAGATCCCACGTGCCGCGGAGCAACTAAGCCCGTCGGCAACAAACACTGAGCCTGTGCTCCAGAGCCCACGAGCCACAACTACTGAAGCCCGCGCACCTAGAGCCCGAGTTCCGCAACAAAAGCCACTGCAACGAGAAGCCCGCGCACCACAATGAAGAGTAGCCCCCGCTCGCCGCAACTAGAGAAAGCCCTCACACAGCACCCAAGACCCGACGCAGCCAAAAAAAAAAAAGATACGCCCAGCAAAGGGTTCACACCCACTAGCAAACCTCCTTATATATTATGAAGCTCAGAGGGGAGTTTCATTGTAAAAGGCCTCCTTCTCTTCCCTGGCCTCAGCAAGGGCAGCCTGCAGGACAGGAGGAGAGAATAGGGCAAGAAGGGCCACCACTGTACATGTCATTTCCTAGAAATATTTTACATACATCTTTGTGAGGCATGAAAATGCTACATATGTGATTATAAAATTTTCCATCCATAAAGCTACTCCTGGTTTATATATGGAAAATGGGTCATTATTTTGTGATGTCCCCAGAAGTGACTCACAGGGACTTGGCCACAGGAGCAAATGTGAGAAGCACTGCCCAGACCTAAGACTCACCACACTGGTTTAACACATCCATAGAAAATAGACACCCCAGACTGCGGGCTTCCTGGCCTTTTGCATGTTTTCTGATCTTGTGGGAGCAAAACTCCCCTGAATCTAGGCAGCCTGATATTCCGTATAGTTTTTACTATTATCACTTAATTGCAGTCATCTGACTTACAGCAGCAGACCCGGATCTAGACACTCCAAACCTGTATTCTTTATTGAGGGTGGGGATAGAAAATGACTGATTGATGATTTAACTCACCTCTGAGAGGGAGCCCTCAACAACTTCTGATATCTAAGCCAGAGTTCCATCCTAAAATACAGTTGACCCTTGAGTAACATGGGTTTGAACTGCAGTTTGAACTGTGCGGGTCCACTTACACGGAGTTTTTTTCCAACAAATACAGCACCTGTATTTTCATTATACAGACCTTTACGTTAAGTAAGTGTGGGGAAAAGCCTGCGTTCAATTAGAGATCACATTATGCGGAATCAAAAGAACTAGAGTTTGAATCCTCATTCTAACCAAACTGTTTGAGCTTCCAGCCCTTGGGTGAGTCGTTTACCAATTCCTGTTTTTGAGGCAGAGACTGAGCATGAGAGGATTTTCGACTCCACGGGAGGTCAGTGCCCCTAACCCCCGCGTGGTGCAAGGGTCAAATGACCCACCTTACCTGGCTCTTCCAGTTAAACGTCTTATATTTAGTTTCCTGTAACGCTGCACATTGAGTTTCCTCAGACTCCGTTGAAAACTCCTCGGCCCGACTCCAGGGGTCGGCGAGTAGCCGGCGGAACGCCGAGCGTCCGAGACGGGAAACGCGAGCGGAGCTGCCGGCCCGCGCAGCCACGCCCCGCTCGCCCGGAGCCTCGCCTGCGTGCACGGGGCCTGGGCACCTGCGTGCGGCGTGGGTGGGGGCGGGACCACGCGCACGCCCACCCCCCCCCCCACACGCCTTGCCCCCTCGAGCGTGCGCGGCTCGCTTCACGCCGATCTCCCCTCGGCGGCGCGCTCGTGCTGCCCGACAGAGGGCGCGCGCGCGGCGGGGGTGCTGAGGAGACCGCGGTGCGCGCCCCGCCAGCCTCGCTGCTCCCCTCCCTGCCTGCTCGCCGGCAGGTGTGCTTCTTACAGGCGAGGGTAGGAAGCTTTCCACTCGGAATATTCCCGAGTGCTGCGTGACTGTAAAACCCATTTCACCAGAGGAGACTGAAACGAGAGCGCGCTCATCAGCCAGTGTGGGAAACCAGTGCTCAACATCAGCTACCGGCCGCCTTAGGACCACGGCGGCCCAGGTGCAATCCCTCTGTTCCTCCACCTTGAAAGTACCCACCAAGCATCCAAGTGCCGGTTCCTCGCCACCCTGCACGTGATCACGGCCCTGCAGAGTGTCTGGCGGTGGACCTCGCAGGCCTGCACGGCCCACCTGCACTACAAATGGATCCCTGTGCTAGACAGCCACGCGGCTGACATTCGCTCTTGCTTCCAAGGAGCAATAGGCTTCACTGACTGGGTCTGGGAAAAGGAAGGCAAGGTCCTGGTCCACTGTGAAGCTGGGATCTCCCGTTCGCCTGCCATCGGCATAGCTCATGTCAGTTCCGCCTGAAAGAGGCCACTGATCACATCCAGAGGAGGAGGAGAGTGACCTTGCCCAGCTTTGGCTTCCTGAGATCCTGCCTCGCACTCCCTGCCCCGGGATCCCTTCTGCCCGCAGGGTGCATCCCGCTCGTCATGTAAAGCCCATTTGCAGACACTGAGCCCTGACGTGCAGGGTTCCTACTGCACGTTCCCTACCACCCGCTGGACGGCCTTAGAGCTCACCAAGAGTTTCATGGCCACATACACATCCTGCTAAAACTGGGATGGGGGAACCAGCCCAGCCCCAAGAACAACTGTGGTTTTGTTTTTTAAACTCGTGGACATTTTATGGCTGTGCGGTACTGAATTGCTCCCTCTGTCAGGCTGCCCCAGTGGGGTAGAGTGGCCACCAGGCTTGCAAACTTCAGACTGACCTTGAAGATACGTTCTCAGAGGGAAGGAAAGCCAAGCTGCTTCAAGAGCACAGCCTGTGCTGACTAACTACTGTTCTTCCAGATCCCCTGCCCTCTCAGGACTAACCAGTCCTTGGATGTCAAAATTTGCCTTTTCATTTCAAGCATAAGGCAATAAACACCGGCATCCACGTGGGAGAAGGCAGTTGCTAGACCAGGAGAAAAGGCAATTACAAGGCCAACTGATTTTGAAGGAAGCACGATTTCCACCTTATCTTTTTAACTTTGGCTGTCTCAGTATCTGTCTTTGTTGCTTTAGGGCATAAACCGATCACCACCTAGTCAGGAGAGTAACCTGCAGGGTCTGTAGGGACATGAATATATAAGCTGGTTGGAACCCCTTGAGCCCAGTGGAGGCAGATTCTCTCCAAGGGGAGGGCTCTGGGGTGAAAGGAAGAAGCAAGTAGCCTGTTCCTGGGACAGCTGGGCTTCCCGGGACTGAGCAGGGTCATGCCAAGCGGGAGACAAAGCTGGGTAAATACTCCATGCTCTGGCCAGCAAAGGCCTGAAACCAGGCACAGGACAGGCTTGAATTTCTATGTGGAGATTTGAAGGCTTCAACCAAGGGGAGAAACAAAGGATACAGAGGGTAGGAATAAGGCTGACATGCATTCCCTTACTCTGGATCTGTTCGTATTAGAAGCTACATGTGAACGATGCTGAAACCTCATATCAAAAACAGAACTGGCAGTTATCCCACTGAAGAGCTGAAAAGTTTTGATTCCACCTCTTCCTTTGTTTCGTCTATGCTCTGAAATCATTTTCTATGGTTTCTTTGTTTTCCTAGCAACTTGGAATACGCTATCTGGAGCGCGTCCTTCATCTTCCTTCTCTTGCTTTAAGACTCTAATAGGAACCTGTTTTCCCTACTAACTTAGGGTCTTCAAAGCACAAAGTTAGGTCTAAATTATGGAGCTCTGAACTGTCTGGAATACTTAGGATTTATCTGGAATAGATACTGTAAATCATAAAATGTGACAAGGAGAAAAGTCAGAAGGTAAACGTACAGAGGTTCCCTTCTAGCAGTTGGTCGTGGGATGTGTGCTGTCCCGGTGACTGGGGAGGAAATGGTATAGAGTCAGAGCAAGACTGGAAATAGATTTTAACACTGGGCAGAGCCTCATTCCCCATTCACCATACCATCACTAAGACCTTCCCTGAGGGAGCCAGCACTGTGGCGGGCAAGGTTTTAATTCCCTGCAAACATCCAGGCTTCCCAGAGGTCAGGACACTCCAGGCACTGCATGGAGGCTGGGTACTGTCCCCATCCCCTGGGCACTGCCATGCTCAGTCTCTGAACCCAGCTGAGCCAGGGTTAGGCTACTCACTTCTTCCTTTCCTCCAGAACCCTTCCCTTTAGACAATCCAGGCCTACATATTCTTGAACTGGACTTGGAAAACTCAAAATCCACTTAACTCTTCCATGAGGCAAGGGAAGCCTGACTTCTACTGCCTGGAACTCAGCCCTACCTCTTCAGGATGGGAAGGAAAACCTGCCTCTCATTCCTTCCTCTTGAGCTTACTGCCAAGGAAACAAGAGCTCAGTCTCAAGTCATCCTGCCAAAATGTTAACAGTGATTTGTTCTAGTTGGAGTTCCAGGTGATTCAGATTTTCTCCTTTATACTTTTCTGTATTTTTTAACTTTCTACAGTGATTCTGTATTCCTCCTGTATGTCAGGAAAAAAATACCAAAAAGAAAAAATTCCTGCTTTAAGGATCGCCTCTCCCCAAACCTTTCCAGATGCTTTATCCTAGGTGAGAATCGTTTACTCTGGACCCCACCCCCGCCCAAGAGTCTCACCTGTACCTCCATCACAGCCCTTATTATTCTGCATGGTCAGCGTTGCCGTGTTCTTCCAATCCTCGGTGATTAGTTCAGTCACCAGCATATAGTAGGCTTGTCTACTGAATACATTAATAAGTCAATAAATGAATAAGTGAATGACTGAGAGATCCTGTATTACCGGACCCACTCTGGACTTTAAAATTTTTCCTAGTCATAGATGAGTTCATATCTATTAGGACAAAGGTGATCCTTTAAGACCAAGATGGTTTTCCAAAACTCAAGAATCCAAGAGATCTGGCAACCTCACTGATATAGAAACCTAAAACTTGTTTGAAATATTTCTGTATTCCTGATCCAAACTCCTTGCTAATCCTTGTATTAATCTTTAGAAATGTACTTGAAGTACCATAGCCTTGGGCTCTAATGGATTACAGCTGGGAAAGTTGTAATTTGTCCTCACCTACTGTTTAACAAGCCACCTCCACACCAGGTTCCACTGACATATTATGTCCTTTCTGGTTTGTTTCTTATTAATATAAAGCTGATGGTTCAACTACAGAACAGCAAGGGTTGCAGGGAAGGGCTAGTGATCATCCTAAATACTTAGCTCACTTCTTTACTGTGATTTCAGGGGTCCAAGAAAGCCCTCTTGAATCCCAACCATTCTCCCATTCCTTCACTAACTCCTTTCATTCCCGTAATATGGGAACAAAGCCTTCATTCCAAGATAAAGCTGACCCTATACACTTACTTCCAGGAAAGAGACATGGGCTAACAGCCCTACCAAGATTTAAACAGCATCCCACAGACCCTGAAAGGAGAGGCCCTGCAGAGACCAGGAAGGCAAGTTTGGAGAACTTAAGTCCATCCTTGACCCGTCCCAGTTTTGCCCAAGCTTGCCTAGCTTTCAGACTAGATGCAGGCTATTAATGTTGGAATCGTTGGGTTGGGATTTCTCTAAGGCCAAAACAACGTGGCTCCTGGTTCGCTCTCCCCTTACCCTCTACTGTGGAGAACGAGACTGAGACAGCTGATTAGGGACGCATCGCTGGGAACAGCACAAATGCAAAAGAGGACTTGCAAAGGGGAAAGCGTGTTTTCTGTTTTAAGAAACCTGCTGACATAGGGAATGCTCCTGTTTTTCTGTAGAAATGCTTCCTTCAGTGGACAAAATTCAGCCACAATCAAGCTAATTGAATGCACAAATGTAATATTTTTCCAGGGCACCTCCAATTTAATGCTTGATGAAATCGTGTCTTTCGCATATATTTACAAAAGCTTTTCTTCATCCAGAAATGTCTGTTAAAATTGCCTATAGATGCTGAGATAGCAAATCACTCTTCTAATGTAATGAGATAAGTCATCTCTATAAACTTTGCTTGCTCAAATGTACTCGCATAAAAGAAATCAGGCTACAGGCTTTTTTCAATAAACAGAATGAACAACTAGAACTTGATGGCTATAGCATGTTCTGCCTCATTGCTAAGGGATGTTTAAAATCGCTCCCTCTCTCTTGCAGCGGAGTTTTCATTTTGGTAGTTGATGGAAAAAGGAGGTCAGATAAACTAATGTGGATGGGAAGGCAAAGCCGTTTGTCAAAATGTGGGGAGAGGCCTGGAGACTGGAGTCATTTAAAGACTAAAAATTGATTTAAAAGATTTCTGTCCTCAAATCATTTTTCTTGCTAAATGCAGCCACTTTGTGAGCCTGGTTTCCCCTGCTCTAGCTATCTTTACTAATAATTTACGCCACAGGAACTTCACATACTGGGAAGATTCATATGCGTGGTCATTGATGCATAGCCCAGTAAGATGGGTCCAAAGATCAAGAGTCTGTGGAAAAGACAAGGTTTAGCCACCTGTTTCTAAGTAAGATTTGTCTTCCAACTCTAATCTGGAAGCCAACAATGTGACAAAAAGGCTTAGTAGATCATCTCACACACACCTACGGTCAACCATATAGGGCTGTCATGTATGGCCGCTCAGGTTGTGCACTGCATAAGTCCAGGGGACATACCATTCACATAGGCTACAATGTGAAGGGTGCCGTCTGGAGCTGTGCAATGTGACAGTCCTGTCCTGCTCCACCACACAGGTCAGGGAGAAAAAAAATCGTATCTTCTTGTTCACAACCATAGTTTAATAAGTTTCCATGACTAAACTGCATGCATTTACCTTTAACTCCTCCAAGAATACAAAGTTCTTCTTATCGGCTGCCATTGTTAAAGCCTGCCGCATTCCCTTTTCCTTCTCTTGACAAAGTAAAATTGGGAGAATAGTCAAATCTCCAGATGGTTCTTTACTTCCAGAAACGGATTGGGGACTTCCCTGGTAATGCAGTGGTTAGGACTCCACTGCGTCTCCAATGCAGGGGGCCCGGGTTCGATCCCAGGTCAGGGAACTAGATCCCACAAGCGTGCTGCAACTAAGGAGCCCGCCTGCTGCAACTAAGACCCGGCGCAACCAAATAAATAATTTAATTAAAAAAAAAAAGAAATGGCTTGGACAGCTTAACTGTGGAGGACAAGCTGGAATCCAGAAGATGAGGCCAAATTCTAAGTGCCCTTTCTGTCAGTTTTGGAAAACACTAGACAGCCATTGTTCCATTCAGAGGAGACAGCAGGCAGCATTTGGAACGGTTCTCCGGGGGCCTTCCTTTCGCCAAGCTGCCTTTTGGGCGTTCCCTCACGCCTGCTGGAGGGTCCAGAGCTGCCAGACCAGTGGCCAGGCCACCCTGGGCAGGGCGAGAGCAGGAGCCTGCCCACACCCTGGCTGCCCAGCCCTGCCTTCTCTTTCCACCACCTTTCCCTCTGCTGCATGAAACGCATTGTGTGGTGGGAAGAAACAGCCCGAATGCTTCGTGATCTGAAACACCGCTCCCGACAGCCTCTGCTCAGCCCAATCAGTTTTGTTTTCATGGCCGCGCCACGCGGTGTGCAGGATCTTAGCTCCCCAACCAGGGGTCGAACCTGTGCCCCCTGCATTGGGAGCACGGAGTCTCAACCACTGGACTGCCAGGGAAGTCGCAGAGCCCGACCACTTCTGAGGGCAACACCAGCATGTGTGGGGAGACAGAAATTCCCCGCTTCTTATGCAGTTCCTTGAACTCTGCCCCAAGCACGCGGAAAAGTATCTTCTGGGATCAGAGGCATCACATCTAATATGCATAGGAAGAGACATTTGAGAAGACACACTATTTTTTGCCTAACTTGCATTTTAAAGAGTATCTCAGTGGCCTTACGGGCACTTTGTGGGCCTAGTGACTGAAGAGCCCTGTTCCATCTGAGTTTCTACAGCAAGTCTGCCAAAGGTCAAAATAGCAAATCAATCGGTCCACAGATGTGTATCTTTTGGTTATCGTGGTGCTGTTTTCATTGGATCTGAAGGCTGAAAGTGGGGCAGGTGTTCTCCATTCTCCAGGCTCCCCACTTCTGTCCAACCAGCCCATTTCACACCTGCATTTCCACTATCTGCCTAGTCCCTGCAGACCACTAAGCGCGTCCAACATCAGCCAGGTGTCAAGAATTAGTGACTGACACAGCACCCTTTACGAGGAGGAAATGTAGTGTAAGAATTTGGGGATAGTCATCAACACTGCCCCAGCCCTACCCCCAGCTTAGGGGAGGTACCTGTATGAGCAAGCCATCTGCAGGGTCCTGGGCTAGAAGCCAATGAACAGCACCTTCACCTTGCGAGCGGAGACAGGTACGTCAACACACACGCCTGCTTAGTACACAGTCTATCCATGGAAGGAAGGACCAGAAACCACGTGACTCTAGGAAGGCCCCCTGGCTGGCTGGGAAGAGAGTGGGAGGGAGATGTAATTTTCACTGCACAGACTGTGTGACGTTTGAAATGTGAACCAGGTGTATGAATTACCTTTAATCAGAACCATAAGAATGCTCGTGGAGAGCTTCCTCCCAGCTGTAACACTTCCCCTTAGATATCAGGGCATGGCTCAGACATTTTCTTCTCTGGGTCATCTTTCTCAATACTCCCAGGCAAAGCCAATCGCTTTCTTCTCTGTGTGCCCGTCTACTTTCGTTACACCGCTTGTACGAGGATGCTGTAGCCTGACTCTGACAGGTGAGCCCTCGAGGCTGGGGCAGGATGTTACTGATTTCTGTAATTCTTATGGGAATACTTGGAATATTTGCTAAATGGAGTCTACCACACCATCCTACCCTTTTCCCAGTTTGAGGCCCCTGCAGCTTGTTTTCACCTAACTTACCTGTATAAAGATGAGCAGATGAAGGGGTCATTCTGGGATTTTTTCCCCCCATAGGTACTATCATCCCCCGTGCAATAGAACCTTCTATTATAATGAAAATGTACGCTGCCTGTGCTGTCCAATACGCTAGGTGCTAACCACACGTGGATACTGAGTATCTGAAATGTGGACAGACTGACTGAGGAATTGACCTTTTAATTATTTCGTTTAAATAAATTTAAATGTAAATAGTAGCTACTATATCGGACAGCTCCTTTCTAGAGCTTTCTTCCTCAAGGGGACAGCCTTACCGGCCCAACAATACAACCCTTAAGCACGTTTGATTTTGAAACAATTAAATTGAGAGCAAGGTCAACAAAGTACTTGTTCCTAAAGTAAAAATTCAGTTTATTCATCTGTTTACGACACAGTACTCAAAAGGCAAAGTGTTTCACATCATAGATTTCACTTCCAATTCCTCGGAATGTTCATTTCTTTTACTGTAAAGAGAGACTAGACCGGAAAGGCAGGCAATGCTTAGGCAACTAAACTAAGGATGGAGCAGGTGAGGTGGGCAGCACTAACGTCATCCTCCCAGGGATGGGCACAAGGGGGTTGTTAGCCACAAGCTGATTGTGTAGAACTGTTAGCTGGGAGCGCAGAGCAGCCATCCTGGACCCTCAGGCCATTGAGGGCTTCAGTCATCCCCACCGCACAGGTACAGCAGCGCTTTCTGGTAGTCACCCTTGGTGTCTTGCTATAAGTGGCCAAGGAGAAAAAAGAAATTCAGGGTCAGGAGAAAGACCCACACTCTGCAGAAACACACAAGCAGGCCCCACGGCACATGGAGCCTCTGTGGGACCTGCCCAGACACACCCAAACCATCAGAGGACCCTCAGGGATCGCGGCCCAGGGGAGATTATTGCCACAAGGGTAGAGAGAACACAGGGTCCTGGGGATTAACATGGTAAGTGGCCAAAGGACAGAACCCAGTCTGCTCCTCCTGCACTGAGGTCCTGCAAACAGCACCTGTTTTCTCCCTGGCCCACATCCTTCCAGAGAAGACACGCGAGGCACCTTCCTGCCTGACTGTGTTGTTTCGTGGACTCTTAAGGTCACATGGGAATAAGCTGATGAGTTAAGGAAATAATTACTGAGTCTAAATCCTCCCTGAATTTTAAACATATGCCCTAGTAAACCTAGTTATAGCAAACCCAGCTCTAAATTCATCCTTGGTAACCACTGACACGACGTTGAAATTTTCAGGATCTTTCAGAAAGAGGGGTTTGCAACATCTGTCTGAATTAAACACAGTGGGAGGGACCACGGTGAAGGCAACTGCTTCTTATATACGAACACTCTATCCCTCCAAAACAGGGACAGGCTAAATGGGGAGGGGAGAGATGGGAGTTCTGAGTGAGGAAATGTTGCCAGGCTTATCACAGAGGAGTTTCAAGAAATGGAAATATAATAAAACGTAGATTAAATTGATCTAAGTCTTTTCAGGACGTCAGCAAGTCCTGCAGGATCACTGTCATGAGCACCAACTGTCACTGCAGAATATGTGTGGGAAATATGAAATATCTGCCTGATTCTGTAAGATGCCAGGACAAATCCTAATAGCAGTTTCAAAATAAATCCCTGATATTTGATGACTAGCATCTCTTCCCCGGGGAATTAGAAAACAGAAAACCGCCATTCTGCCATTGTTCTTTTTTTTTTGGTACGCGGGCCTCTCACTGCTGTGGCCTCTCCCGTTGCAGAGCACAGTCTCCGGACGCGCAGGCTCAGCGGCCATGGCTCACGGGCCCAGCCGCTCCGCGGCATGTGGGATCCTCCCGGACCGGGGCACGAACCCGTGTCCTCTGCATCAGCAGGCAGACTCTCAACCACTGCGCCACCAGGGAAGCCCTCTGCCATTGTTCTGACAGGCACGTGCCCAGGACTCCCAGCCCTCTGATGGTCAGGTGGGGCCTTACCTGAATGTAATAGTACAGGGACTTGCCGTACTTTTTCTTGAATTCACATCTGATTTTCAACATGTCCACTTCACTGCGGGAGATCATGATTCTAATCAGGACCTTATCGCGAGTGCCCTTGCCCTGAAAGTCAAATTTACACTCCGAGTTATAATTCGCTGACAATGTTAATCATTAAAAAAGAGTCTAGTGAGTTCTCCTGCGCATGGAACTCATTTGGGTTCCTGATGCCGCCCTCTAAGAGACTGCAAAGATAACCGCAAAACTGCTCCCTTAAGAACAATGAGCGCCTTGGAATTCCAAACACACCAGCATGAAATCGGCACAAAGTCCCCATGCTGTACATTCAGTAAACGTGAACTGAGCGCTAACCACTGCAAGGCTCAGGTCAGGAAGTGCGCGAGTTTACGTACGTAACACAAAGCTCCTGGCTCTCGGGGGCTTAGAGAGCACATGCTACCACGCTCACCGTGGCTCTATGCCATTTGAATGGTACAAGCAATAAGGACCACTGAAGTTTACATCCAAAACCTCAGAGCAGAGAACGGGCCATACCTGACATGGAACCTGAGGGGAGACGGAAGAGAGGCAGTGTGGACAAGGGGGTGACCCAGGAAGAGGCGGCAAGGGCCTGGAAGCCAGGAGGCACAAGGCACATCTAAGGCGTGGAAAAGGGGATGCGACTGTGGGAAGAGACAGTCCATTTAAGGGAAAAGTGCAGGGCTGGCTTTGGAGTCAGACAGACCCAAGTTCAAGTTGGGCTATGTAACCTCAAGCAAGCTGAAGCTTTCCAAGCTCCATTCTCCTCATCTAGAAGGAAAAGAGTCACACAAGCCTCACAGGTTTTTTGGTAATGATTTAAGATAAAGTAAGTCGCACAATGCCTACTGCCTAGTGGTTGCTTAAGAACCTCTTTTCCTTGTCTGTCCTTACTCTGGGGTACCGGGAGGGAATCACTGAGAAATCTGAACAGGAATCTGACATGATCACCATCTAGCCTTTTCTCTCTCCCGTGGCACTTTGCTTTCTACCTGTACACAAACACGTGTTCAAGTAGTTGGGAGAAACGGAAGACAGATTGGTGGTTTTCTCACCTGTCACATAAAAGCAGAGCTGACTAGTGTGTTCCTGCACCTAGACAGTGGGGTCCCTTCCTCCATCCACTAGTCAGGAGCTTTCGTCTGGGGCACAAAGGAAGAAAAAGCCTAGTGTGGAAACATGGACCTCTCGGCCAGTCGCCCTTACCTTCATGGAGTCGTACAGTCTGTCAGCAAAATACAGGGGCTTGTTCTGAATGCACTGCACTGTGGAGAGAAGAAAAAGGTCAGTAACTCCTCTCTCCTCCACCAGTAGGGGGCGAAGCCCTGACCTGGGGCACCACCAGATGACCAGACGTAACAGGAATGGGCTCTGCAAAATGGGAAACGCTCAGGGAGAACCAGGAATCCTCTGAATCAGCCAGCTGTGCTTTTTTTTTAAAAATAAATTTATATATTATTTATTTTTGGCTGCACTGGGTCTTTATTGCTGCAGGCGGGCTTCCTCTAGTTGCGGCGAGCGGGGGCCACTCTTCATTGTGGTGCGCGGGCTTCTCATTGCGGTGGCTTCTCTTGTTGGGGAGCACGGGCTTTAGGCCCACGGGCTTCAGTAGTGGTGGCGCACGGGCTTAGTTGCTCCGCGGCACATGGGATCTTCCCGTACCAGGGCTTGAACCCATGTCCCCTGCATTGGCAGACGGATTCTTAGCCACTGTGCCACCAGGGAAGTCCCCCAACTGTGCTCTTAAACCAGGGGACTCTGAGCAATGCAGAAACCCAAATGGATGTGTGAGTTCCCCCAATGGAGAGAGCCCTTTCTCTGGTTATCTTTTTTTTTTTTTTTTTTTGTGGTACAGGGGCCTCTCACTGTTGTGGCCTCTCCCGTTGCGGAGCACAGGCTCCGGACGCGCAGGCTCAGCGGCCATGGCTGACGGGCCCAGCCGCTCCGCGGCATGTGGGATTTTCCCGGACCGGGGCACGAACCCGTGGTCCCCTGCATCGGCAGGCGGACTCTCAACCACTGCGCCACCAGGGAAGCCCTCTCTGGTTATCTTATTCCTCCTGGGCAACGCTCCATTCTACCAACGTAAGCCCTTTTTCAGTTCCGTGTCTTAAATTCATACGGTGAAGATTATGAAACTACCCAAATCATGTAAAGAAGCCATGCCTCATGTCTCCCAAAGCCACTTGAATTAACAGGATGGCCATTTGTTACTTCTGCTTCAGCACAGCTAGCTGACCGAAAGCTGATGTCCACTAGGGATGGGGGGGCCACACCTGCTTACCCAGGTTCAGGAAAGCGTTTTCCAGGTCTCCTTTAACCTCCATCTTGATGCTCTCCAGCATGTCATAAGGGCTGTAGCTCTTGTACCTTTCAAATACTAAAGAAAAGCAACAGATAAGTATTATAACAGAGCTACTAGTCAAAGCTATCAATGGTCACCCACACGGTTATGCATCACACACACACACACACACACACACACACAGATGATGATAATCATAGCGTCCTAGAGGGTTAGGGACTGCCATGCAGACCAGAGCTGACACTGTACCACGTGCCCTGGGACAGCCGTACCGTGCACCTGTCCTAAATGGCACTGCCCCAGCCACATGTTTTGACCATCTTCATCTCTCCAGCGTGGAACCCACTTTCTCTGGGCCACAAGAAACAGTACATAGCACCCAACTAAGTCCATTACTTCAACAGATACAGCAAGATAAAAGGATCCAGACGAGAAGAGGCGCACAACAAAGCACCACACAGAAGGATTTAGGGGAAAAAAACGATCCAAAATGGGAAAGAAGGATGAATGGACTTGGTGAGGAAAAATGGGTGAGATGAGAGGGTACAAAGCGGGGAGTGTACTCTGTTCTGGCAGACCCGAGCCCCAACACAGACACCCAGCTGGCCCACTGGAGAGGGCCCTCCGGTTTGGCCCTGGGGCTCTAAGACCTCCCCAGCACAGCACTCACCTTTCTGGAGGTGGCACACACTCCGCTCGGTCATGATGCTGATCCACTTGGGAACATCAGTTCCTTTCCTCTTCACGCCAGCATCGTAGAGTTCCTACGAGCACAACCGACCATGAAAGTTAATTCCACAGTCCAGAGCAAGGTCATTAAAAACCCGTCACGCACAAAACCCCAAAACCTATACATTCAGAACACCAAAATGAGAAAGGACGATTGCACTGCAGACACAGGAAAAATGTGCTGTTTAGGTCAAAAGTCTTAAGAGCAGTCTTCCTGAAGCACAGACATACAGCATGACAGGAGGTTGTTCTTGAGGGTGATGCTGTAGAAATCTCCTTCCCTGAACACCGAAGGCATGACCAAGAACCTCTACTCATATAGAGAAGGACAAGCCAATGCTCATTGGCACACCCAGCTCTCCTCCATTCGGCACGTTCAATAGCACAACAACTACTGGTCATCTACTAAAGACAGCTACAAGTCACATACCCACCCCCAGAATTCCTAGAGACTCCGGAAATGACGGAGCTGAAAACAAAAAAAAAGCTGGTCCAATCACATTTTCAGTTTCTGGAAATTTTAGGGGCTATAAGCGACACTAAGAATGGCAGGAAAGGAGGGAGAAAGGCTTATGCAAGAGCCGATACTTATTCAGTGACCATCCACTATCTGGGAGCTGCAGAACCCTTTTCTAGGGATTTCCCTGATGGCGCAGCGGTTAAGAATCCGCCTGCCAATGCAGGGGACATGGGTTCGAGCCCTGGTCCGGGAAGATCCCACATGCTGTGGAGCAACTAAGCCCGTGCGCCACAACTACTGAGCCTGCGCTCTAGAGCCCGGGAGCCACAAGTACTGAAGCCCGCGCGCCTAGAGACCATGTTCCGCAACAACAGAAGGGAAAGCCTGCGCAGTAAAGAAGACCCAACGCAGCCAAAAATAAATAAACAAATAAATTTAATAAAAAATAAATTAAAAAAACCCTTTTCTACCTCCTGCTAAGTGGGCTATGTGAAATATACTGAATTTTAAAACTAAAACGGATTAAAATTGATTTTGTTCTTCAGCTCTTATGAAATACTTCGAGACAGCTGTCGACCGTCTGGGAAAGGCATGTAGTTCATAGTGATCTGAATCAGCTTCACAAATAGTTCTGGATGATTATGGAATGAGAACCAGCAGTTCTATTCAGCCAGAAAAGAAGGAAGGGCCTCTGCCTCTCTCACCTCTTCCCCCCACCACCAAGGGCAGTAAGCCTTCCTATCCCCGCCTGTGCCTCTACCATCTCCTCCCACTGTTCTGTGCTGTGAATTCTATTAGTGTGTGTTTGCAGCAAATGCCCACCAGTGTGAACACCAGCATCACACCCTGCAGAAAAAAGCAAAGCCTAAATGAGCAAATGTGAGTCAGAAATTGACCTGTAACTGACACCAGCATTATAAGGGTATATCCCATTATAACCACAGCTTCCAGAAAGTGACAACGAAGCCCACAAATTCTTTGACCTTCCTCCCTTCCAAACGTGGAGCCTACTTCCCCTCCCACTGACTGGAAGCGAGACCTAGTGACTCGCCTCTAATGAACAGAGCGCGACAGAAGTGACAGTGTGTGTGACTCTTGAGATTACACCATAAAAGGCACCTGGCTTCCTCCTGGCTGTGTCTCTTGGATCACTCACTCTGGGGAGAGCCAGCTGCCATCTGTGAGGACACTCAAGCAACCCCTTCGAGAGGCCCACGTGGAAAAAGAGTAAGGCCTCCTGCCAACAGTCACATGGGTGGGGGACTACTACATCCTCCTGAAGCTGTCAGGCCCTCAGATGACGCAGCCCTGGTCCACACTTGGTCTCCAACCTCAGGAGAAGTCCTGAGCCACTTCCCGGTTCCTGACCCACAGAAACTGAGAGATAATAAATGCTTGTTGTTCTAAGCCACTGAGTTTGAGGTCATTTGTTATGCAGGATGGATAACTATACCCAGTATCCAGAGACTAGGAAACAAAACCCCGAACACCAAGAAGCTTGGCACTGACCCGGGCATCTTGGTCAATCAGTTCATAATCAATGACGGAGCCATCCTCTGCTCTTCGACCCTACAGGAAAAAAAAAAAAAAAAATTAAGAACATCAAATGTATTTCTTTGTACATTTTAAAACTGAAAATGTTAGTTTCTCCCCAACTCATGTAAGCCACTATTTACTGAATAAACACCCTCTTGAAATTTTTCTTCACTTAAAAGTCTAGGTTAGGGCTTCCCTGGTGGCTCAGTGGTTGGGCGTCCGCCTGCCGATGCAGGGGACACAGGTTCATGCCCCGGTCCGGGAGGATCCCACATGCCGCGGAGCGGCTGGGCCCATGGGCCATGGCTGCTGAGCCTGCGTGTCCGGAGCCTGTGCTCCGCAACGGGAGAGGCCACAACAGTGAGAGGCCCGCGTACCGCCAAAAAAAAAAAAAAAGTCTAGGTTAAAAGCAAAAAGTCTAGGTAAGACCAAGGATTGTTACAATAATTGAGGCAGTGAAGTGGGGGCTATACCCTCTTGTTACCCAGTTCTGGGCTAAGCACCTTACAGAATCTACCCTCCTCCCCCTAAAAAAGGTAATGATATTTAGCTCCTTCCTTCAGAGAGTTCACAGCCCAGATGGAGAAATACGCATGGAATAAATGGTAAAACAACACAGTATCTGTGGCTCTAAGTAGACGTGAAATGCAAAAGAAGGCAGAAATCTGTCAGGCAGAATCGTCAGCAAAGTCTGTGGACAATGGGGTACAGCTGAGGCAAAGCGCAAAGGCTCCATCAGATGAGGCTGGCAGTGGGAAGCAGGAGAAGCCATTCCGCACAAGAGGAGCGGCACAGGGGAGTGACGTGCGCCCAGCCAAGGAGAAGGTGAGCGGGAGGGAAGCCTAGCGAGGACTAAGTTAGGGAGGGCCAGCGGACAGAAGACACTTAAAGGCAGTTGAGAGTTTGGATTTGATGCAGCAGAAATGTCTGTTGATCAGGAGCTTGGTGCAAGTGGATTTCAAAAAGATGGGTGGGGGCTTCCCTGGTGGCACAGTGGTTGAGAGTCTGCCTGCCGATGCAGGGGACACGGGTTCGTGCCCCGGTCTGGGAAGATCTCACATGCCGCGGAGCGGCTGGGCCCGTGAGCCATGGCCGCTGAGCCTGCGCGTCTGGAGCCTGTTGCTCCGCAACGGGAGAGGCCACAACAGTGAGAGGCCTGCGTACCGCAAAAAAAAAAAAAAAAAAAAAAAAGATGGGTGGGTGGCGGTATGCAGGGCACGTGGTAGAGAAGTGAGCTGGGGAGGGGAGTACGGAGCTGTTATGGTGATGGAGAGGTGCGTGGGCAGGACACAGCATGCCCATCGACCATTTGTCATCAGGGTTCCCAGGGGAAAATTCCTTTTCCCTCGCCCAGCTAATACACATTAAACTGCACTCGGGTCAGAACTCAGACTAAGGAAGGAAATGCCTTTCATCCACATTAATGTGTTCACATTAGCAAACAAGCAAAGACCTCTCCAGGGAAACCACTACCTGGACAAACCGTCTCTTAAGAAATGAAAGCAAGTGAAAGGAACAAGAGGGTCACTTGCCCCTGGGTCCTATGTGACCACAGATAGGGGCAAAATGACCTTCCCCGAGTCACAGTGAGGGCTGGCACGTAAATCCAGGCCAGGAGCTGAGAGCCGCTTCTTCCTCCTCTGGCCCCAAAGTCCACCTGACCATACGGTTTTGCAGGATAAGAAATCCTATTATACAAAAATGACAACTCTGCAGTGACAGTGCAAACCCACTGTCGAAAATGCAGCTGGAATTTCTGATGCAGGCACAGAGGACTGAGTTAATTCGTTCCCAGGTATAAAATGAGGCACACAACTTGCCTTGGGAGGAAGCAAGGACAAAGAAATAAACTGGAAACCAACCTTCGAGAGGGCGACCATCAGCTTGCGGAAGTCACCAGACGTGTCAGAAACGATATCCTTCTCCAGATCGGTCTTGTACACTTGGAAAACAAAACAACATATCTGGTTTGACGCTTCCTGCCTGTGCAGCCAGCCAGCCACCCGTCCCACTTATCCCCTGCCCACTGAGCCTCTAAAAAGCAGAAACAGCTGTGGCAGCATGGAGGTACCCACCCAAAGGAGGTGGACTCTCTGGAATGATCTTTACCCTCATAAAATCAGAACCAGTGCTATTATCAGTGACAAGGGACACGCAGAGCAGGATCAGACCAGGGATCTTCAAGCTCACCTTTGATCAGTGACTTCCTGGGTAGCTGAAATACTGGTTCCCAAACTTCTTGACTATACTTATTTGGATCATTAAAAAACTTGGAGGACTACACACACACACACACATACACAACTGCGGTTTATTATCTACTGATTGAGAAAATGCACAATGGCAAAAACTAGTAAAAATTAAAGAGTACTTTTCAATGAATGTGTACTTTATTATTCAAAATAGCATCTCTGTTTAAATGTAGTGGTACCACGTACACATGTAAGCTGCATCATTTACTCCACCCGGGTCTCCTACACTGCTTGGTGCACAAAGGTCCACGTGCCTCTTGCAACAGTGATCCACACAGTCAAGAGCTGGGAACCTCCTCAGCAGAAACTGGACAGCACCCATTCCAAGAAATCCATGTAAAATACTTTCTACTTCTCCCCACCAGATCTCTTTTTTCTTTTTTGTTTGTTTTCTCTGCTTTCGCTCCTGTATATCCTTTTGTATTAGTTCTAGGGGAACGTCATCATCAAAACCCAGGCCATCAGGAGATGGAGGAGAGGGACCTGGAACAGAGCAGACCCCTGGACGGTCCAGGTGGCAAGCATTTCTCCACAAGTAATACAGGCACCCTATCCTGAACACCAGCCCCGCAGGCCAGGATGGGGGTCACAGAAACAGGGCTGAGAGGGTGCACCACAGAACTGGGGCTACTCACTTTCCTTGTAGACTCTGTTGATTTCCTGCAGCTCCTGGTTGGTCCTCGAGCAGATGATCTCAATGAGGGAGTCCTCATCGGTCCCCAGCCCCTGCGAACCAGGCATTGCAGACATCAGCAGGGAAAGCCCTCCAGGCTATTAGCCCACTTCCCTAATCTCAGTCAGGTAAACTACACACACAGACTGGGTGTGTAGCACGCCCCTTCCTGCATTCCTCCTGAGGGATCTGTACTGCATTCCTCAGCACAAGGTAAAGTTATATTCTATTCCTTTAAAATACTGCTTCATCAATGGGCTTCCCTGGTGGCGCAGTGGTTGAAAGTCCGTCTGCCGATGCAGGGGACGCGGATTCGTGCCCCGGTCTGGGAGGATCCCGCATGCCGTGATGTGGCTGGGCCCGTGAGCCATGGCTGCTGAGCCTGTGCGTCCAGAGCCTGTGCTCCGCAACGGGAGAGGCCACAACAGTGAGAGGCCCCCGTACCGCAAAAAAAAAAAAAAAAAAAAAAAAAGCTTCATCAAAATAAAAGATGGTTTAACTGACATGTTTTTATTAGCTCAACTACATTAAAATTTTTTTTTCCACTATATATAAACATATAGTGAAATGGGAAGAGACAGCAATGGAATACACCAAAATGTTAAAAGTGGTTGCCTTTTGGCGATGGGTTTATAAACTGAATAACTTTATTGTCTCCCTATGTTTCTTTATTTTTCAACTTCTCTAATAATCGGCCATTACTTTAATAGATGAGAAATAATTTTCTTTATTGTACAATTCTGCTCAGAAATTTAAAACAAAGGAACACAGAGATTTTATGCTGTCATGTGCAGCCAGCATCATTACATTGGAGTAAGTCTTTTACGAGGGAAAGGCATAGGTAAGATAAATTTTTTAGCTTTACCTCTTTGAAATGTAAAATTGGGTTAGTGTTAAAAATTTCATTCTTGTACTTCCATTTTTGCTCGAGTGCAATGCACTCTTCGGGCATTTTAGAGAAGCAAAAGGAAATAATGAAGCGCCAGGTAAACCCAGACACCAACACTTTAGGAAGGAGGAAGAATTTGATGGGTGATCTATTCAAATTTAATACATACACTTCCGAGCTGCCATGCCAGAGAGCTTGAAAGGACCCAATGAAACTTGTATTTCAAAGCTGGCTTCATGATCAAAGTCAAGATTTAATAATCAGGATTCTCTAATACTTGTCTTTCCGAGTATGGAAGTATCACTTTGAACTAAGTAGAATGACAACTGTTTAAAATGTAAATCAATTATGAGGTGTTAATACAATAAGAAACTTACTTATCCACATGAAAAGTGTGTCAGCGATTAATTAAACTTATTAGAGTTTATATGCCCCTAAAACAGTGGTTTATAGAAGCTAAGCCTCAGGTGAATAGTTAATTTTGAATTTTATTCCTCATCTAATCTGAGCCAAGGCCTCTTCCTCCCAGAGTTTTTAATCATGATTTGCAGAGGTGCTGGCAAAGCCAAAATTTCTTCCCTTCTTAGCCAAAGGTCTACACAACATTCTAGACAGATATTATAAAGAGATTACCAAGCATCTTCAAATATTTTAGGGGGCAGTTTTTCAATCTCAAAGATATATAATAGAGTCTAAAAATAACTCATGCATTGGAAGAAATGCTATATCCTGACACTGTTGAAACGTAGAACAGGTATAGCGATAGAAGATTTGTTTTCTTTCATCACTGATATACCCATGTTAATATCAGAGAACTCTAATAGCATTTTTTCCTCTATATTTAAAGGTGACCTTGGCGATTTCAAACTTGGCCCAGGCTCTCCACAGACTGTCCACAGTTCCCATCACAAGGGCAACGTCTACTGTAACATACGGCAGATATTGCCACTGGTATTGCCAGAAGTCAAAACAGATTTTTTTTTAAAGCATAGTTCAGTTCATGTCACTCCAAGCTTTATGGATTTCAGAAGGGTACTCAGCTGTGATAGCTAATGGAAGAGCTGGCCCAAGGTCAAAGATCTAGCAGTCAAAGCACCTTTCATTGGGCCCAATTACATAGATTACAATGGTGATTGACAGCTCAAGCAGGTCTGTTTCAAGTCACTAATACCTAGTAACAGATACTTATAAAATTGCACAAATCACAACTAAATGAATTCTTGGCAAAAATAAGATAAACTGATCTGAAGTGATGATGGTCAGAAGAAACCTAGGAGAGGCCAGCTCATCCATGGTTCCAAAGGTCCCAAGACTGAGTGTTTTCAGTGTTCTTTTTATTAAACAGGATCATTAAGTGTTGTTGACATTTTATCATTCTGTCCAATATAGTCTACTTAGAAAACTCAGAGCAAGTCTGCTCAAATAAACTGAGCACAGCTTGGGCCAAGCTGGAAAACTGATTTCAGAGCACATCTTTCAGCAGCCCTGAGCTATCAACTTCTGGGCCCTGGAAATACCCAGTGGGAAGCTGCCTCCCTCTCGAGGTGCTCTGTGGGGGAAGGAATGACAACTGAACTGTGACATTAGCTGGTGACTGACTTACAGCTCCGTCTCTCCATAATTCAGAAATGGTGGCATCACAGAAAATGCACTCGGACTTAGAATAAAAAATCGGAACTACAGCTTTCCCTCCACTCTGAGGCTTTACCCAGTTTTACCAGCAGAGGGCAGTGTCAGATTATTCAAAGTATTGCAGGCACAGTTACGAAAAGGGTTCTGTGCTTTGCCATTAAACATTTATTTATGTTTATATATCTATTCCATTTATATAATACTCGATGTTTTAGGTACACACAAAATTCAGGGGAACTTACAACCTGGAATTTTTACTATCCTAAAAAATCCATGTTCAAAATAACTTTGCAAAATACAAACAAAAGACAGTAGCATGTGCCTTGATACTTTGAACAAAACACAGGAACCATTCACGAGCTGAAATCACCCTTTATGTGCACTGTGATGCTCTGATTTTGCCCAAAATTTGAATCAAACAATGGGACCAGCAAGGAGGTCAGAAGAGACGACCAAAACGGCATACGCAGATTTTTGTTAAGCTTCACTTAACAAAAGCTATGAGTTTTACTTTTGCCTTAATATCATAACAAATCTTTTTTAAAGAGGAAGTGTAATCAAGGAAGTAGTTTTTCCAAATGGTATTCCAATTGCCCAGGTGCCAAGCAGTAGCAGCTGGTAACTGACTTCTCTGCATCATGAAATTTCTTTACAGTCTTAAAAAAAGTAATTGAAATATTTTTGGTACAAATCCTGAGCCTTATAGCTTCAGTTCATTCCCCAAAAATGATTCCAAATGAGAATTCAACATAACTGAAAATCACCTAATTACACTCAGGAAGCTGTAATTCACAAATATTAATGGCGGATTTGACAGAGATTGCATCTCACACGTGTTTACCTTCATGGAGGCTTTCAGCTCGGAAGCGTCATACTGAGCAGGTGTTTTCAATAGGCCCAAAATCACTGTCTCCAGGTGGCCGAACAAGGCTGACTTCAGTGCTGATGCAAGTTCCTTCAGAAACACAGGCAACAACATGGAAAACTTGGTTGGTAACCAATATTCCCTTTAAAACTAGTAAGACAAAAATAGAGGCATGTGGGGGCTTCCCTGCTGGCGCAGTGGTTGAGAGTCCGCCTGCCGATGCAGGGGACACGGGTTCATGCCCCGGTCCGGGAAGATCCCACATGCCGCGGAGCAGCTGGGCCTGTGAGCCATGGCCGCTGAGCCTGCGCATCCGGAGCCTGTGCTCCGCAACGGGAGAGGCCACAACGGTGAGAGGCCCGCGTACCGCAAAAAAAAAAAAAAAAAAAAAAAAAAAAAATAGAGGCATGTGTTTGTAAAGCAGGTTGTGATTCTTTTGACAACTCTGGGGTGTTCGGTCAAAGTATCCTTCAACCGCATTCCCTTTGGCAGACCCAAAGGTCAGAAATGGAAAGATCAGACTTTCCGCCGGTAAAATCCCCTAAAATCCAAGCTGATTTTGCCCTCTCGTCCAGTCAGTAAAAGGAAACCAGAGCAGCATGCAATGCCTCAGAAAGCTATGAGTGAATGCAGTTTACAACACGCTTACACTCGCACGTGGTAACAGCCTATTTAAGACAGGGCACTTTCTAGGGTCAAGGCCCCTGCTAAGGAGGAGGTGATCAAAGTGGGGAGCCTCCAAGGAAGCAGAACCCTTGTGGCCTGCTGGTATCCTCCTGTGAAAGGTTTTGTGCAGCTGTGCAGAGGTGGCTCCAGAAAGTCTCCAGGTGGAACCAGAGGCCCCCACTTGGCTAGAAGTGATCTCATGAAGCTTTCCTATGCAAGACACTTCACCTAAGACTGAGAGAACCTCTATTTTCCATACCAAACTGGAACGGTATTATCAAGATGGTGGGGACTAACGCCCTCCCCATTCACCGCTGGGCTTCCCTGCTATGTATTGTTTCTTAAAGGTTCCCACCGTTACCATTAAAATCCACTGACAGATTTCAAGTCAGAGGCCTGAGTCAGCACCCACATAGGCAGACAGATATCCCAATTCGATGTGGCTTTGACAGATGCTTCCTCGGGGATTAGATTTCCTACAAATCATGGGCACTGAGTGATGGCTGAACTCTCCTGTTATAATTATTTTTTTTCTTTCTTTTCACTTTTCCCCCCCCTCTTCTCTCTTCCTCTCCTGCTTTCCAGCAGCACCCATGGCATCTACGATGTTTAGCCCCTAGAGGCATGTGCAGGCTCTAAGAGGTGTGGGCAGCCTGCTTCAGAGAGAATCTTCTCAAATCATTCACAGATGTCGAGGACTGAGATGGGTCTTAGAAATCATCTGGCCCAACCCTTTCATCACCTACTTTCTCCTGTTTCCTGAAGTCCTAGTAACACATAGCACTTAGCAGAGAACTTTAGAAAGCTACACCTTCCAATTATAGCACCAATTTTCCGGCGTGGAACTCTGAGGTTAGGTAATTCCAAACTTAGCCTACCCTGACACTCCCCTCTACCCATTCTCTGTTCAGACTTCAAATAGCATTTGGGCACCTACTGACTTCTTCCACTTCTATAATAAACTCCTTATGGGCAGCCAACTTCCTGCTTCTCATAATGTCAAGCACAGGGCTTTCTTTGCACTTAGCAAAGAATATTTGTCCAGATATGTTTGACAAATAAAATATGACCATTCCTTCTACGGAGAAACCTGGCATCTGCTTGAACATGAAAGAAATATAACATTGATCCTCTGTCCCAGTTCCTGTCCACTTCTACTAGCTGTACCCATGCTGTTCAAGCCCCTCAACTAGGCAGCCTCGGTCCCTATTGTTAAAGTACAATACAGGGCCTTCTCCTTTATTATGCAAACAATAAGGTTCTGCTTTCAGGATTTCCTTCAGAAAGTATCTCCATTATTTTACGTATCTTTCTTAAAATGTGATAATTCTCCTTAGCCCAGGGTTAAGAGGTATCAAGAATCATAGGATAGTGAGTTGTTCCCAGCCCACCATGAAGCCTGTGAGGTCACCAAACCCATCACGATTCTGTAACATCATCCCTCCAACAGGGTATGTGAGAGCTTTGTCCTCCATACATCTCATCTGAAATCGAAATCCGGGCTTCTATATTTCTATGTACACTTATGTGTCCACACCCAAGTGTGTTCCAAGACCACACTCTGTTAAGTGACAGCTGAAGGAGCAATTACAGGCATATTGTCCAAAGAGGTGGGCCTTCTGCTCCAACTGGAACTCAGCTCTACCAGCTCACAGATCCTTTTGGGAAAGTGGAGAAATAAACACTCCCTTCCATGCCTCACTGTAGTAGATTAATGTCAGTCTAGCTGGAAGAAAAATTTTAATGCATATGAGAGGAAACAAGCTGCATGCTTTCCTATTTACGTCCTTTCCAACTGTTTTGAGAGGTGGGAGAGGGAGATATAGCAGGGTGTGACCTGCAACTTCCTGGACCCTGGTGGTCATGTCAACTCCAAGTGCAGAAATGTCTTTTCTAGAATCCTTCCAGCTCACCTCCACTGTGACTACGAGTGAAAGCCATAAGTCAAGCGGGAGCTGCAGGAAGCCATGCTTACTGCACCGTCCAAGAATAAATCGAAAGCTTTTAATAGCAAGAAGTTAAAAATAAAGCAGCCTGTCTGTAAAAATAAATTTTCCTAACACTGCGACAAAATAAAGGATGAACAAGTGCTGGGCTGTTCCTTAACCACTCGTGGATGAGCAAGGGAAAAAGGCACACAAGACCCTTTAAATAGTGAGAGCATGGCAAGGTGAAGACAGCCTAGAGACCAAACGAGCTACTAAACTAAACCTGGCGGTTGCAAAGATCTTAGGAATTCAACTGTATTTTTTTAAGAATGAGAGGAGTGTGTCAGGATCAATACTCAAATGGAGGCTAGTGTCCCAAGATTAAATTTAAAACATTTTATCAAGAACCAGCAGAAGTCATAAAGATGAAATGAGTGGCCACGTATAGAGAACGGCATACCTGGCACAAAGGTTAGCACTCAATAAATGATACCTGTTGTTTTCCCTGATCCTTTCTATTTCCGGAACTGCTCCCTTTACACCCTCTGGGGTGGAAGAGGGTGTGGTCTTTATGCATAAGCCCCAAGCACCGCAGGGGACACGTATATGTGAGTTGTGACTCTTACAGGATGTAAGGGGAAAACCTTGGATCTCCTAGGGTTCCAGGAGGCGCTTGCTGGGAAGAGCCAGAATTCACAAAAAGAAAAAGCAATGGCTGAGGAACTGAAATTCAGCATGGAATGCCCTCCATCCCTGAACCTGCTGTACCTTTTTGGTCCTTCTCTGGTAGGCGAAAGCAATATCCTGTCTCTGTGCATTGCTGCGGTTGGTCAAAATGTTGACGATGGTGACCTCATCCACACCTATGAAGACACAAGTAGGGAGTAGTTACTCAACCATATGCTCTAGTTCTCTGGGCTTACATAGAAGGTTTTAAGCATTTTTTCAACCTGAAATATATATATTAGTCCCTAAAGTGAAACGCCAAGACATTAAGATGTTTTCTTTCTTTTTGTCAGCACCCTCCACCCAACATGTATACCCTCTTTTTCTGTTTTTCCTAACAGCCTCAAACCTCAAGTCTAAATGGACCTTTTTAAGTATCTGTATTAAAAAACCAAAAATAACAACAAAAAACTATTTCATTCATAAATTGGGTTTCTGGACTCAACAGTAGGAGGTGCATTTGTGGGACTTTGGCAGTCACATGGAACAACAAAGATTTAGAAAGATTTTAAAGGAAGGTCCCCGAATTACCATTTAACTGAGGTTTTAATAGACAGTAACCGCGACCTGAAGTAATACAGACAATTATTTATATTTATTGCAGGATTATGGCTATATAAGCAGCTAGGTACAATTTCTATAATTATATAAAATGTCATGACAAATGAGTCAGATTTAATATGGCAGTTGTATTTTAATAGCATAACTGATTAATACAATCCTACTTACTGAAGACTAAATTGTTTTGTAAGGAAAATAAATGTTCCACTGCTTTTAATATTCAATAGGCAATTTTAATAATCAATTTTGTAACTTTATTAAAAAGAATAATGTTTTAATCTAAATCTAAACTGGGAGTTTTGAAGTACCACCGAAATATTTTAGTACCTATTTTAATTGGAACATGTGTATTTACAAAGATAAGCAATGCCTTCTGGTATCTGAAAGTTTCCAATTTTATATCAGAAATACTCTTAACATGCCATTTAAGTTAAGGAAGCACTATTTTAAGAATTCAGAAAGTGAAAGGTCTCTCTCCTGACTGATTATGAACTTTGTTTAATAAAAAGAAGTCTTTGCCATAACTGGATAGGTAATTCCTGAGTGAGAAAGAGCAGAGTGGTTAAGCCTCCAGGGTCACACGTGAACTGCGAACAGCCCAGCCTATAGGAAATCAGGAGTTCCAAAGCAACAGAAAGGTCAGAACAATAATACTCTGAGACAGAGGCAATGAGCAGAGTTACAAAGAAGGTATTCTAAACTCTCAAGTGTGTTAGAAAGATCAAAAAGCAGAAAGTTAGAATTTCTGGGTATAAAAATAAGTAACATTTTTGTATTTACATACTCATTTTTAAGTGAATTCATACCAATACGTTAGTTACCTTAACTGCAGCATTTATACCTTCAGCTCTGATTTTCAGAGTAGCCGGTGTCAACGTAGAAACCCAACTGCTGAATATGAGATCGTTTCAAAGATGCTTATTTTGGCAAAAAATAAAGGGGGAAAATGTCTAATAGTAGATTGATTAAATAAATGTTTTTGTCCTTATAGTGGGATAATATACAGACATTTAAAATGACGGTATAGGGCTTCCCTGGTGGCGCAGTGGTTGAGAGTCCGCCTGCCGATGCAGGAGACACGGGTTCATGCCCCAGTCTGGGAAGATCCCATATGCTGCAGAGCAGCTGGACCCGTTAGCCATGGCCGCTGGGCCTGCGCGTCCGGAGCCTGTGCTCCGCAGTAAGAGAGGCCACAGCAGCGAGAGGCCCACGTATGGCCAAAAAATAAAAAAATATGTATAAAATAGATAAGCAACAAGGATATACCGTACAGCACAGGGAATTATAGCCATTATCTTGTAATAACCTATAATGGAGTATAATTTGCAAAAATACCAAATCACTATGCTATATACCTGAAACTAATATAATATTGTAAATCAACTGTACTTCAATTTTAAAAATTAAAGAAAATTTTTAAAAAAACACAGCTCCCTGGGCCTCCCTGCCCTCTGAGATATGATTAAAGACTCTTGTGGACTTTGGACCTGGGAAGCAGCATTTCAACCAGCTCCCTGGTGATTCTTTATTTGAGAATCGCCAACAGAGATGGAAAAGCATGGGTGGGAAGTGGAAAGGTCATTGGAAATCTGCCTGTGTATAAGACTATTAAATCGCTTCTACCAACTGCTTCTGTGAGGTGCAGGGTCAACTACAATCTTAGGGAAAGAAATGCTTACCTTTGTTCAAACAACCCTGGTAAGAAATAACACCTGAAAAGAGCTCACGCCACAAACTTCAGTGCAGCCCCGTGTTCTTAGTCATTGAAACAAACCTCTCTTAGCAACCAAACAATGAACCTTTCTGTTCATAGCAGCTTAGCATTCAGCCAACAGAGTCAGAATACAATCCAGTTACTGGAAATCCCCGTAAAGAGCCTGGGTGGTTAACCTGAATCTCACCTGGGACTCAGCAACAACTAGAGCCTGAAGGCGTCTAAGTGTATTTTACCTGAATTACTTACTCAACAAACAGACTGCTGCAATGCAGCATCGAGCATGCTGGGACCCCTCACCAATGAAAGATCTGATACACTGCACAGATGCTAATGCCAGCAACTACAAAGAAAGTAAATGGAGACTATTTCTGCCAGTGGAAGCCCCCTCCTCCTTCCGAGGGCCTCACCTGCATCAGCTGCTCCTCCCATACCACTGTGCGCAAGTTTCAAATTGAACTAGAAAGAGGAAAATAAATCATAGTGCCCAGGATCGATGGCCTACTCAAAGCCATGGAAGGCACGTCCTGTGTTGGAACCCCAGAATGCACACATCTGCCAGTGGGATTTCACCATCTTATCTTCAGAACAGTGCTGCTTCCTCTCGACCTGGCATCATAACTGGTGAGACGGTTTATCCCTGTGGAAAACAGTCCAGTCCAGGTTGAAGCTGCAAGGGTCATCTGGTGACTCTCCACTCCTGCCCAGGATGCAGCCGAAGGATGAGGGCTGAACGTTCAGCTACCTATGTCAGCACAATCACCGTCAACAAATGCACAGCAAGTGCCAGCACACCAGGAGAGCTTTACATTTAAACAAGGTTAACGTAGGTGCAGACGACGGCAGATGAGGCTCTGCCTCTCTGGATTTGCACTTTCCGATTGCTCCTGTGCCAGTGAGAAGGGAAGTGTCTGCTGAGGGAAGGAGCCCAGGGTCGAAAAGAAACTGCGTGGATGAAGCAAACGCATAAAGAGAACAATAAATGTGAATAATGCCTATTTTCCCATCCCATTCCTCTTGTGTTTGATACAGAAGGTCACAAAGTAATCCAAGCAAAGCCTCACATTGGGAAACAATGACATGGGTGCAGGATCCCACAGAATGTGGGGGAGAACACAGTAAATTCTGTGATTCAGGCAGATTTTTTTTTAATGCCTTTCTTAAATTTAATTTTTATTTTACACTGGAGTATAGTTAATTTACAATGTTGTGTTTCAGGTGTACAGCAAAGTGATTCAGTTATACATATTTATATACATATATCCATTCTTTTTCAGATTCTTTTCCCATATAGGTTATTATAGAATACTTAATAGAGTTCCCTGTGCCATACAGTAGGTCCTTGCTGATTATCTATTTTATATATAGTAGTGTGTATATGTTAATCCCAACCTCCTAACTTATCCCTCCCCCCAACCTTTCCCCTTTGGTAACCATAAGTTTATTTTCGAAGGCTTGTGAGTCTGTTTCTGTTTTGTAAATAAGTTCACTTGTATCATCTTTTTAGATTCTACATATAAGTGATATCATATGATACTTGTCTTTCTCTGTCTGACTTACTGCACTTAGTATGATAATCTCTAGGTTCACCCGTGTTGCTGCAAATGGCATTATCTCATTCTTTTTTATGGCTGAGTAATATTCCATTGTATGTATGTACCACATCTTCTTTATCCAATCCTCTGTTGAGGGACATTAAATATCTTTTCAACACTAACAGAAGTTAAGATTTTCAAGACTGGTGAGGAACTAAGACACAAATTTATCTGGCTCCTGATGGAAAGCAGCAGGAAAGTTTTTAAGCATTTTTTCCTTGAATGAAAATGGCCAACTAATCTTATCAGCTAACTACAAAAATGCTTCCCACACTCCAGGGCATCTGAAAAAAAATCAGTCCCTGTTCTAAGTGCTAGTCACCTGAAGCCACAGCTCCGGCAAGTGATGCCATGGGAAGGCACCGCTGACAGCAGGGCTCACATAGAAAACTGTGGGGTCGTGGGTTCCTTAAAACATCAGCCATATTTTTAAAACAAAGAACACTTGCAGTCTAAAATAACGGCTGAATCCAAACCCACAAAATGGGCCTCCTGGAGTCTCCTCCTCTCCGCGGGTGGAAACCCCAAGTCAGCTCCACATCCGGCACTGCATGGAAAATGTGCATCTTTACTGTTCATGGCCAGGAACCAAGAGGCCATTCTGCACAGGATCTGACTCACATCTGCCAAGGCACACTGACTGCACAGAGAAAACAGATTTCATTGTGTTTGATAAAGGACTCAGGAGGCCCTCCAGGCAGGGCTGACTGACTAGTTAGAAGATAAAGGAAAACTGCCCAGATCCGCTCCTTATCTAGATCACAGGTAAAACCGGGACTTGGCTTAGGTTACTGGGCATATCAGTATCAAAACTCAGAAACCATCTTTACAACAAGGTCACAGGCAGGCCACAGAGAGAGCAGAAGGCACAGACCCATGGGTTTTATTTTATTATAATATTGATAGTATCAACCATTCACTGAGTACCTACATGCCAGGCATTTTACAAGGTGCTTTGTACAAAGCTCTCTTGCAATTGTCATCGTGTCCATGTGCGATGGGTGTTAGTGTCATCCCCATTGTACCAATGAGGAAAAGATGAGGACTCACCCAAGGTCACACAAGCAAGTCACTTGCAGAGCTGGGATTCAAACCAGGATTAAATATCTACGTTGGGCCATTCTGCCTCCTATTACAGAAAATAATCCAAAACTTGAAAATAAGGCAAAAGGAAGGGAACGTGTCTTCCCAGTGTGGCTAAAAGGCCCATCCAAGACTGTTTCTCCAGGGCACGCTCTCACTCAACTTGCTACTCACTACTGATTACGGCATAGGCTCTACTACGGGGTTATGTGTTAACTTGTAGATTTTGGTCCATTAGAAAGGATAGTCCCCAAGATTATGGCTTCAGTGCCCTGAAGGACATTAACGGTCTTGTATCCAGCCTAGCAATCTTCTTCCAACATTCTTTCCTCAGTGTCTAAAAACACCTAGTCTCTCAAATTTCCCTTTTAACCAGCCCTATCTCAATGAATTAAATAAATGTTTGCCACGTGTTTATCCTATATCTCTATGAGTCATGTCTGTACCTTTTTGAATTATAATTTGGTACTTCTTTATACCACACTCCTCCATCTTGTGGCTAAAAAGGACTGGAGACAGTAACGTGTCTATTTGTCTACAGAACTGGACTTACTGTTTAGACCATACAAATGTACACCCGTTGAGTAATCTGTAGATAATGATTTGCCACCCAGTAACAATGCGTGGCCACTGAGCTAACCCAACTGAGGTTTTCTTCAAGAGAAAGAGCTAGAAGACTCTCTTCTGGAAATAGCCATTCATAACTCCGTGGGAGCCTAAAATGCCAGTAAGAGTGATTTTAGAGACAGAGAAACACATGCACGCACACAGACACTCACACACACACTGTTGCCCGAAGTACCCTTCCCACCATCTGCCACGGTGCTGCCTACCCCGACTCAAGGAAAGCGTGGTTTAGCTAAGTGCCTAAGAAGAGGATTGGGCCCAGAAATCAAATTTCTTCTATTTCCATTCTGCTCTGGTCTCACCTCAGCTGAGTCCCTTAGAAAGGATTTAAGTACAGTCTCCTTGGTAATCCCACTGGGGTATTTTAATAATCTGGAACCCTGTCTGCCTTCTGTGCATAATTACATTTCTGAGATACTCTACAGGACCAGCAGGAAAACACAAAGGCCACTACTCAAGATCGAAATCAAATAAAATTGCAAATGAAGGGTTATGCATAAAATGAAAGCACCAATTTGTGCCCTGTTGCTCTACCAGCTTCCTGAGTCAGAAAGTAAAAAAAATCTGAACAGATGTAAAAGAAACTGATACCCGCCCTGAACTCAGCTGACAGAGAAGTTACTAGTTATTGTCTCAGCACTGCTGACACCTGAACGTGGTGACTTCCATCGTCCCTGGGTGTCACCGGTATTGGGATTTCCTCATGGAAAAGGGGTAACCATTTTTTACAGAAAAAAAAAAGCTGACAGGCAGGCAACACAGCCGATGCCTACAATGAGGAAGGCACCAGGGACTCCTTCACCCATGTTTCACAGGCTCCTTGGCATGAGTCTGGCATCTACCTACCCGAGGAGACAATGATCATCTTGAAAAAAAATCAGAAAATCTGTGCCCAGAGTAAAGGTGGCCGTGACTCAGCACTGGTCCCTCTTTGTTCCCAGCAGTGCTGTAAGAGGAGAATTCAGTCTAAAGTGAGCTTGAACACAAAAGGAAAGTCCTCATCAACGGGAAGGTTTTGTTCCCTCCTGTTCACTTCCAGGATGGTTAGAGTGAGAAGGCCCTGGGCTACGTGGGGCAGAAAGGCCTTTCCCACAAGCGTGCTCACACTCAGGCGTGGGGGTTCTTAGTTTGGGCCCACATCTCCGATGCCGCTCCCGTGGGAGAGAAGCTACTTTTCAGAGCCAATCTGCCTCCTGGCATCTTCAAGAGAATACATTCCTGGTCTTCCCTGGTGGCTCAGTGGTTGAGAGTCCGCCTGCCGATGCAGGGGACATGGGTTGGTGCCCCGGTCCGGGAAGATCCCACATGCCGTGGAGCGGCTGGGCCCGTGAGCCACGGCCACTGGGCCTGCGCGTCCGGAGCCTGTGCTCCGCAACGGGAGAGGCCACAACAGTGAGAGGCCCACGTACCGCAAAAAAAAGAGAGAATACATTCCTCATTGCTGTCTCAGCTAAATGAATATACCTCCAGGTGTGCAGGTGAAACCAAAAATACACATCCTGGCTTGCTTCCCACTGCCATGGGATGTTAAGTCTTTCGGCCACGCTGGAAATCTTAAGCAGCTCCATTTCCGAAGTATAAGAAAAAAATAAGCGCAGAAACTTGCTGCCGTATGCTTCTATACTTGTGCTTATAAGGGAGGGAAAAATCACCCGCTTCTGCAACCCTTCCGGAGAACACAAATACTGCTAAAATCAAAACTGGCAATAATAATAGGGCAATTCATTACCCTCCCCTTCCAGAGAGAGACCGAAGCTGTACCAGTTTATTGGCACTTACACTAACTCCGGGGTTGTGCTGCTTCTAATTACAATCTATTTTATGTAGTCTAGATTCATCCTTTTCTAATTTAGCTGACTTTCCTTTCTAGTTATTTGGACCCATATGGTAAACCATTCACAGCTGTGTTGTACACTCTGCAGTATATATTTAACCCAAGGCCAATCTAGACCAAGAGACTCCTACAGATCTAAGTCTCAGAAACCTCTTGTTAATTAAGCAATATTACTACTTTTGCATGGCTTTATTCAGTTTCTAACTAGACATTAATTAAGGTAAGTAATTGCAGAGTCTACCTCAAGCCAGAGCATACACAAAGCAATCCTCCATTTGGTTTAGGTGACATGCTCAGGGAACACTGAGATCCCTTCAAACCAAAAACAAAGCAAACTTACAAGTGTGAGCTAAATTCCTTTTGGAAAAAAAGATCAAAGCTTACTAGGGGACTGTTAATCCTTCGGGGATATGGTCCGGATTCTGGAACTGCCTTCTGCTCCCTTCTCTTGCCAGCCACGTATCCTGACTCTGCACTCACCTGTATGCTGGTATCTGTGTACATTTTCACTACTATTCAGGTTAAATATGTACTCTTTCACATGATCCCAGGGGCCTGGGCATTAGAAAAGTTTAATGAAATAAAGTCGTTGCCCTCAAGGAGCTCACTTTCCGGTGGGAGAGACAAACCCATAGATAAATAACCATAACACAATGTGGCAAGAGCTATAAATGAGACACAGATCAAGGAATAAACGATTCTGCCTCCCACTTAGAGAAAGCTCGGAGAAGAGGCGGTGCATCAGCTCAGGCCAAGATGAGTGGGAACTGCCTGGATGTCAGAAGTGCGCCAACACTCCCACTAGAAGCGGGCTGCACACTCCTGAGAGAGCAAAGGCTCTGTTTGTGGCACCGAATAGCCTGGAAATGAAGCTAGACAGAGAATCTGCAATGGATGAGGCAAGGAGGCCCGTAAAAATAAGGACGGGGACTTCCCTGGTGGCACAGTGGGTAAGACTCCGCACTCCCAATGCAGGGGGCCCGGGTCAGGGAACTAGATCTCACATGCATGCCACAACTAAGAGTTCACGTGCCACAACTAAGGAGCCCACCTGCAGCAACAAAGACCCGGCACAACCAAATAAATAAATATTTTATAAATAAATAAGGACAAATGCCCTAGCAGCCCAGGTGAGAGATAAGGGCAGAGGAGAAGGGAGGGATAAGAGCTGTTTTGGGGCCTTCTGACCAGTCTAGGCAGCACCAGCCTATAGATCTCACCCAGGTCTGCCCCTCCTAACTCTCCCCACTGCAGGCCTGCCTCGGTTTACAATCCTTGGGTTTAAGAGCAGTGAGTAACCCTAGGCCACAGCTGACCTGCTCACAGCCCTTCTGCCTGCGAGTACTCGGATAGGGAAGCGGACGTACATCAGGCAGTACAGGTAATGCCCAGCATGCTCTACACTCGGCACACGCACACACACGTGTGCGCACACACCTGGGCTACCCTGAGAGGGGAGGCCCAGAGGGTCATCTTTTCATGGTCCTTTGGCTTCGTTTGTCTCAGCATTTGAGGTTTACCCTGTTTCCTTGGATGTCAGGGAAACACCAATTAATTTGCATTGTATTTTCCTGGAAAAGGGTTTGAGACAGAGCCAGATAAGGTGCGGCATGAGCTTCCTAATTACACTTAAAGTGAAAGGCATTCTAAAAGGGAAGGTAAGATCTTAATTAGCTCATTTTTTTAAAACTAGTGTTAGTATCTAAAAAGATCAAGGGGAAGGAGAAAAAACCAAAAGGGATGTGAGTTTCCCAACTACAGCTGACCCTCGAACAACTGGAGGGTTTGGGGTGCCGACACCCCCAACAGCTGAAAATCCACATATAATTTATAGTCGGCCCTCCTTATCCTCAGTTCCATATCTGTGGATTCAACCAACCTCTGACCGCGTAGCACCGTAGTACTTAGCGTTGAAAAACCTCCACGTGTAAGTGGAGTTCAAACCCATGTTGTTCAACTACGATGACTTCATTTTTGTTTTTAATTTAGTTTACTGCTTTCTGTTATGAAGGTAATACATGTCACCACAGAAAAATTGGAAAAAACAGAATATACCGAAAACACAGGAAAAGAATCAATTACCCATAATTCTATATATCAGTTAATAATGCCTTTTATCTTTTCCTTTCTGACATAAAAAAAAAAATTGTGGTGGTATGATCATACTGTATACACTATTTTATGTCCATTTCCTACACAACTGACAAATTCAAGGTGAAATATGAGCGTTCCAAAATTGACTGTGGTGATGGTCGTACAATTCAGTGAATATACTAAAAAAAACTGAATTGTACATTTTATATAGGTGCATTGTATGAGATGTGAATTATATCTCAATAACAATGCAAAAAAAATGTTTACAAACTTTACTTTTCATGTCTTGGTGACATTCTACAGACATTCTATGCAATATAAAGGCAGTTACCATAATGTACTAAGTCACTCTCCAACTAGAAGATGGATCTAGGTTTGTCACCATCATAACCAATGCTGATACAGCACAGGGAGATCAGCTCAGTGCTTTGTGACCACCTAGAGGGGTGGGATAGGGAGGGTGGGAGGGACCGAGATGCAAGAGAGAAGAGATATGGGGACATATGTATATGTATAACTGATTCACTTTGTTATAAAGCAGAAACTGACACACCATTGGAAAGCAATTATACTCTAATAAAGATGTTAAAAAAAAGTAATAACCAATGCTGATAATAAAATCTTTGTTACAACTCTGAGCTCTGTGTATAGCTATCATATTCTTTCCTCTCGAGTTTCCTAGAAGGATTTAAGGTTCTAAATATACCAACAATCTAGAAACTATTTAAAGGACCAACAGACTTAACTCAAGAAAAATCAGTTACTCTTTAAAATCACTAGGCACCAGAAACAAATAATAAAAAGCAGTCTTAAGTGGGACCCACTGGGCATTAAGTTTGGGAGAGAAGAAGACAGGAGACCAAAAGCTGGACCCACAAATATAACATGTATCTGATACCCACAGAATCACAGCTAGAAAACGTTCTCATGCCTGAAAACAACTCACGGCAAAGTAAAAAGTCCAACCCTGGCAGGTGGGTAGCATAACACTGGGGTGCTTGAGAGCACAGCCCCGGGGCTGGAAAGAGTCGTGTTAAAACCCCTATCTGAACCACAGCCAAGAGACCTGGAGCATGTTAAACCTAAATTATGTCCACCATAAACTGGGGATGATAGCACCCTACACGAGAGGATTAATCTGAAGTTCACCTAGGAAGAATGTTCCTGAAGTGCCTGGTGCCACGCCAAGCCATAATCAGCAGCACTCAATACGCAGCTGCAACCCTAATAATGGTGATGTCATCTGCACTTGACCAAACTGGAATGCAGGAATCCAGATCTTAGCCCTCCAGATGTTTCTGCTTAGAAACTACAGTATTTTTCTAACTCAGAAAGCGCCTGAAGGTATTTTTATTACCCTGGGAGTTTCAGCTGTTACCAGAGTTCATTTGCGCAATCTTCACATTCCAGTGTGCTAAAAGCTTTCTCATGCAGGGATAAAAGCAGCCTTTGTCTCAAGCTTGTAAAAGGCACCATCTTTGTCAGATGAGTTAACTGTTAAACTTCGGTTGTATCTCTACAATGGCTAGTTGGGAAACCCCAGGAATGCAAGCACATTCAAATAGTGAGAAGGTGAGTTTTTAGGAGAGCGGATTGCGTGTGTGTGTGTGTGTGTGTGTGTGAGCGGACTGTGTGTGTGTGTGTGTGTGTGTGTGTGTGTGTGTGTTAAGGTGACATATTTTGAGTATTTATCTATATGCCAGGCACCATGCTAAGAGCGTCCTACTTCACAACAACCCTGTGAGGTGGGAACGTTCATTAGCCCTCCTTCTACAGTAAGGAAGCTGAGGCTTAAGAAAGTTAAATGTTTTCCCAGAGTCAGACAGCTAGTAAATTAGTGGTAGAGCTAAGATTTGAACCCACGAACACATATGCTCTCATCCACTAGGCTCCACCAAGTAGAACTGACTGCAGGGAGGTAAGCCCTGCAGATTTTAGTTTCATTTTCTGATTAGTGACTTCCTGACTTCCCAGCCTGGCCTTTGACAAGTATGGTCATTTAAAAGCACCAAAAAAGATGGCTTTTTGAAGGTAGTTAGTTGTCCAGGCCGCCCGTAGTGGGAGGTGCCCACAATGTCCCCATGGAAACGAAGGCTGCTTTGAGGCCAGTGACGCAAACCTATGTCCTATTAGAACCACAGGACGTAAAGGATCTTTCTGCACTCCCTATCCCTGGAAACACAGTCACCAGTTTTTCCAAGGGTTCTAGGAAAAGTGACTATGCAATTTATCCTGCAAAACAAGACAATTAGGAGGGCGAAAGGGGGCACAGTCAGTAAATATGCCGGCATAACGGGGACACATGTCCACGCCAATTTTAGGGCCCCAGGTCACCCTGACTGAGGTCCCCAGTCTCTCAGTGACCCGTTTGTGAATTGTATGCATGTGTCAATAAGTAAAAGCACTCCATCGTCCTAATGTCCCACAACTCGTCAGCAGGGGATGAACAAGCACCCACTCTGGCTGCTGGATCACATACGTGTCTCAATCCAGCCTCATATGAAAAGAAGCACTTTGTCCAAAAGGGGAAAAGAGGGTGGTGAATCACAGGCATCACCACAATAATCCCAGTGGTTCCAAGGATCCAGGGATGGGGCAACCCCAGAGGTACATGCTTCGTTAACGTAAGCCAAAGAAGTCTGAACGCTGGCTTTTGTGGATACAGAAAACGGCACGATGACCTGAACAGGCCCTTGCTCAACAGGCCCTCGCTCAACTCTTACCCAATTAAATGCTTTATCTGCTTTATTTCAGAACAGAGGCTTTTATGCCTCCTTGTCCTCTCTTACTCATCCTGGAACTCTAGGAAATACAATCATCCCGACAGCTCTTCAAACCCAAGCTCCAGGCCTAAGGAGGGGCGTAATAACTTGTGGGGCTAATAAAAAAAAAAAAAAAAAGAAGTCTGAATTTTTCGCTCATTAGATCAATCTGAGATCAAAGCAGTAAAATGTTCCCAGCATTTTTCCAAGAAATGTAATAAAATTCAAGGGGATTTAGGACCAAAAAGAGACCCTTAGGGATCACCATGACCAAATTCTTCCTTATAGAAGGGGCAGTGAGGCCTCAAAGTGAAGAGCTCAGCCCAAAGCACACACCCAGGGGATCAGCCCTCCTGGCCCTCAGCTAAAGCCTATTTCCATGTCACTATGCTATTCGGTGATGTAGTTTCTCATGTTTTAAATCTTCTTCTCTCCAAAGAGAGGAGGGAGGGAGGGAAAAAGAGGGGGAACGAAGGAGAGAAGGATGGGGTGGGGTAGCTTTTGATCGCTCCGTTAAAGCTTGATGACGATTTCAAATGACCAATATATGAAGATTCAAGAAAAGAGACTAAAAACCCTTTGGTCAGTGTTTAACAAGGAGGACAAATGGACGGCCTACCTTTAGTCTTGATGGCTGTCTCAATGTTCAGAGCATCCCGCTCAGCATCAAAGTTGGTGTACGCTTTGACTGACCCGTACGCACTTGGAGGTGTGGAGTGCTGAGGTTAGAAGACAAACACACTTCAATCCCATATATTTAAAATCCTCTTGTTGAAATGTCAATTCCTAAAATTTTTTTCCCTATTGTTTCTTTTAATAATTCGCATCATTCTTAGGCTAGGTAACTCAGTAAGTATATGAACATGCCATCCCACATAGGATACGAAACTTCCTTATTTCTAATGAGAATTCTTCTTCAAAGGCTCAACTAGTTTAGAATATGATAAATCTATTTCTACATTTCATCTTACTTTTCATGCAAGCTCAAAGGCGGAAAACGCAAAGCTGGGCACTTGAAACCACCCGTTTCTTTGCGGAAGGCTTTGAAGAGCATGAAACTGGGCTGGCCAAAATTTGAAACAAGCTGGAAATGTGGAAATGCCTGAATGACAAGTGTGTTTAGCCAAGTTTTTGCTACAGGCACATGAATTTCCACTGAGCCTGTATCATTGAGCTCACAATTCTTTAAAAAGCAAATGTAGAATGCCTGCCTGCCTGTCTCGGACTATGAGGTAAGTGAGGGAAGCATCTTCTTCCTGCATCCCCCCCACCTCTGGCCACCGCCGTGGAACCAAGGTGGTCAGGCCACATGGCCCACATCCTCTTCATATCGGCCAGGTTCCGCCGGCTTTCTCTACTCTCTCTACCCTCCATTCTGCTGTCTTTAACACGATCCCCTCTGCCTACTACTCTTCCTAGTATTTTTTTTCTCACTGCCCTTTAAACCATAGGTTCTTCCTTTCTGGTGCTTTTCAAAGCCCATCATCCTTCCAGATCTGATGGACCCTCCCCAGCTCTCCCCACCCCAGACTGAGGTAAGGACAACAGCATGATTCTACATCAGTTCTCCTCCCCAGAGTGTTAACTTCTCTCCTTTGAAATGCACTTACAGCCCTCCTCCTCCCTGCTATCCAGTCCCAAAGCAAAGGACAGACAAAACAGGACTGACAATGTTCTTTAGGTTGGCTGATGGCCAGTGGGCCCATCCACCACTACACTGCCTTCAATGTCAAGGCTCCCCATCCCTGCCTCCCCACACTGCACACCTCCCATCACATCGTGACTCCGTCTAGGCTCAGTTTCTGGGAATAGTCGGAGACTGAGTTGCCCTGACTTACCTTTCCACCCACACGCATCACGTGACAAGGCACCCCAGCATTTATTAGCAGTGAGGCTGTGCAGGTAGACAACTAAGATGCCATCCTCCCAAATGTCTCCTAGCACAAAGCCACAAATCTAAGTTCAGGGCTGGACAAAATGTTCCAAAATGTACTTGTGACCATCTTGGCCAAATAGTAAATCCAGTTAATACATATAACTGAAACACAGTGGATTATCAAGGTGTTTTCCATATAATTTCACTACTTAAACTTTCCAGTAAGATTAACTCAATGGGAATAGAGTACACATTCAGGAAAAGGTAATGACAAAGTGTTATTCTGAAATACTTACTATATATGCTATGGTGGCTACAAAATGAGGACAGAAATCTAAGGGAACACATTTTCCTATTTATTAACAATGCCATCAGTTATTTACAAAGGCAGGCAGTCTGGCCATCGAGCCATATCAAATATGGCTTCATATATCAGGTGCTGTGTCATCTCATCCCAAAAACAACAGTGAGTAGGGAAAAGTTTTACATAATTTTATAGTATCTCCGGAAATAAAATTAAATGGATAACTGAACTTACTACCTGTAAAATTCATTTATCTGAAAATCAAGTTATGGAGGTCCAAGTGATGTTTCTCTTCCCTCAAAGTATTGGGGAATACATGACATTTTCTATTGCAGTCCCATCTCTCCACAGAGAAGCACATCATACTAGAGTAACTTCAAGGGCCACATGAAAAGCCCTCTGATGAAACCCGATACTAAAAATGATCTAATGATCTGATCCATTAAGAAAAAATTTATTTAGCTCTTGGACTTGTCTGGACCTCAACATGCTGCTTGTATGGTTGCCAACAACAGTGTGCACAAGGTCCAAGAAGAAAGGTGAAAACGAGGTAGGCTTTACACTCCATACAACCTGTGCTCGCACCAACATCATCCATCTGAATGTTTTATTGGCAAGCACCAGAGACAGAGGGTTCTGTACCACATGACCCAAGCTGCTGTCAACCCACTTGAGTGCTTTCTTTGTATTTTAATTTCAGTCAGAGCGTATTTTGAAATATCTGGAAGATATGCCTACAAACCAGTGTCACTGCTGAGTTTCTGTAAAAGTCAGTTCTGCCAAGATAACCTGAAAGATGTATGGTACTATTAGATAGTTTACATATTCATAATTTATACTCTACTTTATTCTAAAAGCATTTGTAATGACTTATAATTTTGCATATAGCTTTTTAAATTTTTGACTGTAAAACAAAAAAGCAAATGTATCAGAATTTCCAAGTTCCTGTGAAAGACAATTAAGTATAAGTCTGAGCGACCTGACAGCCAAAGCAAAAAAGGCAACAAGATGAATTATAATACTTCTATTATTTAGTTAAAAAAAAAAATTCTAGCTATTTTGAAGAAAAGCTTTCCCAGGTACTAAATTTTAAAAAGTCCTTGTCTGGAATAACTCTCTGGACACTATAAGAAGTCCAAAACATGCAGGATCATTTTCAATATGGCTGTGGCTTATGCCAACCATTAATAAAATCTGAGGGCATGACATTAAAAATCCTGTATCAATGAGTACCTTCTGTAGAGCACAGGGAACTCTACTCAGTGCTCTGTTGTGACCTAAATGGAAAGGAAATCCAAAAAAGAGGGGATATATGTATCCGTATGGCTGATTCACTTTGCTGTATATCAGAAACTGACTGACACAGAAGTGTAAAGCAACTATACTCCAATTAAAGAAAAAGAAAAAAAAGTCCTCGGGCTTCCCTGGTGGCGCAGTGGTTGAGAGTCCGCCTGCCGATGCAGGGGACACGGGTTCGTGCCCCGGTCCGGGAAGATCCCACATGCCGCGGAGCGGCTGGGCCCGTGAGCCATGGCCACTGAGCCTGCGCGTCCGGAGCCTGTGCTCCGCAACGGGAGAGGCCACAACAGTGAGAGGCCCGCTAACGCAAAAAAAAAAAAGTCCTGTATCATCACAATAATTACTACCACTGGCATGTTAAGTATATAGCAGGATAAAATTCCAAGCATCTCAGTGTCACTAGTGTCTGTCCAATTTTAATGTGATGCCAAGAACAGTTTCTGGAGCCATACCATTTCTTTCAAATTGAACTACTAGGAACAGCTAAAGTACTGGGGAAGACAGGGAAGCAAGGGGATTCCGGGAATGACTGTCCGAATTTTGTCCTCATTTTCCTTAGATGTACAAGGAAAGGAAGAGGCACAGCTACCCAGAGAGATTACCAATTTTCAAAAATTACACAAAGTGAAAATGATATACTTACATCACCCTCCAAGCTGAGCTTGCAGAGAATTTCATGAACGGTAGACATTTTGAAAGAAGCTGGAAAAAAAAAAAGTACAATTCTTTATTATGAAGAGGCTTTCCTTTCCCCCGAAGCGCAGTTGTTCATTATACTCATCTCTACTTCTTGGGCCATTTCATCTGACGATATTAGAGTAATTTGTGCAAATAGATGCAATTCCTATCTTGTGATTGGGAAAATTAAAGCTGAGAAATGGTTTGCCTTAGGTTTGGGATGGACGACAGAACTAGCTAGTCTTGTTCTTGCCCAGTTTGAAGGGAACCTGGGGAGACTGACTTGTAAATACAAAACCAAAACGTTTCTTCCCAAGACCAGTCCAAACAGGATAAGACTGAATCTTCCAGTTCTCCTAAAAAGTGATAATCTTGTCAAACCAGCCAGTACTGCTGTATTTTTCACCAATAATTTAATATATCATATATAATATATATCCATAGTCTGAAAACTATGGATATGAACTGAAATCAGTAGCATTTTCATGCTGGCTGATTCCTAAATGGAGCCCTTTATTACTATCCATAATTATTCTCTTACCTCACCAATGCTTAGACGATATTAAACTGCATGGACATATATACACTACCAAACGTAAGGTAGATAGCTAGTGGGAAGCAGCCGCATAGCACAGGGAGATCAGCTCAGTGCTTTGTGACCACCTAGAGGGGTGGGATGGGGGGGGTGGGAAGGAGACGCAAGAGGGAAGAGATATGGGAACATATGTATATGTATGACTAATTCACTTTGTTATAAAGCGGAAACTAGCACACCATTGTAAAGCAATTATACCCCAATAAAGGTGTTAAAAAAAAAAAAGAAGATATTAAACTGTTGATGAGAAACACAATGGACAGATTTTGACCTTAACTCATCCCATAGAAGACTGATCCTTGTATTTAAGATTCAAAATGGCTGAAGTTAAGTCATCTTTCAGTTAATACACTTAATTGGACAGTGATACGACAACGTAATGAACTGGCTTTCCAGCTTTGCAATCACACAGTTCTCGGAATTGATATACCAACCCCTGCCAATAAAAAGTGCTCAACTGGCAGGAAATTTACCTCCACTGAGACAAGACAGGTCATTCAGCCAACAGCCTCCCGAAAATAAAGAAAACAGAGCAGAGCTGCATCCTCAAACAGTGGGAACGACGTCTGAATTGCAGCAACTCCTGTTTTGGTCTCTTTTTGCTTAATATTCTTTGATCAAGGAAATGGTGCCCATGCAATTCAGCTTTCTTTTCTCTTCCAACAGTTTGCTTAGTCTACGTGTTTTCAGACAGCTGGCTTTGAAGGAATATTTGGACATAGACATTTGATAATTTATCAGAAGGCTTTGGACTAGGCAGATTCCAGGCTCTGTGTGGGGTGAGTTAGAGGAATTAAGAGAAAAGATTTGCCTTTATTTGTGCTTATGGAAGTATTTCTACAAGATTTTCACCATGAGCTCTCTCCTACATGACATCCTCTCTCTTCTTGATGCTTACAGAAGCTTTTTTCTTTTGCAGTACGTGGGCCTCTCACTGTTGTGGCCTCTCCCGTTGCGGAGCACAGGCTCCGGACGCACAGGCTCAGTGGCCATGGCTCACGGGCCCAGCCGCTCCGCGACACGTGGGATCTTCCCGGACCGGGGCACGAACCCGTGTCCCCTGCATCGGCAGGCAGACTCTCAACCACTGCGCCACCAGGGAAGCCCAGATGCTTATAGAAGCTTTTTAAGCACACGGCAAAAAAGAAAATCACAGCTATTCCAACTCCCCCATTCCCACAACTCTCAGACACTATCACACACACCCCCAACCCCTGCAATGCATCACAGCACTGGGATACGATCCTAGTTTGTAAAGTCATCCTCTATAAATAAACTGTGGTACATCCAGACAATGTAATATTATTCAGCACTAAAAAGAAATGAGCTATCAAGCCATGAACAGACACGAAGCAAACTTAAATGTATGTTACTAAGTGAAAAAAGCAGTTTGAAAAGGCTACATACTGTATGATTCCAATTATATGCCATTCTGGAAAAGGCACAACCATGGAGACAGTAAAAGGATCAGTGGCTGCTACGGCTTAGAAGGGAAGGAGGGAGGGACGAACTGGCAGAGCGCAGAAGATTTTTAGGGCTGTGATACAGTAACGGTGGATACATGTTATGACACGTTTGCCCAAATCCACAGAATTTACAACACCAAGAATGAACCCTAATGTAAACTATGTGTTTTGAGTGATAAAGATGTGTCAATGTAGGTCCAGCAATTATAACAAATGTACTTCTCTGGTGGGGGATTTTGATAGTTGCAGAGGTTGTGTGTGTATATAGGGGGGGTGCTGGGAATATATGGGAACTCTGACTTCGTAGTCAATTATTCTATGAACCGAAAACTGCCCTGAAAAATAACGTCTATTTTCTTTAAGAGTCTTGCTCTGTAGCTGGACTGTCCAATACACTAGCCACCAGCCACATGGGGCTATCAAGCACTGAAAGGTGTCCAGACCACACTGAGATGTGCTGTAAGTGTCAAGTACACACCAGATGTGGAAGAATTAGTATAAGAATGTAAAATCGAAGAATCATCTCCAACTTCAACTTGGGCCAAGAAACATTCTATAGCATCTCATCAGGAGGCTGCTGAGAATCACCAAAGAGGACATGAGCCCCCAGGACACGGACCACCTAAGCCCTGGCCTGGACTCCCACCCCTGGGGCTCAGTCAGAACTGGGCTAGGTTTGCAGTGAGGGGTCAACGGTTGTCATCTGCCTCGCAGAATTCTAGTCCCCACTGTAAACAGCTAAGAAAGAAAAATGTCAAAGCAAAAAGAAGACCAACAAGTCAGAGTTGTTTCCGGGTGGATTAAATTCCACTTATTTATTAGATCAGTTACTTCACATGGGTTCTGAGGTTCAGGAAATCGCAACTTGCAGAGGCGGGTACGTTTCTGCCAGGGAGTTCTTTCAAGTTGCCTTTCCAGCTCCGAGCACCGGCTTGGGAGACAGCTGCCTAACCATGTCCCAACCCCTCAGTATGGTACAAACCAAAGACCATCAGATTCATGTAATCCTTCTCCCACAGGCACAAGACAGAGACAGAAAATGGGGATTTTGAAAAGGCTCACAAGTCTTCCTTGCTGTTTAACGGTCGACAGTGGTACCGCTCTTTCACCTCACATCAGTCCTACGTGCCACTACCAACTAAATTCCTCTATTTTATCTTGTCACAATAAATAGTTCAAAATCCATCCTTCCGTGATGTTCTCTTACTCCAGCTCCGTCCAGCCCTCTATGTACTCCCCAGCAAAAGTGGACCTCAACCAAACTGTTCCTTGCTTCTCCCCAAACACACCGTAACAGCTTTAATCCACAGCACCTTGATTCGTGTCTCCTGCCTCATCTCCTTACCCTTGTCTCTTCTTCTGGTTACAGATGCTGCCCATTCCTCAAGTCACCACACCTCTGGCACCTGCTCCAATGGGGTGGCTGCGGCCCACATTCCCCGGCACTGCCTCTCCCACCTTTCAATGCCAGAAACACTTTCTGATGCCGCTAGACTTACTCACCACTGAGCAAGAGTGTCCTGAGTTCCTGCCACGCGTGCGCCACACATTCAGATGGCAAATACATAGTACAATTCAACCAAACGGGGGTCTCATAGGCCCCAGAGTCCCAGTTCCCCCACAGATTGAAGAGGGCCTCTGCACACTCTAGGTGCTAAATAAACGGTCAGAAATGAGTTGCTATTTTGCATAATGAACATTTATATTTATATTGTTGATACTCATTCTGTAGGAAAAGAATGTCACAGTAACCAAAAAAACAATATCCATGAAGCTTGGGATTACTCCATGCAAGTGTCTTCTGTATCCATATAAATATTGCCTACTCCATGCAAGCTTAAGGGCAAACACATTTTCACCTTAGAAATAAAACACGGCCCTCAGGACTTCCCTGGTGGTCCAGTGGTTAAGACTCTGCGCTCTCAATGCAGGGGGCCCAGGTTCGATCCCTGGTCAGGGAACTAGATCCTGCATACGTGCCATAGCTAAAAGATCCTGCGTGCTGCAACTAAGACCCGGCGCAGCCCAAATAAATAAATATTAAATATAAATATTAAAAATAAATATTAAAAATATTATTTAATAATAATTTTTTTTTAAACCATGGCCCTCATTTCTTCACTACATCCAATCCGCTGGTTTCTTCACTACATCCTGGTCTCTTCACTACATCCAATCCCCTGGGAATGCAAAGTCATCTTGCAGACGACTAATTAATCTCCAGAAGAAAGAGTCGGCTGTACCACTTATGTTTGTTAAAACATTAGCTTAATATAGCGCATATGATTAATGAGAAGATGTCAGAGTGCTGCTATCCTTGGAAGCAGAAAGAGAAAGTCTTGGCAGGGCTACTGTAGGTTACAATCACTGGTGACACCCAGGTAATCAATCAACAAGCCCCTAACACACACACACCGGGCCTGCCCCGCATTAAAGGCTGGGAGAGACACACACAAAACTATGAAACACAGACTCCACTCCTGCAGAACCTTGCAGCTCTCTTCCCTTCTCGCCCCAGGAAGACTAGCCCAGGTCACCCAGCTAATGAGAAAGGGAGTCAGGGCCAGGTTCCAGGTCCCCTGACTCTTGGGCCCTTGCCCTTTCAACTTCACCACAGTGGCTCTTCATTCCAAGAGATTAAAACATGGAGAGAGAGAAAGATAAAAGCAGCATCAGTGAGACTGGCTAAGGGTCTGAGAGGTGAGGTACTGACTAGTTTGAGAAGGACACTCACTCACCCTGGAAAGTTCCAGCCAGAGAAACAAGGGAAAGCCCGAGGAGATGGGATGTGGGAGAGTGTGTGTGTGGGGGGGGGGGGGGGGGGGCAAGAGGCCAGGTTTAAAACCAGCCATGTCTAATGTGGTGGCACGTGGGGGGCCTGAGATGTAAGTTTCTGAACGGTGCAGATTTAAGCTTGGCTATGGAAAGGGATTTGATGCCAATACTAAGTATCCATTCACCGTATTTGCTCTGGAGGCTGAATTTTCTTGCTGAAACAATAGCTCTGCCTTTTTAGTGTACCTGTTGTTTTTAAGTCTCCATACCATAGGAGACAATTCCACCCCCAGTGACCACTTAGCACACTGAAAAATTCATAAGCGCATTAAAATCAGAACAACCGCTCCGTGTCTGGCAGACCTCTCCACAGACACGAAAATGGCATCACTCTTTCCAACATTACAGCCTCACAAAGATCTCCAACTGGTTTCAACTTGCAAAAAAGAAAGAGAAAAAAATCAGCAAATTCAATCTTTTGATGAGTACCTCCACATGCCAGTACCTCTTATTCGCAGGAAAGGACTGGGTGACTTACACAAGATTGTTCAAATCGCCTTCTTCAGGGAAAGTTTTTTGTTTAAGAAAATAACTAGAGAAGTACAAGGAGACTCACTGAGAGCCATACCCACTTCAGACTGGCTTGAAATAACGCACCACTGGGAAGGGAACACAGACACTCCACCCTAACGAAGGGAACAGAACAGTTTTCTCTGGCCTTGAAAATATTAATAAATGAGACTGTTAACTGCCTGACTGGAAAAGCTCTTATAGCGCAAAGCTAGACATTAAAGAAATCCGTGCAGCTGCTGGAAATGAAGCAACTTACATCTAACATAAGCACTATCTTAAAGATAAGAGTTTGTCCTTTTTTTTTTTAAAACCCAATAGATTACACTGCATTTCACTGTTTCACTTCCAACACACAGTTGCAACAAAAATAGTACAAGTAAAACAGCTTTAACGTCTCCCTTCCCCCCCAAAAAAAGTAAAAGAAAGTTTGCAAAAAGGTTGAAACAAACAAAAAAAGAAAACCTAAAAGTTAGTGCTTCAAATAATAAAAACAAGTTCTACTGAAATGAATGAAGAACCAGCTCCAGAAAGCCCATATATTAATTCTCACAAACAAACAAAAACACATTGCGGCAGGGCTCCTCTGCCCAGCAGAATCTGAGTATAACCCAGCAGTTTCGTGGTCACACCCACTTTTAAAATGTGGAGTGTTGATGTGTTACTGCAAAACACATCCCTAGCAACCATGATGAATCAATCAGGGACTGGATGATACAAAGGAGGATTTTTTTAAAACCAAAAAAATGGGGGCGGGTGTGGGGGATGGCGGGTTGGGATTCCCCGCCAAGCCCTTACTGTGCAGTCCTGGGTCTACAGGAGCAGACTGACATTTTAAACCAAGAGGGGGTAAAAAAAAATGCATGAGTGGGGGGTAGGGGTAGAGTTCCCACTTTATTCACTCTCCACCCCTCCCTCCCAGAGCATTTTTATTTAACAGAACCTTCCTGAAAGCACACAGTTTTCTCCTTGGTTTTTATGGTCTTGATTAATGCCTGAGTCACAGGAGCAAGTCATTCCCCATAAATCCTGGAATTCTGCCCAGGGGCCTTGATCAAACTGAGCAGGATGGACACGGTGCTGCACTTGCTCTGGCCTGTCCCTTTTGCTGCCTGATCGGAATCAATATTTGTTTACTAACTCCAGACACACTGTGGCCTCAAGCTCTCAGAGCCTCTCGTTCAATCTCCCGAAGTGGGGTTGGAGTGGGCAGAAAGAGACGTGCAGAAGAATGATGTCACTTGGCACAAAGTACTCTCACGGTTGAGAGATCAAGGTCTTCACATCTACAACTCAATTTCAGTGTTTTATGGCCCAAATATTATATTTCCAATGGGGCCCTGCTGCTTACAGAAAAAAGTCTACACAGCATTCAAGATCTTCCACACTCTGGGCTCTACCTACTTTTCCATAAATAAAGCACATGCAAACACACACACACACACACACCCAGCACCAGTTAGACTGGATTGGTAATTCTCCAAACACATTCAGCACTGTCCAACTACCTCTAGGCCTGGGTTTTCCAAGTTCCCTCTACTGGGAATGCTCTATCTGGATCAGCTGACATCCTCGGGAGACTTCAGGACACAAAAATACTGTTACCTTTCTCCTGTACCTCTCCCTGCTCTGTGCGCCTGTCTCTCTTGGTGTATCTGTGAAATATCAGAGCTGAGGGTACAAAGGCGGTCTTCCATTCTATAAGGCAGTCTTCCATTCTATCTGCCCCCAGGGTTTCTGTCTTATGCATCCCCATTTCCCCATAGGTCTGAGCACAGTGCCTAACACACTGGAGGCGTTCACTCACATTTTTGGATGGTTTACACACACTGGGTCTTTCCACATTATATCTTTTTTTCCTTCTTTTCCACTACATTCTCCTTCCTCAATTTCCTTTCTCTTCCTCGGACTGCGTATCTCAAATGCAGCTCCAGTTCCATACATTCAGAGCTGGAGGCTTCAATTCCCAGCCTCTGTTCACACCTTTGCAAAGCCTGGTAGAGCAATTCAGGAGACTGCTTCTTTCTCATACGATATGCAGCTCTTCACCTTCTCCCACAGCTCAACCTCCACCTTTAATACCGTCAGGGCCCCTTGGCTCCTAGCTCTGTCCACGGGACAACGTGGAAACGTAACCTACATCTCCTTGTGGCAAGAAAGGCAGGGAAGGAGGCAACAAGGAGGAAAGATTTGCAAGTGGCCTTGGGACTCTGACTTCCTCTGAGCTGGGAGTGTGGGGACTGGGTGTGGCAGAGAGACAAAGGGCAAAGATTCCATGTGACAGCCACTCCCTTGAGTCAGAACTTCCCACACCAAGCCTGGGAGTGTAACTCAGACCACTTACTTAGATGCTACTGACTTCTCTCTGACAAGACTGAGCTCAGACTGTTTCACAGCTTCAGGTGTACCCTAGGGGAGACTTGGAGGTAATCTCACTGGAGCCACTGCAAAGAACAAGGCTGGGCATCTCCTGACCCCTACAGCTGACCTGCTCCCCAACAAAAGAGACGGGGACCGCCTCTGGCAACTGGAGGAGGAAAAACAGACCTGACAGTGAAAGAGCAGAAAATTTTTTTTTTAAAAGACTGGAATTTCCTCCTGATGTAGCCTACAACTAGAATAGGGTGTGGCACCAGGGAAAAAGAGGGAGGTGGGTTCCCATATGCATGCAAAAAAAGAACATTCCATTTCTATTCTTTTTTTTAATTTACTTTTGGCTGTGTTGGGTCTTCGTTGCTACCTGTGCGTGGGCTTTCTCTAGTTGGGGCGAGCGGGGGCTACTCTTCATCTCGGTGCGCAAGCTTCTCATTGCGGTGGCTTCTCTCGTTGCGGAGCACGGGCTCTAGGCACACAGGCTTCAGTAGTTGTGGCTTGCGGGCTCTAGAGCACAGGCTTAGTATCTGTGGCGCACAGGCTTAGCTGCTCCGTGGCATGTGGGATCTTCCCGAACCAGGGCTAGAACCCGTGTCCCCTGCATTGGCAGGCAGATCCTTAACCACTGCACCACCAGGGAAGCCCTCCGTTTCTATTCTCATAGTCAAATCCAGAAGCCAGGTTAAGTCAATGATAACTTTAAACAACACTTTCCCTAAAGCAAGTAAACTATGACGCTCAGGTCTGTGGAACAGCTGGATTAAAGAGGAAATGAGCCCCAACCAAGTTTGGAAACAAATATTAATTTGGGAGAACGTAAAGCTCAAAATCCAATTACTGTCTATACAAATTCACTCGATTTTGTCTATTTTATTTTTTTCCCCACTAGATTTAAAGCCTAAAGAGCAGAGTTTTGTTTTTGTTTTGGTCTGTTTTGTTCAGTGCTATATCCTCAGTGCTTATACTGTAAGTAGAACATAGTAGGTGCTTAATAAATATTGTGGAATGAACAGATGTTTAAGGCAGCCCAAGAGAGCCTGGGAACAGTTTTGTGTCCCGGTCCGGGAGGATGCCACATGCCGCGGAGCAGCTGGGCCCGTGAGCCATGGCTGCTGAGCCTGCACATCGGGAGCCTGTGCTCCGCAACGGGAGAGGCCGCAGCAGTGAGAGGCCCGCGTACCACAAAAAAAAAAAAAAAAAGAGAGCGCCTGGGACTTCTATTTGTGACACGTTAAGAAATGCCTCAGCAGGCGCACAGCCCCACACAAGGGAAGACCAAGAACAAAGGCCAAATGCTAGGCCCGATGGTACAAGAAGAGCCTACAACCCACAAAATCAATAACAATTATAGAAGGATATCTACCTTGCCAGGAAAACTACTTAAATTAGAAATTAGTCAGGAAACCAATGGCCATGACTGCCGGCATGTCAATCGATACAGCATTTTTAATAGCTCAAAGACAGAGGATGTTATTGTGACCCCAGTCCAAGACCAAGCTCTTGCTCAAAGCCAGTGAGTCAGCAATATTTCCTGGGCATTTGCAACAGGCAAGGCATTTAGCACTGCAAGAAATCACAAAATCTAGGCGGTCCCCTAATCATAAACCTCCAACTAAAAAATTTACATTGATGGTCACACCCTTGCACTGCAGATGCAATCCATAACTCTGGAGAAAGCCTTGACTGAAGATTTGAGATAATAGGTGGAGTCAGAAGTGCTGTATGGGATGGTCTTAACACCACTGACCACTAAGCACACTGAACCTGGCCTCATATGAGATCCTCCTTCACAATGCTTGAATATTATATTATGTGGCTCCTTCCATAGCCTCAAATTCTATAAATTACAGATGTTTAGGTTTAAAAATGCTCTTGTTATCTTTTAAATAACACATCTCCCCTGGGTTGCTGAGGATTTCAGGACCACCAACCGTTCCTAACGTTGAATATTAATGAATATTGACTCAATCTGCTTGTCTCTAGCTGGGTATGAGAACACTGAAGTGGGAGGGAGGGGGGAATGCAGCAGAACTGGAGAAGAATGGACAGGCTTTTGTAATATGTGGGGGCGGGAGGGGTCTCCAAGGAGGCAGGAGGAAGAGAGTAAAGTAGAGAGGGTGATAAGGACATAATTTTCCAATTAAAATAATTTAATCAGGGCCAACCTTAAAACTTAGAAAACTTCCAGTAAAATACTTCAATGATTTACTCTTACATATTATACCTCACCCTCCTCCCACCCTCCCTCCCCACCCACCATCACTCCCATCCCGCAAATTAGGCATTGTACTATCAGTACTTCGATATAGTGCAGGTTAAGGTAGGGGTTTTCTGGGCTAGCCTGAGAACCTAAGTACCTTCTGTAACATTGTTTCAGTGCTACAGCGCATTCTGCATTCGAAATGACCAAGTTCCGGACAGGCACAGTAGGGCACACTTTTGGACAGAACCCATCAGTACCGTCAGTATGAGCTCAGGGGTCCCGACCCCTGGACTCCAGGACCTTAGGGCTCCTGGTAAACACCCAGCGTGCCCCATGAAGTTACTGTTCTTTTACCTCTAATAGCTTTAAAATGGCAACTCTTAACACAAAAAGAATGACACTCGGTTTTGGTATGGCACTTAATGTTTCCAGTGTGCTTTACAAATTTATTTTTGAATGAATATGGTTTTTGGAATCTTCGATAATAACCCTATGTGGGGAAAGTAAGAATGTGCATTCTTACACCACTTTCATAGATAAGGAAATTGATGTCCACACCTTTTTTTAAACTGAGAGTTGATGGAATCCAGGCCTACAACACCAGGCGCTGGGACCCATCTCACGGAGCTACAAGGAGCAGCCCGGGGGCCTACGCCCTTTTCTGTACCCTCTGTCCCTGACTCAATGTCGCATCAGCGCCAGTAAGTCAGTGACGATTCTCCCCACAGAACCACGGGAGAACACTTCCTTTCCTGATGCAAAAGTAGTCAACCAAATAAGAAACTCTCCAGATTCACGGAAATCAAAAGTTGCTCTCCTACAAGATAAGCTAAACAAAGGAGAATGAGGGGAGGTTCTTCCGTTGTTTTGTTTTACTGGGGCAGGAGGTTGCTGCTAAAAACTCCCACCCCTCATCCTCCCCCGACTGCTTCCCTCCTGCTCGTCGGCACAAGTTCCACAAATGCTCGTTTGTTTCAAGTAAAGTTAACTTGAAACAGATGGGGATTACTTTCTAGATAGCCGTAGCGCTAGTGTTAAACGTGGAGGGTGCCGCACGTCTGCTCTCCACCCGACCAGGGGCTCGCAGGGAGGCCACACCCAGCCCCCCAGCGGCGCCCGGCGCGTCTGGAATGCGAAGCCTCCCTCCGCCCCCCTCCCCGGCGCCACCTCGTCGGGCTTCCTGCGAGCACTTCGCGGGGGATGCCCGACTCCCTCCTGCCCTGCACGCCCCAGGCCGGGGCACACGCGGCCCCCCTCACTCGTGTCCAGACCCCCCTCGCCACTGGGTGCCCTCCTCGCAAAGCTCCTAGTGCGGACCGTCCCTTCAGCCCCCTCCCCGGACGGCCTCCCGAGTCCCCATCTCCAGAGCTGCTCTTTGCAAGGCCGTCTCCTTCCCTCGCTCTCCACACCCCGCCAGCGCGGCGGCCCCGGGGCCATAGCGGGCGGGCGGGCGGGGCGCGGCGCCCCGCTTACCTGGGCCAAGCGCAGTGCGCTGCGAGCGTCGCCAGATGCAAAGCGGAGCCAGCTGGCCTGGGTGGGGCTTTTATATCCGCCACATCCTCGCGGTGCACGGGAGGCCCGCCCCGCCGCCCCCCGCCCCGCCTTCTCCTGCTCCGGCTGCTAGCAATCGAGTCAGGGTGATTCACAGTCCCGGGTCCGCCCGCTCGCCCCCGGGAGACGCCTCGCCCTGGAACGTTCCCCGGGCCGCGCCAGTGGGAGCGGCCCCACGCCCACGGCTCTGCCGTCCGATGAAGCGCCACCGAGGCTTCCTCGAGGCCTAGTACCGGCCTAGTTTTCTCCTCTCTTCCTCTTTTACTTCTCGAGCGCCACGTCGAGCGCGCAGCCCTGCCTCAGGTTAATACGTTTTCAAGACTTTCGTAGACTCTGACCTTAAGTCGCTTTTTTGTTTGTTTAAGGCGTCAATGCAATGGAAGGAAGAATTGTTCCAAGAAACATAAATCGTGATTCCCCTGAGCTGGGCCGTTGGCATCCAGCTCCCCATTACCGTCTGCAAACATATCAGCTTAACCTCTGACCGGCTATTGCCGGGAGGATCGCGGGGAGGGAGATCCGCCGGGTCCTGGCGGGCAAAGGACTGGCCCGCCCCGGCCTCGGAGCGCGCCGGGAGACGCGGAGCCATGGTGGGAGTTAGGTGGGGGGGTAGGAGGCCGAAGCCAGGAGCCAAGGTCCCACCCCGCCCGCCCGGGGAGGCGCCCTTTTCCCGAGCGCTCTCTGCTTGGCTTCCCTCCACGCCTCCCGCGACCCTCCGGGACTCCCACACGTCCTCGTGGCAGGCCGTCCCGGGCTGGGTGGGGCCGGTGGCTTTGAACCTCGAGTTCCAACAAATAAGTTTCCCTCCCCTTACTTCTGTCCTAACTGCCGTTCTTTTTTGGGGTCTTTTTGTTTTTTCTCAGACTCTTAGCTCCATGGCTTGGTTTTGCTGTTTCTCGCTTTCTTCCACTCTCTGCTTCCACGAACCGCAGTGGCAACACGCAGGCAAACATGGTTTTGTGGTTGATTGCGCAAATACTGTACTCACCTCAAACTAGCAGGAGAGTTTTGCTAAGAATCCCAAAGATCTCTCTGCACCTTTGAATTCCTCCCTTTCACAGACCTCACTTAGCTTTCTACTGATGCTTCTGTTTTAATCCCCCGTCTATCTTAACGTCCGTTTTTACTTTCCAGTTAAGCGTCACTTCACTCCTGGGAATCAGGAAACAGCAAGGCCAAGACATCGTTGCCCAAGCTCACAGTCAAGTCCATACCACAAATGGGGTCCCTGGGACACTCAGCCCAGAGCACTGTTACCCATTTCTTTCACTCAGAATGAAACATGATAGGCACTGTCAGAAGGACAAATAGAAAATAAAGCAATTCTGTTGATACAATTCTGATTTACATTTATAGCCCTTCAATTTAGGCTGAAAGCTTTACAGCCTAAACATTTTGCGAACAGAAGGAGAACATAGGCTGACCGTAATGGTGAACGGGATTCTGCTTCCCTTCTCTTCTCTGGCCTCTTGACGCCCAGCTGTGCTGTGATAGGCCCTCTACAGAAGATAAGATTTAATTCGAATCATGTGGAATACCTAAAAGCCAAGTAGCCGGAAGAATGCTTTTGCTTGTCTAGGGCATCCAGCAAATCCAAACATACTGATCTGTCCAATAACCAGGGTCTGCTTCTTGCTACAGAACTTCACACTGGTATTTTCATAAAAATGAAGCTATCAGACGTCATGGTTTGCTCTTTCTGAGGAATGGGGGGGCCAATTCTGCCAGTTTAAAATGAGCTTTTGAATCTCTGAGTGCAAAGATCGTTTTTTCTTTCTTTCTTTCTCCTCCATGGCTGGAAGAATGTTTACAACAACAGATCTCAGATTGTGTCTACTGCTGTGCGTTCTGTTCTCTAAAGCCTTGACTTTATTTTGTTCACACTTTCTCTGCTGCACCTCAACACTGCTAATTGTGCCTAGCTAGCAGTGATAGGCACTCACTAAAAGGTACAGAATAATAGAATTATTCACCCAATAACAGAATGTTAGAGCAGAGAGGGTCCTTAAGAGACTAACATTTCCAATTCTTGATTTTTATAGATGAAGAAACTGGAGCCCAAATAAAGTCTCCTGCCCAGTCCAGAGATTTAAAAATGCACTCAAGTTACTTATTGCAGTTTAACAAATTACCACCCAAACTTAGTGGTTCAAACATAAATAAAACCATTTATTTGCTCATGATTTTGCAATATGGACAGGACTCAGGGGCAACAGCTTGTCTCTTCTCCATGGTGTTGGATGGGACAGCTCAGCTAGGGTTGTAGGACGGAAAGGAACTTCACTCATTTGGTGCCTCAGCTAGGGTTGCTAGGACGGCTGAGAGCAAGCTGGTTCTCTCCGTCCTTGAACTCTCATCTGCCAGGTCCTCCTCTCTACACCAGGATAATAACGGAAGCTGGCTCTCAAGAAGCAAAAGCTGAAGCTGCCAGGCCTCTTAGCTTGTGGGCTATCCAAAAATAGGCTGGGTTGACTTTATGGGCTGTAGTTTGCCAATCTTTGCTTTTAATCCATCATCTGATCGGTTTTTGCTTTGCCTTC